>NC_047085.1:236246629-236871629 GCF_902459505.1 Geotrypetes seraphini | reverse complement strand
TACTTCTTCCTTACTTCCACTTTTGTGGAGAGGGACCACATCCGCCCTTCTCCAGTCCTCTGGTACCCACTTCTGACTCTAGAGAAGCACTGAAAATGTCAGTCAGCGAAGCCACCAGAACTTCTCTGAGTTCCTTCAGCATACACGGATATATACCATCCGGCCCCATCACTTTGTCTACCTTTAATTTAGCTAGCTCCTTACAAACACAACCCTCTGATAATCAATCGGGGTCTATAACTCCACCATCCCTATTCCCATTTGTCTTCTGAGGTCCCACTCCCGGATCTTCAGCTGTGAAAACATAACAGAAATATCTGTTAAGCAATTTAGCCTTTTCTTTATCAGCTTCTACATATTCCTCCAATTCACTTTTAAGTTTCAATGACACTTTTGAACTTCTTCCTCTCACCGATATATCTAAAAAAAAGTTTTTGTCTCCCCATTTTACTGTGTCAGCTATTTTTTCTTTCATTTGTATGTTTGCTTTCCTGACTTCTCGACCTGTCTCTCTTAACTTGTCCAGATATTTTTGCCTGTCTTCCTCTTTCTGCAATCTTTTGTAGTTTATGAAAGCTAACCTTTTATTCCTTACCTTCTCAGCTACTACTTTTGAGAACCAAAGCAGCCTTCTTTTCCTCTTACTTTTACTTACTTGACTCACAAAAAGATTTGTCACCCTTACAATAACTCCTTTCAGTTTTGCCTACTGCATTTCTACTCCTTCCAGACGTTCCCAACTAGACAATTCCTTGACATAATTCCCCCCATCCAAACAGTTAGTCTTTTTAAAATCTAGAACCTTCACTTTTGAATCTTATTTTAAACCGTACCATGCAGTGATCACTGGATGCCAGATGATCATAAGAACATAAGAATTGGGTCATTCCATGTCAAGTGATCAGATTCTTGGAAAGTGCCCTGCATGACCATCACGGATTTTGATGAAACTTCATATGCAGAGTCCACCATGTCTCAAACGAACTTTGGTAAGTTTTAGTTTCGCCTGTGGAATATTTGTGGAGATATAGCCATTTGTTTGACCCCATACCACAATGAAATATAGTACGACAATGACATTCTGACAACTTTGAGACACAATATCTCCCGAGCTGTGTTTCCAAAAAAACTGAAACTTAGCTACCCTGCACAACTTTTTGAGCTCTGTTCATTGCTACCAATAACAATTTTTTCCGAGCACTGATTGAATGCCTGAATTACAGTAAACTTGGCCGAAAAAATTAGTGCTCCAAAAAAAGTCAAAGTTTGACATTACTTAGCTCCCACAATAATTGAGTAATAAATGCGAAATTTGGCGCATGTCTCAGTACAATGTTGTTTTCAAAAGTACAATTTCAACCTCCAAGCTCTTTCCATTAGTTTACAAAGTAAGTGTAAAGTTGCTAATTTGTGTAAAAAGGCCAAAAATAGGGTATTTTCAGCCTGCTTTTACAGAAAAATACCTTTCAGTCTCATTAGAAAGAGCATATTTCAAGCCCCCTAGAAAAGTGGACTTCATTTTTCAACGCAGGTTAACAATGGCTGAAAAAGGGGGACAAAGTTGGGAGACGTTGCCACGGCAACAACCTCTATTTCAACATAGTTCTGTCATTTTTAAAGTTACAGTTTTGTATTGACGTAGTATTACTACTACTCTATTGCGTTGCTCCATGATGACATTGTCACTACCAGTTCAAGAGTTTGAACTGGCAACCCCATCGCCATAGGGGTCA
Source organism: Geotrypetes seraphini (assembly GCF_902459505.1). Classification (NCBI taxonomy): domain Eukaryota; kingdom Metazoa; phylum Chordata; class Amphibia; order Gymnophiona; family Dermophiidae; genus Geotrypetes; species Geotrypetes seraphini. The sequence continues at coordinate 236,869,896 of NC_047085.1, read as the reverse complement.
CACCCGATAGCTGTGCAATAACAGCCACGGGTGGGCCACTTCGTCCAGGTTCCCAAGCCTCGCATTTGGTTTCTTTGTCAAGGTTCCAAAGCCTTTTGTTGGTATCTTTCTGGTTCCAAAGCCAATGATTAGGGTGTCTTATCCTAGGTTCCCAAGCCTAAATTGGGTATCTTATATGGTTCCCAAGCCAAAGTGAAGTCCACTTTGATTTTAACTGCCAGCAATCTTTATAACATTCTGTTAAATTTTTGAGCCACTTTCTTCAATGCAGTTTCTGGAAATTGATATTGGCGGCCGGATGATGTAACTGAAGGGGCACAAAGCATGCAGATGAGGTGTTGCTCTGGAACCCAACAAACGTCTTGCCTTTCTGGCCAATAAAACGAATGAGCTGGACCGTGAGGATGCATAAATTTTATCAATGCATCATTTTGTTCAATTGAGACTTCAACAACATTGCCTATCCACCATTGATTTTCGTAAGTACAGGCAATGTAGCAACCAGGAAAGATTTCGGTCACTTTCAAATTTGGAATGGCAGTATCAGAAATTTTGGCAACAAAATTTATTGTGTTATTTGAAACTTTGCTGACACGAACATAGTTTGAGTCGACTGGTACAAATTGGTGGTGCTCTCTGGTACCGGCTACTGTGCTGCTTTCATGCCATCTTTCTTCTTGAAACTTTTTGCTTTCTTCAATTTCTTCTTTTGGAACATAAATGTATTTAACTCAGTGTATATTTTGATCACAAAAGTTAAATAGATCCTTTGGCGTCAATATTTGATCCGTTGATGATCTTTGGAGGCTAGCCCGGGCAGCCAGTCGTTTAGTTGTTCCACCAACTCCATCGCAGGGTGATTTTCCGTGGCTAGTTCCAAAAAAATTCCATTCAGCCTCAATGTTGAAATCATTTCTGTGATTGCACAAATTCACAAAGTTCTTGTAGTTTTTATATTGTGCAGCTGAGCCGTCTCTGAAGTAGTATATTTTGGTAATGTTTGTTTGAGTTACCAAAAATTCGATCAACTTTTGAATAAACACGTGTACAGATATCGTATCATGTTGCATATGATCAGAAATAATGCAACAGTTTACAACTTGCAATGTGCCCACTTCATTGAGGTAATATGCAACAAAAGGATGTACCGTAGCTTGTGAATTTTCCCAGTGAAAGCCTTGGGCGGCATCCTGTACAACAAATGAGTAATTTTCAGCGAAATCCATCAAAACGATCATTTCCGTTTCTTTTAAGCCTGTCTTCAACATCTTCAAATATTCACTTTGATGTTTTGAAATGAAATGGTGGCTTGTCAACTTCCAAATCTTGCTTGCAAGTCTTTCAATAAAGTTGTCCATGGTTAGTACGCTTGTTTCTAATGTTTCACAGTCAGCGTGAACCCATTGCTTAAATTCTATTGATTCTTCTGGATCTAAATCCTTGAATATTTCTTCCAGGTATGCTGTTAGTGCTTCTTCACCAGGGCAGTTTTGACATCATTGTAGCATACAGTCCTTGACATTTAGGTCGCACACAGTTTTTTCCATAAGAACTTTGTAGTTCTCTTTGACATTGGCGCCTTGTAGCATGAGCTTTACATTTTGATGTATCGTGCAGACACACACGGAGTGTGTACCTGATGCACCAACGGTTACACACCACTTTGGCCTGAGCTCACAGAATTTGGAAAAACCAATTTCAGTTCCGTATTTGTTACAGTACGCCATGTACAGCTCTTTTAAATTACACAACAGCAGCCGCTTTTGCTTTTGTACTTTTAAACCATTGAGGCGGACTGAAATGCAATCTTTTTTGTCAGGACATATTCTGCTGAATTCATCGTCTTCGTAAAAATCTTGAACTCTATTTGCAATTTCTTTTGGAAGGGACTTGCCAATTTTTGCATCCATTTTTGCCTTCCTCTTTCTTTACTTTTTGGGCTGTTCTGACCATGCGCTCTGAAACGCCAAACTTCATTGCTGTTTCCTTTATTGACCAACTTTTTGGGGCCATCGTCAATAATTGAACTTTCATTGACCTGTTGAATATTGCAATTTTCGTTTTCATTTCTTCAATGAGGTCAGTGTAATCTTCACATAACTTGTATTCTACAGACTGACGAGACGGCCCAACTTCTTCAGCTGAAACTCCAGCAGCAGATGTAATCTTCTTGGCTATCACATTCTGCACACGTTCAATTTTTCCTATCACATAGCCGGCTTTATCTCTACTAGCTAACCTTCGAATTTTCAATGGAGAGGTTCCTAAAGCAGTCAAGCTTTGATCAACTGCATCGGAGATGCTGATATCAAAATCGTCTGAAGATGAAGATGCTGCAGTAGCTTCACTCATTGAAACGTATTGGGCTTTGCACCTACTGCAAAGTTTCTGACCTTGCTTGATATTTATTTTTGCCACTTTTCTAAAATCATTAGACATGGCAAGATCGACTTTTAACAATCCACTTTGAACAATGTGATTTTTCTTTTCAAATCGATTACAACACGATGTTTGCTTTAATTCGTATTTGTCGAGATACTTTGCTTTGTGGTGGAGGCAGATTTGGTCTTTATCCATCAGTTCAACTTCAGAGCGCCGAGTGATAAGCAATTTTTCATCGGTTGACAAATTATGTAAAAAAATGAGCCCACATTTTTTAGAATAAAATGTGCTGTCATGACACTTTGACAACAATTTTTGCCCAATGGCACAGTCTGGCAGAAAAGGATTATTATTAGTCGATTCGTTGGCATCCATTTTAAACTGAATTAATAATAATGTGGATCTGAAAAAGAAAACAAGTTGTAATTTGTGATCTGCATGCAACAAAATTATCACCTCAATTTCTAGTTAGGAATAATCATTAATTAAGAACACTATAATTGTACCCAAAGCTTGAGTAAAAATAAACAGGGAAAAACAGTGTGAAAAGTGACATAATTGTAAGTTGAAACGTAGGCCGTTGCCATGGTGACATCTCCCAACTTTGTCCCCCTTTTTCGGGCATTGTTAACCTGCGTTGAAAAATGAAGCCCACTTTTCTAGGGAGTTTGAAATATGCTCTTTCTAATGAGACTGATTTGAAAGAGTTTCTGAAAGGTATTTTTCTGTAAAAGCAGGCTGAAAATACCCTATTTTTGGCCTTTTTACACAAATTAGCAACTTTACACTTAATTTGTAAACTAATGGAAAGAGCTTGGAGGTTGAAATTGTACTTTTGAAAACAACGTTGTACTGAGACATTATGCGCCAAATTTCACATTTATTACTCAATTCTTGTGGGAGCTAAGTAATGTCAAACTTTGACTTTTTTTGGAGCACTAATTTTTTCGGCCAAGTTTACTGTAATTCAGCCATTCACTCAGTGCTCGACAAAAATTATTATTGGTAGCACTGAATAGAGCTCCAAAAGTTGTGCAGGGTAGCTAAGTTTCAGTGTTTTTGGAAACATAGCTCGTGAGATATTGTGTCTCAAAGTTGTCAGAATGTCACTGTCGTACTGTATGTCATTGCAGTATGGGGTCAAAGAAATGGCTATATCTCCACGAATATTTCACAGGCGAAACTAAAACTTTACCAAAGTTCGTTTGATACATGTGGGACTTTGTGCATAAAGTTTTATCAAAATCCATGATGGTCATGCAGGGAGCCCTTGATCACTTGACATGGAATAACCCAATTGCCATCTCCGGATCAGACCCTAGGTCCATCAAGTCCAGTGATCTGCACACGCGGAGGCCCCACCAGGTGTACCCTGGCATAGATCACCCACTGTAACATCAGAAATACTTTCCCAGTATGACTCCATCCCGCTTGGGTTCAATTACCAACTGCTGGATCTACCTATTTCCAGAAGACCCTGCAATTGGGATACCTCAATCAACATCCGGCATGTTAAAAATTACCTATTAATAAAAACTTCCCCTTTTTAAAATATATTCTGAATGACTACTATTACATTTCTGTCCACTTCTTAATTTGTGAAGGAGGCCTGTAAATCACACCAATACTCTTTTGGCTGCTCCAAGACAAGCACTTGGAGACAGACATACATGTCTGAGACAGGAAGCAGGCTTAATTGATATCCGACAGGACGGGCATCAAAACTCTCAGCTCTTTATACTATAAAGAAAATTATTGAGGTAAGAACCTAACCTAACCTTCCCTTCCAGTGCAAGAGAGACATGAATTTTGACCAGTGGGAAGTACCAAAGCTATCCCCCGAGTCTAGGGAAGGGTTGGGCAAGGCAGGGCAGATGAGCCTGCTTCTAGCACCAAGGACCCAAATGTGGTGTCCGTTTGTGCTGACACATCCACTTTATAAAACTTTGTTAAAGTAAGAGAAGTAGGCCATGTAGCTGCACTACAAATCTCCTTGCCCAGGATTCTGCCTATGAGGAAGCCTGGTGGAATGTACCTTCAGAGAGATTGGCAACTGTTTACTACAGCAAATTTATGCAGATGAAATATTCATGCGGCTCCCATCTGGAAATAGGAGCCTTGGAAGCTGGCTTTCCCAGTCTGCCAAGACTGGTGAACACAAAATATGATCTGAAAGATCAAAATCATTTGTCATCTCTAGATAATGGAGAAGTACTCTCCTTACTTCCAATAATGCTAAAACTTTGTCCTTTTTCTTTATGCCTGTAGCATGGAACGATAGCAGTTGGATCTCCTGATTGACATGGACCGCTGACACTGCCTTTGGCAGAAAGGAAGGCATGTGCTTAAACATCAATCAGCCTTCGTAAATCTGAGGAACAGCTTTCTAGATGACAGAGGCTAAAGCTCTGCAACCTTTCTTGCCAAGATTATGGCTACCAGGAAAACTGTCTTGATGATCACGTCCATCAGCAACACCTCTTGTAAAGGCTCATACAGGGCTTTACTGAGGGCCAGCAACATAATATTAAGATTCCAGACTGCACATGGTTGTCGCACAGGAGGATGTAATCACAACACTTCCATCAGAAACCTGGACACATGCAAATGAGAAGCCAAAAAACCCTTCTCCAGTGGGACCCTAAAGCACGAGAGGCTTACTACATGTACCTTGAGGGAGCCAACTGCTAGGCCCTGTTTGACACAATCCTGAAGAAATGATAGGACCACAGAAACCAGAGCCCTAAGAGGCTCTACCTTCTGTTCCACACTCCAGCACTGAAAGGTCTTTCAAGCCATAGCATAGGGCTGTGACCATGGTGAGCTTCTTAAATCATAACAGAGTAGCTATGACCCCTTCTGAATAACTATTCTTCCTTAGAGCTAAGCGCTCAAGAGCCATAGCCCAAAGCGTTCCGAACTCTCCAGGCCAATTGAACACGAGAGCAGCATTGGGTGAAGTAGTAGTCTGAGTCACTCATCCAGCAATACCTGAAAGGATTGGGACTTCTACACCACCTTTTTGTAGTTATACAACCACACTCAAAGCAGTTTACACACAGGTACTTCAAGCATTTTCCCTATCTGTTAAAGTGGACAGGCTATCTAATATAGTCGGGGCAGTATAGGATTAAGCAACTTGCCCAGGGTCGCAGGAAGCCGCACGGGATTTGAACCACAGAACCTCAGGGTGTAGAGGCTGTAGCTCTAACCACTGTGTCACAGCTGAATTAGATTCATGTACTATAGCGGTGCAGCCAAACCGGGGCCAAGAGAATCACATAAGAATAGCCTTACTGGGTCAGACTAATGGTTCATCAAAACCAGTAGCCTGTTCTCATGGTGGCCAGTCCAGGTCACTAGTACCTGGCCAAAACCCATAGAGAAGCAACATTCCAGTGGCTTGTCCCATGTCTTTCTCAATAACAGACTATGGACATTTTCCTCCAGGAAATTGTCCAAACTGTTCTTAAAACCAGCTACGCTATCCAGTCTTACCACAACCTCTGGCAATGTGTTCCAGAGCTTAACTATTCTGAGTGAAAAAATATTTCCTCCTATTGGTTTTAAAAGTATTTCCCTGTACCTTCATCAAGTGTCTGCTAGACTTTGTAATTTTTGACGGAGTGAAAAATCGATCCACTTGTACCCATTCTACCCCACTCAGGATTTTGTAGACTTCAATCATATCGCCCATCAGTTGTCTCTTTTCCAAGCTGAAGAGCCCTGACCGTTTTAGTTTTTCCTCATATGAGAGAAGTTCCATCCCCTTTATCATCTTGGTAGCTCTTCTTTGAATCTTTTCTAGTGCCGCTATATCTTTTTTGACATTAAGGAGACCAGAATTGAACACAATACCCCAGGTGAGGTCGCACCATGGAACGATAGAGGCGGATTATAACATTCTTAGTCTTCTTAACCATCCCTTCATGGGTCGATTTTCTTCCGGCCTATCATTGGCCATGGGGGGAAAAAAACTTACATCTGTTAACTGCAGGCCATGGCTAAATCAAGGCATCTATGCTGGCTTTTCTTGGCTCTACTTTGCGCCTGAAGAATCAAGTGTAAGGACTTGAACACAAGTACTAAGCCTTTGAAGTTGTAAAGTTTGGCTACCAAGGGAGAGCCGTAGAGACAATGCATGGCCTAGAAAACACAGAGAAAAGGAGACTGCTGCTCTCCTGGAGCACAGTCATGTGGGAGGAAAACTGGTAAGCCTGTGCACAAATACTTCTGCAACATAGGGACCACTCTTGTGGTCAAGTGTGTGAAAATAGTGCAGGAGGGAAGCAAGCAAAAGAAATAACACACTCACTGATGTTATAGGTAGCACACATACGAGTACAGTAAATCACTGGCTGCTTTCTCTCCTGAAGTTCCTGAAACCATTGTACACCTTCTGGGATTTGCTTGTGTGCTGGAGGTGGGTTTATTTTATTTATTTGGGGGAGGAGGCAGAGTGCAGGGCTAACACCATACAGGGGTCACCAGGGATGGATAGGCAACTGTCATCACCAGATGTACCCATATAGGCACCCAGAAGGCCTAATCCCCACGCTCAACTGAATTAGCAGAGCTAAAACAAGAGCACAGAACAGCTCAGCGGAGTCAGACTAAGCTACTACTTGCTGACCCTTCAGCGCAAGAGATGAAACTAGGACCAGGAGACACCATTCACCCGCCTACTAAGATAGAGAATACTGAAGTACTAATGAGCAGGTCATTGCATATATGGCAGAACTCAACTTGCCTGCTGGTAGGTGAACACAACCGACTTATCTGGATTCATCTTCTACTGATGACAAGGAAAGACACCTTCTCAACTCGCTTGCAGAAGAAAAAAAACTAAGGAGATGAGGCACTGCCCAATGACACAAGGAGGCAGAACTGTAAAACTGTAGAGGATCCCTTCTGCAAAATTAACGGGTAAAAGAGAATAGCCCACTGATCAAGACTCATGTCTCTTTTGCACTGGGAAAAATAATAGAATTCAACCAAAAACTTTACTAAGGAGAAAAGGGAATCCTTAAAGGACTGCAAATACAATAATGTGAAAAAACTGAAGTTTTACAATGTTTTTTCCAGTATGCATTTAGGATATATCTTAATGGCTCTAGAACCTGAGACAAGCCCAGCAGAAGATAATATGCCTGCATAGTGAGGCTTCTTAAAAAAACTTCTAGACAGTCTGAGCTGGGAAGTTTTCTACACTGGCTCTTTCGGATGACATTTCCTATCTGTGAGGAGTTGCTATTCTGCTGGTCTTTGGAGAAATGATTTTATAGTATGGCTACAGCTTCAACACTCAGATTATGGGTTTAAAACCTGCACTGCTCCTTGTGACCCTGGGCAAGTCACTTAATCATCCACTGTCCCAGGTACATTAGATAGATTGTGAGCCCACTAGGATAGATAGGGAAAATGCTTCAAATACCTGTATGTAAAACCACTTTGAATGTGACTGTAAAACTACAAAAAAGGTGGTATACAAGTCCCAATCCCTTTCACTTTCCCCCTAAATAAATAAAATTTGGAAAATACTACTAATCATTTCTATAGCACTGTCAGACGCATGCAGCAGTGTATATAACATTAACCATGTAAGAAACAGTCACTGCTCGACACAGCTTGCAATATAATTAAGACAGATAAACAGGACAATTAGGATAGGGAATTACAGAGGGAGGGATGACATTACATTACAGATTTCTATTCCGCCATTACCTTTCGGTTCAAAGCGGATTACAAAAGAGTTATGGAAGAAGGGTTACAAAGTTAGATCAGAGGTCATTTCCAAGAGAGGGATAAGTAGGATCAGGGGTAAGGGAGGGGATGGTAAGAAGGGGGTATTCGTGGTATTAAGCTTTGTTAAGGGATTTCTTGAAGAGTATAGTTTTTATTTCCTTTCTGAAAATCTTGTAGTCTGGGGTTGTTATCAATAGGTTGGAGATTTGGTTATCTATTTTTGCTGCTTGAGTGGCTAGTACATCGTATAGTTTTTTCCATTTTACTTCTTTGATAGGAGGGTAGGTGAATGGGGTGTGTGTTTTTCTATGCCTGGTAGAGGTAGTTTGGATGAGGCGGTTGTTTAGGTAGATTGGGCTGACTCCGTTTATGGTTTTAAATAGTACAGTGGTGCCTCGCATAACGGACGCCTCGCACAGCGAACGCTGCGCACAACGAACTTTATGTCTTGATTCGTACAACGAACTTCGTTTCACACAACGAAGTCGCCCGAGCTGCATCCTTCCGCGCAGGCACTGCGCTTAACTGCCCTCTCTCCGCCTGGCTCCCTCTTGCTCCCCCCGACTCCCCGACACGATCGGGGCAAGAGGGAGCCCAAGCCCTCTTGCCCCCCCGACTCCCCGACACGATCGGGGCAAGAGGGAGCCCAAGCCCTCTTGCCCCCCCGACTCCCCGACACGATCGGGGCAAGAGGGAGCTCAAGCCCTCTTGCCCCCCCGACTCCCCGACACGATCGGGGCAAGAGGGAGCCCAAGCCCTCTTGCCCCCCCGACTCCCCGACACGATCGGGCCAGGAGGGAGCCCAAGTCCTCCTGGCCACGGCGACCCCCTAACCCCACCCTGCACTACATTACGGGCAGGAGGGATCCCAGGCCCTCCTGCCCTCGACGCAAACCCCCCCTCCCCCCAACGACCGCCCCCCCCCCAAGAACCTCCGACCGCCCCCCAGCCGACCTGCGACCCCCCTGGCCGACCCCGACACCCCCAACCCCCTTCCCCGTACCTTTCTGTAGTTGGCCGGACAGACGGGAGCCAAACCCGCCTGTCCGGCAGGCAGCCAACGACGGAATGAGGCCGGATTGGCCCATCCGTCCCAAAGCTCCGCCTACTGGTGGGGCCTAAGGCGCCTGGGCCAATCAGAATAGGCCCGGGAGCCTTAGGTCCCTCCTGGGGGCGGGGCCTGAGGCACATGGGCCCAACCCGACCATGTGCCTCAGGCCCTGCCCCCAGGAGGGACCTAAGGCTCCCGGGCCTATTCTGATTGGCCCAGGCGCCTTAGGCCCCACCAGTAGGCGGAGCTTTGGGACGGATGGGCCAATCCGGCCTCATTCCGTCGTTGGCTGCCTGCCGGACAGGCGGGTTTGGCTCCCGTCTGTCCGGCCAACTACAGAAAGGTACGGGGAAGGGGGTTGGGGGTGTCGTGGGGGTTGGCCAGGGGGGTCGCGGGTCGGCTGGGGGGGCGGTCGGAGGTTCTTGGGGGGGGCGGTCGTTGGGGGGAGGGGGGGTTTGCGTCGAGGGCAGGAGGGCCTGGGATCCCTCCTGCCCGTAATGTAGTGCAGGGTGGGGTTAGGGGGTCGCCGTGGCCAGGAGGACTTGGGCTCCCTCCTGGCCCGATATTGTCGGGGAGTTGGGGAATCGGCGGGGCAAGAGGGCTTGGGCTCCCTCTTGCCCCGATCGTGTCGGGGAGTCGGGGGGGCAAGAGGGCTTGGGCTCCCTCTTGCCCCGATCGTGTCGGGGAGGCGGGGGGGCAAGAGGGCTTGGGCTCCCTCTTGCCCCGATCGTGTCGGGGAGTCGGGGGGGGGCAAGAGGGCTTGGGCTCCCTCTTGCCCCGATCGTGTCGGGGAGTCGGGGGGGCAAGAGGGCTTGAGCTCCCTCTTGCCCCGATCGTGTCGGGGGTGCCAGGGACCACACGGAGTCACCCACCGTACCACCCGATTCGGGTAAGCGCAGGTATCGGTGGGTGGCTTATTTGCGGGGGGGTGCCTTATTTTACATTTTTTTCTAAAAAGGGGGGGCTGTCTTATTTGATGGCCCTGCCTTATCATCGGGGAAACACGGTAGAAAAAAAAAAAAATGAACAGTTAAGTCCCAGTTTTTGCCGCTGAGACTCTGCCCTCTCTCACTGTAAAATTAGACTCTACTTAGTCTGTCTTTAAATTTAAAAAATGTGTGTTGTTTTAAAAAACAATTATGTTTTTAGATGTATCTAAATAAAAATAATAACCAAAAATTTATCTTTTTTTATGTCATCTTAGCATATTTTATGCTGCAGAACGAATTATTTTTTTTTACATGTATTCTTATGGGAAAACGCGTTTCACATAACGAACGTTTCGCATAACAAACTTGCTCCTGGAACCAATTAAGTTCGTTGTGTGAGGCACCACTGTATACAGTAGAATTTAAATTGTATTCTTTCCTAGATTGGAAGCCAATGTGAGTCAATGTATGCCTCAGAAATTTAGTCATGTTTCTTCAATGAGTAGACGAGTCTCAGCGTTGTATTTTGAATGTTTTAAAATCTCAGTAATTCACTCAAAGAAGAGGAGACTAAGAACAAGGTATAAGAAAACCAGCACACTACACTGGGAAGAAATGAAACAAAAATGTTACTGTCTAAGCAACAAAGTTCTAGACCTCCAAGCCCTATTAATGGAGAAGAACTTGAATATTCCCATTACAGAGACAAGGTTCAATGAGTCCCATGAATGGGACATGGTCACACCAAGCAATCTGGCTAGTAAAGAGAGGCCTCCAATAAGAAGAAATATCATGTGTCAAGAATACCACCAAAGTTACTGAAATGTACGGGGTGTGGGGAATGATGAAGCATCAAGGACTGCCAAGGCAGCATTTCCATTAATTCAGGTGATGTCGACAGACCTCCACCTCATATGGAGAATTAGATCTGGCCAGACATATTCAAAGGTTGGGAATGAAAAGGAGGTGCTGCTGCTAGGAAATTTTACAGATATTACAGACAAATCACTAACCAATCTTAATGTGCAAATGCAGTACTATCTGATTTAACTAGCCATTTTTCTTAATCTACCTCACAAGTATTTAAGGCAAATTAAAAGCTAGATTTGGTAATGTACACTACTATATTAATGCATGCTCACATAAGTCAATATATTTTATTTTCTACAGATCCCATTTAATGCATTGAGATCTATTACTAACACCACACATAAATGGTATTAGTGTCTAATGTGGTAACACACTTTAGTAAATCTATCCCATGTGTCTCCTGAAAATAGCAAATTGTATACTTGAATATTAACCAAACATAAATTAATGAATGTCTCTAACCTTGACTGTCGGACTCTCTTGGAACCAGCACTTCAGTATCTTCCTCCACAGTACAAGGTTCTTCCTCATCAGAAAGGACCAAAAAGGCATCTGTGGGCAAACTTTCCACACCCTCCTGCTTTAATGATGAACCCAGACTGTTTTCTATTTTGCCATCCAAATCATGACTTATTTTGTCTCCTGAAAGCAGAGAAACTTTTGGGAAACAGTTCAGTTCATCACCTACTGGTGCCAGCTTTTCCAAAATTGGAATAATTTCATCTGTTTCCATAGAATCTGGGCTTTCTAGACTGCACCCACTTGGTAAATTTGATGATTTATCAGCACTTGTTTCTGGAAAGCCAATTGATCCTTCTTCCTCATCTTTTGAACACTGGTCAATTTCCATGCTGCTAGATATGGCTTCTTCTCCAGCATCTCCATCATTTTCCTCCATTATTCCCAGTTTTTCTACTTCTTTCTCCTCTTGTGTTTCTTTTTGTATTTCTCCATCTTCTCCCTTCATTTCCTCATGCTTATTTGATTCCAAAATCCCTACTTTAGCTCCTTCCTTTTCCATTTCTTGAATTACTCTTGGCTGTTTCTCTTCCTTCATCTGGCCTATAGCTTTTACTATTTCTTTTTCTATCTTTTCTTCTTCCTCAACTTTATCCTCATCCATCATTTCTTCATCTCTCTCTGGTTTTTCTTCTTTTCCTTCCACATTTAGCACATTTGGTTTTTCCTCTTCCTTCACTATCCCATTTTCTTTTTTATCCTCCACCTTTGTCAGTATGTTACCTTCCTTCTCCTCCTTTTCCTCTTTCTTTAACTCTGCTTCCTTTATCTGCTCCTCATCCATCTGCTCTTCCACAATCCTCTCTTCTTTGTTCTCTATTTCTATAAGCACCCCTATTTCTTCTTCCTTTTGTATTTCCTCATCCACCCTCTTTTCTTCTCTTCCCTGCTTTTCTTCTACAATTCCTTTTACCTTATTATTCATTTCAACTAAACCTTTCCCCTCCTCTTTCACCATTATTTTTTCCTCTTCAGAGTCCTGAAGCCCTTGAAAATCAGAATGTAGAAGATCTAAACTTAGAGATTCAAGAGGTATCAAATTACAAGAACTAGCATTCAGCTCCATTTTTTCTTCAAAAAAATCCTGCTCATGTTCAATTTCATTTTCTAACAAAATATCTGTTTCTTTCTGAGCAACAATTTTGCTTTCTATTCCATTTTCTGTGGGACAATTATTATCGCTATTGACATCAAGCATCTCATTTTCTGCTTCACTAGCTGTTATGTTAGAGTTCTCCTGCTCCTGTTCATGAATTACAGTTTCCAAAGACAATGGTTTAAATTCTGGGTTCAAGTCTCCATCTTGGTCACAGTTTTTACTGTCTGTTCTTAAGTCAGAATATGTGGCAGATGGAACGTCTTCATCTTCCTTTTTGTCATCAGGTTCAAGGCAGATATCTATACCATTGAATTCTATTTTATCCTCTACATAATCCATGTCATTTAAAGGGGACGCTGCATCAGAATCTCCATTCTCATGTTTGCCATTGAACAGCTTAACTTCACTAGATTTCAGTAGGCCATCTTTCACTTTATACACCGCTTCCAGCTGCTGACGATCACTTGTTCTCATTGTTTTACGAGCCTTGAAAATCTTTTTCTGAGGTTCCTCTGTACCCTCCATCTCGAACCTAAAACAAACAAACAAAAAAAGTGTGAACATTTAAGAGGTACAGAAACAAGAAATGATATCAGTTCAGAATATCTAAAAGCCCCCTGCCTAGACAATATCTGATATGATGCAAATATAATTCACAAAATTTTTCAGTCACCTATTACACCAATACTTGTTCTAAAATTCCGAAATAGTTTTGAGAAGCCAGCAATGAAAGAAAATCTGCAATTAAATTTGTGTATGGGAATTTAACATTTTAAACAAATATTTCAGATAGAGAAAAACAAAAGCAGCAATCTGCAGTAACATAAAATAAAAGCTTACAAGGAAGCTTAAGTACCAATCAAGAGGAAGAATGTGATGGAAGAGCTATTGCAGAAATAGAAAAGAATCATATCCTAAAAGCAGGAAGAGTTAAAATACAAAACAAAAAAAAAAATCCCTTTGCATATTTTAAACAGAAAGTTTTATAAAATACATATATTCTTCAAGTGCTCTCAATGTGCCTAACTCTATAAAGGACATCTAAAAATTATAGAGAATTGTGCTCAGCGGTGCTGAGCAAATCTAAGCGCATCTATATTGTTGGATGTCCTTTGCAGAATCGCCTTTTAGGTGTTACATAAGACGCCCTAACAAATCCTATAACATTATCGTATGTTAGTGTCATGACGTCATTAGAATGGTGATTTTATGGCTTTTTTTTAACTTTAAAATTGTCTGCAGTAAAATGCTGAATATAATGAAATAATCACTCATGAATATTCACAATAACATGGTTTAAATTATGCACAACTGTTAATGAATCTTATGCTCAGAGAAATGGAGGTGATAACAGGGGAGAGCCCCAACACTACCACCTCACCGCCCAATCATCATATTCAAAAACTTGTTGTAAAATATGCAACTGTTTAAGATATTTGCATTTGTGCTCTAAGGCTACACTTTTCACTCTTATAAACTTGATATTATAACTCAGAACAGCAAACTTATCTCATAACTTGCAGGTTCTGAGAACACGTTTCGTTCCTGCCTCAGGGAACCAAGAGTGTTTGAAAAATTTCTAAAACTGTGGGCGAGATAGGCTCAAGGATTTAAGCGCTTCTAGCACGTACAATGGAAAAATTATGTTCTTACCTGTTATTTTTCTTTCCTTTAGACGCAGCAGATGAATCCAGAGACCAATGGGATAGCACACATCTACCAGCAGGTGGAGATAGAGAAACTGATTAACAGGTGGTCCTATTGGATGGCAATCCTCCTATATCTTCAGTATAGCTCCTTGCCCAAGCATCCGTAACCATCAATAGGCATAGCATGTAAAAATCTTATTTCCCATAATAAATCTCAAAAGGCAATAATACAGAATACAACCATCAATAATACCAAACTCTGAAAGTTGCAAAAGAAAAAACCAACAGACAATATCCAGAAAGGGTGGGGCAATGGATTCATCTGCTGCGTCTAAAGGAAAGAAAATTAACAGGTAAGAACATAATTTTTCCTTCCTTAGCAGCAGAAGCAGATGAATCCCGAGAGGGACAGATTCTTCAAACTTTTGAAAAATAAAAAAACAAGAGGACATTCAAAAAAGTTGAAAAAGGATAGATTCAAAACGAATGCTAGGAAGTTCTTCTTTACCCAGTGTGTGGTGGACACCTGGAATGCGCTTCCAGAGGGTATAATAGGGCAGAGTACGGTACTGGGGTTCAAGATAGGATTGGACAATTTCCTGCTGGAAAAGGGGATAGAGGGGTATAGATAGAGGATTACTGCACAGGTCCTGGACCTGTTGGGCCGCCGCATGAGCGGACTGCTGGGCACGATGAACCTCAGGTCTGACCCAGCGGAGGCATTGCTTATGTTCTTACCAATGGGATGTAGCAAAGCAATCCTCAATCTTGGTGGGAAGCAAATGCTGCCTCCACAACAACCAAAGCACTAAATGCATCCAGTCACACATCCAACCGGTAATGCTGAGAAAAAACACTCTCGGAAGACCAAGTAGCTGCAAGACAAAACTCCTCCAAGGAAAAAACCTCTGGACCGAGTCCAAGAAGTAGCCATCGCTCTGGCGGAATGGTCATGAAGTTCTTTCGCCAACCACTTTCCTGCCATCAAGCAAGCGTAAAGAATGTCCTCCTGGACCCATCAAGCGATGGAGGCTTTGGACGCCACCATACGTTTGAGGCGTCCCGTGAAGAATACAAAAAGGTGATCTAAACCACAGTTCTTCAACCGCCGGTCTGCGGACCAGTGTCGGTCCGCAAAAAAATCTTGCCAGTCCACGAAGGATTCGGGTCCCCGCCGCAACGAAAGGTGCCGGTGTCAGCAGACTTGCAACTTTCTGTTGCCATCGCTGTGCCGGGACTCCTGCCTTCGCCGGGACTCCTGCAGCGTATGCTTCCTGCCTTGTCTCCGCACCTCCCGACCAGCAGCGGCAGCTCTGTGTGCTTTTAACTTCGGCACAGAGCTGCCCCTAAGCAGTAGTTTAGCGTGGTTTCATGAGGCAGCCTTGGGGCCTTTGCTAGGCCAGCCCACTTCGATGATGCGATGTGGGCCAGCCTAGCAAAGGCCCCGAGGCTGCCTCATGAAACCGCGCTAAACTACTGCTTAGGGGCAGCTCTGTGCCAAAGTTAAAATCACACAGAGCTGCTGCTTGTCTAAAGATTCTTGGGCCGCTGAAGGAGGGCAAAGAGCAGTTGTCCTGGAGGTTTCCTTCCTCTCACCTTTGCAGGTCCCTTTTTTCCACCTTTTTTTTTCTTCAAACGGCAACGGGCCCTAGCATAGACATCAAGTAAGTTCCACTGTTCCTTGCAAGCGGTTCTGCTCGGCCAAAGCTTCCCCTCTGACATGAGCCACCCTCAGGGGAAAGAAAGTGACCCGCAAAGGTGAGGGGAAGGGGGGCAGATGATGGAAGTTGGGGGGGAGAGAAAGAAGGGGCAGATGATGGAATGGAGGAGATGAGAGAGAGAAGGAGACAGATGATGGAAGTGAGAAGAAGGGAGAGAGAGCAGAAGGCAGATGGATGTCAGTTGAGAGTGGAGAGCAGATGCTGAATGGAAGTGGGGAAAGAACACATACTGGATGGAAGGAGGAGATAAATAAAGGGGGAAGAAAATAGTAAGATAATGGAGGGGTGAGGGAAAGGGGTGACAAGCTGTGGGTAGACCACAGTGAAAAAAGGAAAACAGGACTAAATAGTAAGAAATAATTTAATTTAGATGGAGGCAGAAAATAGAGAAGGAAGACCAGAGAAGAAAAGGGAAGAGAGAGCAGAGAACGATATCAGATCTGAGTGGAGGAAATGAGAAGAGAGAGATGGGAATTCTTATGTTCTTAGGGCAGACGCTGGATGGAAGAGAGTAAAAAGGCAATGAAAGCAGAAACCAGAGACGACAAAAGGTAGAAAAAATAATTTTATTTCTATCTTGTGATTCAAATATATCAGATTTGAAATATGTATCTTGCTAGACATAACTGGGGAGTGCAAAACCCAGGCAGTGCTTCTTTAGCTTCCAGCTGGCTTAGGGCTCTCTCTGACCAGGGGGGAGTTGTCCTAGTTCCACTCCCCTAACACCATTCCTGTCATGTGTGACTGTGGTATTCTGTTACATGATATTTGTGTAGCATTCTGTAATAATTTGCTTATTCAGTTTTCTTGATAGTAGAGGGGATATATGTGAAGGGGAGAGGAGACAGGGGTTTTGTTGATCTTTGCCCTGTATTATTTGTATTTATAAAATGACAATTGTATAGAATATTGTTTCTTTTTATACTTTAATAAAATATGTTCAATATAAAATCATAACTATTTGAGGCTTGTGCGGATGGGATCAGATGGTTTGTGGGACCGAGCTCGCAGGAACGGGGCAGCGATGGTTTTTAAAAAAAATTTCAGTCTTAGTAGTTTGCTGGTCCACGAAATAATTATTTTATTTCCGCCGGTCCATAGGTGTAAAAAGGTTGAAGAACACTGATCTAAACAACTAAAAGTCGTTGGAAACCTAGCTCGAGGAGAACGCTACGCACTTAAAAAAAAAAATGCAGTGAATAAAAGCACGTCTTCCCATTTCTCCTCCCAGGAAGAAGGAAGGAAAAGTGAGTGTGTCTTAAAATGATTATACCTCCTTAGAAATTGTGGTACCGTCCGAACTGACACTCCAGATTTTGTAAATCAGAAATAGGAATCTCCGCTGAACAAGGCCTGCAACTCAGAAAATCGCCGAGCTGAAGCCATGGCCACAAGAAACCCCTTGTTAAACGGCACACCTTTTTAGAGTCTCAAAAGACAAGGATGAAATGAAGCCTTCGGTAAACTGCGAAGAAGTAACTTAAGACTGTACTCCGGACAGGGCTTTCTAAGAGGTGTACGAATATATCATACTCAGTTTAGGAACTAAACTACATGAAGCTGAGAAGTAAGCAAAGAGCAATATACCTAGCCCTTGTAACAAGCTAAGAATGGCACTTGAAGCTGAAGGGAATTGAACGCTAAGCCCTTGGCAATACACTTGTGCCAAAAAAAGAACTCTGGAAGGGTGCAAATGTTGAGAAGTACCCAAGAAAGGAAAAACCTCCAAAAGGAAGCAGAAGCCACAGGTGAAGGCGTCTGTATCGCCTGGATAAGAGAAGAAACAACCTGCTTCGCAAAACCCTTACACATCAGCCATGACTTTTCAAAACCTAGGTCGTAATACCAAAGTAGTACAAATATCCATGTTGATCGGACCCTAGGTGAGCAAATACGGAGATATCAGGAAACTCAACAGTCCGCCTGTCGAAAGATTCATCAGATCCGCATAGCAAGGATGGCGCAGCCAATCCAGATATTCTACAAATACTGTGCCCTGAAAGCGAGCTTGAAATGGCAAATCCAAGCCATCATCAGCCAGGGGAAAACACTGAAAAAAGAGAAACCAGAGGCGAGAAAGAAGCCAAGCTGCTACCCCCTCCAACTCCCACTCCCTGTGCCCGCCGAAGAAGCTAGGAAGCTTAGAATTGAGACAAGGCCATGAGGTCTAGTTCCAGGAGATCTCACTTCCATAAAAAGAGCTGGAACGCCCGAGCCAAAATTCTCAATATCCAGGATGTAGAAGATTTCACTATTACTAACATTTACACTTTCTAGAGCGTACACAGGGCTGTACAATGTAACATACAATAAATGGGCCATGCTCAGATTTCGCAGAGAGAAAGTCTATCCAAACTCTTTTCCTGATCTGTAAAATGATCTGCCAACAGAAGAGGAAGATGAGGGTCCACCCACTGAAGTAGAACCACAACTTTACCTGCCAACTGAGCACATCACCTACTGCCCAGGGTGTAGAGAAATACCCCCATCATAATACTGACTGAAAATACCTTCAGCGTCATTCCAGAAGAATGATCTGAAGCTCCAGAAACGGTAGCCTGACCATGCTCCAGAGTAGAAGAATGAACAAGTACTGAGTCGCCTCTTAAGACCAGACTCCTGGAGCTGAGGATGTAAGGCACCGAGCCCCCCCAACCCGATAGCCCGGGATGTTTGGTGACCATGAGCTAGTCCAGTAAAGACCGAGGCATGCCTTTGAAAAGAGAAATCTCGCTGAGCCACCAAATTATACAGAGCGATGCTTGAGGAGCCTACCAAATAATTGGAGCCCTGAGATACCAGGAACCACTGGAACAAAAGCGACTGCTGTAGCGTTATAATGGGAAAGCTAGCCAAACTTCCCAGTGGAGTCAGCAACATGGATCCTAGAACCTGTATAGAATTCCATACTCTTGGTCATGGTGACCGAAGAACAATGCAAACATGTGACTATGACCCATCGCCCTAGTCTCTGGGAAGAAACACATTTCTCTCATATATTAATAAAAACATCTCCCCGATATATCTATAAATAGTACAGGAGAAAAGAGCGCTGTGTAAATTCAAAGATTCACATCCAAAAAACTGAGGAAAAAAACCACCCTTTTCGTGTCAGTCAAATGGCCCGACTGGAAGACGTCCGAATCAAGCAGTCAGTCAAGAAAAAAATAGGTGAATCGCCTGGTAGTTCCAGAACGGTACCACTGCCCACATTTTCAAATGTTCGTGAAGCCTTAGGTAGGCAAAATGGCATGTGCCAAAACTGAAAGCACTGCTCTAAGAGAAGCAAGCAAACCTAGTGCCGATTCAGAGTCCATAGTGAAAATGTAAATATTCTCCCAGTTTTTCTGCAGAAATGTGTAACCCTGAAAAACTAATTCAGCAGAATGGGATCCAGCCTGCCCAATGCCCCCGTCTTGGGCAACATGCAGTAAGTGGAATGTCCCCTTAGTTCCTGAAGAACTACAAGAACTGCCCTGAGGACCAGTAACACTTAAAAGGGAAACACAAAGCATAGAGACTTCAAGAACGAACCGGAAACCTGAGGAGGATGCAGTTCAAAGCATCCTGAAAAATGTTCACAGCCCCCTGACCTGACATTATAGCATCTTTCACCTCATGAGAAAGCCTGAAGAGTCATTGGAAGAAGTCCAAGATCCCCTCAGAATGAAGTGCAGAAGGTCAGGGAACGGCAGGATGAGAACTGTAGGATTTGTAAGAAGAAAAATTCTCCTAGGAAAAATCAAGTTTCGCAAAGTAAAGAGGAGTATACTGGAACCATGAAAACAGTACTAACTCAATGCAATGTGAGCGAAATACGTATGTCCTTTAAAGTGAATACATACTAGACGCAATCAAGATGCTGCATCTACTGCCCTGTGGAAAACAGCATCCTAACAGGTATCAGACAAAGCTCACATCGCTAATGAAAGCTTCAGGGATGAGGCTAACAGCCACATAGTGCGTGCTCCTCCGTGGGTCCTCCTCGGGGGGTCCGTCTAGCACAGGGGTGCCCAACGCGTCGATTGCGATCGACCAGTAGCTCAGGAAGGCAACGCGAGTCGATCGCGGAGCCTATCCCGGGCTCTGTGATAGACTCGTGTTGCCGTCCTGATCTACGGGCCGATCAGCCTTCCTCTCCAGTGTTCTTTCTCCCTAGGGCCTTTTAGCTGGGCGATCCGCCCAGCTGTCATCTGCCGCTGCTGAACAAAAAACCGGCTTGGAGATTTCAGCCCGTAGCGAACTTATGCTCCGGGCTCTAACGTGTGCGTGCCGGCTTCCCTTCTCTTCCCTCCGAAACCGGAAGTTATGTCCGGGGGGGGGAGGGGAGAAGGGAAGCCGGCGCGCACATGTTGAGAGCCCTGAAGCAAGCGTTCGCTATGGGCTAATGCGGGAGACAAGCATTTGTTCTTCTTCCTGCCGGGTCCTGCCTACTTTCTGTTTCCGCGAAGGCAGGACCCGGCAGCATTTCCCCTAATAGGTCGATCGCGATCTTGGGCTGATCAGCCTTCCTCTTCCCGACGGCAGAATTGACGTCGGGGAGAGGAATGCTGGTTGGCCGAAGCAGGGAGAGCTTGGGGCCTGTTATTGGTGGCGTTTGGGTCCTGGTCCCCGATGGCAATGGCAGTGGCAGTGGCTTGGGGGAGGGCAGGGAGAAAGAAAGAAAAAGGGCAGGCAGGGGGACAGAAGGAAAGAAGAGAAACAGAAAAAAAAGAAAGGGAGGCAGAGAGAAAGAAAGGGCAGGGAGAGAGGAAGGAAAAGTTGGGGGAGGGAATGAGGTCTGGAGAAGAGGAAGCATACAGGCTAAAAGAAGGGAAGAAAGATTGGATGCACAGTCAGAAGAAGAAAGTGCAACCAGAGACTCATGAAATCACCAGACAAGGTAGGGAAAATGATTTTATTTTAAATTTAGTGATCAAAATGTGTCTGAATTTATATCTGCTGTCTATATTTTACACTAAGGTCCCCTTTTACTAAACCGCAATAGAGGTTTTTAGCGCAGGGAGCCTATGAGTGTCGAGAGCAGCGCTGGGCATTCAGCGCAGCTCCCTGCGCTAAAAACTGCTATCGTGGTTTAGTAAAAAGGGAGGGGGTATATTTGTCTATTTTTGTATGGTTGTTACTGAGGTGATAGTGCTTAGAGTCATCTGCTTTGACCTCTTTGAAAAACCCTGGAATAGGAATGATTTTCTCTGCATACAGTGTGCTTTGTGTTGTTTTTTTTAATTTTATTGTTGGTAGATCATTTTGACTTGGTCATTTAAAAAGTAGCTCGCAAGCCCAAAAAGTGTGGGCACCCCTGGTCTAGCATGTGCCATGAGAAAATGGCAACAGGAGAAGCCAGCGTTATAAGCATGGAAATCTGAAGTCCAGGCCCCCTCAGAAATAGAGAAAGAGATCCTGGCCACAGGAAGATGCGAAGTGTCATTATGCCCATAGAGACAGCCCGAACTTGGAAACTGTTTGTACTACCTTTAGGCATATATATCCTATGCCACTATTATACACATGCAGCACAGCACAGAGGCCCAAATAAGAAGGACAGTTACCAACAGACAAAGGCTCAATCTGCAGGGACCCCAAGAGAGACAATGAGATACCCGTGTGAAATACAGGGCACTATCTTACTGCTGATCTCACTGTACCGTCATTTGCCATATGTTGACCCAGTCCGGAGAAAAACTGAAACTGGGTGACCTAGCACAGGGCAGAGTCTCTCTGGTAATCCCCTTGAGTGCTAACCTCAGAGTCCGATTAAACTAGCAGCTTCCTTCAAGTGAATACAGCAGGAACACAGACAGACATAAATCTGCCCAAGCTTGTCCCAAAGCTGGTGAAACACGTACAACTTGTCTGAACCGGAAAGGAGAGAAGCCGCAGCATACCCTGACCAAAGTCAGCTGGAAATAAACTACCGGAACGCTGAAGCTCTCCTGCCATCGCTGGAGACCGAAGCGCGCACCTAATTCTCACTGACATGTGGCCGCTGCATCAACGCTTCTAGAAACATAGTCAGATTCAAGCCCCGCAAAATTTACCCTGCTGCAGCCTGCATAGAAAGAAAATCAGACTTGGGGAATAACTAGAAGAACGGCATGGTGCTTCCCACAGCATCGGAAAAAACATGTCCCATCTCATGCGCGCTGCTATAAACCGGCACCTGCACAATCAGCTGCACATGGCCACAACAAACACCGACGAAAGAGAGCCTCGGAATAAACAGGACTACTACTGCTGCACTGAAACCCAACGAGGAGAACAAGTGCAAGCATGAAATCGCACCACTACTGCCGCGCTGTAACCAACAAGGAAATCAAGTGTGTGCATGCAAAGAGCGGAAGGGCAGTTTCCTCAACGGGCAAACTGCAAAGGGCAGTTTCCTCAACGGATTTCTAGTCATAAAACTTAGCCTCAATAAAATATCCATTCCTTAAACGTACGTTGACCGAACCCACAGTACTAAGACTCCCAAACAGAACCTGAAGTTCAAATAACAGTAAAAAAAAAAACCACATACATACTCACAAGCTTGTTGTTAGGGCCGGTTGAAGCCAGTAAGAGCTGGTTGAGCAGCACTAACAGGGCAGATTGTAGCAACTGTGGTCTCCCTTTTTTTTTTTTAACAGGGAAGGGAAAGAAGAAAAAAAATCAAGACCTAGTCAGACCCTCTAGCAATGGAGGGAGGGTGAGGCAGGGACCTGGGGGGGGCCAGGTGTAACCCCTAAAGCCGGCACCGTTCATCCAGACACCCCTGTCTCACTGAAGAGAAACCTCAACAGGAGAAATAAAATTGGCATCTCACTGAAGAGAAACCTCAACAGGAGAAAATAATTTTTCAGTTACAGCCAGAATTCAGGAGCTAGTTGAATAGCGGCCATCACCTGCTGGGAGATAGAGCATACTGAAGATACAGGAGGAGTGCCAGCCAATAAGACCACCTGTTAATCAGTTTCTCTATCTCCGCCTGCTGGTAGATGTTTGCTATCCCATTGGTCTCTGGATTCATCTGCTAAGGAATGGAGGAAGTTTGTACATGCTAGAAGCATTAAATCCTTGAGCCTATCTCGCCCACAGTTTTAGAAATTTTTCAAACACTCCATTGATTCCCTGAGGCAGGAACGAAACGTATCACGTCGGAACCTGCAAGCTACAAGATAAGTTTGCTGTTCCGAGTTATATCAAGTTTATAAGTGTGAAAAGTGTAGCCTTAGAGCACAAATGCAAATATCTTAAACAGTTGCATATTTTACAACAAATTTTTGAATATGCGATAATTGGGCGGTGAGGTGGTAGTGTTGGGGCTCTCCCCTGTTATCACCTCCATTTCTCTGAGCATAAGATTCATTAACAGTTGTACATAATTGAAACCATATTATTGTGAATATTCATGAGGGATTATTTCATTATATTCTATATACTCTTTTAATCACTCAAACTCTCGGTAGTTTAGAGTCTTTTTGCCCTATTTTTGTTCAGTTGACTGAGTGCAGTAAAATGCTGGCACCACTTTTATATTTTATTTATTTTTCTTTTAATTATTTATATACTACTTATCTTATGTAGTATTTAAATTTGGCTCCTTTATCTTATTTCTCTTCTGTTCCAGTTGCCAAGGGTCACAAGGAGTAGTTGGGAATTTGAACCAACGTCAAAGTGCTAAGGCTGTAACCACTGCACTACACACATTCAGATAGTAAACCGCATATCAATTCCAAAGCCAAGCTTACATATATCCTCTTGATTTACAAGCAGTCATTTCTCTAGGATAAATATCAAACATATACCTCAACACTTGTCCAATTCCTATTTTGGCTTGTATGTTCCTCAAAATATATGGGGAGAAAATATATACATATATAGCATACTAAATCCTCTATTTTTTTGTGCAAAGAAAACTCCTTGCAAAAGCAGGTCTACCTTTGAGTTGGGCGCTAGATAGGCTTGAGTTAGGTGGATACAACTTAGGCGGGCATGAGGTATCCGCATATAGGTGAATGGGGCTTCTATTTTAGGGGGTATAGAGAACTCAAATTTAATATTAAGGTGAAAAGATGTTTAATAATGCATTACTTTAGCAAAGCACATGCAAAAAATATATATATTACATACTAAATCTTCTATCTTTTGGGGTAAAGAGGACTCCAAAGAGGTTTAAAAATGCATTACTTTAGCAAAGCACATGAAAAATATATTGCATAGTAAACCTTATTCCCAAATGGCTAAGAAAATAAGAGAATCCCTACTCACAATGGTTGTGGTTCAGAGCAAGTGAATGTGTCTGATGAACAATCTTGACATCACTGACACATCATCAATATGAACCTAGATAGCAGAATGTCACTAAAAATTAATAAGAATACATGCTGGGGTTCGTAATCATACTAGGGATTTCAACCCACCACCTTGGGAAGATGAAAGAAGTGCCTTTAACTACTGAGCCACAGGAGATTTATTTTAGGCAGGGGTTCCTGCATTGAAAGATGATACCTTAGGAAATCATAGCCATCCCAGGGAAAAAATTAGTTTCCCTCTGCATCCTGTAAACAACAGAGTGCAAATGTAAATGGCAAACACCACAACTCATACTCTCTTATGAGACCAAAAAGAAATTGTTAAGGTACTGGGGGGGGGGGTTGGATTTGAACCGACTTCTGGAAGACGAAAGAAGTGCCTTTAACTACTGAGCCACAGGTGCTTCCTTTTAGGCAGAGGTTCCTGCCATGCGAGATGGTACCTTAGGAGATCATAGCCATCTCAGGGTAAAAATAAGTTTCTGGACGCTGGAAAAGGCAGACTGCAAATGTAAATGGCAAACTCCACAATCCATACTCTCTTAAGAGACTAAATAAACTGTTAAAGTACTGGAGGGGAGGGATTAGAACCCATGACCTGTGGAAAAATAGGGATGGAGAAGTGGTAGACCCTGATCGATTTTCAGAGGGTTGTGTTCAAGTGGAGCAAGCTAAAATAAAAGTAGACAAAGTGATGGAGACAGATGGTGTACATCCAAGGGTGCTGAAGGAACTTAGGGAAGTTCTGGTAGCTCTGCTGACTAAACTTTTCAGTGAGTCTCCAGAGTCGGGAATGGTCCTAGAGGATGGAGGAGGGCGCATGTGGTCCCTCTCCACAAAAGTAGAAGGAAGAAGTAGGGAATTAAAAGTCGGTAAGTCCAACTTCTGTGGTAAGCAAATTAATGGAAACGCTTTTAAAACATAGAATGGTGATGTTTCTAGAATCTTGTGGATTACAGGACTGGAAGCAACATGGATTCACTAGAAGTAGGTCTTGTCAGACAAATCTGATCAATTTCTTTGACTGGGTGACCAGAGAACTGGATAGAGGATGTGCGCTAGATGTGGTGTATTTAGATTTTAGCAAAGCCTTTGACAGTGTTCCACACAGATGTCAAATAAATAAAATGAGTGCCCTCAGGATGGGTCTCAAAGTGACGGGCTAGGTCAAGAACTGGTTGAGTGGAAGGCGACAGAGGATAGTTATCAATGGAGATCACTCTGAGGAAAAGGATGCTACCAGTAGTGTACCTCAAGGTTAGGTTCTTAGGCCTGTTCTTAACATTTTTATAAACGATATTGCTGAAGGGCTATCAGGTAAGATTTGTCTCTTTGCGGATGATACCAAAATCTGCAACAGAGTAGACACCCAGGATGATGTGAACAACAAGAAGAAAAACCTGGCAAAGCTTGAAGAATGGTCTGAAATTTGGCAGTTAAAATTTAATAAGGAATGCAAGATCATGCATTTGGACTGCAAAAACCCAAGGGAACAGTACAGTTTAGGGGGGAGAAGAACTTTGTGCACGACAGAAGAGCGGGACTTGGGTGTAATTGTATGTGATGATCTTAAGGCGACGGTGAAAGCTAAAAGGATGCTAGGGTGCATAGGAAGAGCTATGGCCAGCAGGAAAAAGGAGGTATTGATGTTCCTGTATAAGACTTTGGTAAGACCTCATTTAGAATATTCTGTACAATTCTGGAGCCCACACCTTCAAAAAGATATAAAAAGGATGGAGTCAGTCCACATGAAGGCTACTAAAATGGTGCATTGTCTTCTTCATAAGGTGTATGGGGACAAACTTAGGATCTCAATCTGTATACTTTGGGGGAAAGGTGGGAGAGGGGCGATATGATAGAGATGTTTAAATACCTACGTGATGTAAATGCACATGAGTAGAGTCTCTTTCATTTGAAAGGAAGCTCTGGAATGAAAGGACATAGGATGAAGTTAAGAGGTGAGGCTCAGGCGTAATCTAAGGAAACACTTTTTTTTTTTTTTTTACAGAGATGGTAGTAGATGCATGGAACAGTCTCCCGGAAGAGGTGATGGAGACAGACTGTGACTGAATTCAAGAAAGCCTGGGATAGGCACATGGGATCTCTTAGAGAGGAAGATAATGGTTACTGCAGATGGGTAGAGCGAATGGGCCAATTGGCCTTTATCTGCTATCATGTTTCTATGTTTCTACAATTGAAGCATCCACAAACTTCAAAATATTCCCACTGGTATTGAATCACGGAGATCAAAGATCAAACATTTTTCACAGTTTGTTTTGTTTATATGTCATTACCTTATCGAGGGTAAATAAAAGTTTCAGAATACGGAGCTATATACCTAAATCAGGTCTTTTTGTGAATATTTCACATGCTCCTGCTCATGGCATAGGTAAAAAAAAACCTTTGATTTCTTGATTTTTATTTTATTATACTTTTTATTTGATTTTATATTCTTTTATTTAAAAATCAGTCTTTTTTACCCTATACCACAATATGCAAATTATCAGCCACTGCCATGTTCATTGTATTAATTATACTCAGTTGACCTGGAAGTAATCCATGATAGAAAGAACCATTGACCAATAGCTTTATAACTTAATGGCTATTCAATGTCCTACCATGTAAACATTTCATAATCTTAATAGAAATGTGATACGAAGGTCTCAAATGCTGTCTTAGTAAATCTTTAAAATCATTAGATACGTGCAGTCCTCGGCCCTCATTTAGAGTATTTTACTGCTTGGTCGTGACCACTATTATGCTGTCATTCACCGACACAATCTGCGTTTCTCAGAGGGGTTATCTCTTGAAGTATCAGGGTATTTTTCACATAGCAGTGTTATCTTATACTGGCTATACTTGTTCTTTTCTGTTTCTTTCAAACAAAAGATGATAAAAATATAATAAAAATCAAGAAATCTCAGGTTTTTTTTGCCTATGACGTGAGCAGGAGCATGTGAAGTATTCACGAAAAAGACCCAAATTGGGTATATAGCTCCATATTCTGAGGCTTTTTTTTTTTTACCCAAAACAAACTGTGAAAAAAGTTTTTCCTTTGAGCTCCATGATTCAATGCCAGTGGGAATATTTTGACGTTTGTGGATGAAACTACTTGATCAGTTTTTGATTGATTTCTATGACTGTAGCAACATTTGGCGTTAACAACATTTGGAAGAAATGAATATCTCCTAGACAATGTTGAAGATTTGAGAGGTATGAGCCTTATTTAAGTTGTCATAGTATCTGTGTGTTTTATGATTTTATCTGCAACCTCTTCAATTTTTTCTCCAACCAGATCCTCCTCCTTGCAGGAAAAGGCATTCTTGAACTGAAGTTTCCAAGTCCGAAACTCGAAGACAGGCTAGTCTTCGTATTGCAATAGCTACTGTAGATGTTCTGGAAGAAGCTATCGAAAGCATCAAAAGCTGTTCTAGCCATGAACTTCCTAGTAGGGAAACAAGTTTTATGATAACTGCTGGAATTGTTTCAACTGTTCTGGAGGAAAATATGTATTAAAAGTCTTACAGATGTTTATAAGACTTGAAATAAACTGATAGTCCCTAATTCTTTGAGAAACATCGAGGACTGGAATATGCGTTTGCCAAAAGTATCAGATGTTCTGGCCTCTGCCTGGAGGAGCAGAAGCATATGAACATGAGCTACATTAACGCTTGAAGGCAAAGGTTAACAAAAATAAACCAAAATTGGAGGGCTTAAACAAACATCATGGAAATGAATATGACAAAAAGGAAGAAAAATGACAGGAAGGCACTAAAAATGTTTGACACAGCTTCTCAGCTCCATGGAAAACGAAAAAATGAAGGTCCCACGAGTAGAAAAGCACTGGCATGTATGTGGTATGTGCACTGCCTTGAACATTTTAAAGTTAACAATGCACTAGAGAGTTGCGCGGGGACAGAAATCCTACCCGTCCCCGCCAAAATCCCACCCGTCCCCGTGAGGAATCCCTCCGTCCCCACCCGTCCCCGTGAGGAATCCCTCTGTCCCCACCCGTCCCCGTGAGGAATCCCCTCCATCCCCACCCGTCCCCGCGAGGAATCCCCTCCGTCACCATCCTTCCCTATAAACTTCAGAAATAGTTATTTTATTTAATTATGCTACTGAATTAAAGGCTCTGGTAGAGACCCATTTACAAATAAGCAAAGAGACTTTATTAATTTGGAAATATTAATTGGGAAGAATACATACTTTGTAAATGGGTTTCTACCAGAACCTCTAATGTAAACATAAAATATAAATACTCAGCTGATGAGAACCCACAAACTGTCAGCTGAGGACTTCCTTTGCAGTTGGCCGGGGGTCCCTTTTGCCAAGCTTGGCAGGCAGCAGTAGCGTCCCTGAGTCACAGATGCTGGCACCTCAGTGGCTCATGGATGCTGCCAGCGACTGCTGCGCTTGGTGGAGGGGAGTTCTGACCATCTCTAGAGGAGGTCCTCTGCTGGCGATGCTTGGGGATCCCCACCAGTCACAGCAAGGGTCAACAAGTACTTCAACACTGTAGAAATAAAACCAGAAATGCATTTCTTTTTCTTTTGAACACAAAACAAAGACATCTGCCATATACATTTCCCAAGGCAGATGACTCTATACAATGTCACCTCGGTAACAAAATACAAAAATAGACAAATACACCCCCTCCCTTTTTACTAAACCACAATAGTAGGTTTTAGCACAGGGAGTTACGCTGAATGCCTCGCGCTGCTCTCAATGCTCATAGGCTCCCTGCGCTAAACAATGATATTGCGGTTTAGTAAAAGGGAACCATAGTGCAAAATATAGACAGCAGATATAAATTCTCAAAACAGACACATTTTGATCACTAAATTGAAAATAAAATCATCTTTCCTACCTTTGCTGTTTGGTGATTTCATGAGTCTCTGGTTGCACTTTCTTCTTCTGACTGTGCATCCAATCTTTCTTCCTTTCTTTCAGCCTCCTGTATGTTTCCTCTCCTCCAGACCTCATTCTCTCCCCCAACTTTTTATTTCTGTCTCCCTGTTCCCCCTTCTTTCTATCTTCCCTGTCTTCCCCCTTTCTTTCTTTCTTTCTCCGTGCCCTCCCCCAAGCCACTCGGTTTGCTGCCACCGCCATCGGGGAATAGCCCCCAAGCCACCGCTGTCCAAAGCTTTCCCTGCAGAAGCGTCGCGCTGACCTGCATTCCGCTCCCTGACGTCAATTCTGACGTAGGAGAGGAAGTTCCGGGCCAACAAGGCATTTCTCCTCATTCCATCCAGCCTGAGCCCCATCTCTCCTTGATCCAGCATTTCCCTTCTGTGTCTGTCAGAATTACCATTCCACCTATTTTCCAGCATCACCCTTCTTTGTGTCCGTCTCACCTATATCCCTATCTCACCACTTTTTCAGAATCTTCATTTGTCTCTGTCCTTGTCTTTACCCCATGTTCACCATTTGCCCTTTCAATGTCTTTATCTCCCCCCACACACACTTTTTCAGCATTACTTCTATGTCTCTATTTCACCTCCTCTTCATGTCCCCTCTGTATCTCTATCCTTATTCAGTAGGTCCTGCTTACTCTTTCTTCTTTGTGTCACTATCTCCATTTTCAGCTTTCCCCCTTTTCCTTTGATACTGCACCCTGTAGCCAGAATCTTTCCACCCTCCCTCCACTCCGACCCAGCCCAGTATGAAATATTTCCTTTTGTTTCCCTCCCCTCTCTCTTTCTCTCTCTCTTCTCCTCCCTCACCCACGAGTCCTGCATCTGGCCCTCTCCCTTCTACCTGCACCTGGCAACACCCCCCTGCTCCGCGGCTCTCTTCAGCAACTCGTCAGCAGTGGTGATCAAGACAAGCTGCCGACATCGAGGCCTTCCCTCTACGAGTCCCGCCTTTGTGGAAAAAGGAAGTTGAAACAAGCGGGATTCGCAGAGGGTAGGCCCCGATGTCAGAAGCTTGTGTCGATCGCTGCTGCTGAGTTGCCGAAGAGAGCCGCGGAGCAGGGGGTGTGGCCGGAAGCAGGTAGAAGGGAGAGGGAGAAAGGAAGGCAGTAGAAGCTCCGGAGCATGACACCGACCCCGGCCAGGATGATTTCTTTTTCAGGCGTGCAGCTTACAAGTCCGGCGTCGCGGCGGGAAATAGCCATGCTGAGCAGTGAGCTCAGCACATACACAGATGAAAGCCTTGCTTGCTGATTGGTCCAGCGGCACCGCCCCGCCGTGCCGCCGGACCAATCAGCAAGCAAGGCTTTCATCTGTGTACGTGCTGAGCTCACTGCTCAGCATGGTTATTTCCCACCGCGACGCCGGACTTGTAAGCTGCATGCCTGCATCGCCAGAATTTAGGTAGGCTGTTTTCATCCCTGTGGGAGTCCCGTGGGCTAGGGGGCGTCCCCGTGGGAGTCCCGTGAGTCAGGGGGGCATCCCCGTGGGAGTCCCGTGGGCGTCCCCGTGAGAGTCCCGTGAGCCAGGGGGGGAACCCGCGGGATCCCCACGATCCCCGTGCAGACCTCTACAATGCACTTGACAGTGCTCATACCATGTTCCGTAGATGACATCACCCTAATGCTAAGAATTGAGAGTATTTTCTCAGAGGCCTGTGTGGAGGTAACTTGCGAAGACAAGCCTTCGTTGAAGACCTGCAAGGCCCAGTTGTTGTTTGTGATTAGGGTGCAATAATGGTGATAATGAGCCAGATGACCCCAGAAGGGAAAAGGTTGACAAAGGCTAGTTGTTACATCCAGTAAACAAATGGGCACTGAATTACAAATGTTTCTATTACTTCCTTATCCAGAAACACTGGTAGTTCAGTGGTAATTTGTTTACTGGATGCAATGCCTTTGTCAACCAAAATTTCAAGTACAGAAACAGATTAACTGTGTAAGAGTGGGGTGGTGCAGGAACAACAACTGAATAATGCATAACAGTTTGTACTATGAGTCAAGCCAAAAAGTAGGTGAGAAGGCCTATGCAGAAATCGCAGGTATTGATTAAGGACCTTAAGGTTTTTATGTGGATTATTTACTTTCATATGGATTGTTTACGTTGACTTTTGAAATTTTCAATAAAGTCCATTTCAGGAACATCGTCACTCCACAGAGTTGGGTTTTTATTTTTTTTTTTTGGGGGGGGGGGTTGTTTCTCTTGGATCGTCCTCTCTGTGGATTTCCCAGGGTCAATTTCCTTGTTTGGAAGATAGTCAGTACATTTTTATCAATTGCCTCCATTCAAGATTGCTTACAGCTCAGACTCCACAGTCCTCCCACCTATGTCACATCCAGATTTCACCCTCTCCTAGGATTTTGCTATAATGGTTGCCTTTTAACAAAGGAGACAGTAGTGTGGGTTTGCACTAAGTCTATTGCCTGGTGAATCCTACATTAGCTACTTAATGCAGCTTAATAAAAGTGCCCCTAAGACTATTTGTATTGAGGCACTTTAAAACAAGTTTAAGTTCTGTTTTATTTTGTAATTTTAGAATTGCCTAAATGTTTTAGTATGATATTATGTGAGTATGGTTGTAACCTGCTTTGAACACTCATAAGTTTATTAATAAATAATAAGCAAAACTGGGAGGGACATTACACCTAAGCAAACATCTTGCTGAGTAAGCAATAGAGACATAGAAACAATTGTTGTATAGAACCATAGAAACCACTGAAGATGTGCCATCAAGAGATTTCTTCTGGATGAACCCACTGAGGAATGAGTACACACACTTCAACTGTCTGCTTGCTTCTAAACTTGAGCCATAAGGATGTTGCTATCTAGTGATTTTGAATACTGCTCACTGCCATGCTTAGGACTTGTACTAAGACTTATGTCTATATTTTTCTTATTGAGAGATGTATGCTTTTGATTATATCTCAAGTAAAATTACAGTGCAACCCTAAAAAATTAACAAAATGATCCATCATGTTAGGGAGGCAGTATAAAATATTTTAAGTATTACAGCAACCTGTATTTTACTTGGGTTCAAATACTGTAAAATACATTGAGGGGCATAATCAAAAGAAACGTCTAAGTCTGTTTTGGGCCTAAGTCGCTAGTCGTCCAAAGTTGGCAGTGTCAAAAGTCCATTCCCAAAAAATACATCCAAAATATTTTGTTTTTTTGAAAATCGTCTAATTATACATCCAGCAGTTTGATCAGCCAGACCGCTAAGTCGTCTATCTTTATACCCCATTCTCGTCCAAAAATTTATCCAAGTCAAAAACGCCTAGAACAAGACCTATTGGATGTGGGAGGGGCCAGCAAAATGATGGACTGGACACCCAGACATGGCAACACAGTAGTGGTGCATCTTACAGGGCACTGCTGCAAACTTCACAAAAAGGGTGCCATGTAAACATCTCACCACACTTCCCTTATAGGTCATGGTGAACCCCCCCCCCCCAAAACCTACTACACCCAATTGTCTACAACCCCAATAGCCCTAGACTACTTAAGCCACCTCTGTGCTGCCCTACTATGCCAGATGCTGATGTTCTGGAGGCAGGTATGTAAAGTTTATATTACGATTTTTATGGCGGAGTGGGTCAGTGATCACTGGGAGAGTGTGTGGGGGTCTGTACCACATCTCTACAGTGGTTATCTGGTCACTTTGGACACCTTCTGGGAGCTTAGACCTGGTTCTCATTTGCCTAAGTTGCTACGTATAAGTTCCGTCTAGGCAGCCTCGTTAAACTTTTGGTTATACTTGCACTATGACTAAGTCTAGATCTGCTCATGTCCTGCCCAAATCCTGCTCTCACCACTCCTCCTAAAACGCTCCTTTTAGCTCTGGGCATACAGCAGCACTGAAGAAGCCTAAATCGTTTTGAGATACATTTAAAACCCGGTTCGATTATCGGCACTTGGAGAACTTGTGTTATTGATCGTCCAAGTGCCGATTTAGGCCGGTTTTCAGAAGTATTTCTGTTTCGATTATGAGCCCCGTTATGTTTGTAAGACTGAAAATGTTTTTACTTTAAAAGAAAATAAAAGTATTTGTCAGCTTGAGAATACCTATACTGGCTATATAATCATTTGTTAATAAAATAATTCACTTCTGAATCAGCATCACAAACCTATGTCTAAAACACATTCTTCAATTCTGTTTCAATGCTATTAAAAGCTAGAATACTAGAAAAAAATACTAATGTGCAACCCCACTACCCCCTAACAAGCTTAACAGAAATAAATACAAAGCAGTACATATTTTCTACACTAAGCAGTTAGAGAACAGCCAATTCCTTATCACAAACACAATGACAAGTGTGTCAAAGGAAACAAACATGGTGGTATATATATTACTTCTTAGTTGTTTATACTTGAGAACTACCTATCAGATCCACAAGGGTGCAGAGTGAATCCACCAACGAGAGATACTGCAGGAGTGAGCGAGACAAGGAAGTGGAACTCAAAAATAGTGCAGATATTCATATACATCAGACTTATTTTAGACTAATCTGGTCATAACTGTGCAAGCCAATCTGCAGCCTCCTATCTGAAGTATGTCCTGCATGAAGACTAGATTGCTGGAGACTAGAAAATCTGAGTAATAAACTGAGCACTCACAAATATCTAGCCAATATTTTCCTCATTAATAACCTTTAAGTAGAATTACTTAATTTCTATTCAGTAAAAATTGTTAGCTGTAACAAAGTTCTTGGATGGTGATGCCCTATTTGTCTTCATTACCTGCAATAGAATTCTAACAGAAGAACTAATCCAGGTCAGATATATCTGCATGCATTTAGAAAGCAAGTTCAACATATTTACCACTTCTTTTAAGGTAATTTGCTATCATGAAAAACAGTGGCTGACACAAAGGATTAAAGAATATGTTACAGTATAATATACCTAAACTTCAAAATTTTATTCCAGATGTCTGGGATACTGTTACATTTTTCAGAAAAAATATGTAAGCTCTGAGACACTAAGTCTACCAAAAAAGGGGAAGGATAATATTTACAAGCTAGATAATATCTTATTTGTTACAGCCTTTCCAGTCCCCTATTATATGTATAATTCAAAACGCCATTTTCCACATGAAATGTCACATATAAACCTATTATAAATCATCTAATTCAGAAATATGAATGACAGTGTTGGTGGCCATGTGGTACAACCAAAAGAATGGTAGTTAAATGTCTATCAATAACCAAAAAAAAACCCACACAAAAAAAACCTTCCTTTATCCAATTACGAGAACTATTTTGCTGCTTTATTTGCAGAGATCATCACTGCCAAGCCACAAAGGAATATATTAGCATAGTTGCCACTGATTGGCTCAGCACAATCTGCTCATAGTAACAGCTCAAGAACTGCTCATAAGGCTAGCCAATCAGCACTCAGTCAGCCAAATCCTGCCCAGCAACAGTAGGCAGACAAAGAACAGATTATGGAAAGGCAGTGAAAGAAAACCAGATCTACAATAGCCAGTGCTCGGAATCTTTGCATATGAGCATTCTGTTTATACTAAATCCTTTGAGAGTAGCAGAGTAGACCAAAACCAGGATGAAATAGTTCACCAAAGAAACAGAGAAGGCAGAGGTGGTAATGGAAGTAAATGTCTTTTAAAGGTCATCTTTTAGTATTTAGTTCAATGCACAGCAGCCAGAGAAGCCATACAACATGATAGCAAGGTTCTAGGTACAAAATCTTGTTCCTACTTACAAGGCACATGGAGATAAAAGAGATCTGGAAATTTGAAAATGATTGAATTTTGCATGTCTGAAGCAAGCACTATCTGTTACACAAGACTGTTCTAACTCAACATTAATAGTATTATCCCCAACTAGTTAAAATATGACAAAATGATTATGTAAAAAACAAAAAAACAAACAACCTTTACTTTGGGTATGCTTTAAAAAAAACAGAAATAGAGATTAGCAATGACCAGAACTCCAAATCCTTATTTAACAATAAAGTGAATGAGTAATTTATATTGTTCCTGTACGTGCCTAATGAGGCATTAAAGCATTCGCATTCTAGCCAAGCCCAGTAAAAGGACAACTGCAGAGCTAGGTCTCTTGAAGCTCTGAAATTTAACAACCCTCCTGCTGAGGATGAACTGCAGTGCAGATTAGAACATGGGAAATAGAAGGATTACAGAAAAATTAAATTCTAAATACTATGAAATCATGTTAAGATAGAAAATGTTTTAAAAGAAAAATGTAGAAAGGAAGTGACATCAATTAAAGGTATGATCTAAAAAAATTAAAAAAAGGGGGGGTAATATCAGATACTACAATAGCAAAAAAAAAAAAAATAAATAAAAGTTCCTCAGATTAATGCTGTATGGAGTTCAAAGGCATAGAGTTCTCAACATGACCTAACTCAACTGTCCAAGCAGGTACTTATTTATATCTTCATGCGCTTTTATGTGTTGCATCTTAAGTACAAAATTTTGATTTGTTGTAATAATTTGCTATCCAGGAGTTTCCAACTGTGGCCTAACCATTGATCCAAGAGTGTACATCAAAAGAGAAACATACAACTTGTATTTGGATTCTTCAAATCCTAGTTAGTTCTAAATTCAGTTAGTGTTTTCTGATGCATACTTTTAGTATAAATACAGCAACATATTAGAAGAGAAAGGGATAGCTGCTGGTTCACTTTACTTCAAACTAAAGCTTTATTCTCATTATTTGGAGGTGTCAAATATGTCCTCTCATTTAACATTATAGTGGTTTTTCATTGTCTTTGTTCTACTGTACTTCAAGGTTAATTATTTATAAACCAACAAAGAAGAGTTATCCTCATGTGATTGTTGAACTAAGAAAAATGTATTATTTACAGTTTAATTCAGTACTTAATCTTCAAAATAATAAAGGAAACATTTCTCTAAAGTCTAGACAAATCTTGTAATTTTTCTAACATACCCAAGAGGGAGCCTGATGCTGTCATGCTGTTAGTTTCATAATCTCCCCTTCAGAGACATAAATCAGCCACACACTCTCGTTATTGCATCAGCCAAAAAAAAAAAGCCACCACCTTATCTGATTGGCTCCAACAAGCAGCTGCCATCCAACCAATCACATGTTGGTTTCTCAAAGCTTGCCCAGCAACAAGAAAAGCATAAAAAGGTAATACCAAGAATTCAAGAGAAGTGTGAAAACCAGAGTGAGAGATCCAAATGAAATCTCTTCCTTTTTTATACAGATTCTTTAATAGCTAAAATGTTTTGTTAGTGTGTTTCATTCTGGAATCTCTGAGGAGCCGAAGGTTTACTCAAAGTTATGACTGCTAGATCTGTTTAATAGGCAGGAAATTGCAGATGTCAAGTCAGTAGCTGTTTTTTTAACACCTACTATTCTAAAAGGGTGTGAGCAAAGTCTGAGAACCCACACTACAACTTAAAAAAAGGAGATGAAAGGACAGCAGAGATAGGAAGAATATGAGCAATACCATAACAGTTTCATTAACCCTTTGGTTTACAACACTGCACAGTTTGTGCATTTCTCACTATTCCAGAAGTGTGACTGTTCTCACCAATCGGGTGGGGGGGGGGGGAGGGGGAGGGGGGGTAGAATCATCATAAAATATCTTCGGACACAAAATGGGGGGAGGGGAACCTACTGTATATCAGGTCTTTGGGTGCAACTCAAACTGTTGCCTCTTTGTCTCACTTAACCCATGCATTTCAGGCCTCTAGTAACTTCCTTATTTTATTGCAATTTTGCTTGCAACACTTGAGCATTCACATGTGGTAGCTACATCTCCAAAATCAGATAATTTGATCTTGCAAAATCTCCAGAGCCTTCAAGAGGATAGGTTATACTTTGTCATTCATTGCTCCTCCCACAACCATAATTCGGGAGGCACCATTGTCTTTCATTCCTCTTCTGACATCTTCTATACCGTGTTACCCTCAGCGGTTTAGTTTCAGCTTTCTTTTTCAAAACGTTTTCCTACAGGTGATTGACCATTGCCAAAACTTTAAGGGAGATTTTTACTCCAAATCCAAGCAGTTCAAAAAGGACAATGCCTATTCCAGCCCATATGGTTTATTTCATGAAAAGAAAAATAATTGGGTATAACAGTATTAGTGTTTCTATAAATCTAGCATATAAAAAATACAAGTTTAGAGATTTAGATAGTAGATAATACAACATAATATATTCAAGTTTTATAATTAATCTTAAAACTGCAATGCTTATTTAGAATAAAAAGATAAAACACTTCTGTTAATATTTTGGCCAATTAAATGGTTAATGACCATATTTTCAGAATACAATGTAGACTATTGGCAAATTTCTCAGCTTTGTATATAATTGGATTCAAGAATACATTTTATATTTGTCCTCAACATCTCTCAAAATCAGTATGGAATTATCAAAAAGAAGTCATGCACTAATATTTTGCCTAAACAAGAATCTGATGGCCTTTTTAAAAACTCAATTTCTGTATAAGAACATGAGGCCTGTATTTTGTAACTAGCGCTGTACAGACACAGAGGCCCATGTGATTGGAGATCTCTAATCTACAGCATGTGATGTCATTAACAGTGACATTCTGAGGTCACCTGATAAACATAACAGGAAGTCGATGGAGAATGACACAGGATACTATAAAGGGAAAACAAACATAAGTGTAAATTTGAAAATAGCTGACATTTAAAAAAGAAAATTAACAAATATTCTGAGAGCTATAATTCTGATTTCACAGAAAATTAACATACTGTTATTCCCACATCTTGTGTAGATATCTCTAGAACATAATTCTTATGAAAAGGAAGCACGATTTATCCTTTCAAATTCCACCTGTCAAACAATGCACTGTCACAGGTTTCTCACCCAATATCCATCAAATCTGAGATTAGGAGGCAAGATTTTTCCCCCTTCCCAGTTTCGAGACACAACATGTTCATTTATCTCCTGTAATTAAAAATCAATTAGATGATTGATTATGTTTACAAAGAACATATTTGTTTACTTTTATACAAATAATGATGCAATGTTTTGGTAAATATAGAAAACATACCCAAAAGGGAGCCCCCTGCAGCCATGTTGCCATCTTATCAGCTCTCTCAGCAACAGAAATTACACTTGACTGGTCTGATGTCAAAGGACTGAGGGAGAGATTTGCATATGCACTCCAATTGGCTAAGGCAGATCTGCTTATGCAAGCCAATCGAAGGTTGAAGGCAGAACAACCAAAACAAACATGTAATAGTCTGCCTGGCAACAGACAGAAAACCAGAAGGCATGCAACTGTTTGAAACCTGGATAGGGGTGTGAAAAAGAGCAGGCTGCATGCAGAGACATGAAGCCTGTGACATTTTCCACCCTTTTCTAACACTGCACAGGCACAACTTTCCTACAAACATAATATGTGTACACACACGGTCTTCAAATTAAAAAGCAAAGGTATTGGAAAACTTGTACGACAATGAGATAATTTCCTACACCAAGAATTTCAGCTTGTCAATTTTACAATAATATACAACTATCAGGATTTGTTAAAATTTTGTTTAATGAACACTAATGCAACTGTAAATAAACCAAAAAAGAAGAGCACAGTACTAAAAAGGAATATTTTATCAATATTTGAACGTTAAAACAGAGATGTGGAAGATAAATCAAAATATTCTTCCCGCCTACAACAGTCTGTTTTAGTGGAAATGGCAAATTGATACACACATAGAGGCCCTTTGTTCTAAAACATAGTGTACACACTAACAGAATTAGCGCACATTAAATGCTAAGAAGCCCCTAGGCATAAAACGGGCTTTTTACATTTAGCATGTGCTAATTTCATTAGTGCGTGTTAAACTTTAGTAAAAGGACCCCAGAGTAACCGGACTGCCCTCTTCTCGATCCAACTTTTAAAAATTTTATTTTATTAAAAACTTATATCTACATACTTGGAAATTGCAGGTCTCCAGGTCTCCTACTACTCCTTTCAGACTGTTTATAAAGCTGAGAGGGAAAAGAAATGGGAAACTGTAGCACTGCATCTTTGTTCACTAACGTCCCCCATAATACTACAAGACCATCTCATAATCAATTAGTAGAAATAAGTAGAGTGACTATGCAAAGATCAGAGGGATAGTGCTGCCCAATTCAGGAAAAAACATTTTGATTCAGCCTTTTGAATCAATTTTTTGATTCAATTTTCCTGCCCAAGTGGGTGTTTATTTCAAACATCATGGTGGATTTATTTTATGCCCCCTTCACCCCCTTTGCCCTCTCCTACCCACACTGGCGCTGTGGTATAAACAAAATAAACAAAAAAGACTTTTCCTCTCTCTGTTAAATCCTACCTCATGTTCGCGGTCTAACACCACCTCTGGCAGGATACACATTTCAAATCTGACATATTGTAGATCACAAAATAGAAAATAAAATTATTTTTCTACCTTTTGTTGTCTGGTCATTATTCAAATCATTTTGGTCACAGGCTCTGGTTGTCTTCTGATAACTCGTTTGCCAGGGTCACCTGCCCATTTGTCGTTTTCTTCTTTGTCGGTGCCAACCATCCATCTTCCATCTCTGTCCTCCCCTTCTGTTTCCCTTCCCTCCCCCGGAAGTCTGGCATCTTTCCTTTTTTTCCATCTCCATCGCAAGATCCACCTTTTCTCAACTACCCTTTCATCCTTCATCTCTCCATCCTTCCCCACCACCCTAGATTCCACCATATCTCCATTTGTCTTCCCAACTACTCTCCTATCCAGTATCTCTATCACCCCCCACCCTCCCACACCATCCCTTGTGTCCAACTTCTCTCCCTTTCTGTTCCTTCCCTCCCTAAATCCCATTATCCACCATCTCTCTCCCTCTCCTCTGTTTTTAGACCCATTATTTCTTCCCCCCAAAGTCCGGCATATGCATGTCTTTTTGAACCACCCTTCCCTCCCTCCCTCCGTGTAATTCTACACCAGGGCCCCCTTCCCGAAAGGCCTGACCCCCCTGAAGGCCTGCACTCCCTAAAGGCCTGTTTTCCCCCCCCCAAAGGCCTACGTGTTTCCCCCTGACCTCCTGCGCATTCATTTACCTAATTCCAACAGTGGAGCAACCTGCAGAGGATTGCCAGTACTTTAGCGATCTTTGCAGGCTGCCATAGGCCTCCGGAGCTGTCTTCCCTCTGCCACGGTCCCGCCCCCTCCTCTGCCATCAGAGGTAGGATCGCGAAAGTATCGACGATCCTCTCTGCAGGCTGCTCTGCTGCTGGAATTAGGTAAATGGATGCGTGGGAGGCCAAGGGGTTAGACGGACACCAGCACTTCCCGACTGACCCTCCCCCCTCGCCCTCTAAAACAGAAGCAGCAGCAGCGCTGCTGCTCCTGCTTTAGGGGGTGAGGAGGGAGGGTCAGTCACCGAATCAGGATGCCAATTTTTTTTGTTTTTAAATCAATTCAAATCGATTCACCTGAAGTGAATCGGTGAATCAATTCAAATCGTGAATCGGGCAGCACTACTGAGGAATACTGAATTGGGGTAATTTTATAAGTCATTTGCAATTTCCTCCATCTTGGACAAATAAACTTATTTAAGATTGCATGTTTCCCCAGGTGGCTGTGTGTTATAACGTCTCTCCAAAGACAATTAAAAGATATGAATGTGCTTTCTAGAATGGCTATATGACTTAAGGAGCAAGGTAGGTTGGGATTACCACATGTGAGAAAATACAACAGACTGATTATTAGGTAGGAAGGACTATACCCCTATACAATATAAGGGTCTGGGAAACAACTTATGGCTCACTCAAGGCCAGTTTTAATCATAAAGGGTCCAAGGGCAGAAATTAAGGATGGGGGGCCCTCTTCTACCTACCTGTCTCCCAATTTCCCCACCCACCTTTAAATGACTTCACACACAAAAACACAGACAGACCTTCATCAAATACAGAACAATGGATCACAAATTAGAAATAGAAATATGAATACCAAAACAATTGGAAACCCCAACAAGTTAAACTCCACAAGTACTTAATTTTGTACTGAACACAATCAGTGGCATAACCATTAGAGGTGCCTGGGCCTCCCACTTTCAACTTAGGCCCCCTCAAAATGAACATCTCCTGTGATGTAGCTCCCCCTCCTCAGATTCAGTGACCAGAACTTTCAAAGTTCTGCAGCTGGCCTCCTCACCCAGCTCTTGCTTGGCTCTCTACGTATGAAAGCACTCGTAGCTTCAGGATACTACCACTAGCTGGAACGCTTGGAGACTTCTGCCAGACTGGAGGAAGAGGTCTTCAGTTGCTAGGGCTTGGGGATCTCCACCAGCTCAAGTATTTATATTTTGCATTCAGGCGGGAAGAAAATTTGGTGCCCATCCACCCATTTCGGGCTCCAGCCCCCACCCCCCTAACCCCCACCCCAAATCAACTGTACAGCTATGTCACTGAATATAATACAAAATATTTGCAATGCACATATCCCAAAGATAACTTTTTCCAGTTAATAAATTCAAAATAAAACACTTTTTTCTACCTTGTTGTCTCAATATTTTATTTTACCATCATCTTGGTCCCAGTTTTTCTTTCTAATTTTTGTCTATCTTCTACTAATTCTCCTTCCTGTGTCTGCTGTCCATTATTTTCTTCTCTTGCACCATTTCCCTCACTATGCCTGTCGCCAACATATTGATTTTTCCCTTTCAGCTTTCTTCTTTTTTCTTTCCTGCCTCTGTCCACTCAATTCTCACCTTTTTTTTTTTTATATATATATATTTTCAGCTACCTATCAATTCTCTATCTCCTCTCAATACCTAGCTCTCCCATTTCCCAGCTCATTCCCTTCTCCTATTTCCATTGCCACATTTCTACCACTGTACTCTTATTCATCTTGTCATCTCCCTTTTGACCTCTTCCACATTTATTTATTTAATTTGTTTTCTATCGGTACAGGTTACAGATTGACATACATAATATGGCTCACCTCTTTCAGAATCCCCCTCCCTTTCTCCAGTCCCTGTGTCCTATTCCCTCTCCCACTAATGTTCCTTCCCCCCAACGACTTTTGGCATGCTGCTGTACCGCCTTCAACAAATCTCTCCCAAGATGTCTGATGCTGCTGTCATACACCAGGACCCCTCCTCACCCCCAATATCGCACTTACCCATGCTGAACACACTACCAGTGATCCTCCATGTTGGGCAAGTGTAGGACCTCGAGCTTCTGCGCTTGTTCAAGGCTTGCCAGCTCCAGCTGATGCCAAGATTTTCAGAGAGTGTGGGAGCTGGCAGGCCTTGAGCATGTGTAGAAGCTCAAGGCCCTACACTGGCCCAACATGGAGGATCACTAGCAGCTTGTTCAGCATGGATAAGTTCAATGTTGGTCAGGAAAGTCCTGATGTATGACAGCAGTGTCAGTCATCTTGGAGGAGGTGTTGTGAAAGGAGAGACAGAAGCCTGTGGTTACATGCCATGCCATTTGTTGCAGGGGGGGCAGCATCTTGGAGGAGGGGTTGTGGAAGGAGGGACAGTAGTGTGTGGGTAAGCGTGATGCCTTTTGCAGGGGGTGGGGTGGGCAGCAGCGTACAGATTGTTAGAAGGAAGAGGGGATAGCAGCATGCCAGTCATTGGGGGACTCAAATATAAACAGACCCCTATTTTGGGATTTTTTTTTTAGTCCAAAAATCTCTATTTACATACATCAAAAGCAGAAAGAATGTGAGAGAATTTGTGGGACCACTTGATGATCAAGAAGCATAAGGAGCGCTAAAGGAAGATAAGGCCAGAGTGGAGACTGAATTCTTTGCTTCAGATGTAAGAGGTCTACCTGAACTGAAAATGGTTTTCAAGGGTGATGTAGAGCCGTGGTTCTCAACCCTGTCCTGGGGACCCCCTCCAGCCAGTCGGGTTTTCAAGATATCCCTAATGAATATGCATGAGAGAGATATGTATACCTGTCACTTCCATTATATGCAAATCTCTCTCATGCATATTCATTAGGGACATCTCGAAAACTCGACTGGCTGGGGGTCCCCAGGACAGGGTTGCGAACCACTGAAAAATCTCAGTGAACCTGGAAGACAAACTAAGCCAAATTAACAAATTAAAGAGTGATAAATCATCTGCATCAGATGGTATACATCTCAAGGTACTGAAAGAACTCAAACATGCAATTGCTGATCTGCTGTTAGCGATCTGTAATCTGTCACTAAAATCATCCTTAGTACCTGAGGATTCAGAGGGTGGCCAATGTTACACTGATTTTTAAAAAGAGTTCCAGGTGAGATCTGGGATGTTACAGACCAGTAAGAATGACTTCAGTGCCAGGCAAAATAGTGGCAACGATTATAGCATTGCATTGGTGTCTTCTATCCCGCCAATACCTTTCAGTTCTAGGCAGTTATAAAAAAATAAAAGTGTGGAACTTTTAATGGGACAGAGTCAGCGGGGTTCAGCCAAAGCAGGACTTGCCTCACCAATTTGCTCAACTTCTTTGAAAGGTGAGCCAGATGATGTAGTGTTTCTAGATTTTCAGAAAGCTTTTAACAAAGTTCCTCATGAGAGGTTCCTGAGAAAATTAAAGTACCATGGGATAGTAAGTAATGTTCAGTTGTGGATTAGAAATTGGTTACTGGAACGAAAACAAGAGGGTAGGGGTTAAAAGGCTATTTTTCTCAGTGGAGGAGGTAAATATTGGAGTGTCACAGGGATCTGTACTGGAACCAGTGCTATTTAACATATTTATAAATGATATGGAATT
Organism: Geotrypetes seraphini; assembly: GCF_902459505.1. Lineage (NCBI taxonomy): Eukaryota > Metazoa > Chordata > Amphibia > Gymnophiona > Dermophiidae > Geotrypetes > Geotrypetes seraphini. The sequence goes on along the minus strand of NC_047085.1, from coordinate 236,826,024 downwards.
TGGAATGACAAGCGAGGTGATTAAATTTGTAGATGACACCAAACTGTTCAATGTTCTTAAAACACATGCAGATGTGAAAAATTGCAGGAAGACTTTAGGAAATTAGAAGACTGGGTGTTCAAATGGTAGATGAAATTCAGTGTGGACAAATGCAAAGTGATACACATTGGGAATAACAACCCAAATCCTAGTTACCAGATGACCACATTGAGGGTGAGTGCCCAAGATCAGGGTGTCATTGTAGAAAATACGATTAAATCTTCCACCCAATGTGCAACAGTGGCCAAAAAAGCAAACAAAAGACGCTAGGAATTATTAGAAAAGGGATGGTAAACAAGTCTGAAAATGTTAGAATTTCTCTATCGTTCCTGACTTATGGGAGCACTTCTGGTGTCCCCCGTTAATTCACATATGCTACTGTTTTGGAATTGTCTGAAAACACCCATAGAAACATAGAAAGATGACGGCAAATAAGGGCTAAAGCCCATCAAGTCTGCCCACTCTACTGACCCATCCCCTTGTCTATGCCCTAATGACCCAATTTCCTTAACTTGACCCTCGTAGAGATCCCACATAGGTATCCCATTTATTCTTAAAGTCTGGCTGCTGTTTGCCTCGATCACCTGCACTAGAAGCTTGTTCCAATGATCAACCACTCTCTCCGTGAAGAAATATTTTCTGGAGTCGCCATGAAATTTCCCACCCCTGAGTTTGAGCAGGTGCCCTCTTCTGGCCGAGGGTCCTTTGAGAAAGAAAATATCATCTTCCACCTCAAAATGTCCTGTGATATACTTAAACATTTCAATCATGTCTCCCCTCTCCCTACGCTCCTCGAGAGTGTAGAGCTGCAACTTGTTCAGTCTCTCTTCGTACGAGAGACCCTTGAGTCCTGAGATCATCCTGGTGGCCATCTGCTGAACTGATTCAATTCTGCGCACATCTTTACGGTAATGTGGCCTCCAGAATTGCACACAATATTCCAGATGAGGTCTCACCATGGCCCTGTACAATGGCATTATGACTTCAGGCTTTCGGCTGACGAAACTTCTATTGATACAACCCATCATCTGCCTTGACTTAGATGAAGCCTTCTCCACTTGATTTGCAGTTTTCATGTCTGCATTGATAATTACTCCTAAATCTTGTTCTGCTGAAGTCCTAGTTAAAGTTTCTCCGTTCAAGTAGTACGTCCTGCATGGATTTCCGCTTCCGAGGTGCATGATCTTACATTTCTTAGCGTTGAAGCCTAGCTGCCAGGTCGAGGACCAACTTTCCAGGTCCTGCACCATATTATTCTGTAAATTACATTTACTTACTATATTACATAGTTTGGCATCATCCGCGAATAATGTTATTTTACCTTGGAGCCCTTGAGTCAGATCTCCTATGAATATGTTGAAAAGGAGTGGACCCAGGACTGAGTCCTGCGGCACTCCACTGGTCACCTCTGAAGTTTTAGAGACGGTACCGTTAACCACCACCCTCTGGAGTCTGCCACTCAGCCAATCATTGACCCATGCAGTTAGTGTCTCTCCTAACCCCATCGATTTCATCTTGCTTAGCAGCCTGCGGTGTGGGACGCTGTCAAAAGCTTTACTAAGTCCAGGTACACGACGTCCAAAGACTCTCCCAAGTCCAGCTTTCTTGTTACCCAGTCAAAGAAGCTGATGAGATTGGAGTGGCAGGATCTACCCTTGGTGAATCCATGTTGACTAGGATCCCAAAGATTCTCTTCATTCAAGATCGTGTCCAATTTGCGTTTAATTAGTGTTTCCATGAGTTTGCACACTATTGATGTGAGACTCACCGGTCTATAATTTGCAACCTCTGCCCCGCAACCCTCTTTATGCAGAGGAACGACGTTAGCTATTTTCCAGTACATGGGAACTTTCCCTGTACCTAGGGAGAGATTGAATAGCACAGACAACGGTTCCGCCAGAACATCGCTCAACTCTCTGAGCATTCTTGGGTGCAAATTGTCCGGTCCCATGGCTTTGTTCACCTTGAGTCTTGTCAGTTCGCTGTAAACTTCATCTGGTGTGAACTCAAAATTCTGAAACGGGTCTTCCGTGCTTTGTTTAGCCTTTAACTGTGGACCATGTCCCGGTGCCTTGTAGGTGAAGACTGAGCAGAAGTATTCATTCAGTAGTTCAGCTTTATCGGAATCTGCTTCCACGTAACTTCCGTCTGGTCTTCTGAGGCTTGCTATCCCGCCTGTGTTCCTTTTCCTATCACTAATATACCTGAAGAAGGATTTGTCCCCCTTCTTAATGTTTTTTGCCAGAGTTTCTTCCACTCAAAGTTTGGCCTCCCTAACTGCCGTTTTGAGTGCTGTAGACCTGGTCCTATATTCTATGATTGCTTCTCTTTTCTCCATGCGCTTGTAAGAAAGAAACGCTTTTTTCTTCTCCTTAATGAGGTGCGAGATCTCCGCAGTGAACCATTGGGGTTTATTGTTTCTTTGTCATTTATTTACTGATTTTATGAAGCGGCTAGTTGCTTCATGTATAGTTGATTTCAGGGTTGACCACATAGTTTCCACATCATCGGTCTCTGCTTGATCCTGCATCGTCCGATGGACGAAATCTCCCATGCATACTGCTTTTCCCTCTAAGGTGTTTTGCAAAGCTCTTAGTGCCAACCGTATGGCTCTGAGCTTGAGTTGGTTGATTGACCAGCCTTTCTGATGGAGAGTCCACTGGCCTTGGAAGGAACAATTCCCGCATTGGAAGGCTGAGCCTCTAATTTCAGTTCCTTTATAGCATCTGCTATCAGATGGTGAACAGAGGCTGACTTAAGCCGGCTGACAGAAGGGTCATCACCCACATCAGGGCTCTCCACAACATCATGACTGATGTGTCAGCAAGGGTATCAATGTCATCCAGGGTAGATGCTGTATCCTCAGTATCAGCACACCATGTAAGGCAGTCTGGGTCTGTAATAAGAGGGGCGCTGGGCCTGAACAGTGACCCCGGTAAAGGTCTTGGCATAGAAGCTGGTAGTGTGCCCCACTGGCTGCATCGCAGGAACAGGGTCCATCAGATACGCTCTCCACATGAGCTGAACAAATTCCGGGAAAAAGCCACACACCGGGGCTGACATCAGCTCCCTCTGAGCCCAAGAAGACAGCTGCGAGATGTCCTCGAACTCTGCACATTTGTGTTTTGCGTCTCTGTCAAAAACCGGCACAGGGCAGTATTTCTTGCCCACTTCCTGGACCCACACAGGTTCCACAGTCCTGAAGGAGGCAAGGCTCGAAGCTCCTGCCCCCTCCCCTTGTGTCCTGTGTCATGCACAACATTGATGCTCCATCGCCAGTAATTCGGCATAACCTATACATGAACTCAACTCAGTAGAGGTAGAAGAGTCCATCCCTAATGATTTTAAACAAAATCAAAGGGTTCCGAGGCAGAAAGAAGTTCAATAAAAGATCGATAAAAATCGAAGGTGGCCGCCATCAGTAAATTCGCACCAAAAAATGGCCCAGGGAGACCAAATAAAAATTAAAAAAAAAAAAAAAATAGCATTTTTGGGGTTTTGGAAACCCTTTATTCAGACACCCCCCCCCCCCGATTCTCCTATAGGAAGTAATGAGGCTGTACGTACAGTGTCTAAAATGTCTGCCTGGCAGCTCTGTCTGTGCAGCTGCTATAAGTACACACAAATAGAAGTTTTAAGTTCCTTCCTAAAGCTTAACACAGAAGAGGCCTAAGTGCCAAAGGAAGCTTAATCCAACAAATAGGGCTCTGCACAGAAAACATCGATTTGCAATAATTCTAAAGCCTCACTGCAGATAAGGAAGACACATCAAGACAACACTTATCCTTTACACGTAAACTCTGTGCCACTGTAGGGGCAGCATCGTTCAGTAACTTAAAGATCAAACAAAGAATCTTAAATTTAATGTGTGCATTGATGGGCAACCAGTATAACTGTTGAAAAACTGGAGTAATGTATTCAAACTCGGACATATGCGCCACAATTCGCGCAGTGGCATTTTGGGCAAATTGCAAGACTTTTGAGGGCACACTGTGGTAAATCTAAGTATAAGGCATTGCAATAGTCAAAAACTGGATTAACCCATCATTACAACAGTGGTCTTAAAGTTAGCCTTAGACAGATAGTCTCAATCTACGCAACAAATAAAGACACCTGGCACAACTGATTTTACTTGTTCTTTAAATGAAAGTGCGGAATCAAGTATGATACCCAAATATCTGCATTGCTGCAATACCGGTACAGGAACATTGTCTAGTGTTAAGCTCTGAGGGGAAAGCCTATAAATGATTTGAACGACCAATGTACAAGATCTCCGTTTTGTAGACATTCAGGCCAGGATTCTCAAAAACCCGCATTAAAAAGCGACGGTCTGCTAACGCAGCCGTTTTGATATCAAATCTGAAAACCTGAGACATTCTTAATAAATCACACATGCAAATAAGGTCGGTGGACAGCAGCAAAGATTTCCTAAATTTGCATGTACCCATCGCTGGTGATAGCAATGGGCACATGTGCAGAAACACTGTTTAAAAAAACACAAAACAAAAACACAACAGCAGCAGGAGAGATGCCCACAATCTCCCGCTGCCCTAAAATCCCTGCCGCGACCCCCCCTGCAGCAGGAGAGATGCCCACTGTTTCCTGCTGCACTAAAATCCCCGACGCCCCCCCACCGCCCCCTCTCTCCTGCTGCACTAACTAAACTCCCCACCGTGACCTGACCATCCCTCCTCCCGCAGCAGGCAAGATGCCCACTCTCTCCCGCTACACTAAACTATCTGCTACACTAAACTACCCGCCATGACCACTCCCCCACTGTTCAGGTCCACCCCCCCCCACCGGAAGTTGCGTCAGAGGAGAAGCTTCTGCCCACAAAAGCACAGGACTGCACGTACACTTAATTCTCAAACCTTAAACCGCGCCGCAAAGGGGGGAGGAAGGGAGATAGATAGATTTGGTTAGGTAGGAAGGAGGGAGGGGGCCGTTCGTGCACATTCCCTCCCTTAACTGTGGGGACAAGGCCATTCACCATTCCACGGGGCGGTGGATGGCCTGGTCCCCAAACCTGTGGTGAGCACCTTTCCCCCCTCCACCGTTTTGGCGGGTTACCCGTGACTACTCACAGCTAGCCACGAGTAACATCCACCATGTCATTCTTTACTTGCATGTATGATTATTGGTGGATTGGAAATTAGAGGTCTGCATGGAAATGGGGATGACAGGAATCCAGCGAGACTTGCGGGGATCCCGTGGAGTTGGAGGGAGATCGGTTGGTGTGCACGCCTCCTTTTCCTGCCCTCCATCTGGTCTTGTATTGCAGCGTTCCCAGCACGCCACCCGTAACCGAACCGACAGTCTTCCCCGGATGTCAGAGCTGACCTGTGAAGAAGTGCGGCTGGAAGATACAGTGCGGGGGTGGGAGGGGGCAGAAAAGGAGAGAGCGTGTTGGGACATGAGAGAAACCCAAACGCGGGACACAGAAGGGTGGGAGGGAGTTCATTTTTGGACACAGAAGGCATGAACTTGGAAGAGAGGAGGATGGAGGAAGGGAGGGAGGGAAAGAGATGCTGAGGTGGGGGAGGGGATAGAAAGGGAGAACTGGGTGAGTGTCATCAGTGAGAGAGAAAACAAGATAGTGTACATGGAGAATAGAAGGGGAGAATTTTTGGTCATAAGGAGGGAGTGAGGTACAGATGAGAGGGAAGAGAAAAATGAGAGGGAGAAATGTTGTGGTGGAAAGGAAACAGTGGGACAGATTAAAAGGGATGCAAGAGGGAGCAATGTTGGACATAGTGGTGAAGGAAATGGAGGGAGAGATGTGGCATGGTGCTGGAAAGGGGTGATAGGAGAAATGTTGGGCATGGGGCTGTTGGGCAGAGACGAAAGATGCTGCACATGGTCCGGGGGGATGAGAGAGGGATACATGCTGGACCATGGTAGGAGGAGCCAATGGACAGCAACAGAAGAATTTGCAGAAGACAGGAAAGCGGAAAAAAGAAATTGGGACCAACTTAATGGAAAAATAAGTCTCCAGACAACAAAGGTAAAAAATGGAATTTATTGACCAAAATATGTTAGCTTTGAGAAATGTATATAGCAGATATCTTTGTATTGTGTTCAAAAGAAAAGGAAATGCAATTCTGGTTTTATTTTTACAGTGTTGAAGTACTGTACTTGCTGACCCTTGCTGTGGCTGGTGGGGATCCCCAAGCACCACCAGCAGAGGACCTCCTCTAGAGACAGCCAGAACTCCCCTCCACCAAGCGCAGCAGTCGCTGGCGGCATCCATGAGCCACTGAGGTGCCAGCATCTGTGACTCAGGGACGCTACTGCTGCCTGCCAAGCTTGGAAAAGGGACTCCTAGCCAACTGCAGAGGAAGTCCTCAGCTGACAGCTTGGGGATCCTCATCAGCTGAGTATTTATATATTATATTTACATTAGAGGCTCTGGTAGAAACCTGTTTACAAAGTATGTATTCTTCCCAATTAATATTTCCAAATTAATAAAGCTTCTTTGCTTATTTGTAAATGGGTTTCTATCAGAGCCTTTAATTGAGTAGCATAATTAAATGAAATACCTACCGTATTTTTCACTCCATAAGACGCACCTGACCATAAGACGCACCCAAGATTTAGAGGATCTACCAGAACTTCCCTAAGTTCCTTCAGCACCCTCGGATGTATACCATCATTTTGTCTACCTTTATTTTAGCTAGCTCCTCATGAACACAACCCTCTGAAAATCGTTGGGTCTATTACTCCTCCATCCCTATTCACATTTGTCTTCTGTGGTCCCGCTTCAGGCGCTTCAGCCGTGAACATAGAACAGAAATATTTGTTAAGCAATTCGGCCCTTTCTTTATCAGCTTCTACATATTCCTCCCCTTCACCTTTTTGAGTCTCACAATGACACTTTTGCACTTCTTCCTATCACGAATATATCTAAAAAATGTCTTGTCTCCCTGTTTTACTGTTTGCTATTGTGAATTATCATGTCCTTATCTGAATAAGCACCAACACATTAAAAGATCATGAAAATTACACCTTATCTATATAACTTACTTTAAATGGAATCACAGCAGGTATGCTGGATTTAGGAAGCAGTTTAGAAGACAAAAACACTGAGGATATTTCTCTTCATTTAGTTGCATAATGGTAGGAGAAATGAACACAGCTCCTCAGGAAATAAAATTATAGAAACAATGGCAGATAAAGGCCAAATGGCCCATCCAGTCTGTTTATCCACTATCTCCTCCTCTCCTTAAGAGATCCCAAATGCCTGTTCCATGCTTTCTTAAATTCATACAGCTTTTTTTTTCTCTACTACCTCTACCAGGAGTCTATTCCTTAGATTACTCCTGATCCTATGCCCTCTCATTCCGGAGCTTCCTTTCAGATTTGCCTTATGCAAGTTTATACAATGTAGCTATTGAAATGTCTCTATCATATCTCCCCTCTCCCACCTTTCCTCCAAAGTATATCATAAGAACATAAGAACATAAGAAATGCCATCTCCGGATCAGACCTTCGGTCCATCAAGTCCGGCGATCCGCACACGCGGAGGCCCTGGCAGGTGTACACCTGTCGTAATTTATAGTCCACCATATCCTTACATGCCTCTCTTAAGGAGATATGCATCTAGTTTGCTCTTGAAGCCTAGGACGGTCGATTCCGCAATAATCTCATCTGGGAGGGCATTCCAGGTGTCAACCACTCTCTGAGTGAAGCAGAACTTCCTGACATTAGTCCTGAACCTGTCCCCCCTTAGCTTCATTTCATGTCCTCTAGTCCGTGTCAAATTGGACAATGTAAATAATCTTCTCTGCTCTATTTTGTCGATTCCTTTCAGTATTTTGAAGGTCTCGATCATATCCCCACGCAGTCTCCTTTTCTCAAGGGAGAACAATCCTAGTGTTATAAGTCTGTCCTCGTATTCCAGTTTCTCCATACCCTTCACCAGTTTTGTTGCTCGTCTCTGCACCCTCTCCAGCAGTTTTATATCCTTCTTTAGGTAGGGAGACCAATGTTGGACGCAGTATTCCAAGTGTGGTCTGACCATTGCCCTATAAAGCGGCATTATAAAACTTTCTCCGATCTACTCGAGATTCCTTTCTTTATCATGCCCAACATTCTATTTGCCTTCTTTGCCGCTGCCGCGCATTGTGCCGCCGGCTTCAGGGTCCTATCTATCATTACACCCAGGTCCTTTTCTTGTTCACTCTTCCCCAGAGTTGCACCTGACATTGTATACTCGTATTCCTTATTCTTATTGCCTAAATGCATTACCTTGCATTTCTCCACATTGAACTTCATCTGCCATTTCTCCGCCCATGTTTCTAACCGACACAAGTCGCTCTGGAGTTTCTCTCTATCCTCCTGCGATCTGATTGCCCGGCATAGTTTTGTATCGTCTGCAAACTTGATGATCTCACTGGATGTTCCTTCCTCCAGGTCATTGATATAAATATTAAAAAGGATCGGCCCAAGTACCGAGCCCTGGGGTACACCACTAGTCACTTTCTCCCAGTCGGAGAACTTCCCATTTATGCCCACTCTCTGCTTTCGGTTTTCCAGCCATTTGCCTATCCATCTTTGTATATCCCCCTCTATGCCATGGCTTTGTAGTTTCCTGAGAAGTCTTTCGTGTGGAACTTTGTCGAACGCTTTCTGGAAGTCCAAGTATATTATGTCCACCGGCTTCCCACTATCAATTTGCTCGTTCACGGTCTCAAAAAATTGGAGTAAATTCGTCAAACATGATTTCCCTTTCCTGAATCCATGTTGACTGGGTTTCATCAAGTCGTGTGCGTCCAAGTGCCGGACCATGCTATCCTTGATCAGTGCTTCAACCATCTTGCCGGGGACAGACGTAAGACTCACAGGTCTATAGTTGCCCGGTTCCCCTCTCGATCCTTTTTTGAAAATTGGGGTGACGTTCGCTATCCTCCAGTCGTCCGGTATCTGTCCAGTTCTGATTGTCAGGTTTGCAAGTTTTTGCAATAACTCTCCGATTTCAACCTTCAATTCCTTTAAGACTCTCGGGTGAATTCCATCCGGTCCAGGGGATTTGTCACTTTTAAGTTTGTCGATCTGATAGTATATCTGGTCTAAGTCCACTTCAACTGTGGTGAGGCTGTCTTCTATTTCTCCTGCAAACACTTTCTCCGCTTCAGGTATTGTTGAGGTGTCCTCCTTCGTAAAGACGGACGCAAAGAAAGAATTTAGTTTGTCTGCGATTTGTTTATCTTCCTTGATGTACCCTTTTCTTCCCTGGTCGTCCAAGGGTCCGACTGCTTCTTTTGCAGGTTTTTTCCCTTTCACGTATCTAAAGAAGGGCTTGAAGTTTTTGGCCTCCTGGGCTATTTTTTCCTCATATTCCTGTTTTGCATCCCTCACCGCCTTGTGACATTTCTTCTGATCATCTTTATGTTTGTTCCAGGCTTCGGTTGTCTTTATGTATTTCCATTTTTTGAAAGAGTCCTCCTTTTCTTTTATGGCTTCCTTCACCTGTTTGGTAAGCCATGCCGGTTCTCTTTTGCTCTTTGATCTCCGATCTTTGGAAATCCTCGGAATGTAGAGATCTTGTGCTTCTGTGATAGTATTTTTCAGTAGGGACCATGCCTGATCTACCGTTTCAAGTTTGTCCACCTTCTTTTCGAGTCGTTTTTCTACCATGGCTCTCATGTGATCGTATTTACCCTTTTTAAAGTTCAAGGTGGTGGTTAAGGTTTTGGCATGTTTCCCTTTCCCGATGTCAAGTTTAAAGTTAATTACATTGTGATCACTCGTTCCCAGTGGAACCATGACTTCCACTTCTGTTATCGGTCCCGTGAGGCCATTTAGGACCAAGTCCAAGGTGGCGTTGCCTCTTGTCGGCTCTTTTACCATTTGTTCCAGGAAGCAATCCCCTAGCACCTCCAGGAACTTGGCCTCCTTGCTGCAGTTGGAGGTTGCTAGTTTCCAGTCTATCCCTGGGAAATTGAAGTCTCCCAATATAATTATATTGCCTGTCTTGCATTCTTGTTTGATTTCCTCCATCATTTCTGAGTCATTTTCCTCCGCTTGTCCTGGGGGACGATAGTAAAGGCCAATTTTCGTATCTGCGCCATATTGACCAGGAATCTTGATCCAGAGTGACTCAAGCTTCTCTTTCATTTCTGTTGTAACCATTTCTACAGACTCTATTCCCTCCTTAACATATAGAGCAATACCTCCACCTTTCTGCCCTACTCGATCTCTTCTATACAGCTTGTATCCCTGTAGTACTGTGTCCCATTTGTTTTCTTCATTCCACCATGTTTCTGTTATGCTGATGATATCCAATATGTCATGTCTTGCTATTGTCTCTAGTTCCCCCATTTTGTTACCTAGACTTCTAGCATTCGTATACATACATCTAAGTTCCCTTCGCGTTACCTTTTTGGACCTTCTACTCTTGGCCGTCCCTGTAGTTTCAATTACGGTATCCTTTACTGCTCCTGTGTTATCACCCTTGTTTGCTGTGTGGTCGTCCCCTCCTGTGTCTGAATTGTCCCTTCCTGCTTTTTCTCCCTTATTTGCCATGAGGTCGTCTTCTCTTGTGTAGGAGTAGTTTTCCTTGGCTTCTTCGTCGGGGCATCCTTCTATCCGTGCCATCGACCGGTGGTCGACTGTCGGCTTTCCCCTATCTTTCAGTTTAAAGCCTTCTCGATTGCCTTCTTCATGTTGCCTGCCAAAACTCTTGCTCCTTCTTTGTTGAGGTGTAGTCCGTCCCTTCTGTAGTACTTGCTTTTTCCCCAGAACGCCGTCCAGTTGCGCACGAAGTCGAAGCCTTCTTCTTCGCACCATCGTCTCATCCAGGCGTTGATTACTTGCAATTCCCCTTGTCTCTTTCCATCCGCTCTTGGTACTGGGAGGATCTCAGAGAAGGCCACCTTCACCTCCCTGATCTTCAGTTTTCTTCCGAGTGAGCGGAGCTGGCCCTTCAGCTCTTCCCTGTCATACTTCCGCCCGCTCACATCATTTGTTCCCACGTGGATAAGCACAGCGGTGTCCTCTCCCCGTGCGCCATCTATGATCCTGGAGATCCTGTTGGTCACATCCTTCACTCTTGCTCCAGGCAGACAGGTGACGACTCTGTCCTCTCTTCCTCCTGCGGTGTGGCTGTCCACATGTCGTATAATGGAGTCGCCTACGATGATCCCCATCTTCTTTATTCGGGGATTCCTTGGGGGGCGTAGGTCCACGTCCTTGGAGTAGAGCCAGTCTTCTTCCTCCAATGATACTCTTGAAATTGTTTCCTGTCCTTTGGGTGGGGCGATGTCTTCCTGTGCTCTCACTATTCCAACTAATGTGCGGTTGTCTCCTACCTCGTCTTCGGTTTCTTCTGTGTTTGCATGGGTGTCTTCTCTCCTCACATCGGTTTCCTGAGTACAGTTTTCCAGCCCTGGGATCTCTACGTGGTGCTGATGAGCTTCCTCTATGAACATTTCTAGTTCCTTGACCTCGTCGTTTGGGCTGTACTCCACTAGCATCTTCTCCTGTGCTCGGATTCTGTCTTCGAGTTCCATCACTGTTCCTTCCAATAGTCTTACCTGACATTTCAAGCTATCCATCTCCATGCATCGATTGCAAATGTATGCCTGGATCCCCGAAGGGAGGTAGTCATACATATTGCAGCCGATACAGAAGACCGGAAAGCTCACCTTCTGACTTCCTTGGGCTTCCATTTCTTGCTTCCCTTGTGTGTGCTTGTGTCCCTTTCCTGCTGCTTCCTTATGTTGCTTGCCTTGCTGTCTCTTTTGTGTGTGCTGTCTCCGCTCTACCTCACCTTGATTGTATGTGTGGGTTTGTTCCCTTGGCGTCTGTCTCTTCCTTACCTTTTGTGTTTGTCGCTTTCTTACCGTTCAGTCCTCCTCGGTGTTCTTGATAGTAGGTACTCGTCCCTTGCAAGGCCCTTCGCAAAGGCGCTCTCGCTAAGGCGAGCGCCTTTACCGCTCGCCTTCGCCGCGCGCCGAACGGCTGGGCGCCGTTGGCTCCGCCCCTTTTAAGGGGGAGTCCGGCGCAGCCTCTGACGCGGTGGGGGTGGGCGGAGCGAACTCTCGCCGCTTCCCCGAGCCTACTGCTTCGTTTCTCGCCGCTTCCCCTGCTGTGCCTGGCCCGACGCTGCTCCTCTCTTTGGCCGGGACAACGGGAACCCTGGCGCTGGTCTCTTCCTCTCCTCTGCTCTCTTCTGCTGCGTGTGCCGCGCTGGCTCCTCCCCTATCAAGGGGGAGTCCGGCGCAGCCTCTGACGCGGTGGGGGTGGGCGGAGCGAACTCTCGCCGCTTCCCCGAGCCTACTGCTTCGTTTCTCGCCGCTTCCCCTGCTGTGCCTGGCCCGACGCTGCTCCTCTCTTTGGCCGGGACAACGGGAACCCTGGCGCTGGTCTCTTCCTCTCCTCTGCTCTCTTCTGCTGCGTGTGCCGCGCTGGCTCCTCCCCTATCAAGGGGGAGTCCGGCGCAGCCTCTGACGCGGTGGGGGTGGGCGGAGCGAACTCTCGCCGCTTCCCCGAGCCTACTGCTTCGTTTCTCGCCGCTTCCCCTGCTGTGCCTGGCCCGACGCTGCTCCTCTCTTTGGCCGGGACAACGGGAACCCTGGCGCTGGTCTCTTCCTCTCCTCTGCTCTCTTCTGCTGCGTGTGCCGCGCTGGCTCCTCCCCTATCAAGGGGGAGTCCGGCGCAGCCTCTGACGCGGTGGGGGTGGGCGGAGCGAACTCTCGCCGCTTCCCCGAGCCTACTGCTTCGTTTCTCGCCGCTTCCCCTGCTGTGCCTGGCCCGACGCTGCTCCTCTCTTTGGCCGGGACAACGGGAACCCTGGCGCTGGTCTCTTCCTCTCCTCTGCTCTCTTCTGCTGCGTGTGCCGTATCTATTGAGATCTTTAAGTCTGTCCCCATATGCATATGATGAAGACCACCAACATTTTAGTAGCCTTCCTCTGGACCAACTCCATCCTTTTTGTATCTGTTTGAAGGTGCGGTCTCCAGAACCTCTCCCTATGTATCCTAGCATCCTCCTAGCTTTCGCCATCACCTTTTCAACTGTTTGGCACCTTATGATTATCACATATTATCGGCACCTTAAGATTATCACATACTATCACACCCAAGTCTCACTCTTCTTTTGTGAACAAGTTTTTCACCCCCTGAACTGTACCGTTCTCTTGGGTTTGTTTTGTAGCCCAAATGCATGACATTGCATTTCTTAGCAGTAAATGTTAAACCGCATAGAACTTTACAGCCTTGCGGTATATAAACCGATTATTATTATTAAATCTTAGCTGGCAAATTTCAGACTATTCTTCAAACTTTGCTAGATCCTTTCCTCATGTTATTCACATCATCAGGGGCGTCTATTCTATTGCAGATTTTGGTATCATCTGCAATGAAGCAAATCTTATTTAATAGCCCTTAAGCAATATCACTTACAAAAATGTTAAAAAGAACAGGCCCAAGGACCGAACCTTGGAGGCACACCACTAGTAACATCCCTTTCCTCAGAGATCTCTCCATTGACCACTACCCTCTTTCACCTTCCACTCAACATAATGGAGCATTGTGGAGAGTAATATTTATTTAGGTCAACTAGCCTATCTAGAAATTGCCCTTCTGAAAGTAGCTAAAAATTGGACATGGTTTTCACAAAGTGGATACTTTTAGGTTTACTTTGGTTGTAGATGTAAAACCATTTTCAAAGCACTTTACTACAGGTAGTCCCTATTTTTAAAGCCCGACTTATGACGGACTTGCACTTACAAACGGGGGTCTTTGTTCTACCTTCATGGTTCCAATGCCCCCCTCCCAAGTCCCAACACTCACATCTCTCTCCCTCCATTCTGTGTTCTAAATGTATGCCTCCTTCCTGTGGGTGTTTACCTTCTTCTGGCTGGCTTCCTCCTTCTAGCCACAGTCATTTCTCTTCACAAAGCAGCGATCCTATGCATATCCCACAGCTGAGCTGGAAGCTCCTCTGAAGTCAGAGGGAAGGTTTCTGGCTCAGCCATGGGACACACATAGGAGCCACTTCCCGTAGCTCTTTAAAGAGAAACAACTGCAGCTGGAAGGAGTCAGGAGCTGGCCAGAAGAAGGTAAACACCCGAAGGAGGGAGGCACATAATGGAGGGAGAGAGAGGGGCACATTGGGACACAGGAGGGAGGGAGCACAAACTTTGGGCAAAGGATAGAAGGAAGGAGGGAGTGGGCATGAAATCGGGACACAGAATGGAGGGAGGAAGGGGAGCATAAACTTGGGCCATAGGATGGAATAATGGAGGAAGTGAGGGAACAATGCTGAGGTGGGGGAGGGAATAGAAAGGGAGAATTGGGTGTCAAGAGAGGGTAAGAGATGTATATGGGGAAATGAAGAGGCGAATTATTGGTCATAGGGAGGGAGAGAGAATTATTGGACATGGTGGTTGGAGAGGAGTGAGGTAGAGATGCATGAGGAGGAGAGAGAGATGAGAGGGAGTAATGTTGAATGTGGTGGTGGTGGTGGAGAGGGAACACTGGGATGGATGGAAAGGGATGTAAGAGGGGCCTCAAGGAGGTGGAGAAGGTGTAATACTAGGATCCGAGTTATAAATTCAACTTTAACGGTTTTAAAAAAAACTGTTCTTAACCAGAGGACTGCCTTTATTTTATATCCCTCAGTTCTCACTCACACAAAGTAACTATATGGTTGCTTTTGATGGATACATTTTGTGAACTTATTTTCAAAGGCAGTTACAGGATGAAATCAGCTATAAAATATGCACAAGTATGTGTACTTCAAGCATGCTACTCAAAATTGTCCCTTAACAATTAATTTATTTCCCTATGTAAATGATCTGAATCAGATTAGTAAACCCATATCCACTCCATTTGTAATATGAAGAACTACCAACAGGGTACTGTAATTTATTACCAGGAACATAACTTGAGTTTCAGAAGTGATTTACACTGTGCAGTAAATATTGTGTGAAAAATATGCACACAAAGATTCATATTAGCAAGCTAAACAGATAAGATCTTGGACTCTTGGAGTGAATTTTTTAATATGGTCTGTAGATCTGATTTCAGGTAACTTCCTACCAATTTAATTTTGAAAGAGTTTAAATAATTTAAAGGAAACAAATGCAAGAATATTAGAAACTAAAATGCTGCAAACACCTCTTCTCCAACATATGTGCAATAGGCTCTCCAGAGTGACCAATGCAGCAAATCTACAAGTTAACATGAAAGATGTTGTTACAGTTTAACACTCACCAATGCCAAACTTGCAAATGGAAATCCAATTCTGAAGGTGAGCACACACACACTGGGACTATATAAATTCAGCTCTTCTCACCCTAATCTTGCTCCCCCACATGTCAAAGACAAAAATGCCAAAACAAAGATTTATGAAGACCTACACCAGATCAACTTTCCCCTTACAGCATCTGCTAGTTCAAACAAAGGAAGCGGGCTAACCACTCTTTAAACCATGTACTTGCCTGCCAAAATAAGAGAGAAGGAAAAACAGGATCAAATTACATAGGAGTCCACACCAGGGATCTCTTTGGCAGAAACACAAGAAACCAATGATAGTTCAGGGCAGCCTAGTGAAGAGTCTGCAATCAATCAGTAGATTGGTCTTTTTTACTGTTCTAATTTACCATGAAAACTCAGGAGTTTACAATCACAACTACAGCAGTTTCCAAGTCCCATTGCTGAGGAATTTCCAGTTTCTCCCTAACTAAACTATGAACTGCTTCAGTAAATTCCTCCAAATCCCACCCTCTTCAATTTCACCTAACTCTGCCTTTATCTTCTATGAAAGCACATGGTCTCAAAGTCCCTCCTTGAGGGCCGCAATCCAGTCGGGTTTTCAGGATTTCCTCAATGAATATGCATGAGATCTATGTGCATGCACTGCTTTCAATGCATATTCATTGAGGAAATCCTGAAAACCCCACTGGATTGCGGCCCTCAAGGAGGGACTTTGAGATCCCTGGTATACAGGGACATGAAAAACAAAACCACCTCAAACTAGATCTTCTGTGAAAGATTAGTTTAAAAGTGGATTGAGGAGTTTTAAATGGCATCTAAATTATTCTTATCTATCCTACTAAGGATTCAGATAGAGATAGGGTGTTTTATTTTCATACCAATAGATCCCACAGTCAAAATAAAATTCAGAAAGACTTAAGAAAATATCTATTTTGTAAACATCCAAATTAATTTGCCAGGTGATAAGTATAATAAAATTTATAGTTTTACAATAATATTTATCTTTAAAGACTACAAGTTAAATCATCTCTAGGAAGTATCATATTGTCTTCTCAAACTGAAAGAAAAAAAGCAAGATGGAGAGAAAGTAAAGTACTCTTAGGAAATAATAAGAAGTCTTAGCATTTGGAGTACATTGTTTTTAAAACATGCTGATGTGCTTCTACATGTTCAAATGTTTTCTAACAGGACTCTTTCAGCTGAAAAAAAATCTGGCATCAAACAATCTCTCATTTCATTCAGTTCAGCTTAAAGATAAAACTTTTGCAGCTTTTATATTCCATCTAAAATTTTATCTTAATACCATTCTAATTTCTAATGCCCCGTTGAGTTTTGGGAATTCATGATTGAAGGCCATCTATTGCCCTGTTTTCTCATATTTATGCTCAATCATATCAGTTACCTTGGCTATGTATAAATAAAAAGGTAGACAAAACGAGTTATATGATAAAAATGTATTGCTAATTCAGTAAGGCAACAAGTTTACAAGAACTACAATTTACAGGCACTAAGAAGAGACAAGAGAAGCCATTTTAGAATTAGATGTGTAAACGATAACATTTACACAAAGACACAGATTTGAAGGGGGCATGGTTTGAGCTATTCAGTTGCAACAGTCAGCAGTTGGTGGTTTTTAAGCAGCTTACATCTACAGGTTGAATTAACCTGGAATTTCATTGCTGGGCCTGTCCAAATACATACAGTCACTCAGAAGTTAACTGGGCACAAGCCGATATTCAGACTATCTGATGAGCTAAGCTGGCTTTTAAGTTAAGACAACTTTTTTTGCTATCCTGACTTTATCCATTTACTTATCCAGTTAGTAGACTGAATAGCACCACTAACCAGTTAAATTCCAGCTCCACCCAGGCTTTACTCCAGGACCACCTGGGAACTAACCACTGAATACTGCTGAAAGGCCAGCTCAATTGGGTATAACCTGGTGGGAACCTATCCTGCAGTAGTTTAAACCCTTTTGAATATTGGGACCACATATATACTTCCCATTTTGCATCTATCATAATGCATACACAAGTGCCAGCTCTCAATTTAGGCAGGCAGGGGCAAATGCTGACAAACACCCCTGCCCCTCTGACGAGCCATACACCCCATTACCCCACCTGAACTTTTTCCCAGCTTTTATTGGAGTCTGCCTGCCCACAGGAAGTTACATCAGAGAAACAGGACACAACACAGGAAAGTCTATTGGAGCTGGGCAAGGCAGTCATTTCAATCACCATCTCAATCACCATCTCTGCCAGTGGCATGTGGAGCATTTTGAGGACCACAAGGGAAAGGAGTATTAGACCTGATTCATGGAATTGGGGGAAACACTGAAAGGGAAGGATGCTGGATTTACAGGAGGGAGAGGGGTTTTACCACACCAGGAGACCTCTATCACTGGGCAGTTCACAGCATTTTGCCAGGCTTGCTCAGTGATAACTACTCCCTTGTTGATATATTCAGGCTGCTAGAAGGGAAGAGGTAGGCAAAAAAGGATAAAAGGCAGGCTTCACTAAGCCTTATAGAAACAGAGTATGACGGCAGAAAAGGGCTGATGGCCCAACAAATCTGCCCACTCAAGAATCCTACCTCCCTCGAGAATCCATCTATTAAGCATGCCTCTTGAGCGACCCCACCTGTCTGTCCCATCGTCCCTTGAAATCGAGCATGTTACTGGCCTCGTCTACCTGACATGGAAGACCATTCCATCGATCAATTACCCTTTCGGTGAAGAAGTATTTCATGGTATCCCCATGAAACCTCCCCCCCCCCCCTGAGTTTTAGCGGATGCCCTCTTGTTGCCGTGGGACCCGTAGGAAAAAAAATTTCCTCTTCCACCTCCAACCCGTGTGCGATCCATGCATACAGCATGGCCCTCGCCCTCCCCCCCCACCGACCGGCATGGCCCACCCCTGGCAGTACAAAGTTGTGAGCAGGAGGGGTGCTCAGTCCCTCCTGCTCCTAGGCCTCCCATTGTTTTGGCCAATCAGGGACTTCCCTAGACTCCTCCCTAAAGGAGGAACTTGAGGCGCCTCAGCCAATCAGTGCTTTAGGCCTCTCCCCATGCATCAGATGATGTGCCAGGGCGGGGCCTAAGGCTGCTATTGAGCGGCAGCAGAGTAGGAGCAGGAGGAGTTTTTGCTTTAGGAGCAGGGGCAGATTTAGTAGGTATGTAGGGTCAATCCTTTTGAGGAACAATGGCTGCTAATGGAACAACTTCAGGAACTAGTGCTGCCTGATTCGGCAATTCAAATCGATTCACTTTGGTGAAATCGATTCACAATCGATTTTCTTTAAAAATTGGGCTCAAAGATTCAGTGTCGAACCCTCCATCTCGCATACCTTCGGGCTTCCTAAAGCAGGAGCAGCAGTGCTCTGGCAGCGAAAAGCCTGTCCTAAGCGCTGCCTCTTGCTGGCTGTCCACTGCCACTGTTGCTTTAGGAGACCAGATGTCGGATCACGGTTGGAGTGGGGGGTATCAGTCACAAAGTGCTACACAGACGCTAGCGCTATGGATACCCTTGGCTCTGTGGCTTTAAGGGGCTCCCCAAAGGCCGGCATTTTTCCCCTTCTCTCCGCCATTGGCCGGCTTCCCCCTGGCCTCCTGGTCTCACTTTGAAAACTAATTACAGCCTGCAGAGGATTGCCGGTGCTGTAGCAATTCTAGTAGGCTGCCTGGAAATGCCCAGCTATCTTATACTGCATTCCGCTTAGATCTGTAAGCATCCCCTAAATTGTAACTTCCTAGAAATGTCCAGCTATCTTATACTGTAATCCGCTTAGAACTGCAAGGTACAGGCGGAATAGAAGTCACTAATGTAATGTAATTTTGATGATGTTTTTTTTAAGTTTACATCCTCTAAGAGGCAGAAAAACAAAATTCAGATGCGAGTTTCTCTTATGTCTGTTAGTTTCAAAAGAGAAAAGCTCAATTATATATTTGGGAGATAAACCAAACAAAGCCTTAAAACAGAAGCAACAAAACTTAAACTTCACCCGCGCCTCCGTTGGCAGCCAATGCAGTATTCAATAGGAGGGTGTTACATGATCATATTTCTTCAAACTAAAAATCAGCCTGACCACCGCATTTTGTACTATTCACTATCGTTGTATATTCTTCTGGGAAATTACCAAATAGGCAATATTGCAGTAATCAAACTGGTTTAGTATAAGAGACTGTACCAAAACTCTAAATGATGAAACATCAAAATACGCCCTAACGGACCGAAGCTTCCAAAGAGTAAAGAAACCCTTTCTGACCAAAGAGTCCACCTGGTTCTTCATAGTCAAGCCCTGGTCCAGTATTATTCCCAAAATCTTAATGGTAGATTAAATAGGATAGCTGAATTTATTTATATGCAATGATGTTTTAGTATCAAACGGGCGCAGCGAAGCTACAAAAAACTTCATTTTTTTGAGTTAAGCTTCAGTCTAAATTCAGTCATCCATTGCTCCATTAGACCTAATACTTCTGTTGCTTTAGGAATAACTTCAGAAAGAGACATAGCAAATAGAATAATGATCGTAAAATCATCTGCATAACTAAACAGCTTTATCCCCAGCTGGGACAATTGTGCACCTAATGATGACATATAAACGTTAAAAAGTAATGGGGACAATGGTGAACCTTGCAGAACGCCAGATTAATTATTCCAAATACCTGAAAGATCATTATTGAAATGAACTTGATAGGTGCGAAACATGAGAAAGCCCCAAAACCAATCTAACACCTCTCCTCTAATACCAATAGCATCCAAACATTGCAGCAATTTCCCATGGTCCACCAAATCACCAACTATGCGGAAATAGGGCGCAGACACCAACAGCACTTCTTAAACCCGCTTGACAGTTTCAACATGGACGGGAAAACGTCAGCGGCGGGGTTAAACTCAATTTTGGTGCTATAAAAAGAAAAACCTGCTGAGGGAGAAAAAACAGAGGGCCAAAGCCTGTCATAGAAAACAAGGAAAAAGTTATTAAATTTATGTGAATTATTATTATAAACCAAATATAAAAAAAGATGATAGAAAGAAAAGAACTAGGTAAAAGCCAAGGGAAAAAAAAAGGACGTTGATAGGAAGGCAACAATCGCACTGGACAGAGTCCAGAAAAAAAAATACTTTGCTCCGCGAAAACAAAGAACTAAGGTGCCAGGAGCTGGCATCTGGCAGGAAGGCACTCATGTATATGCAGTGCAGGCAGTCACAAAGTTTCTACAAACTTAAAGTGGCAATATACTTTTACCATTGTCCGTACCGGGCTCCATGGATGATGTCACCCACATGTGAGAATATGCTGCCTGCTTGTCCTAGGATAAAATAAGCACCCCAAAAAAACTGGTGCCCTTTACTAATAGCATTAAGCCCTGATTTCTGTGCCTAACTTTAGGTGTCAGACTTACACTTGCTGAAGCTTGGTATATGATGTCTAAATTGTTCAAAGTTATTCACACACATGCAGACTGAAGAAAAAAATTTTAAAAAAAAGGTCACAGAAAGACTGGGCATCCAACTAGCAAATGAAATTGTGGACAAATGCAAAATGATGACTGTTCTAGGTGTCATTGTAGACAGTACCCTGAAACTTTCTGTTCAATGTATGGCAGCAGCCAAAAAAGCAAACAAGACGCTAAGAATTATTAGAAAAGGAATGGTAAGACAGAATATTATGCTGCCTCTGTATTGCTCCATGGTGCGAACTTATCTCAAGTATTGCATTCAATTCTGGTTGTAGTTAACTCAAAAACGATATAGCAGAATTAGAAAAGATTAAAAGAAAAGCAATCAAAATGATAGAAGTGATGGAATGCCTCTCATATGAGGAAAGGTTAAAGAGAGGTGGAGACACTGATTGTATCTGGTGTTAGATCTCAAAGGTCTCAAAGTTCCATCCTTTTTGGGCACTATGAAGAAAATGGAACAGGGTGGATTTGTTTTAAATCAAATTAATTTAAAACATGATTTAAATCACTAGTCAGAAAAACTTGGATTTAAATTATGGTTTTCTACAGAAAAAGTATAATCTTAATATTTACAAACGGATGGTTTCATTTTTTGAAAAATAACTTTTCAGACTAGTTTTACAGTTATATAAAAATACTGTATACTATGAAAAATATATAGATAAATTATGAAATTATTGTGGTGTGAACTTATCTCCAGTTTAATAGGTTAATTATTCATATTTGGACAACTTTTCTGCTGTACTTTATTGAAAGGAGAAATATGATCATTACCTTAATTTAAATAATTTTATTTAACAAAAAAACAAACATTATAGCATATATATTCTTGTATTTCCTTAAACATCCATATTAACTGGTCTGGTTAAACAAAATATCTTTAACTAGACAGACTACCAGCCAGGTCCATACAAAAACAACTTAAAATACTGTCTTCTGTAGCTCACTCATCTTAATCTTCTTGTTTGTTCATAATCTGGAAAAGAAAAACAAAACTTTCCTGCTTTATCAGTTCACAAATGATTTCTCAATTTGGAATGAATGAGTCTAAAGGAAGAAAATATTCTTTCTGTGCCAGCAGAAGCCACTGTTAAATGTGAAATCATTACTTCAACAGTCTATAAATCCGTGCTTAATACTGTTAAGTGACCTCCACCAGTTCACTGTTGTGTCCATCATTGGCAAATATATTTCTTGAATGGTTCCCCCCTTAGCTCTGAAGTTTATTATAGTTGGAATTACAGATGGATGATTCCTGGATACACACATCATAGCTAACTCTTCTTCAGCACCCTGGTACCAAATATTGACAATATTTGCAAGAAAATTAGCAAGACAGTTTTTGTCCCATTCATTTTTTTAATGTAAACTAAACTAAACTAAACTAAGCCTTAAGTTTATATACCGCGTCATCTTCACAGAAGTGGAGCTCGACACGGTTTACAGGAATTAAAAACAGAGAAAGGAACTCCAATGGAAGGAAGGAGGGTTTGGTAAATAGGAAGGTGAGGGGGGAAGGGAGGGAGAAGTTACATTTTGGCGTAAAGCCAGGTTTTCAGATGTTTAATTCTGTCATTGCGTAGTTTAAGTGCTCACTCAATTCCTTCCAAATTTCAGTACTTAGTAGTAAAACAGCTATTTCTCTGTACTTTGTTTAAAGCTTCAGAAACGGGTTTCATGATTCTCAGCATATCCAACATTTCTCTTATGCCCAATGTTGAGGATTTTGGTCATAAAAGTGCCATATATTTTCTCTCGATTTTGATCACAAACTTTCATCAGAATACGTCAGTTCTTCATATATTGCTTCATATACTGATCGAAACAGTCCACTACAAGAGTTCTTCAAGCTAGGAAATGATGAAATTTAAAAACATTTACCAGCTTGAAGATCCTGCTTGTTTAAACATGCTCTTTTTGTCATCTTCATGAAAGCACTTCTCATGTTGTTTCATATGAGCCACCAGGCCTTCTATTTCTTTGCTGCAGTGTTTGCATTTTGCACACATGCCTGCCTTATCTATAGGTACAGGAACTTCATTAAATATTCCCAAACTGGGTCTTTTACAGCCTTCTGTCATTACAGATTTTCTTCTTACAGAGAATGATAATAAACTTCAGGCTATACACACAAAGACCCCAAGACTTGTGGAATACTCTGCTCAAAATGTTTAATTTTTACTGCTTGCCCCTCCCCCTCCTCACACTTAGTTCCTTGTACAGATATATAAACTTAGCACTTGAGGTAAGGAGTTGATTCTGTGTATATCAATTTGCAAAGGAACATTAGGGCTAAGGTCACTTTCATCTCTGTATATTTTATAACACTTTTGCTGTGAAGAAACCGTTTATTTCTAATTCTGATACGGTTGGGGTTTTGTCCTTTTCTAGCAGTAGAAATTTTGTTTGATATCTGTGCTCATCTTTAGTTTGTGATCTTTCATCCATTTTTCAACTGTTTCTAGTGTGTTTTGCAGTTTTTCTATTGTGGTGGGGGCTGGTTGATCGAAGGGCAAGAGAATGGTTATGTCTAAAAGTTATTCATTATGAAATAAGGACTAGTTTTTAATTATGTAACATGAGACTATATATTCATACAATGTTTAAATTTCTTGGTAAATGAATTACATTAATCCATTCATAATGTCACAGGCAATTTTTCTATCTAGAACATATCGCAGATGCTTGGTTTTGCATTTCTCAAAACTGAATTTGAGTCTGTTGAGATAACATGCTGTTCCAAGTACCCTATATAGCCTGTCCTAAAACTCCTCGGGGGATACACCATGCAACTTCAAATTAACAAGACCATCCAGTCATGCCCATCCCGAGACAAATAAGAAAATTCTTCAACAGGGAGCAATACAGTCTCATAGTTCAATCCCTAGTCCTGGGACTTCTGGATTACTGCAACATCCTCTCTACCTGCCATGCCCTACAAGCTTGACAAAACTGCAGACAGTACAAAATACAGCCCTAAGACTGATCTACTCACTAAACAAATATGACCACATCACTACCACATACCTAGACAATCACACTGGCTTCCCCACACAAGTGTGAATACTATTCAAATTTTACTGTACATTATTCAAAGTAATAAATGGCACCGCCCCCACCTACCTAATCGATCACCTAAACCGGTACAAATTAACCAGACCCAGAACTAGGACCCCCATTTACTCACCCCCAATCAAAGGCAGCGCAAGAAGATGTACGACAACCTCCTAGCAACACAAGCAGCGAAATAAGACCACCACCTCTCAAACCGTACTGACAACTACGACAGACTACAAAACATTCCCAAGGGAAATTAAAACCCTGCTATTCAGAAAATTTATCAAGGAAAACTAATTCACCTCCTTAACCATCCCTAACTTAAAATTTTCCAAGCAAAGTCTCATCCATGTAATTAGGACCCTTTTTTGTAACTCTTCCTGGAAATGTCCAGTTATCTTTCTCTGTGATCCACCTAGAACTGCAAGGTATAAGCAGAATAGAAGTCACTAATGTAATGTATCTTAAATAGAAAACTATCTTTAGATATTTTCCTCAAAAAGCATTTTATTATTTTTTTTAATCCAATTTAAATCAAAGCAATCTGTTTTGTTATTAAAAAAATAATAATAATAATAATCATCAAATTTTATCCATGTTGAAATGGAGTACCTGCCCTGCCTCCATTCCTATGGAGACACTGGCACAATTGCTTGTTGTTCAAGTAAAAATAGTCAAAGAGTAGCCTGAATCTGAGATGCTTTTATTCTCCCTTGACAGGGAGACAATAAAAAGAGAGGAGCAACAGGGTGTGAGAACTTTAACTTGTAACCATCATAAAGAATATCTAGAACCCACTGTCCATTGTAATGGCACCCTTTTGCTCCCGATCTCCCACTAGAATGGAGGGGTGGTCTAGCCCATCATCATTGTGACCGATGGGTAGGGGCAGATGACTATGTCACTATAAAAGGACTGCTGCCCATATTGTTGATGGCCAGGTATATAAAACGCCAACTGTTCTAAAACCTAGGACATGTCATTCTCAAAGAATAACCAGAAGACCTGGGCTTGCCATCCAAAAACCTCAGAGGCTTAGCCTCCCCTAGTATTTAAAGCAAATTGCTGAAGTCCTCACCAAAGAGCCAATGGCACTTTAAACAGCTGAGTTTTAGATGCCACATCTGCTGCCAAATTCCTCAATCAGAGCTAAACTATTGGCAGTCACTGTCAGAAATGTTTATGGCCATGATCCACAGTATGTATCCCCAGGCACCATTAATATGAATCTTGGTTGAAGTAAGTATTCATAGACCAACACAACAACCGCAAGAAGTTATCTTACTGTTGTGACCAACTTCAATCTATCCAATTCTATAAGAATTGGATAGATTGAAGTTGGTCACAACAGTAAGATAACTTCTTGCGGTTGTTGTGTTGGTCCATGATCCACAGTATGTCATACATGTAATCAGCTAAGAAGGTCAAACCCAACTCCAACTATATGGATTTGTCCTGGGACCTGCCTGCTGAAGCTACTGAAAACAGGCTCTTGTCGCAAAAGAGCTGCAAATGGATGCCTGTAGCCTTAAGGCAGCCACCTCAAAGCCTGTTTCAATGAATTTACTGTCTTTCTTTGTTGTGAACACAGGCTATACTGCACACATCAAGTCAATGCTAAAAATGTATGCACGTAGACTAGCAAAAGTTACAGAGAACATTGTCCAGGACTACTTTCCATAGGAAGAGAGGGAGTTGCTTGAGTAATATTGCTTATGGCCTCTGAATATGGACCAACCATATGATCAACATTGATGAGGCCTGAGGTGAAGATATCTCTCACAAGTGCTTCCAGACAACTTCTGAATGTTGGTCCCTAAAATTCCAGGACTCCTCAAAAAAACATTACCTCTTAGAGAATACATTAAAAAAATTGTAATTGTTACATTATGTCAAGCTCCCAAGAAATATGGCTGAAACACTGTGGCCTTAACTTGAACTAGGTCTGATCAGGCAATAAGGAGAAGCCAACCAGAGGCGCTCCTATCATTACTTATTTCCATCATACTAGATTAAATGGATATTTACCAGTTGAGGAACTTTTAGGTCCCATACAAAGATGTTCAAACTTCTTTCCTCTGCATACTGTTCCTGCAGAAAGGCCACTGGCCCCAACACAGAAGGACAATCATGGAGCCACTGTATATAACTGTCTGGAATGAAAGACTATGGAAAAAGAAGATTGTTTAATCAAACCAACTCTTTCTACCATGGAAGTCTCTGAATGCTACGCTTCCCTCTACTTTTTTACAAGATAAGACACCCCCCCCCCCCCGTGACCCAACATCTTCACCAGAAAGAGATTATAAAACCCTAGGTATTGGCCACCTTAAGATTAGAATCATGCGTCTCAGCTTGAAGAGATTCTATCTCTAGCTATCAGATATATCAGGAAGCATTTGGGGAAAGGAGGCTTATAAGCACCAGGAATATAGGAGCCCCCTATAGATTAGTTGATCTAAGAGCACCCTGGAGATCAAGCCTTAGAAAATAACGTTCACAAGCTTTTTTTTCTCCACACCACCTCTCCACCGAGGCATTCTCCATCTTACTGCTAAATCAGCTATCTTCTCATCAATTTGCACCAGCCAGTGGAATGCTCTAGCAACCCAAACATTGCCAAGGCCAACCTATGGCTCCTTCCATACAAAGATACAGATTAGGATAAGAATTGGCACTGTGACACAAACCGTCAAAAGGATCAGAGTGTGGTGGAAAGGGAAAGGACCCAACACCAACATATTTAGCATCCCTGGGCTCTGTGGCTTAGCCTTAGCCAATCTTAGTTCTCTAGACTGTTCCCAGTGAGATCAGGAAATCAGCCCCAGAGGATTATTGCCCACAATATTCTCTGTACTCTTTCCATACTCCACTGAGAATCTGGACCTGTAGCCTTTTTGGAAGCAGCCTACTTGGTTTAATCATAGTTTCTGCATCAGATCATGTGTCTGCTGAACCAGAGAAATAACAAGCTCAGGGCAGCAACAGTTCTCTATAAAAGGAGTAAAATCAGCTTCAAACTGCTCTACCTACTAGCAGGGGAATATAACCCACTATCTGGAATGGTCTGGCTTGGACAATAAGGAATCCCAAGTTTTTTTTGTGAGGGTAAATTATACTAACTGTATTAAGTTAGCTGGTGCAGTCAGTAGACACTCTAATCTTATTTCTTGTCACAAGGCAAGATAGCTAGTTCTCAACCTGCTACTCTAACCAATAAGCTACTCTTCCAATTCAAGGATATGCATTAATTTCAGTCTTATATTTGTAATTACTAAGTATTGTTATAATGAGGGTTGGAGTTGTACTTTTATGACAGTTTTAGAGTATTCAATATTGCAGTTGTATGCTTCTTTGATTCTGTAAACTGTGATGTGTGTTAGAAACCTGCAGTAAAAGAGAATGGTTATAAATAAACTAATTGCATATATAATGTAGGTGCCTACACCCCAGGGTGCTCAGGGAGTTGTGTGATGTCTTGGCGGAACCGCTATCCGCGCTCTTCAATCTCTCCCTTAGTACGGGTATCGTCCCGTTGGACTGGAAGACGTCTAACGTCATTCCACTCCATAAGAAAGGCTCCAAGATGGAGACGGCAAACTACAGACCAGTAAGTCTCACATCAATAGTGTGCAAGCTAATGGAAACTCTAATCAAACGCCAATTGGATAAGATCCTTAACGAGGAGAATCTACAGGACCCCCGTCAACATTAATTTACTAAGGGGAGATCCTGCCAATCCAACCTGATCAGCCTCTTTGCCTGGGTGACGAGGAAGCTGGATGTTGGGGAGTCCCTGGACATCGTATACCTGGCCTTCAGTAAAGCATTCGACAGCGTACCACACCGCAGGTTGCTGAGCAAGATGAGTTCTATAGGATTGGGCGACACATTGACGAAATGGGTTGGGAAATGGCTTGGAGGTACGCTTCAGAGGTGGTGGTGAATGGCACCCCCTCCGAAACGACGGAGGTGATCAGTGGAGTGCCGCAGGGCTCGGTCCTGGGCCCGATCCTATTCAACATATTTATAAGAGACTTGGCTGAAGGGCTGCGAGGCAAAATAACATTATTCGCCAATGACACCAAACTAAGCAACATAGTGGGCAAAAGCACAACAGACTTAAATTTAATGCCCGACAACATGATGCACGACCTACTCCTACTGGAGCGCTGGTCTAGGTCCTGGCAATTCAGCTTCAATGCCAAAAAATGCAAAGTCATGCACCTGGGCAGCCAAAATCCATGCAAGACTTACACCCTTAATGGTGAGATCCTGACAAGAACTGAAGCAGAAAGAGACTTAGGGGTGATCGTCAGTGAGAACCTGAAGACTGCCAATCAAGTGGAACAAGCTTCATCCAAGGCAAGGCAAATCATAGGTTGCATACGCAGGAGTATCGTCAGCTGTAAGCCTGAAGTCATTATGCCATTATATAGATCCATGGTGAGACCCCACCTGGAGTACTGTGTGCAATTCTGGAGGCTGCATTACCGTAAGGATGTGTTGAAACTGAGTCGGTCCAGAGAATGGCCACCCGGATGGTCTCGGGACTCAAGGATCTCCCATACGAGGAACGGCTGGATAAATTACAGCTGTACTCACTCGAGAAACGCAGAGAGAGGGGTGACATGATCGAGACATTCAAGTATCTCTTGGGCCGCATCGAGGTGGAAGAAGATATCTTCTTTTTCAAGGGTCCCGCAGCAACAAGGGGGCATCTGTGGAAAATCAGGGGCGGGAAACTGCACGGGGACACCAGGAAATTCTTTTTCACTGAAAGGGTGGTTGATCGCTGGAATAGTCTTCCACTACAGGTTATTGAGGCCAGCAGCGTGCCTGATTTTAAGGCCACATGGGATCTATTCACAGAGAAAGGTAGAGGGAGGGTCATTGAGGTGGGCAGAATGGATGGGCCTTATCTGCCGTCTATTTCTATGTTTCTATAGCATGGATATCCAGACAATAAAAAATTTGCTAACCCAATATGACAGTGGATTTCACAATACCCCCATGCACACAAATGAAGACATGCATGTGCTATGTAAAAGCTAAAGCAATATGTGCACTATTGCCAAAAGCAAACCACAACAGAGCAATCAATCACAGTGGTCTGTCTGAACCAAAGAAAAGAGTGACCTTTGCTGGGCACAGATAGATACTTTCTAATATTCATTGATTACTCCAAGTACACACAGACTTTCGAGTACTGCTCTCTCATTCTCCTAGGCATGTACAGGTGCCCCCATTCTGGTAATGTGTAGTTAGTCAGTCTTTTAAAATAGTCTAATAAGTACATTAAGAATGATAGGGATGTAACTGTCACTCCATGCTTCATTTAGCTTTGAACTCCTTAACACCTGCTACAGGAAATCATTCCTTCTCATAAAAATAAGCTAATTTTTGAGACTCTAATAGGTGCTTATAATCTGGACTGGCCACTCTTGGAAACAGAATACTGGGCTAGATGGACCCTTCATCTAACCCAGTAGGATAACTCTTATGTTTTTATATTTCTCCATTCATTAGGCAGGATAAAAATCAGCTACACAAGTGAACAATGTCATCCAATGGTGTGGACACAAAAGCTGTCTCAGGCATTCAGATCCTTCTAAGGATATACTGTATAAAGGTTCCTGTGCATCCTCTGTTTTGATAAATCTCAATATCTGTCTGATATTTACACAGATATGCGATTATAAAACCTCTGAGAATTTTTCCTTTATGAGTTTGTTTGTTTTTTTATGTATGCCAAAATTTAAATACCCCTTCAATTCCTAGGAAGCTACTTTTTGCTTTCCAAGAAAAGAAAAGGCGTCAATCTAATTAAGAGATGGTGGGCCAGATCAAACTATTTTACTATGTTTGCAATTTCACATGATGAATATTTCTCCACTGCACCTGCTGGGATATACACAGAAGATCCCTCGGTGTTGAGATGTCATAACATAACATAACAAGTCATTTATATAGCACAGTACCTTTCAGTTCTATGTGGTCATAAACCAAGCACTGAGTGCTTCAGCAGTTAATGACATTTTGCAGTTCTAAGTGGTATGGAGCAGCTTTTACAACCCTTAATGAAGACACTGAAAGTAACCTGCACTAATTTAATTACAACCTTGAACCATTTCAAACATCATTTGCTGTCATCTACTGTGTTAAAAAGTTTAATTATATACAACCAAAATTATTTAAATGTTTAAAAACACCAATATTATATTACACCTTCAATGTAATCCCTCCTATACCCACCTACTTTAATTCATCCCAGTCAATGCCTTCTATTTTTAGCATACTGGCTCAGATTTGCATTTTAAGGTTCTTATCTTGGGGGGTTTTCTAGATAGATTGTATGATCCACAGGATAGGGACTGTCCGCTGTGTCTCTCTCTGTACAACGGATAAGCCTGTTTGACCTGAACTATGTTAGCAATCCTATGCTGAATTATAAAGAGCTCTAAAATATTTTAAGTAATTCAGTGAAATCTCATGAAGGTAAAAGTTTCAGTTTATGCTTCTGGTGATACAGTTCTGATCTGTCCACATTGCAAAAAGGGTTCAAGAGTCATCAGTACCTCTGACTATACAATACTGCCTGATGTGGCAGCAGTCCTGCCTTCCAGCCTCACTTTCAACTGCGCTTCAGGAGCACCATAAACTGTTTTTCATTTCCAGTCACAAGATTGTAAGATAGTTGCTAAGCAACTGTTCTAATGCTATAGCTCAAGGCTATTTCAATTTTGGCTTTCTGCCACTTTGGAATTCTTAACTGCGCCTAGAGCTTGCATGTAAAACTAGAAGCTGCTAAATGCAATTGGATAATTCTGAATCATGATCCACAACATGACTTTAAAAACATACCTCTGCTGGGGCAAAGGCCCTATTTGATCTTATTTAGAAGTTATTCCTTTCTCCAGATTCCCATTATTTTCTTGAAAAAATAAAATGCGTTACTGTTTGCCCCTTCCCTCATTCAATGCTTTTTCCACTTTTAGAGTAATATACACGCCAGACGATATGAATCTATAGCCTCCAGGGCATTTGTGAGATCATCTAGTTCAGCGACATCATGAGATAAATGGATCTTAATAAAATTAAACCTTCCACTGGTGTACATAAATGAAAGAGTAGCCTAGTGGTTAAAGAGAAAAGGCAGGGAATCGCAGAATGAAAGATTAGGTTTTTTTTAATTTATTCAATTTTCTATACCATTTTCCCAAAGGAGTTCAGAATGGTTTACATGAATCTATTCAGATACTCAAGCATTTTTCTCTGTCTGTTCCGGTGGGCTCACAATCTATCTAATGTGCATGATTAAGTGACTTGCCCAGGGTCACAAGGAGCAGTGTGGGTTTGAACCCACAAACTCAGGGTGCCAAGGCTGTAGTTTTAACTACTGTGCTACCTAGATGATTATTTTTCTGTTAATCTTCTCAAGAGTCCATATGTTAGGTATTCAATCCATTCCTGCAAACCGGGTTTTGCAGAAGTGTCAACTCACAACTTTCAGCACCTTGCATATTGCCAGTGGAATGTACTGCCCCCTTCAGTTCATTTCAAAGCAACAGATCTCCACCAGAATATAATACAAAGGAGGGGGGATTCAGGGAACTTCCCCGTAGACATCATACAATTCTGTTATGCTCTGCAATTTAGAAAAAGAAGAATAATTTAACAGCAATAGTGAACCAACCTGCTGTGTGCAACAAGCAATAACAAAGGAGCCAGAGGCTGAGCAATTTACTTATTTATACAGGATTTCTATACGCTTAGTCATCTGGCTGACAGGAGAAGAACTCTAGGCCTGGAATCTAGAAATATCTGAGGCAAAAAGCAGGCAAAACATGAATACCGAGGGCGGGCTGTACAGATTCCTGAGAAGATTAACAGAAAAAAAGATTATCCAGGTAAGACATACCAAAGCAATGACTGATGTCTAGGGTGGGACAGAGGAGATTTCCTGCAAGATCGAAGGACTCAAAGATGGCATCCTCTCAAGCTGCCACGTCCACTCTGTAAAACATTGTAAAGGTATGGTGAGTAGATCAAGTAGCTGCTCTACAAGTATTTAAGGGAAGAACTGCCCAAGACTCTGCACATGAAAATGCGACGCTCCTGGTCAAGTGTTGCCTTGAGAGAAACCAGCGACTGCTTGCCACAAGCAATGTATGCCAACTAAATGGCTATAGAGACCTTGGACACCAGTCTGCCGCATCTGGACTGGTTGGTTAGCACAAACTAATGGTCAGAAAAACGAAAATCATTGGTCTTTTTCCAAATAGTGAAGTAAAACTCTTCGCACATCCAATTTCTGCAATATCCTATCCTGTTTGTCCAAGCCTGTGGGTTAAAAAGCAGGCAGACAAACCTCCTGGTTGATATGAAAATCTGATACAGCTTTCAGAAAGATCAGCACAAAAAGAGCTACACCCGCCTCCATGATCCTGAAAGGGCTCTTTACAAGAGAGAGTTTGCAATTTCGAGATACATCTTGCCAAGATGATGGCTACCAGGAATGTCTTAATTGTGAGGGTGAGTTCCTAAAGGTATGCATCTGAGTGGCTCATATGGGGCTTTAGTAAGGCCCTTTAGAACGGTGTTAAGATTCCACAACAGGAAAGGATGCCTTAACGGAGGCGGAAAGAGCCTGTAGATGGTCTTCCACTCACCGGAAGAGCAACTGAGCTTCCAGACGTTAGGAAGTGCTTCTGGTTCCTCTTTGTCTATTCACATAAGCTACTACTATGTCATTACCTGAGAACGCTTATTGTTTCAAGTTTCAAGTTTATTAAAGTTTTTGATTAATCGCTTAATCGTACTTCAAAGCGATGAACATACATTAAAAAAAACAATTAAAATTACTATATTAAAAGTAATACATTATTTAAACATAGACATTAAAATAAACTAAACTATATACAAACTTGACAAACAAGAACAAAAAGGCGAAGGGGATTTGAACTACAAATTATTATAGAAAAGGTGGTCAGGTAAAACACAAGGTTAGGAATTTAAGATGGATGGTCAAATGCAACATTATTAGTAAATTCCCTCTAGGACGTTTTCCAGAGTTCTCAATGCTAGCCGAATGACTCGGAGCTCCAGACGGTTTATGGACCACCCCTTCTGATGGCGAGTCCACTGGTCATGAATTGAGTGGTCCCCACATTGGGACCCCCAGATGAATAGGTTGGCATCAGTCATAAGAGTCACCTGGGTGTGTATAAGCCCTCAGGTAAGTAAATCACTGAATACCTCTACACAGATGGGAAAAGGAGGCAATGTCTGGAAAGCAGTACATACTAATGCTCGAAGTATGGGAAACAAGATTCTGGATCTAGTACCTGTTATGAAGAAGAGGGGTAGGATATAGTGGCAATTGCGGAGACGTGGTTCACGGAGAACCATGACTGGGATCTAGTTATACCGAGCTATAATCTGTTCAAGAAAGACAGGGTAGGAAGAAAAGGAGGGGGAGTAGTGTTAATGTTAAAGATCATATTAAAGCCACACAATTGCAGGATCTGCAGGGCAAGGAAGAGGCACTCTGGATGGTGAATATATTTACACTGGTGCGATATACAGGCCTCCTTCACAGACAGAAGAAGTAGATAGAGATTTAATAGTAGACATTCAGAATATATCTAAAAAAGAGGAAGTCTTGTTAATAGGTGATTTTAACATGCCGGATGTTGATTGGGGTATCCCTATTGCGGGGTTCTCTAGAAGTAGGGAGTTTCTGGATTCTCTACAAGAATTGTTCCAGCATTGGTAATGGAACCCACGCATGATGAGGTCATACTGGACTTAGTGCTTGCAAATGGGGAAAGTGTTTCTGATGTTATAGAGGGTGATCATCTGGCATCTAGTGATCACTGCATTGTACGATTTAATATTAAGATGGGTATAGAGAGGACTCATTCAAAAGCAAAGGTTCTAGACTTTAAAAAAACTAACTTTGTTCGGATGGAGGTTTATGTCAAGGAATTGTGTGAGTGGGAACGTCTGGAAGGAGTGGAAATGCAGTGAGCAAAACTGAAAGGAGCAATTTGTAAGGGTGGCAAACCTTTTTGTGAGGCAAGAAAGTAAAACTAAGAGGAAAAGAAGGCCGCTTTGATTCTCAAAAGTAGTAGCTGAGTAGTAGCTTTCATAAGCTACAAAAGATCACAGAAAGAGGAATACAGGCAAAAATATCTGGGAAAATTAAGAGAGGATGGTCGTGTAGTCAGGAAAGCAAAGATGCAAATGGAAGAAAAATTAGCTGGCATGGTAAAACGGGGAGACAAGACATTTTTTAGATATATTAGTGATAGGAAGAAATGTGAAAGTGGTATTGTGAGATTCAAAGGTGAAGGGGAGGAATATGTATTAGCTGATAAAGAAAAAGTCAAATTGCGTAACAAATATTTCTGTTCTAGGTTCACGGCTGAAGCACAAGGTGCGGGACCGCAAAAGACAAATGTGAATAGGGACAGAGGAATAATAGACCCTGATCGATTTTCATAGGGTTGTGTTTGTGAGGAGCTAGCTAAAATAAAGGTAGACAAAGCGATGGGGCCAGATGGTATACATCCAAGGGTGCTGAAGAAGCTTAGGGAAGTTCTGGTAACTCCGCTGACTGACCTTTTCTATGAGTCTCTCGAATCGGGAGTGGTACCGGAAGACTGGTGAAGGGCAGATGTGGTCCCTCTCCACAAAAGTGGAAATAAGGAAGAAGTAGGGAATTACAAGCCGATAAGTCAGACTTCTGTGGTAAGCAAATTAATGGAAACGCTTTTAACAGAGAATGGTCAAGTTTTTGGAATTCTATGGATTACAGGACTGAAGGCAACATGGATTCTCTTGAGGTATAGAAACATAGAAGATGACGGCAGAAAAGGGCTACAGCCCATCAAGTCTGCCTACTCTGCTTACCCACCCCCTGTCTATGCCATAATGACCCAATTTCCTTATCTTGACTCTCGTAGGGATTCCACATGGGTATCCCATTTATTCTTCAACTCTGGCACGCTGTCTGCCTCGATCACCTGCACTGGAAGCTTGTTCCAATGATCAACCACTCTCTCTGTGAAGAAATACTTTCTGGTGTCGCCATGAAATTTTCCGCCCCTGAGTTTGAGCGGGTGCCCTCTTGTGGCCGAGGGTCCCTTGAGAAAGAAAATATCATCTTCCACTTCGACACGTCCCATGAGGTACTTAAATGTTTCGATCATGTCTCCCCTCTCCCTACGTTCCTCGAGAGTGTAGAGCTGCAATTTGTTCAGTCTCTCTTCGTACAAGAGACCCATGAGCCCCGACATCATCCTGGTGGCCGTCCGCTGAACCGATTCAATTCTGCGTACATCTTTACTGTAATGTGGCCTCCAGAATTGCACACAGTACTCCAGATGAGGTCTCACCATGGCCCTGTACAACGGCATTATAACTTCAGGCTTTCGGCCGACGAAACTTCTATTGATACAACCCAATATCTGCCTTGCCTTAGATGAAGCCTTCTCCACTTGATTGGCAGTTTTCATGTCTGCACTGATGATTACTCCTAAATCTCGTTCTGCTGAAGTCCTAGTTAAAGTTTCTCCGTTCAAGAAGTACGTCCTGCATGGATTTCCGCTTCCAAGGTGCATGACCTTACATTTCTTAGCATTGAAGCCTAGCTGCCTGGGTGAGGACCAACTTTCCAATGTAAGCAGGTCCTGTGCCATATAATTCTGTAAACTGCATTGATTTACTATATTACATAGTTTGGTGTCATCGGCGAATAGTGTTATTTTACCTTGAAGCCCTTGAGTCAGATCCCCTATGAATATGTTGAAAAGGAGTGGACCCAGGACCGAGCCCTGCGGCACTCCACTGGTTACCTACAATGTTTTAGAGAAGGTACCATTAACCATCACCCTCTGAAGTCTGCCACTCAGCCAATCATTGACCCATGCAGTTAGTGTCTCTCCTAACCCCATCGATTCCATCTTGCTTAGCAGCCTGCGGTAAGTCTTGTCAGACAAATCTGATCAATTTCTTTGACTGGGTGACCAGAGAACTGGATAGAGGATGTGCGCTAGATGTGGTGTATTTAGATTTTAGCAAAGCCTTTGACAGTGTTCCACACAGATGTTTAATAAATAGAGAATGACATGGGGAAAAAATTAATCACCGTTCTCGCCCCATCCCCGTGAGCTCATCCCCGTCCCTGCCAGCTCAGTCCCCATCCCTACCCCCACAAGCTCACTTCCCGTCCCCGCCCCACAAGCTGTCAAATCCCACCCACACAAGCCTTGAATAGTTATGATTTTATACTGAACTTATTTTATTAAAGTATAAAGAGAGATTATTCTGTACAACTGTCATTTTATAAATACAAATAATACAAAGCAAGGATCAACAAAACCCCTGTCTCACCTCCCTTTCACAAATATCCCCTCCACTATTGTGAAAACTGAACAGACCAAATTATTACAGAATGCTACATAGAGAAATCAAGCTAACAGAATACTTCAGTCACACATGGCAGGAATAGTGTTAGGGGAGAGCAATTAGGGCAACAGCCACATGGTCAAAGAGAGAGCCCTAAGCCAGCTGGAAGCTAAAGAAGCACAGCCTGGGCTTTGCGGTTCCCAGTTATGTCAAATACCAGCTCTAGCAGGATACATATTTCAAATCTGAAATATTCTAATCACAAAATATAAAATAAGTTTGGTTTTTTTCTACCTTTTGTTGTCTGGTAATGTTATTCTTCAAATCACATTGACCTCAGGCTTTGGATTCCTTCTGTCTTCATCATGGCATGGCTGACTTGTGAAGGTAAAATAGGCCCAAGAGGAGCTGGGGAGGAGATGCCAAGTCTGACACGGGTGCAATTTTTTTACCACAGGAGCAAGACTTTTCACCGCTTCAACAGGGCGGTGAAAGGTCTTACCCCCCCTTCCCGCGGGGTGGTGAAAGCTTTTGTCCCCATTCCTGCAGTAAACCAGTTGCAAATGTCCCCATTACTGCATATTTACTGGGTGACCACGGTTTATCGCGGTAAACAGTCCCCGTGTCATTCTCTACTAATAAATAAACTGAGTGCCCTTGGGATGGGTCCCAAAGTGACGGGCTGGGTCAGGAACTGGTTGAGTGGAAGGCGACAGAGGGTAGTGATCAATGGAGATCACTCTGAGGAAAGGAATGTTACCAGTGGTGTGCCTCAAGGTTCTGTCCTTGAGTCTGTTCTCTTTAACATTTTTATAAATGATATTGCTGAAGAGTTGTCAGGTAAGATTTGCCTCTTTGCGGATGATACCAAAATCTTCAATAGAGTAGACATGCCTGATGGTGTGAATAACATGAAGAAAGACCTGGTGAAGCTTGAAGAATGGTCTGAAATTTGGCAGCTAAAATTTAATGCTAAAAAATGCAAGATCATGCATTTGGGATGCAAAAACCAGCGGGAACGGTACAGTTTAGGGGGTGAAGACCATATGTACACGATGGAAGAGCAGGATTTGGGTGTGACTTTATGTGATGGTCTTAAGGTGGCCAAAAAGGTTGGAAAGGTGATGGCGAAAGCTAGAAGGATGCTAGGTTGCATAGAGAGAGGTATGGCCAGTAGGAAAAAGGAGGTATTAATGCCTCTGTATAAGACTCTGGTGAGATCTCATTAATATTGTGTACAATTCTGGAGGCCACACTTTCAAAGAGAGACCTCATTTAGAATAGAGTGGATAATTCTGGAGGCCGCACCTTGAAAAAGGATGGAGTCGGTCCAGAGGAAGGCTACTAAAATGGTGTGTGGTCTTCATGATAAGGCGTAAGGGGACAGACTTAAAGATCTCAATCTGTATACTTTGGAGGAAAGGCGGGAGAGGGGAGATTTGATAGAGACATTTAAATACCTATGTAATATAAATGTGCATGAGTCGAGTCTCCTTCATTTGAAAGGAAACTCTGCAATGAGAGGGCATAGGATGAAGTTAAAAGGTAATATGCTCCAGAGTACTCTGAGGAAATACTTTTTTATGGAAAGGATGGTAGATCCGTGGAACAGTCTCCCGGAAGAGGTGGTGAAAACAGGTAGTGGTTGAATTCAAGAGGTGGTGTTTGAATTCAAGAGGGCCTGGGATCTTTCAGAGAAAGTGATAATGGTTACTGTGGATGGGTAGACTAGATGGGCCATTTGGACTTTATTTGCTGTCATGTTTCTATGATTCAGAGAGGTATCCCTTTGACAAGGAGTCACCTTGAAGCTACCAGAGTACACTACTCCTCGCTGTCCCATTCCATGGGAGCTACATCTGAAGAGAATGACACTCAGGGGACCACCAAGACAGAAAAGCATCTTGGAGAGATTGCATGTTTGCCCTGGCCCATGGAACAACCTCCAGGAAAGCTGCCATGGAACCCAACACCTAAAGGTAATATCAAGTAGTAAGAACTGGCATCGCTAAGAGATCCAAGATTTGTTGATCGAGTTTCTGTTTGCATGGCTCGGGAAGAAAGGCACAGCCCTGAGCTGTGTCAAAGCGAAGGCCCACATACTCCGAGTCGGTTCTAGATGGCTCTTCCTGAAGTTACTATTCAGCCTACCCGCTGGAATAGATCCAATACCTGTCACACTGCAGTTTTGACAGAGCTCTGATTAGCCAATCATCCAGATAGATGTATACCTGGATCCCCCCTCTTTCGGAGATGAACCGCAACCACCACCATTACACCTTAGTGAAAGTGGAGAAGGGGGACTGTTGTCAATCCGAACGAGAGAGCCACAAACTGGAAATATTCCTGAAGTACATGAAACCTCAGATATTTCCTGTGGCCCAGATATGCTTGCCAGATCCAGAGGGGCAAAAAAAACAAAAACAAAACTCCCTGGCATCACCACCGTATTGACCAACTAGGTTGTTGCCATCTGGAAAAGTGTGGCTTGAAATCTAAGATGGAGTAGCTTCCTGAGCCTGATTCATATTTGGGGACACGTTCTATGGCCCAAATATCTAACAGCCTTTGAAGTGTGGCTCTGACCTTGGCCTCTTTTTCTGGCTGTCCGGTCAATTTCTAAATTTCTCAGTCCTTGTTCATTAAAGATATTAATCCATTCCTTTATAATATCAAAAATTGATTATTGTAATGCCCTATTTATAAATATCACACAAAAAGAAAAAAGGAGATTACAGATAATTCAGAATATGGCCATAAAATTAATTTATAATGCAAAAAAATTTGACCATGTATCCCCTCTACTAATAGATGCTCATTGGTTACCAATCGGTCATAGAATTCTGTTTAAAATAATGCTTCTCATTTTTAAGACCTTAGCATCCCATGAACCACAATTCATCTCTAGATCACTGATCCCATATAAAACTCAACGCTCTTTGCGCTCATCAGATCAAAATTTACTCTCTGTACCTTCCTTAAAAATCATAGGGACCAGAAGATCAGACATGTTCACTGTTGCGGGACCACAATGGTGGAATACCCTTCCTCAGTACATTTGAACAGAACATGATATTATAACATTTAAAAAACTTTTAAAAACTTATCTATTTAAAGATGCCTATAACTCTTGAAATTTTTTACTTGTTTTAATTTGTTTTAATTATTCTAAACTGATTGTGCTTTGGTATTGTGTACCCTTTCCTTTTGTTTTTTCCTTTTTTCTTACCATACCCAAACATTGTAACTTTAATGCCAATCCTTACCCCTCATGTTAGTATTAATTGATATTTATTATTACTATGTTAAGTTTCTTTCTTTACTTTATTTAGATTATGTACATCGCCTAGTAATTGTAATAGGCGATTCATCAAAAGATTAAATAAACTTGAAACTTGAACTTAAGAATCTAGAAACAAATCCACAAGATGACAAAACTCGATCTTGTGACCCATTCGGATGATGTTCAGCACCCGAGATTGATCCAAGGAGATTTTCTTCCCCTCCCTCCAAAACACCTAAATCCTCCTCCCTAAGTGTGGAGGTGCGGCCGTCGATTTGGCATCACTGGGACTTTTTGGAGGGTG
Source organism: Geotrypetes seraphini (assembly GCF_902459505.1). Classification (NCBI taxonomy): domain Eukaryota; kingdom Metazoa; phylum Chordata; class Amphibia; order Gymnophiona; family Dermophiidae; genus Geotrypetes; species Geotrypetes seraphini. The sequence continues at coordinate 236,786,242 of NC_047085.1, read as the reverse complement.
GGTTAATACGAGACCATGGGGTTGCTAAATCACTGTCTGTAACTTTGGAAAGGTTGCTGGGTGGAGGAACTTGGGTTATACTGGTGAGAATGGTAGGAGGAACAAAAATTACCTCTACTCCCTCCTGGGGATCAAAGAGGCCTGCTCTCTGGTAGAGTCTGGAAATAGCCTTTGTAGGCCTTAAGGAGCCTTCTGGAGTTCTCCCACTGCTCAATAACTAGGGCAGTGATGTCCAGATGTGCTAGAAAAAAGGAGGTCTGAGCAGTGGAGCAACTCATCACTGTGCACTGGGAAGATGAATGCTGCATCTCCAGCTTCAATTCCTTAATCGCATCCACTATAAAATAGTGGACAAACTGTAAAATATAAAATAGTGGTGTAGTCTACAGACCTCCAACTCAATCGCAGCAAATTGATAAGGATCCGATTGTGGATATCGGAAAGTTTGGAAGGAAAGAGGAGGTTCTGCTGTTGGGAGATTTCAACCTGCCGGATGCGGACTGGAATGTTCTGTCTGCGGAATCGGAAAGAAGTAGGGAGATTGTGGATGCCTTTCAAGAGGCTCTGCTCAGACAAATGGTGACGGAACCCACAAGGGAAAAAGCGATATTGGATCTGGTCCTCACAAATGGAGAGAGTATCTCTAATGTTCGAGTGGATGCTTACCTGGGTAGTAGCGATCATCAAACGGTTTGGTTTGATATAACGGCTAAAGTGGAGAGCAGCCGCATGATACTTAAAGTCCTAGATTTCAAACGTACGGACTTTAATGCAATGGGAAAGTACCTGAAGAAAGAGCTGATAGAATGGGAGGACATAAGAGAAGTGGAAAGACAGTGGTCTAAGCTGAAAGGAGCGATAAAAATGGCTACGAACCTTTATGTGAAGAAAATCAATAAAAACATGAGAAAAAGGAAGCCGATATGGTTCTCCAACCTAGTGGCTGAGAAAATAAAGGCGAAAGAGTTGGCGTTCATGAAATATAAAAAAACCCAAGAAGAGGAGAGCAGAAAGGACTACAGGGTGAAACTGAAAGAAGCCAAGAGAGAGATACGTTTGGCGAAGGCACAGGCGGAAGAACAAATGGCTAAAAATGTAAAAAAGGGAGATCAAAATTTTTTCAGATATATTAGTGAAAGGAGGAAGATAAAAAATGGAATTGCTAGGCTAAAAGATGCTGGGAACCGATATGTGGAGAGTGATGAGGAGAAAGCAAATGTGCTAAACCTATACTTCTGTTCTGTGTTCACAGAAGAAAATCCTGGAGAAGGACCGAGATTGTCTGGCAAAGTTACACGAGAAAATGGAGTAGATTCTGCGCCGTTCACGGAGGAGGGTGTTTATGAGCAACTTGAAAAACTGAAGGTGGACAAAGCGATGGGACCAGACAGGATCCATCCCAGGATACTAAGGGAGCTCAGAGAGGTTCTGGCGAGTCCTATTAAAGACTTGTTCAACAAATCTCTGGAGACGGGAGTGATTCCTGGGGATTAGAGGAGAGCGGATGTGGTCCCTATTCATAAAAGTGGTCACAGGGATGAAGCGGGAAACTACAGGCCGGTGAGCCTCACTTCAGTTGTTGGAAAAATAATGGAAGTGTTGCTGAAAGAAAGGATAGTGTACTTCCTTGAATCTAATGGGTTACAGGATCAGAGGCAACATGGCTTTACAAAAGGTAAATCGTGCCAAACGAACCTGATTGAATTTTTTGATTGGGTGACCAGAGAGCTGGATCGAGGACATATGCTAGATGTAATTTACTTGGATTTCAGCAAAGCCTTTGATACAGTTCCTCATAGGAGGCTGTTGAACAAACTTGAAGGGCTGAAGTTAGGACCCAAAGTGGTGAACTGGGTCAGAAACTGGCTGTCGGACAGACGCCAGAGGGTGGTGGTTAATGGAAGTCGCTCGAAGGAAGAAAAGGTGACTAGTGGAGTCCTTCAGGGTTCGGTGCTGGGGCCAATCCTGTTCAATATGTATGTGAGTGACATTGCTGAAGGGTTAGAAGGAAAAGTGTGCCTTTTTGCAGATGATACCAAGATTTGTAACAGAGTAGACACCGAAGAAGGAGTGGAAAATATGAAAAAGGATCTGCAAAAGTTAGAGGAATGGTCTAATGCCTGGCAACTAAAATTCAATGCAAAGAAATGCAGAGTAATGCATTTGGGGGATTAATAATAGGAAGGAACCATATATGTTGGGAGGAGAGAAGCTGATATGCACGGACGGGGAGAGGGACCTTGGGGTGATAGTGTCCGAAGATCTAAAGGCGAAAAAACAGTGTGACAAGGCAGTGGCTGCTGCCAGAAGGATGCTGGGCTGTATAAAGAGAGGCGTAGTCAGTAGAAGGAAGAAGGTGTTGATGCCCCTGTACAGGTCATTGGTGAGGCCCCACTTGGAGTATTGTGTTCAGTTTTGGAGACCGTATCTGGCGAAAGACGTAAGAAGACTTGAGGCGGTCCAGAGGAGGGCGACAAAAATGATAGGAGGCTTGCGCCAGAAGACGTATGAGGAGAGACAGGGGAGATATGATTCAGACATTCAAATACTTGAAGGGTATTAACGTAGAACAAAATCTTTTCCAGAGAAAGGAAAATGGTAAAACCAGGACATAATTTGAGGTTGAGGGGTGGTAGATTCAGGGGCAATGTTAGGAAATTCTACTTTACGGAGAGGGTAGTGGATGCCTGGAATGCGCTCCCGAGAGAGGTGGTGGAGAGTAAAACTGTGACTGAGTTCAAAGAAGCGTGGGATGAACACAGAAGATTTAGAATCAGAAAATAATATTAAATATTGAACTAGGCCAGTTACTGGGCAGACTTGCACGGTCTGTGTCTGTGTATGGCCGTTTGGTGGAGGATGGGCAGGGGAGGGCTTCAATGGCTGGGAGGGTGTAGATGGGCTGGAGTGGGTCTTGACGGAGATTTTGGCGGTTGGAGCCCGGGCACAGTACCGGGTAGGGCTTTGGATTCTTGCCCAGAAATAGCTAAGAATAAAAATTTAAAAAAATAAAATAAATTGAATCAGGTTGGGCAGACTGGATGGACCATTCGGGTCTTTATCTGCCGTCATCTACTATGTTACTATGACTTAAATAGCCAGCGGACCCAAAGATTACACCCTGGTTGAATGCCAGAGAGATATGTTGGCTGCTGCCCCCAAACAGGGAGCTGGATTCTTCCAATATTGACTCCAAGCCCTGAGATATAAAAAGGCATTAAGTGTCTATCTCCAATCTTGCCAATCCGGTTCCGTGTGTAGTGCCCCCTTTGCTGGAACTGGGGGCCAGCTTGTTTATCTGTGGAGAAAACATAGGAAGTGAAGAAGCTCCCTGACTAATGGTGGCACACTTACTGGCTGCACCACACGTCCTGGTCCCATTAAAATGCTTTCCACATGAGATTTACAAATTCTGGGGAGAAGCCTTGCGCAAGGGAGATAAACTCTGCAAGAACTCTAACTGGGCTTTCATAGGTTCCACAGACTCCACACATCTGCACTTTGCGCCTCTGCTAAATTCAGGCTCCGGACAGGACTTTCTACCCATTTCCCAGACCCACAGTGGTTCCCCAGCCCTGGAGGACACAGATGGAACTAAGCTCGAGGCTCCCACCCCTACCTCACATGCACTGTGGCACACAGTACATGGATGCTCCTCTGCCAGCCATATGGCACAAACTTCACATGAAATAGTGTCAACACACCCTGAAGAGTCCATCCCTGTCGATTTTTGTAAAACTTTCTAAACCTGAACAAATGGCTGTCTGGGAAGAAATTCTTAGGATTCTGCTGCCATAGATGTTGTAAATAGATATTTTTTCAGTTTAGACATTTTGTATTTTACTGAAGGAATGATCTGGAAAAATGTTGGAGCAAATGTATAGAGTTAAAAGAAGACTATGTTGAAAAATAATTTTCATTTCCCCCCAAAAAAATGTTATCTTGAATAGGCCAGAAACTTTTCAATTGATCATCATACTACCAAGATAATCAGTATTTGGGCTATAGTTAAAGTGTACACATAAGAGCTGTGATCTAGTTTTTAATCTATTAAAAAAGGAAAAATTAAAGTTCTTACCTGATAATTTTCTTTCCTTTAATCACAGCACATGAATCCAGAGGCAAGTGGGTTATGACCATCCACCAGCAGGCAGAGATAGAGAACACCAAGCCGAGCTCTGTCATATCTAGAATGGCACACTCACTTGTAAGCCAATATTCCTTGCAACAAAGCAGCAGGAGTAACAAAAAGTAAATTGGCAAAGAACTCCCTCCTCACTGACCCACCATACATAGACAGCACCATGTTCAAATCCAGGCAGCCCACAGGGCCAATCCCTACAAAATAAATGAAACAAAAATGAACAGAAAGGGTGAGACCCTGGATTCTACTGTCGTGACTAAAAGGAAAGAAAATTATCAAGTAAGAACATAATTTTTCTTTCCTTGTCATCAGCAGCAGATGAATCCAGAGACAAATGGGATGTAGCAAAACAGTCTTAAGTAGGGCAGAAGAGACAACAGAACGTGGAAGAAACAAGACACCCATTCAAGCAGTCTGCTAGCCCCCTAGGAACTGATGAAAGGATATGGCACAACTGCAACTTCCAACACAGGAACTGCCCCACCGAAGGCTCAAACCTCGTACATACCAAACCGTCCCCAGTGAGAGAAAACCCGAAAACAACATCCTAGGATACCAAAAATCGAGACCTGCTCTACTCCGTGCCCAAAGCAAAACTACTAGACCAAGACTGACAAAAAAAAAAGCCACAAACTCCAAACCCACTCAGCCAGAACACCCAAGGAAGACAAGGGAGCACACTTTAGTAAAATGGAAGCGTACCTGAAGAAAGAGCTGTTAGGATGGGAGGACATAAGGAAAGTGGAAAAACAGTGGTCTAAGCTGAAAGGAGCAATAAAATAAACAAAAACAAGAGAAAAAGGAAACCGAAATGGTTCTCTAAACTTGTTGAGAAAATAAAGGCAAAAGAGCTGGCATTCGTGAAATACAAAAATACCCAAGAAGAAGAATACAGAAAGGACTACCAGGTAAAACTGAAAGAAGCCAAAAGAGAGAGTGGAAGAGCAAATGGCTAGGAATGTAAAAAAGGGAGACAACAGTTTTTTCAGATATATTAGTGAAAGGAAGAAGATGAAAAATTGCGAGACTAAAAGATGATATGTATCGATATGTGGAGAGTGATGAGGAAAAAGCAAACATGTTAAAACAAATACTTTTGTTCAGTGTTCACAGAAGATCCTGGCGAAGGACCGAGATTATCTGCCAAAGTTACACACGAGAATGGAGTAGATACCATGCCGTTGAAGGAAAAAAGTGTTTATGAACAACTTGAAAAATTGAAGGTTGACAAAGTGATGGGACCGGACGGGATCCATCTCAGGATATTGAGGGAGCTCAGAGAGATTCTAGTGGGTCCTATTAAAGATTTGTTAAACAATTCTTTGGAGATGAGAGTGGTTCCTGGGGATTGGAGAAGAGTGGATGTGGTCCCTAGTCACAAGAGTGGTTGTAGAGATGAAGTGGGAAACTACAGGTCGGTAAGCCTCACTTCGGTTATTGGAAAAATAATGGAAGCATTGCTGAAAGAAAGGATAGTGAAATTCCTAGAATCAAATGGGTTACAGGATCCGAGGCAACATGGTTTTACTAAAGGTAAATTGTGCCAAATGAATCTGATTGAATTTTTTAATTGGGTGACTTAGAGAATTGGATCAAGGGCATATGATAGATATAATTTACTTAGATTTCAGCAAAACCTTTGGCACGGTTCCTCATAGAAGGCTCTTCAACAAACTGGAAATGAGAAGCAAAGGCTCCAGCACAAGGACAGAGATCAAGTATGTCCCAAGAGAAGGGCCCTTAGAAGATGCTGCTGAAGAACAAGTAGAGCAACACATCAAGCACTTGTGAATTTTCCCTCAGAATGGCATGTTATAATAAAATAATAGAACGGATAATTCTATATTCTCCTCCCCCACATAATAAGACCCTTGTATGAACACACATAATGGGTTTGTTAGCCCAATACTGATTGCAACCGCTCTCAAGGCAGCCAAATGAAACAAAACTACAAAGAGAACCAGAAGCAAATGCTCAAAAAAGCCACAGTAAAACAGAAGCAGCCCCAAAAGGGAGCTCCCACACCAAAACATGCTGCTGGAGGGAAAATGAAGAACCAGACCCTGTCTTCCCCAAAGTAAAAGGAATCAGAAGCATAATCCAGACCTGGCCAGAGCCTGGATCACCGCTCCGGATGGAGAGTTAAGTAAAACCCAGTACCAGACTGTCAGGAGCTGCCAAATATGTTAAGGGGAAGAAGAGCTGCCAAACAGCTGACTGTCCGTGCTGCCGGCTTCACACTCAAACTCTACTCTTACAACTGCAAGTCAGCCCAGTCTCTGGATCCCATAACAATTCTCCAGCAAAAGGCCAGTGCTGCAGCAACCAAAGAGCTTCTGGGAAGGCTATAGGGCAGCTGGGCACAAGCTATCATAAACATCAGCAATTCCAAATCCTCCCACAAAAAAACAAGAGGCCAACCACTGCGTAGCTTGTGAGATTTTTTAAAAATACCCAGCTTGCAGCCACAGCAGACAACAAAACAGCAGGATAAAAGGTGGCCCACAGGAAACTACGGCCACGGGGAGATCCGTCAGAGATAGGTAAGAGATAATGTATATACAGTAAACCCTCGATTTAACAGACTGCTCGGGGGGGGGGGAGGGGCGGCAAGAGGGGTGTCTGTTAAATGTGATTGTCCGGACAATCCAAATGTGTACCAAGTAGCTGCCCATCACATAGAAAAACAGTGGATGAAAACAGATTGCAATAAAGTTATTAAATACAGCACTCACCATCTTGACTGCAACCTCCTCACTCTAGACGTAGAAAAGGAAGAGACAGAGCAACACAGCCAATCATATTACAGCTCTCAGGTTCCAAGGGGCAGGCACAAAGAGTGAAGGTTAGCTTGCTCTGAGGTCACAAATCAAACTTTTAAGGGTGCTGCTCTGGTACGCCTAAGCTGCTGAAACTAATATGTAAGGTTTAAGACTGTGGGAGAAGGAACGAGATAGAACAGCACAGGAACATCATTTCAGGGAGCCTTAGTGCACACCTTTCTTCCTTCTCCTGGGCGCTGATGGAGACGATAGGATGAAGAAGCAAGGCACAGGGCTTGGCTATACCCGTCTGCATACACTTTTTCAGGTGATCAATTCTCTCGTTCAAAATTCAAAATTGCAGTTAAAATCTGGCTTGTCTGCCTTTTCGCCGAGTCTCAGATATTCAATTGGCCTTTGCAGACTCAACCTGTTTTACTCCTTTTGTCCCTCTCTTCCCTCCTTTCTATTTCTCTCATTCCTCCTCATTTTAGGCTGTTCTCTTATGTCCGTTAAAGCCGAAGTACGGATAAACGAGGTCCAGATAATCGAAGGTTCACTGTATTCATATATACTTGGCTGCAATCGGAATGAGTCCCTCAGATTCCCAGAAGGAAGATAGACATGCTGTCTTGGGTAAAAGTACTGGCTCCCCTAGTGTTTTCAATGTCCTTTTTCTTTTTTACTTCCCTTGTTGCCTTTTTTTGTGAGGAGGAAGGGAGGGAAAAAGGGAGCTAGCCAGCCATGAGGGATTCCGAGTGGGGCTGGGTTTTGGGAATTGACCTGGCACCACCAGGTGTACCCCAGGTTAGGTGCCATGAATCCTAAACCCCCCAGCTCACCGAATTAACAAGTAAACCAGGAGCATGGGACAGGCCCATCCATCTGCCAACTGGAGATTGAGAATGCTTACCAGTGAGCATGCCATCCTAGATATGACAGAACTCAGCTTGGTGTTCTCTATCTCTGCCTGCTAGTGGATGGTCATAACCCACTTGTCTCTGGATTCATCTGATGATGATGACAAGGAATACAGTAGATGATATCCAGTATTTGACATGATGAGCAGGAGACCTAGTCAAACACTCAATTTTGGGCAGGCCTGAGCCCAAAGTGGACAAGCAATAGACAGAGGATTTTGGAAATAAACCCTTTGATACAAAAATTTGGTGAACCCTGTACCTATCATGCACAATACTCTACATAACATATAAAACATATTTTCATACTTATGCCAGCTATAAACATTGCCATTATTTGTGTATAAGTGGATGGATAAAACATTTAACAAAAATATCCTCTCTCTATAAATATATAAATTGCACTTAAATTAATTACAAAGTTTCCAACCATACAAAGTAACATATTCAAAAATGTTTTGGAGAAGAATGTGCCAGTTAGACTCGGATAGTATGTGCTACTGGAGCTGAAAAGGGCTTACCATGTGAAGCACTGAAGTATCTGCAGTAATTTTGCAATATATGTATGCAAATTGTATATTATTTAAAAAAAAAAAAAAAAAATTTCACCTAGAGGCATGTTGGGGGGGAGGGGGAGACAGGACAGAGAGAACATTTCTGTACTAATCAGCTAGCATGTCTGCCTTTCTACATGCTGATTAGCACATGACAAGCACATGAGCCTTTACTGCCTACAAAATAAGCAGTAGTAAGGACTTGTGTGTTAATCATTTTTAATGGCCACGTGCTATTGGCAAAATTAGCACGTGGTCATTTTGTTCGAAAACGGAAAAAATATATATATATCAGCCATTTTCCAGTTGCATTAATGTGGGAAAGATCCTGTAAGGCAACTTTTTTAGCACAGCTTAGTAAAAGGACCACTAAATTAATTATGCATATGAAAAAGAAAACAAAAGTAAGTCATGATTCATTTAGTCTTAACTATCATCAAATTTATTCTACTCACCAATGATACTTTAGAATCCATCTGCCAACTAGTTTTAGTGCTCCAAAAATAAATCCATATAAGAGACATACTGCAAGTGCATACTAGATTTGAGTAGCACTTTTCACATTTTTTTTTTAAAAAACCACATTACTAAATCTGCAGGGTTCTGCCAAAAAAAAAAAAAGCCACCACACACTATACCGAACAGTAATAGGCCTCATACATAAGCAAATAAAAATTAATTTGTTCTCTTACCTGACATGTGCTTGACATGCGTAAAATTAACTTCCTTCTTTGTGTACACCACAGGCACTTGACTCATTTGCATAAACATCAGAAACTAGCACTTTTTGGGTCAGCCATCTTGAGACTCAATATTCTGTCTTTAAATAACATAAGATCCAAGTTGACCAGAGTCAGATCTATTGTGTTCTCTCAGTAATCAGTCCATCTTTGTTGCCACTAGCCACAGAAAAAGTGTATAGAGTAGCACAATACGACTCCTAAGAAAACACGCACACCAGCCTCCAAATGACTGCTACTGACAAATGCCTAGAATCCAAACTCTGTGTGCTGCTCTCTGTGCTAACTATTAGTACTGCAGGAATTGTGTGCAGTGAAATACCTCCCACATACCATGCATAGTAGTAGCAATGGGCATAAAATCTATTACAGCACAGCATCAGTCACCAAATAAAAAGCAGTAAGCTGTTACTCCCGCGTTGGTTGCAGTATCTGTCTAACCCCTGTAGGAGAGTTGGTATGTATCATGCTTTATCCAGCAGTTTTTTTCACAGTACGGAGAACAGATTCCTTGTATACAGTATTCTAAGCAGCAGAAAATCCAGGACACGTTAACTGCCAGAAACGCCACAGACTGCAGTTCCAGCTAACTGGAGCCAGTGAAAATTTACATACAAAGGCTCCCATTTTATGACATCTCCTACTACAAGGATATAAAATTTACTTTCTAAGCTTATAAGCCGCCTACATCTATCCAATCGCTACTAAAAGCAAAACATTTACAACTCAGTCACCTCAATGCAGTTGGTTTAATTAAAACTGCACAAGAAAATGTTTAAGGAATGGTCTATTAGGGTTCTCTTATCCATCTTCATGCAATTTAAATGATCTTATTTAGCAGATGAAGAACCAAAAGAAGTATTCTATATCAGTAAAATAAGACTCAATGCCACCTCAATATACATTCTATCAGAAATTTACAGTAGCAAAAATAAAGACCACCCTAGTGCAGATTATTCAATATGCCACATCACACTAGAATTCACTACTCAGTGATCAAGCCACACAGCAGTTCAACAAGTTATCTCATTCAACAAGCAGCTACTGCTGACAATCTTACCCCATAAAATAGTTGGATATACAAATTCACTATTTCTCACTTCTTCTATTTAGCATCGCTAATGTCTCATTTATAAATTGTTTCATAAAGCATCCCACTTTTTAAAAAAGTTACCTTAAAACTAGTATTTTTATCTGTTATACTTGCACAATGTCAACAAATAATGACCTACATAGCCGGGAGCATCATTTCTTTCCAGCAAAGGCATCACTTAATCTTCAATCATGTTAAATAAAGCCTTGAAATGTGAATGCTAACTGCCTGAGAGTGTGAGCACCGTTCTGCATAAATCCTACATTTTGTTAACCAAAAAATTATGACATATCTAAGGTACGTTAACACAGCTTACATGAAAATGTAAAATAAACCCTTATTTCTGAAAAATTTGTTACTTGTGGAAAGCTGAAATTTACAGCAGTAACAAGAATTCAGGAATACTGCAATATAAAGAAACCACATTGAGGTGAAAATAAAGGGGGGGGGGGTGAACCACAAAAAAGCATGACTAAGGGATTGCCAACTATTTAAAATATTTAACTGATAGCAATACCCCCCCCAAAAAAAAACCACTCCATTTTCTACGCCAGAATACTAACACCACCAATCATGAATACAGATATGTAGGCAATGAACAAAAATGTTTCTGAACTTTTTAAGAGTATCAAATGGACAGAAAAATAATATAAATTACTGTCATTCTATATACTTGTACGCAGAGCTAATGAGCTTCCTCTGTTAAAAACAAACAACCTGTCTCATTCTGACCAGTTTGTTTTTTTTAGACTCTGAGCCATCAGCACATGGCTTTAATGTGCAATTAAATGCACAACTACTAAAGCGAAGGTAACATGAAAGCTTACTGCAACAGTAAGCAAACCCAATATGCATATTTAACACATGCAGAACATGTGCGAGTAAGCCTATAGATGCACGAGCACAAGGTCCTACACAGAGGCAGCTTGTACTGTTTCCATGTCCCAATAAAATGTGCTAGAATGTTATTCTATGGATAAATATCACTATACTGTAATCAAATTTCTTGCACATAAAAATGTTTGCAATGCTGATTTATGTGTAGAACATTCCAGTACATGCACAGAAAAAAAAAATTCCTGGTTGGACCTGTGCACAGAACTATCACATCCTGTACTGTCTTAAAAGTTGTGGCTGCTGTTATGTTCACATCCAAAAGAAAAAAACTGATATTAAAATCTCTCAGATCCTACTGCAAAAGAATAAACTAATCCTTCTATGCCTCCTCAGATCTGGAGTTTTAACATTGTGCATGCCTTAAAAGTCTTAGGAGTACTTCTCTGCACCAGGCCTATTAGCTAATAGCTTCAGTATCATTCATTTTAATATGCTATGTGCCAATGTTCTTCTACACACAGATTCTTGCAGCATTATCTTCTGGGTTAATAAACACTTCTCTGCACTGTGCAGCCATAAATCTGTGTACAGACATCTTGGTAACACACTTTTACCCATGCTAGTTTCTGCATCAGCCCCTCACTCATTAGCGCAAAAATACTTTTTACACAGCATATGCATGACTACATTAACAAGCCAATTCCTTCAACTATGACTCACAGGGAGAAAACATCTATACCTCCCACTTCTCATTTTACACATCCTCCTCACCCCCAACCCAACACACTTTTCCGTTACTGCTGGCAGACAAAAAAAAAACCACAAAACAATGCTGCCAAGGCGCATAAACAGTTGGCCTTCTATGCACACTGCATCAGCACATAGAAAAGCATTGGACCATGCTGCATAAAGTTACAACATGCTTTCACACATAAAAAAAAAATTCCCCAAATCACTGAACTTTCTAGATTGCAGAACACTAGGGTTTTAGGTTTCTTTTCTTAGGCTGTGTCAGATACAGATTTCCAAGAGCGGAAAAGATCATACCACAGAATTCCAGCAGCCTGTAAGCTCAATCATCCAACCCTTTCATTAAAAGGGGCAGCTCCCTTCTTCTAGAACATTCTGAATAAAGCTAAATGGCACTCCCAGCTTTTACTTTAACTTCCATTAATTATAGTTAGAGAATCTAGTTAAATGTTGCTCTAAACCAGTGGTTCCCAAACCTGTCCTGGGGGACCCCCCAGCCAGTCAGGTTTTCAAGATATCCCTAATGAATATGCATGAGAGAGATTTGCATATAATGGAAGTGACAGGTATGCAAATCTCTCTCATGCATATTCATTAGGGATATCTTGAAAACCTGACTGGCTGGGGGTCCCCCAGGACAGGTTTGAGAACCACTGCTCTAAACTCTTCAGCAGCACATCATATAGTCTAGACCAGTGTTTTTCAACCTTTTTACACCTATGGACCGGCAGAAATAAAATAATTATTCTGTGGACCGGCATCGGTCCATGATCCGGCAGTTTAAGAACACGGGGCTAAGTCGTGGGCCAGACCCCGCCCATCTCTACCCAATCTTCACCCCAGACCCGCCCCCATAATAGTACTAATTGCACCTTGCACATCCCGTGCCTCATCTGGAAGCCTTCCCTCTGACATTGCAATGTCAGAGAGAAGGCTTCCGGTTCAGGCGCAGGATGCCCATAGGAGCCACTGCCCGTGGCTTTGTGCACTGAATCAGTAAGGAAGAGGGAGCTGGCTCGAAGATAATGCCACATTGATCGCACCGTGGACTGGCAGTTGAAGAACATTGTTTTGGGCCTGATGCACGTGCTGGCCCTGTGGACTGGTAGGAAATTTCTGTGGACCGGCACTGGTCCATGGACCGGTGGTTGAAGAACACTGGTCTAGACCAGTGGTTCCCAACCCTATCCTGGAGGACCACCAGCCAGTCAGGTTTTCAGGATAGCCCTAATGAATATGCATGAAGCAAATTTGCATGCTTTTCACCTCCATTATATGCAAATCTCTCTCATGCATATTCATTAGGGTTATCCCCAAAACCTGACTTGCTGGTGGTCCCCCAGGACAGGGTTGGGAAACATGGTCTAGACAGAATAAGAATGTATGGGGGAAAAAACCTATAGTGAAACCTTAAATAAAGTTTATAGGCAAAAAATAAAATAAAGCATTAGGCTGTTCTTCCCATAAACTTTCACATTTGAAGTAGACTGAGTAGTCTGTTGAAATTCTGGTAGGTAGTCAGTCAAAACCAGCCAAGTTCTTTATGAGCTGTTTAGGGTTAAAAAAAACCCCAAAAAAACCCACAACCACCATGTAGAAGTTGTAATTGAGAACTCGGCTAGCTAACAGAGTTCCGGAAAAGACAACATCCAAACTTATCCATAGTATGACCCTCAAGTCCTGGTGGTGCAGTGTCAGAGACCCTGGAGCTGGAAGATTTTTTAAAGAGATGAGTTGATTCAATGAGTAATGATTGATGTGATAATTGCAATTTATCAAATCCAGGACAAGATTGACTTATCAAATCAAATCTTTCTAGGAGCTATAGTAACAGAGAGGGATTTCCAAGTTCTTAAATAGTGAATCTTTATGTATCGCGCACAAACAATTTATGAAGCTCTTTAGGAGGCTCATAGTAATCTAAGGCATCAATGAGTTCTGCTCTGGGCTCAGTATCTGACTCCAATTTGACAGGCAGAGCTTTCCCCAATTGCCTGATTACTTGGTAAAAGAGTCCCTATGGAGCAGGGATCTCAAAGTCCCTCCTTGAGGGCCATAATCCAGTTGAGTTTTCAGGATTTCCCCAATGAATATGCATTGAAAGCAGTGCATGCACATAGATCTCATGCATATTCATTGGAGAAATCCTGAAAACCCGACTGGATTGCGGCCCTCAAGGAGGGACTTTGTGGCACCTGCTATGGAGGAGATTTTTTTCTGGGAGGAAGACATGGAAATGAAAGGATGCCCCATAAGATTCTTGAGCAGATAATGTAGGTTCATACTCCATATCAGTATTGTGTTGAGATAGGTCAGAATCGACATATTGTACCCCAGGAGATTCTTTATAGGATGAAGATTTTCTAAGATGAGGAATTTGATTAATATAAGAGCATCAAGAACAGCTTCTTTGACGATATTGGTACCGATCCAATGATGAGCGATGTTGATGCAATGGGGAGTCGGCACAGTGCAATGATGTCAATGTTCGTCGATGCTGCAATGCAGTCCTTGTACTGGTATCATGTGGTCTCAGCTCAGGCTGGGCCAGTACTAAGGGAGTCGATGTAAGCACTGATGCCGAATGCAACTAAAAGTAAGTTACCAAGCTCCCTCTGGAAGAACTCCTCGAGTTGTTCTCTGAAGACTTGCACCAGTACCCTTGGCTCAAGAGCTTGTACCATCGGTGCTACAGGGTGTCAAGTGATGGGAGACCTCAATGAGGATGCACCTCCCGTAGGAGACACTGCTGCACTGAAGGAGATCAATAGCATTGACTCTTGGCCTGCTTGGAGGGACTCGATGATGTAGAGGCCTGCGACGCATGTTGGGAAGAAAATTGCTTCTTAGCAGGTTTGCCCGATGGAGGAACAGCATCCAACGTTGATGCCGGTACTGATGGCTCAAATTTATCACTGGAGTCCACAGTCGAGCCAAACAACTTTTCCTGTTGGATACATCGAGCCTTTAACAAGCATTTCTGCAGTGTAGAACACGTACAAGTGCCTACTCGATGCTCAGACCCCCAAACACTGTAAACACAAACTGTGCGGGTCAGTGATAGAAATAGGACGCTGGCAGCAATGGCGCTTTTTGAAACCGCTTGAACATAAGAATTGCCACTGCTGGGTCAGACTTGTGGTCCATCGTGCCCAGCAGTCACACGGCGGCCCTCTGGTTAAAGACCAGAGCTCTAACTGAGATCAGCCCTACCTGGTTCAGCAGGAACTTGTCTAACTTTGTCTTGAATCCCTGGAGGGTGTTTTCCCCTATGACAGACTCCGGAAGAGCATTCCAGTTTTCTACCACTCTCTGGGTGAAGAAGAACTTCCTTATGTTCGTACGGAATCTATCCCCTTCCAACTTTAGAGTGTGTCCTCTCGTTCTCCCTACCTTGGAGAGGGTGAACAACCTGTTCTTATCTACTAAGTCTATCTCCTTCAGTACCTCGAATGTTTCGATCATATCCCCTCTCAATCTCCTCTGTGTGAGGGAGAAGAGGCCCAGTTTCTCTAATCTTTCGCTGTATGGCAACTCCTCCAGCCCTTTAACCATCTTAGTCGTTCTTCTCTGGACCCTTTTGAGTAGTACCGTGTCCTTCTTCATATACGGCAACCAGTGCTGGATGCAGTATTCCAGGTGAGGGTGCACCATGGCCTGGTACAGCAGCATGATAACCTTCTCCAATCTGTTCATGATCCCCTTCTTAATCATTCCTAGCATTCTGTTCGCCCTTTTTGCTGCCGCCGCACATTATGCAGATGGCTTCATTGACTTGTCAATCAGTACTCCCAAGTCTCTTTCCTAGGATGTCTCTCCAAGTACCACCCCGGACATCCTGTATGCGTGCAATTTTGTTGCCTACATGCATCACTTTACATTTATCAACGTTGAACCTCATCTGCCATGTTAATGCCCATTCCTCGAGCTTGATTATGTCACGTTGCAGATCTTCGAAATCTCCACATGTCTTCACTACTCTGAATAACTTCATATCGTCTGCAAATTTAATCACCTCACTCGTTGTATTAATGTCCAGATCATTTATAAAGATGTTGAAGAGCACGGGTCCAAGCACCAAGCCCTATGGCACCCCACTGGCGATGCTCTTCCAGTCTGAGAATTGTCCATTTGCCCCACTTTGTTTCCTGTGCTCCAGCCAGTTTTTAATCCATGTGAGCATTTCACCCTCGATTCCATGGCTCACAATTTTCCGAAGTACTTGTTCATGTGGAACCTTGTCAAACGCCTTCTGAAAATCCAGAAATACAATGTCGATCGGGTCACCCTTGGCTATCCATCTGTTTACTCCCTCAAAGAAGTGCAGCAAGTTCGTCAGCACGATCCTTTGCTAAGATCGTGCTGACTGGTCCTCATCAGCCTGTGTCCGTCAATGTGATCAATGATGCGGTCCTTTAGCAGCGACTCTATCTTTCCCGGTACCGAGGTCAGACTCACCTGTCTGTAGTTTCCCGATGTCCCCTCGAACCTTTCTTGAAGATCGGCGTAACATTCGCCACCTTCCAGTCTTCTGGAATCTTTCCCGATTTAATGGACAGATTAGTTTAAATAGTTGAAGCAGTTCAGCTATGGTCCCTTTCAGTTCCTTAATGACCCTCAAATGGATGCCATCCAGTCCCGGGGATTTATCACTCTTAAGCCTATCAATCTGCCTACACACCTCCTCTAGACTGACCGTCAATCCTGTCAGCTTCCCATCTTCGTTTCCAGCATATAGCCTGATGGGTTCCGGTATGCTGTGTAAATCTTCTTCAGTAAATATTTAGACGCAAAAAATGTGTTCAGTTTGTTGGCGATTGCTTGTCCTCCTTTAGCGCTTCCTTTATTCCATGATCATCCAACGGTCCCACCGCTTCCTTCGTGGGTTGTTTCCCCTTAATATATTGAAAGAATGGTTTAGACCTGGATGGAATAAATGGTAATACTGAGACTAAAAACCGAAGTGGAAAAAAAGAGGGCCAAAAGGCCCAACTAAGATACAAAAAAATATTTATTTATTTTTTTTTTTTTTTTTTTACAGACTGAAGAACATTATAAGAAATAAAGAAGTAAAGCCAAAAGGCTAAAAAGAGAAACGTTAATAGGAATGCAATTTTGGACAGAGTCCAAAATAATAGCACTTCTTCGCTCCATGGAAAATGAAGAACTGAGGTACCATGAGCCAACGTCAGGTGGGAAGGCACTAGAGCATGCACAGTGCAGGCAGTCATGAAGTTTCTAAAAACTTAGTGGCAATGCACTTTTGACACTGTCTGTACCGGGCTCCGTGGATGACATCACCCACATGTGGGAATATGCTACCTGCTTGTCATAGGATAACCACAATTTTTCAATGTCCTCTATCTCCTTTTTACTTCTTGTGTAAATTCTTTTTTAGGGCCTCAGACTTGCCATTAGGTGCCAGACATTTCTATGGTCACCTATCAAACTTTTGGATATGGCATCCTCACCAGCCCCATTATACTTTTTTTATGTCTTTTTTTATAAATAAAGTGCTCCGTGCTATATTTATAACTTAATCCGTTATTTCTTAATAAGTTTAAAACTTGAAATAATTTAGTTAACTTATCTCAAATCAATCTTTTCTGTTAGTATCATCGGGAAAGGACCTGTCATTCGACATGTTTCGCCCTCTGGCTGTTTCAAGAAAAGTCCTCCCTTTTCAAATTTGTTTGTACCATCCCGATCTGCATAGTATTTCTTATATATGTGTCAATGTCTTACTTTTTGACTGCAAGAGATACTGTTGAAGTGTCATAGGATAAAGCACAGTTACTTACCTATAACTGTTATCCAGGGACAGCTGGCAGATATTCTCAGGGAGCCGAGTACAAAAGAATAGCCTTACTGAGTCAGACCAATGATCCATCAAGCCCAGTAGCCTGTTCTCACGGTGGCCAATCCAGGTCACTAGTACCTGGCCAAAACCCAAGGAGTAGCAATATTCCATGGTACCGATACAGGGCAAGCAGTGGCTTCCCCCATGTCTCTCTCAATAACAGACTATGGGCTTTTCCTCCAGGAAATTGTCCAGACCTTTCATAAAAACCAGCTACAATATCCGCTCTAACCACAACCTCTGGCAATACGTTCCAGAACTTAACTATTCTTGAAGTGAAAAAATATTTCCTCCTATTGGTTTTAAAAGTAGTTCCCTATAACTTCATAGTGTCCCCTAGTCTTTGTCATTTTTGATGGAATGGAAAAAAAAACCCCAATTCACTTGTACCCGTTCTATTCCACTCAGAATTTTGTAAACTTCAATCATATCTCCTCTCAGTCGTCTCTTTTCCAAGCTGAAGAGCCCTAACCTTTTCAGTCTTTCCTCATACGAGAGGAGTTCCATCCCCTTTATCATCTTGGTCGCTCTTCTTTGAACCTTTTCTAGTGCCACTATATCTTTCTTGAGATCAGGGGACCAGAATTGAACGCAATACTCCAGATGAGGTTGCACCATGGAACGATACAGAGGCATTATAATATTCTTAGTCTTGTTAACCATTCCTTTTTTAATAATTCCTAGCATCCTGTTTGGACAGAAGGTTTCATCGTATTATCTACGATGATACCCACCCAGATCTTTTTATTGGGTGCTAATCCCCAAGGTAGACCCTAGCATCTGGTAACTGATTCAGGTTATTCTTTCCAATGTACATCACTTTGCATTTGTCCACATTAAATTTCATCTGGCATTTGGACACCCAGTCTTCTAATTTCCTAAGGTCCGCTTTAACTTCTTTAGAAGTTTCGAAACTGCCTGTATTAAGCATGTGCGAGTATCTTCCCACACAACATCGGCTCGCAGGACCATCAGTTTAGCAAACAAACTAAGAAGCCAACTAGGGGAGGTAGGAGAGTTGTGAGAATACCTACTGCTGTCCCTGAATAACACACCTGTTACAGGTAACTGCTTTATCTCAGGACAAGCTGGCAGCATATTCTCATAGATGGGACTTCCTAGTTACTACGAATGGGATGGATGGAAGTTGGTAACTAAATGAATACATTTTGTAGAACTAAATTAATACATTTTTATCTTAAGACAAAAATGGGATGTGAAAGTAGGTACTGGAGATGTAGCGTCTGCTTCATAAATATCCCCAATTGGAGAGGAACTACTGATGCTGCCATTGTTTTTTTGTGTACTATTATATAACTGAGTGGCAATCCAGTCTGAGCATGGCAGAATGTAAACTTTGGAGTGATTGTCATCTTGATTACAGGAACTTCTAGTCTGTTGGGGTTGAAAGACAGGAACAGATGAGTTGTTTTGAAAGGCTGAATTTGATGTAGACAGTAAACTAAGGCAGGTTTACAGTCCACTGAGTGGAGTAGAGCCCTTCCAGGAGGAGAACATTCTCTGGGGAAGATGGCAGGAAAATTTAGACTGCTTGAGATGAGAGTTCAAGATTACTTCTAGAAGGAAAAGTTGAGATGAGAAGAACTGTATCATAAGATGATGGTGCGTAAGATGAATTAAGTAGTAGAGATTGTATCATCTCTACTCATTAAGTCAGTGACTTCTAGAGTTAAGAAGACTTCTGTTTAAATGAGGTGTGAAGAGATGAAGTTGTAATTATTTTAAATGGAGGTTTCATGCAGAGGAGAGGATAACTGGTAGGATCCAAATAGCTGGTGTAGGTTGGAATGGAGGGTTTGATATCTTGAGTTCTTTCATAAATCGAGAAAGGCACAGATATGTTGCTCAAAGCCACATATATGGCACTGATAGTCATAAGAACATAAGAACATAAGCAATGCCTCTGCCGGGTCAGACCCGAGGTCCATCGCGCCCAGCAGTCCGCTCACGCGGCGGCCCAACAGGTCCAGGACCTGTGCAGTAATCCTCTATCTATACCCCTCTATCCCCTTTTCCAACAGGAAATTGTCTAATCCTTTCTTAAACCCCAGTACCGTACTCTGCCCTATTACGTCCTCTGGAAGCGCATTCCAGGTATCCACCACCCGCTGAGTAAAGAAAAACTTCCTAGCATTTGTTTTGAATCTATCCCCTTCCAATTTTTCCGAATGCCCTCTTGTTCTTTTATGTTTTGAAAATTTGAAGAATCTATCTCTCTCTACTTTCTCTATGCCCTTCATGATCTTGTAGGTTTCTATCATGTCTCCTCTGAGTCTCCGCTTTTCCAGGGAGAAGAGCTCCAGCCTCTCCAATCTTTCAGTGTATGAAAGGTTTTCCATGCCCTTAATCATTCGTGTCGCTCTCCTCTGGACCCTCTCAAGTATTGCCATATCCTTCTTAAGGTACGGTGACCAATACTGAACACAGTACTCCAGGTGCGGGCGCACCATTGCCCGATACAACGGCAGGATGACTTCTTTTGTTCTGGTCGTAATACCATTTTTAATAATACCCAACATTCTGTTTGCCTTCTTCGCGGCTGCTGCGCATTGCGCCGTTGACTTCATTGTTGTATCCACCAGTACACCCAAATCTCTTTCAAGGTTACTTTCCTCTAATACTAATCCCCCCATTTGGTAGCTGAACATCGGGTTTTTTCTCCCTATATGCATGACTTTGCATTTCCCTACATTGAATTTCATCTGCCATTTATTCGCCCACTCCTCCAGTTTGTTTAGGTCCCTTTGTAGGTCCTCACACTCTTCCGTAGTTCTAACCCTTCTACAGAGTTTAGTGTCGTCCGCAAATTTTATAACTTCACAATTCGTCCCCGTTTCCAGGTCATTTATAAATATATTGAACAGCAGCGGTCCAAGTACAGACCCCTGCGGAACTCCGCTCGTGACTTTCCTCCAGCCCGAGTAGTGACCCTTCACTCCAACCCTCTGTCTCCTGCCTGCCAACCAGTGTTTGATCCATCTGTGTACATCCCCTTCCACCCCGTGGTTCCACAGCTTCCTAAGTAGCCGCTCATGGGGTACCTTGTCAAAGGCCTTTTGGAAGTCAAGGTAAATGATGTCTACAGGTTCCCCTTTGTCCAACTGGCTGTTTACCCCCTCAAAGAAGTGCAGTAAGTTTGTTTGGCACGATCTTCCCTTGCAGAAGCCATGTTGGCTCGCTTTCATCAGCCCATTTTTTTTGATGTGCTCACAGATGCTGTCCTTTATCAGTGCTTCTACCATCTTGCCTGGAACCGATGTCAAACTTACCGGCCTATAGTTTCCCGGGTCTCCTCTTGACCCCTTTTTAAAGATAGGTGTAACATTTGCTATCTTCCAGTCCTCCGGAATCTCTCCAGTTTTCAAGGATAGGTTGCAAACTCGTTGGAGTATTCCCACTATCTCATTTCTTAATTCTTTTAGTACCCTAGGGTGGATTCCGTCCGGGCCTGGGGATTTGTCGCTTTTCAATCTATCTATCTGTTGGAGGACCTCCTCATGGCTCACCTCTATTGCTGACAGTTTTTCTTCTTGGTCACCATGGAAGATCACGTCAGGTTCCGGTACACTGGATGTGTCCTCGCTTGTGAAGACTGATGAGAAGAATTTGTTTAACCTGTCGGCTACCTCTTTTTGCTCCTTTATCACTCCCTTGAGAAGACCATGTACATTTCTTTGTTCATTGTCTTCTTTTTTGTGTTGTGTGTAGGAAGTTATGGTGATTGACACTGGAATAGAGAAATGGAAGTTATTACATATGGGGAGCCAGGAACCAGGCTGTAAAGTGCCAATATCATAGATTGGTATGTAGAAGAGATCTGTCACTCTGAGTCCATACAACTGAAAGGTTCAAAAAGGAATTAATTTTTTGGCATAGAGTTGAAGGAGGAAGAATTATGAAAGTTGTCTCAGTCATTGGGGATGGATGTTGCCGAAACCTGGAGAAAGATTGCTGAAACATATGGACTGGAGTGAATGCCTGGAGGAACTTGTGTGTGCTGTCTGGATGCAATGCAGATGATTCCAGATGCTGAGGAGAGTGAAAACGGGAGCAGAAATGCTAAAGTTTGTGAATATTGACAGACAGGAATACATACAATTATGGAGATCTTCAAGCCAAGTAGATTTAGCGGAATAGAGATGAACTGAGTCACACAGAGTTACCACTCATTAGGTTGAAGGAATCTGTTGCAAATGTCTGCTAAAGCTTTCTGTTATTTAGTAGATAAATTTGTTCAGGGGAAGGATGCGGAGGGGCTCTTTAGAACTGTATCACCTCCTGGTATAGAGGAAAGAACCTGTATGTCCTTGTTTATCATATAATAGATGATTGAGTGCTATGCCAATTAGAATTAGTTGGTTCAGGAGATAATCTTGCAAAGTATGAAAGGCAGCAAAGGTTAAGCAAAGTGATATGTAGGGATTCCACTAGTAAATTCAAATAATGCCGAGAGTGAAGGCTGGGCCAGTAAGCTTCTAATGCATACCCGGAGGCATGTGTTGATAAAATTTTCCAATGCAGAGAAGTCTGCAATAGGATGGACTGGGTTCCTGGATGTAATCACCATGGAAGAAAGATATTGAAAAGGGAGGCAACCTGGAAATGCTGTGAAAGTGGATCCGTTGGGGCTAGAGTTCAATTAAATGCTTTTACATGTAGGCATGAAAAAGGGGTTGCATGAAATGTAGATGGCTTGCAACATAACCGTTGTTCTAGTCAACAAATTGTAAATGTTTTGTAGAGCAAAGATTTAAAATGGAAAGGTGATGTTCAGCATTGAAATTCTTCTGAGAAGATACTTATGAGTTGTAGAGTCTAAGATAGATGAAGATATAAAGTCTCGTAACTAAGTGTAACCCCTAGAGGTGATAGCCACCGACCTGACTATGTATCTAACTGGACTGTTTGAGGTGACAATGCCTTTAACAATCAACCATCCAGATAAAGGAACAGATGAGAGACATAAGTGCGGAGTGTTGTAGCCACAGCCACTAGATATTTTTCAGACACTGTGAATGCTAATAAGAACATAAGAATTGCCATCTCCGGATCAGACCCTGGGTCCATCAAGTCCGGTGATCCACACACGCGGACGCCCTACTAGGTGTACCCTGGCCTAGTTTTAGTCCCATATTTCCGTATGCTTCTCAAGGGAGATGTGCATCTAATTTACCCTTACCCGTATCACTCTATGCCACTCTTAAGGAGATGTGCATCTAATTTACCCTTAAATCCTAGAACGGTGGATTCTGCAATTACGTCCTCTGGAAGAGCATTTCAGGTGTCCACCACTCGCTGTGTGAAACAGAACTTCCTGATATTCGTCCTGGACCTGTCCCCCCCTCAGCTTCAGTTTATGTCCTCTTGTCCGTGTCACATCAGACATTGTAAATAACTGCTTCCCCTGCTCTATTTTGTCGAATCCTTTCAGTATTTTGAAAGTCTCGATCAGGTCTCCTCGCAGTCTCCTCTTCTCAAGGGAGAACAACCCCAGTCTTCTAAGTCGTTCTTCGTAGTCCAGGTTCTCCATATCTTTCACTAGCTTCGTTGCTCGTCTCTGCACCCTCTCTAGCAGTTTTATATCCTTCTTTAGGTATGGAGACCAATGCTGGACGCAGTATTCAAGGTGCAGCCTGACCATGGCTCTGTAGAGTGGTATTATAACTTTCTCTGATCTACTCTTAATTCCCTTCTTTATCATGCCTAGCATTCTATTTGCTTTCTTCGCCGCCGCCACACATTGCACCAATGGCTTCAGGGTCCTATCTATCAGTACACCCAGGTCCTTTTCCTGTTCGGTCTTTCCCAGAGTTACACCTGACATGCTATACTCATGTTCTTTATTTTTCTGCCTAAATGCATCACTTTGTATTTTTCCACATTAAACTTCATCTGCCATTTATCTGCCCACCTCTCCAATTGATTCAAGTCGATCTGGAGTTCCTCGCTG
Source organism: Geotrypetes seraphini (assembly GCF_902459505.1). Classification (NCBI taxonomy): domain Eukaryota; kingdom Metazoa; phylum Chordata; class Amphibia; order Gymnophiona; family Dermophiidae; genus Geotrypetes; species Geotrypetes seraphini. Next base: position 236,762,611 of record NC_047085.1, on the reverse strand, counting down.
TCCTTCTGCGATCTGATTGCCTGGCATAGCTTTGTGTCATTTGCAAACTTGATGATTTCACTGGATGTTCCTTCTTCTAGGTCATTGAAGATATTGTTGGCCTATTTGAAAGCATAGGTACTGGCTATGGACTTTCAGAATAGAGAAGTGTAAGAATGTGTCCATGAAATCTCATGAGCACAGTCAGGCTCTCTTGTTTTGGAGAGGATACAAGGTTGTTAAAAGGAGTATTCAGAATTTTCTTTTCTTTTTTTTTTTTTAAGTCAGTCTTTGAAAGAGGACAGAGATAGAGAATTGGTCAAAGACCTCCCAGCTTTCTTGGTATGAGGAAACACCTGGAATGATAGCATTAAACTGCAGAAGGGCTGAGATGTTTCTGAAGAAAGCAGGAAATCCTGGTAGAAGTCAAGCATACCCTTATTTCGCCACAAACAAAGTTGATGATTTCATTAGTGGGAAAAGGTGAGTGGACCTCTGATGGGTCTGGGAGGAGGTTTTAAGCATTCCAGAAATGCACTAAAAGACTGAGTGAACTCTTGCTAAGTAGGAGTTTGGGATTTTTGAGAAAGTTGGTTTCTAGGACGCTTTAGAATTGGATTTCCTTTTCGAAGATGTTGATAACATAATGTAACACCGTTTAAAGGATGCAGTTGATTATTTAGGTTCATGGGAAATGAGGAGCTTACAGTAGACAGAGGCTGAGGGAGAGGTTAAACTGTGTTCAAGCCTGGTGATCCTTTGTTCAGCTTTCTCAATGTGATCACCGAAAAGTTCATCCTCCAAACAAGGGGAACTTGCAATGGAACAGGCTGATGCTCTGGAAGTTACATCAAAAGCATTGAAAACTAACCTTGACATGATTTCCTGGTCTCAAGGAGATTTTGAGTAGTCTGTTGAAAGTCAGAAAGCTGTTCTATTTATTTTATTTTATTATTTATTCAATTTTCTATACTGTTCTCCCAGGGGAGCTCAGAATGGTTTATATGCATTTATTCAGGTACTCAAGCAGTTTTCCCCTCTCTGTCCTGGCAGGCTCACAATCTATCTAACGTACCTGGGGCAATGGGGGGATTAAGTGACTTGCCCAGGGTCACAAGGAGCAGCCGGGGTTTGAACCCACAACCTCAGGGTGCTAAGGCTGTAGCTTTAACCACTGCGCCACACTCTCCCCAGGGATGAATTTTCAAAGACAGATAGGTGTTGAACCAAGTTGTTGAGACAGAAAGTCAAAGAAATTATAACTGAGAATGTGGCAAATAAGCATTGTATTTTGAAATAGCTTACAACCCAACTTGTCCAAAGTACAACCCTCTTTACTTGAAGGTGTAGAGGTGCATGATCTGGAGCTGGATGACCTTGTCAAAATAGACTCAACTAGAGGAGATTGATGCTGCACTTGAGGCTTATTAAAGCCAAAACAAGATTGTACCCTATAAATGGAATCCAATTTTGATGGTGCCACTGGAATTAGTAGGGGAGTCTCCCAATTTTTTTTAACATGAATTCTCACATGAGATCATGAAGTAGGAGTTTTAGACATTCCTTTGGGATTTGCTTAAAGTCAAGAGCATCACAAAGTGTAGCTCTTGGTTCTGGTTCGGATTCTATATGCACAGGAAGAGCTTGACCCATTTGCTTTATGAATGAGGTAAAATAAAGGCTCTCAAGAGGTGACCTACTCCTAGGTAGAAGAGGAGATGGATCTGATGAAAGCCCATAGAACTCTGGTTCAAAATGTTGTGGGTCAGAGAAATCCTGACAGGACAGATTGGAGTCCGTATACTCCAAGGCTGAAGATGTAAAATCCCTTCCTCCAGAAGGAGCATGACACTGGGTGGTATGTTGGCCTATGGTGCTGATAAAAGAATTGTGAAGGACTCCTATGTCTCCTCAGATGACGAGGAAGTGCTCCGATAATGGGACCTGGAGTTGAGTCGAGCAGGAGACTTAGATCTGGTGCTATGAGGACCCAGAGCAGAGCCCGGACTGAGCCAGTACGGGTAGGAGTCTATGCAGCAATCGGCTTCAATTGGTCTCAAAAGCACAGTTAGCTCCTTATGAAGCAGCTCACAAATCTGGTCCCGATTGGTAAGTTGCAGTACAGAGGGCATCGATGGTACCGTCGGTGTTAATGTAATGTAATGTAATGTAATTTATTTCTTATATACCGCTACATCCGTTAGGTTCTAAGCGGTTTACAGAAAATATACATTAAGATTAGAAATAAGAAAGGTACTTGAAAAATTCCCTTACTGTCCCGAAGGCTCACAATCTAACTAAAGTACCTGGAGGGTAATAGAGAAGTGAAAAGTAGAGTTAGAGGAAAAATAAAAATAAAATAAACATTTTAACAAGACAGCATTGATCTAAATACTTTGGAAGGTAGAAGAGAGGAGAGAAAAGAATAGAAGCATGATGAAGTGATGAAGTGGAGCAAGTAAGTTTAGGAGGAGCGATTGACGTTTCCAGAAAGGGCTTCTTCAGGGAAGAGACTTGGCCGACAGTCCCAGGATGCCTATGTCTCCTCCCCTGAGATGTTCTCCCATCCATGCATTCCCTCCCAAACACACTGCCCGTGCCCCAGCCGCTCCAAGGAGGCTGCCCCAGATGAGGCCCACGGTGAATGCAGGATTCTCTCCTCTGCGGGAAAGCCGCCCGGAGCCGACAGTCGATCTTCTTAGCGGATTGCAGGGGGGAATAGTTAACACTCTTGGTAGTATCGGGTCTGTGTGCTCTCGGTGGTTGTGGCTGGTCTCGTTGCTGCTTAGGTGTAATAGCAGTTGATCTCCACTGCTGCTGATATTTAAAAGCAGGCAGATTAATCTCTCCAATGGACTGCAGGGGGAGGAGTTCACACTCCTGGCAGGATCGGGTCTGTGGGTTCTTGGTGGTTGCGGTAGGTCTCGCTGCTGCTTGTATGTAAAAGCAGTTGTTTTTCTACTGCTGCTGATATTTAAAGCAGGTAGATTGATCTCTTAAACGGGATATAGGGGGAGGAGCTCACAAGTCTGGCTGGATCGGGGCAAGGGCTCCTATTATAGGCAGCTGGTCTTGCTGCTACTTAGGTGTTAAAGCAGTTGATCTTCCTAGCGGACTGCAGGAGGTGTGGAGCTCACACTCCTGTCATGATCTGGTCTATGGGCTCTTGGTAGTTGCGGTTGGTCCCAATGCTGCTTAGGTGTAAAAGCAGTTGTTCTCCCACTGCTGCTGATATTTAAAAGCAGGTAGATTGATCTATCCAATGGAATGCTGGGGGAAGATCTTATATGTCTGGCTGGATCGTGGCAAAGGGTTCCCGGTAGTGGCGGCTGGTCCTATTGCTGCTTAGGTGTAAAAACAGTTGATCTTCTTATCGGATTGTAGGGGGGGCGGATCTCACATTCCTGGCAGGTTCGGGTCTGTGGGTTCTTGGTGGTTGCGGATGGACCCGCTGCTGCTTAGGTGTAAAAGCAGTTGTTTTCCCAATGCTGCTGATATTTAAAAGCAGGCAGATTGATCTCTCCAACAAATTGTATGGTGAAGAGCATACACGTCTGGCTGGATTGGGACAAAAGCTCTCGATAGTGGCGGCTGGTCTTAGTGCTGCTTAGGTGTAAAAGCTTACTTCTGATGATATTTAAAAGCAAGCATATTGATTTTTCCAACGGAATGCTGGGGGAAGAGCTTACTTGTCTGGCTGGATCAGGGCAAAGGGCTCTCGGTAGTGGTGGCTGGTCCTGTTGCTGCTTAGGTGTAAAAAACAGTTGATCTTCCTAGTGGACTGCAGGGGGAGGTGGAGCTCACACTCTTGGCTGGATCGGGTCTGTGGGCTCTTGGTAGTTGCGGATAGTTCCGCTGCTGCTGAGGTGTAAAAGCAGTTGATTTCCCACTGTTGCTGATATTTAAAAGTAGGTAGATTGATCTCTCCAATGGACTGCAGAGGGAGGAGCTCACATGCCTGGCTGGATCGGGGCAAAGGGCTCTTGGTAGTGGTGGCTGGTCCTGCTGCTGCTTAGGTGTAAAAGCAGTTGATTTTCCTAGCGGACTGCAGGGAGGGTGGAGCTCATATTTTTGCAGGATCGAGACTGTGGGTTTTTGGTGGGTTGGTCCCGTTGCTGCTTAGGTGTAAAAGCAATTGATCTCCCACTGCTGCTGATATTTAAAAGCAGGCAGATTGTCCAGGGAGAGGAGCTCTGCACTCAAACTGCCATCCTCTTCGCCTCCAAGTTCCGGAATGTTAAGGCACTGGTGACCTCGATATGGAGGCACATGTCGGAAGAGACACTTCCTGTAATGATAAGACTAATGCTGACACCATTTGGCATACATTGACTTACTTGATGATAGATATACCGGCATCGTGTGGCAAGGTAAGGCATTGGTATTCTTCATAGCCTGTTTACTAGATGGTGTCAGCACCGATACCAAAGAAGTCAGTGTTAAACAATGCAGCGATTGTGGTGCCAACTGATGCTTCATTTCAATATCGGACGTGGTGGACATCTTCAAAGAATTTTGGTGTCCAAAAAGTTTCTCCTGTTGTGGACATCGAGCCTTCAAAGAGCATTTTTGTAACTTTGAACAGCGATGACAAACGTGTACTCAGTGGTTAGGACCAAGACACTGAAGACATCAATTGTGCAGATCAGTGACCAATATGGCCTTGTTGCACTGAGAGCATCTCTTGAAGCTTCTAGAAGACTTAGACATCGAGGGAAAAACTGCAGGTGCAAGATCAATGGAAGCAATTTTACCTCCATAGGTCAATTAATTTAATGACTGAAAAAGAGTCGATGCCACCGGCTGGAAACCCAGCTGAAAGAAAACCTAAGGCCCAAAAGACGTGATGAAAAAATTTTGAAAAAACTCTCGAGAAATTAGAAGGCTACAAAAGAAAAATGATGAAGACAACGACCCGGGAAGGCACAAAAAACAAAGGGAAAAAATAGTGCAATTGGAGAGCCTCCCAACACACATCTTAGCTCTGCTGAAAACTAAGAACTGATGGTCCCGCAAGCCAATATTGGGCAGGAAGGAACTCACGCATGCGTGGTACTGGCGGTCTCGAGACTTCTAAAGAAGTTAACATGACAGTACATTTTTGCACTGTCCATACGGGCTCTGTGGATGATGTCACCCATCTGTGAGAATATGCTGCCTGCTTGTCCTGGGATAACAAACATCCCAGAAAGGTTTGGGATATTTTCTTTGAATTTACTATATATATCTGAAGAGAAATCCAAATATTCCACTCTCCCAAAAAAAAGAAGAGGGGGGGTGTTGACTCAAATATAAAACAAAGGTTAGAAATTTGGGTCTATCAAGGTAACCTATCCACAAAGACTAGACAAGTTTTAATACCTTTATTAATTTCACTAGGTAGATTTTAGTCATCACTAAGTGTAAAGTTGTGAGCAATCCTTTTTGTACACACTTCTAAAAGAACACAAAAGGAAAACTCCAACCTTAAAGTGAGGAGTTTCTCCTTTTGCCCATCTTCCAATATTGTTTGTTCATTGTTTAAGAAAACCAACTACCATATTTTTCTCTCCATAAGACGCACTTTTTCCCCCCAAAAAAGTTGATGGAAATAAGAGTGTGTCTTATGGAGCGAATACCTCCAGGTCCCATACCTTTTTATTTAATCCCGGCGGTCCAGCACTGTATCAGCAGTCCTCTTTCTGCGCTCCTGCCCTTCCCTCGCTGGATCGCTGCCTCCTGATATCTTCCGTCAGTTCTCACGTGGCCGGCTGGCGCAGGGAGAGGAGTCGGAAAGAGAGAGGCAGGGCCTTCCTGTGCATGGGTGTGTGATTGGCTGAGCGCCTAGGACCTTATGCACACGCAGCTCTTTAGCTCTTCAGGGATTGGCCATGAATCTGTGCGGTTGCCAGTTCTTGTCCGTGTTTGGAGCGGCTTTCCTGTCCACCTGCTTGAACATCAGTCGGATGGTTTAGGCTGCAGCTTGTGACACAGTGGCTGGCGCTTGGAGGCCTGCTGCTTTCCAGTACTTGCTCTTGTCCCAGTGCAGACCACCGAGTCGCCACGTTCCCTTTCCGGTCCAGGGCTCATTCGGAGATCTTTAAATGCTAACTCGTTAATTATTACAAAGTACCGGTTGCGCAGGAAGCTTACTGAATTGAAAGAACAGATTAATTGCCCACCCCTGTCCGTTTTCTGAAAGCTTGCTGTTTAGTTTATCAACCTTCTCATTTATGCGTTATTTGTTGGAATATCTGTTTTGTATTGTTTTTTTTTTGCATGCTATCAATTGTGTTGCAGACTGCACCATCTTCCCTCTTTTTGTATATCTTCCTGTATCCAGCTTCTCACCTCTCTTACTCCCTTATACCAATGTGTCTCACACTCTCTCTTTCTTCCCTCCCTCCGCTATGTTCAATATTTCACTCACTGTTTCTTCATCCCCTTGGTGCAGCTTTTCTTTTACCTTCATTCTCTTCCTCCCTGCAAGTCCTGCATCTCTCCCCCTTCCCTCTAGTCCCCTTCCCATGAGTCCACCACCTCTATTCCCCTTCCTTCAGTGCCCAGGTGTGGATCTGGCACCTCTCCCTTCCCTCCAACTCCAACCCACCCACCACATGGGCCCAGAACCTGTTTCCCTTCCCCCCAATCCCCAGGCTAAATCCAGCAACTGTCTCCCTTACCTTCAACTCCAGTCAGTCCACGTCCAGCAGCCCCTTTCATGGGTGCAGCAGCAACCCCCCTCCTCATCACCAGTCCAACAGCCCCCCCAACCCTCGCACTCTCCCTTCCAATGGTGGACAGCAAAAAAAACGAACAAACCTGCAAGTGCGACTCCTGGGTCGGCACCTTCACACCTCCTGGGGTGGGCATACCAGCCTGTTGGAACGTAAGCTCCTACACGCGTGACGCAGGGCTGCTCAGACCAGAACCTTCTTGCCACCGAGTCCCTCCTTCTGGCATAACTTCTGGCCAGAAGTTACAGCAGAAGGCCAGAAATTACGTCGGAAGGAGTGAATCGGCGACAAGAAGGTTTTGGTCCAAACAGCCCTGCGTCATGCATGTAGGAAGGTTCCGTTCCAACAGATTGGTATGTCCACCCCGGGATGCACGAAGGTGCCGACCCAGGAGTCGCACTCACAGGTTTGGGTTTTTTTGCCATCTGCCATTGGGAGAGAGAGTGTGAAGGTTGGGTGGCTGTTAGACTGGCGATAGGGAGGGAGGGAGGCTGCTGGACTCGTGGCAGATACTTCACTGCGGGGACAGGCCATTCACCATTCCATGGGGCAGTGAATGGCTTTGTCCCCATACCCGACGCAACCAGTCTCCCCCCTCCTCCCCCATTGCTGCGGATTACCAGTGGCTACCCACATCTAGCTATGGGTAATAGTCACCGTGTCATTCTCTAGATGTTTCCACAAATTTGAAAAATATCATTTCAGCTATCAGCAATCATTATGAGACAAATGGACTCTTAATTACACAGAAGTACAAAAGAAAAAAATTGTCTGCACAAAGGTTGGCTACTGTAACTTGCTTACTCCAATAGATCCTGTACTGCAGATGTTGCCTCTGCCTCTAAGTGCAGTGACTAAATCTAGATGGAAAGAAGTAATGCCAGGGATTTTCTAAGTAGCACAAGCTTCATCTGAGAATTCCAGGACTGAAGCAGTCATCCTCAATATACTCATATAGTTTCAAAGCAAGTTAGTACAATAGTAGACAGACATTAGTCACTGCACCCGATAACCAATTTTTCTGTCCTCTGCCTCCCCACTGATAACCAGAACCGCTATCCTCCACCCACTCCCAGCATTACTCTTACCGGTTTATTTGTTTTTACTAGCTGAAGCTATCGTCTGTTGGGCCGGTGATAGATTCTCAGAAAGAAAGGGAGCTGGAAGGCCTTGAGCACACAACACTGTCGTAAACTTCAGCCAGCTAAAATAATGGTAAGAGCAATGCTGGGTGGAGGTTGAAACAGAGGTGCTGGTTATCGGAGGGGTTGGAGGTGGATGACAGAAGCACTGGCCATCAGGGATGGTAATATTTAGGAAGGGAGGAAGAACCAGACACTCAAATATAATAAAGATCCCCATTTTTAGGCATTTATTTTTTGCTCAAAAATCTCAGCTTATATTTGAGTGTATACGGTACTTTAACAAGAAAGCAGAGGCAAAAGTTACTGAATTTTCAATTCAATGATGTAGCTACTGATGGGCTCAGGCCCACCCTGTCTGGCTCAACATACTTCCAGGATGGCCATTGGGCTCCCCTCATTTCCCCTCTTCCTTCCCCAGATCAATCCATGGCCCAGCAAGTCCTCCCTTTATCTCACCACATTTGCAAGCAGCAGCAGGAATGCAGATCCAAAGCCTTTGCTGGACTCTCAAGGCAGCTATGTCCTGCCCTTGTCGACATCACTTCCCGTTTCTTCTGGCAAGACATGGCAAAGGGAAGGATGCACAGACCAGTACAGACAGCAGATATGCATTCCTACTGCCACTTGCTAATGTAGTGAGGTACACCGAGGAAGGGGAGTTGCTGGGTCACAAGTGGGTACAAATACCAGATCCAGGGTCTGAGGAGAGGGAGACTGTTGCATGACAAGGAGAGGTGGTAGTTTGGAAAGCCCATCCAAAATAACTAACTATCTGGCTATGCTTATGGTCCCAGAAAAAAAAATAAGAGGACAGATTGAGACATCCGGGTTTTGCTTCCGGAAGTCTCAATCTGTCTTCCTTTTTCTGGAACCATATGGTAACCCTAGCTATGCCACTCTTTCAATCTAAGAAGTTTTTTCATATGACATGCCAGATTCCTAGATCGTGCAGAATTTATTATAAAAGGTTCTGGAGGTTACAAACTGCTAAAATTCAGAGCTACAAACCAAAGGAGAGAAAATCTTTTTAATTTAAAAATACTTCCACCATTATGCCAGGTCATCTATCATGCACTATCATCTTCCCCTTTCATTTGCAAAGAAACTTTTTTATCCTTTAGAGCTCATGCCTTCAGATATTATGTTGCATTATTACATCACAGTCTTCTCCACAAGAAAAAAAAAAACAACTTATAGGAAAGACTATATTAAAACAAGAGCAAATTATATGTTCATACTCTGTAAACCACCTAGCTGTAGTAGATGGTATATAAATTAAAATAAAATATATAGGAAAATAAGCTTATGTTCATACATTTGACAGCAACACCAGTTAAAAGAAATCCTGCCTAATTTAGCACTTTCTCCGACACACTTGTTCCTAACAGATCCTGTTTCAAGAACAGCAAAGAAACTCCTATCTCCTGAAACTGAATCATGTGATTTGCAGCTAGCTGTAACAACTGATCTTATCTGTACCAGTCAGATTAAAGTGCAAGCAGAAGAATCTTGCTTCAGGCAGCCATTTTGATACTGTGCTCTCTCAGCTTCCCTGAAATACATCTAAAATGGCTGTTCGATACACTTAAGAGAAATCAACATAATGAACATCGCACAGTGATATACAGAAATGCTTGCTTATAAAACACTCAACAGGAAACAGAATAGGAAATAACAAAATAATGCACATTATTGACAGAACAAAATTTATCCAAATATATAAAGTATACAAAAAAAAAAGGAAATGAGTTTCAACTATGTGATCTTACCTCTGGCTCTAGGGAGATATTTTCTGGTAAATTAACATTTGCCTGAAGTATATAAACTACAGATGCATTAACTAAAAAATACTTCCTGCACTTTCATAAGCAGAATTCTAAGCAACTAAAGAGAAATTTACCTTTACTTGATACATTCATTCTTCAGTGAACAAAGGGTGATGTGGTGGGGGACAGTCTACTCCAGGTGTAGGAAGTTGGGGGTGTGTGGACCAATCATGGCGCTGCAGTCCACATGCATGCAGCCGTTGGTTCTGCTGGCCCCCATCCCCTGACGTTAAATTTCCCATTCTAGGGCAGGGAACCTGCAAAGCCAACAGCTGAACGCGCATGCAGGACTGCAACCACTACAAGCACTGCTCCCCCCTCCAACTTCCTGGAGAAGGAGGGGTTGCTCTGCCCCAGGTGGCCAACAAGCCAGGTACATCACTGGTTTCATTTCCATGAGACCTACTTGGCCAGTCCAGACTGATGGGTTAGATCCCCCTATCAGCAAATGGGAGGCAGAGGCTTGAAGATTCTGGTATTATCATAACAGGTTCTGCAGATAGGAAAATTCCTAATATGCTAATGCCAATGCAAAGAATTAACTAAAAATTTGAGCATGACTGTCTACTATTAAATTTGAACTGGTGTCTCATTTCATTGTGTGTGTAATTTAAGCTTCTTCTTTTGGTCTTCAAGATTCTTCATGATTGCCAGTGCCAAACAATAATATAAGACTAGACATACTGGGTCAGACCAACAGTCCATCTAGCCCAGCGGTCTCAAACACGCGGCCCATGGGCCGCATGTGGCTCTCCAGGTTTTATTTGCGGCCCGTGGTCTGGAGGCGATCATTTTCTTCCTTTTGGAGCAGCAGCCGGCTCGTTCGTTCAAAGCCGCGGGTTGGCGGCTCCTTGCGCTATCCACTCCTGCATCGGAAGCCTCTCTGATGTCACAACATCAGAGAGGCTTCAGGCGCAGGCACGGATCTCGCAAGGAGCCGCCACCCGCAGCTTTGAACGAACGAGCCGGCCAGACACACCTTATGCAAAATTGTCATTTCTTTAATAAGACATTAACTATTTTTTCTGTGGCCCTCCAAGTACCTACAAATCCAAAATGTGGCCCCGCAAAGGGTTTGAGTTTGAGACCACTGATCTAGCCCAATATCCTGTTTCCACAGTGGTTGATCCACCTGGCAGAAACTCAAAAACAGTAGCAACATTCCATGTTACTGATCCCAGGGTAAGCAATGGCTTCTCCTATGTCTGTCTAGTCCTAGCAGACTATGGGCTTTTCCTCCAGGAACTTGTCCAAACCTTTTTTCTTTTGTAAGAAAGATTTTTTTTTTAATAAAATTTTCAATATAGAACATAACAAATTAAACAAATACAACAATAGCTGAATTTATATAAACTGCAAATGTATACACAACCTTAAACGTTAACCAGGTCAATGAGTACAATATGTGTTTAAGATGTTCCAGTTTCTAATAAAAGATGATATACGATTGTGCTTTAATGCTATAATCTCTTCATATTTCTTATATGCACATAAGTTATTCCACCATTCATGTTGACATGTATTCTTCCAATGGAGAATCACAATATGCAGAGCCAGAGCTACCATAAAACCAAATAACCTGGAACTAGTGGATGTAATGTCAATTTTAGGATTAGACAATCGTAATATAACAATATCATATGATAACGGCACAGATATAGAAAATACATTACATATAGTATGCCATACTCGAGACCAATATTGTGACAAATTAGTACAAAAGAAAATCATGTGAGATAAATGAGCCTACTGAGTTATTACAAGACCAACAGGTGTCAGGTGTTTTACATGGAAGCTTAGTAAGTTTTGCAGGAGTCCAGTAAGCATTATGCAAAATGAAATAAGAGGATTGTAACAAGGCTGCAAGCAAAGGAGGACATTTTAAACCCATCTACATTAACCACTGTTACCACATTCTCTGACAACAAGTTCCAGAACTATTATTTGAGTGAAAAAATATTTCCTCCTATTGGTTTTAAAAGTATTTCCCTGTAACTTCATTGAGTGTCCCCTAGTCTTTGTAATTTGTGATCTGAGAAAGAAGGGGTTATTTTTGAAAGCTAATCATAAACTACATTGTTAGTCCAATAAAAAAGGTATTTTTTCCTTTATGTTTTTGTTTTATTTCACTACATAACAAAAAAAGGAGAAAATTTTCTTAAAATAATTCAAGATTTTTCAGCTGATACTTGCAAATCAAAACAATAGAAAAATCTCCAATACTTAAATTTTTTTCCATACATCACTCAAAGTGAGAGATATATATATAAAAAAATAAAAATGTGCTCAGTATACCATACACCAGTCCACCCAACGACGGTATATTCATAACATCATAGCACCATAAACCCACCTGATCATCCCAATGTCAGGATAAGCAAAAATTTGGCAAATCACTTTTAAATCAGCTGTAATTGATAAATAAAAGTCACTTATCTTAAGATGGTACAATGCAAATAGTCCTTTGCTCAACTCTTGCAGGTAAATGGTGTCCATAGCATTTTTCTTCTTGGCTCCTTCACTCAGAAACATTAAGAACTTTTAAGACAGCACTCAATGCTTATCTGCTTTGCTTAGTTTTTGAACACACTTGTTAGAGACTGGAGAGTGAAAAATAATCTGCTCCCTCCTTTTTCTTTCCCCTATGTCATTATATTGCTCACCTATCTTCCCTGACCTGAAGTTATAAATTTCCTTCTGCTCCTTTTTGTATAATGGATTTACTTTCTCGTCTTCACTATAGTTTTCTTCTTGTTCATACTTCTAACTTAGGGTTAGATTCACTAAGCCCACGTATCCGATCTGATCCGTGGGCGATCCGATCCATGGCTGGGGTGCTGATTCACGATGCATCCTCACGCAAAGGAGCCTGAGGTTTTGCAGATTTGGTAGAAGAAAGAGTAGTCATGTTCTGCTCATGTCTGGTAATCTTGTGTGTAGCTTCTTCGATTTCATCTCCAAATAATTCATCACCGAGACAGGGACTGTTTGCTCGGCATTAGGGTCTAGATCAAACACTTGTAACCATGCCTGACGCATAGCTATGGATAGTGCTGAAGCTCTAAAGGAGACTTCAAAGGTGTCAGACACTGATCTAGCGATGAATTTTCTAGTCTCTAGGAGATCATGGGTAGTCCTTTGAAAAACTCTTCCAAGCTGGTCTCCTGGAATGTACTGTTCATAACGTGATAACTGCTGAACTAGTTGTTTAATTGTTTAAAGTAAAAAGTCATGTAGAAGGATATGACTGGTTAACATGGTTTTTCTTTTACAGTCTGCGGCCAAACTTATCCAGGATACGGCCCTCTCTACCTGGAGGAGCAGTGGTGTTAGTCCTAGTACTGGAGGATATTTTGAAAGCAGACTCATCTCAAAGGAAATGATACTTTAGTTGAGGCTCGTCAAATCCTGGGCATGACTGGACTCTATAAAGGGAGTCTAATTTTGTAGGTGCCACAGGAATAAGGAGAGGTGTTTCCCAGTTTTTAAACATAGCATCCCTTATTAAGTTGGGGAAAGGAAATTTCAAACAATAGGAATTTGCTCAAAGTCTGAGGCAGTGTGTCTCAAACTTTTTTTAGCTCCGGCACACTAAACTGAGCAAATTTTTTTGTGGCACATTATAACTGAAATTATACAAAGCCTTTTTACAAAGCCGTGCTAGCTGCTGCCACTTGGCAAAAGCCCCGAAGCCCTTTAAATCCCTATGGGCTTTGGGGCAGTTACCATAGCAGCTGCCGCTAGCTTGGCTCTGTAAAAGGGGGTTAAATTTAAGAGTTATTTATTTAAAATTCTTTAAGCTACAAGTATGTATGGGTAATTGTAACAATGATGAAACAAAAGTAGATAAAATTACTAACCAATTTGATGGATGTGCTATTTTTTAGTGCAAATTAACTCAAAATGTGACTCGATAGTCGACAAGCAAACGAGCATGTCATCATCCACCATCTGCAGTCATTCTCTTTTTTTTTTTTTATTTAATTTCCAAGTTCGCAAAGATAAGAAGATCCAAAAGATAAAGCCTCGATTGCATTGTTGCTGAAGGTAGGAAAACTTACTGCATAAAAAATAAAATTAACTTGCCATTAGTTTTCAAACACACACACACAGACGTTCATAACATTAGCAGACTCTTGAGTACGCTACACACATGTCATCTATTTACTGTATACTTATGAAGGGAATTTTTTTTAAATAAAGTAAAATTCTGGAATCTCTTCGGGACACAGTTTGAGAGACACCAAGTACAGAGTCTGTGAGCTGTCTAATTACCTCTGTAAATAAGGTGTTATGTGCACATACAGTAATCTGCTGTGTCAACTTGGTATCAAAGAATGGTATCAAAGTCCAGCTTTCACCTAGCTAAAAAAAACTGTTAATTTAATTTAATGGTGTTAGCTCCCATTATTCCAAGACTTCACACAATAATTAAAATAGTTCTAACTCAGGGCTAGATTCACTAAGCAAACCGATTGTGTACCGATCAGTTTGCGAGCCCTTTGTTACCCAGATTCCCTCTGATCCTATTCACTAACCTATGTACCAATCAGATTCCGATCAGTGCATGCAAATGAAGGAAATGGCATGCAAAGTAGGCAGGGACGCTATTCACAAAACAAAAATCTTGAACACCGACTGGGCTGGCCGATCAACAAGAAGCGACTTCTGGGGACCAGTCACTCACCTCTTTTTCGATTGTCCTGCCAGCCCTGGAAAAAAAAAAACCCGCTCTCTGCCGTGACCTGCTCTCTGCCTCCCCGACTCTCCTTTTAAATTTTGCACAGTATAGGAGGAAATTAATCTTTTTCTTTGGTGTTGTACTTTATGGAAGGTGTGGCTTCTTAGGACTTTGGTTTAATTTATATTTATCATTTTTGGTCAGTTATGTATTGGCATTTGTGTTCTGTATGTGTGACTGAAGTATTCTGGTAGGGATCAAACAAAGTTCACGGGGACAAATTTTTCCCCCGCGTCATTCTCTATTGACTATTCTTCCTTTCCCCATCCAGAAAGGAGCAAACAAATTCTTGACAGTCATGAAAAATAAAAGACAGGATGCTAGAGCCAGCTGAGAAGAGCATATTTACACCAAGGGGTTATTCTTCTACCTCAGATGCTTGCTAGATACAACCAGCAGAGTTCTGGCTAGTGTGTTTGTATTTCCTGGATGTTTCTGTTTTGTGAGATATAAATATATATCATGTTATGGATGAATGTTGTATTCCAGAGGTTAGACTAGAGTCTTTCAGACCACAGTTATGGTGCAATATGATGCTATAATCAGGCCTGGCATTCATTTTCCAGCTATACAGAAAGAAGGGTGAACAGTTACTTCTTAAGCCATTATAATCTAGAGCTTGTCATTATTTTAGAAAATTATGGTTGACAAGGTCGAATGCACTGAAAGGTCAAATTGTATAAGTATAGCAGTCTGACACCGACTCAAAATGATCTACCTTTTCTAAAATATATTTACAAATTCTTAGAGACTAGTATTTTTAAATATCACTTGTAGTCACTGTCCCTTCCAAGCTGAGCAGGAGTCTTCCAGCTGCATGCTGACAAAGGGGAGGGATGGGGGAGGCTTTAATACTCGGTTTTCTATCATTAGGGAAAGACAAGTTTCCTGGAGTCCTGCAGGGTTTGCTTGTCCCCCACTACTGAAAATGCGATAGTGAAAGAGAACTACCCAGGTAGGTAGAGGACTCAACAACAATAATTTATTATTTCTATAATAGTACATTAAACACGAAAGTGAAAGTCCCTGCCCGATAGAGCTTACAATCTAATTAGCCTAGGGACCATAAGTAGAACCTGTGAGCTCTGCCCACCACCCAAACTAAAACTTCCTTACCTGGAATCACCACCTGGTGCCTACCCAGATTCCCTTACTTCAGCTCCCAAGTCCTTTCTCACCATTCGGTTTGTGAGCATAGGAATGCGCTTGGGTTTCCGACACATAAACCCACAGCCTCTTCACACACCCCTAACTTGGCGATAGCATAAAACTCTTCCTCATACATCTGCTCTCAATCGGCTCCCTTCAGACTCCTGCTCAGCAGAGGGAACTACTCTTTGTGACCATGGGCAAGTCACTTAATCCCACATTGCCCCAGGTACGTCAGATAGAACATAAGCTCACTGGGACAGATAAGGAAATATGCTTGAGTACCTGAATATAACAACTAACTAAAATTGTTTTAGGCAATTGTTAAGTGAGCTTGTTTTAGTTTACATGAGAATCCTGATGGTTCATCATGAATATTGCTGCTCTCAGCAGTTCACTTAAACTGCAATCTTGGGGTACAAATAACACTTCAGCCCTCTGCTCGAATCCTGTTATTATTAGATATTTTCTCTGCAACTGTATTGTTTCCACTCAACTATGACAGAGCACCTCCTAGCAGCAACACTACTGATATCATCATAAATTCAACTGGCAGGCTACAAGAACTTGACTTACAGTCAAGTCAGTTACAGCAGAATCCTTAACTCTAGAGAAAGTCAAGTCCCCAAGTAGTGTTGTATGGAGCCACAGCACATTAGACATATAACTCAGCAGGGTTAAGTTCACTATCAGGCAGAAATACAAGGGGTAAAAACATACAGGAGTGTGTCTAAACACAAAATAAGATTTTTCATGGATCATTCTAATGGACAAGTACCACAGCTAACCACAGACCTATTCTTCATCCAGTCAATCTCCCTCTGATCCCATGGAAGAGTCTATAGTGGTAGAAGTGGTGGACACAAGTACTTCTTGAGGATCTTTAGATGGAGTAGAGTATATTCTGAGCTCTTTCCTCAACCTAGAAGAGGAACTATTTTTAAGCCAGAGAAAAAAGTATCCCCAATCCATTAGGCATGTATGGCATTAAGAAATGCAGCACGGTTCAAGTCACAAGAAAAGCTGTAAGGTTTATGCAAAAATTAGTGTATTCTCTATGAACAATGCTGAATAGTTACAGAAGTCTTTGGTGAATATGCTAAGTGAAAGGTCTGCTTCACTGAGGGGGGAGGGGTACTTTGATAACAATCTCTGTGTGTTGAAGGAAGAAGGTACAGCTCCATAAATCCCAGATAATAACAAAAGGAAAAATTATGGGTTTTTTTTTTACATTTCTAAGATAGAGATAAGCTGTCTGCTTTTATTTGGACAGACTGGATACAGGTTTCAGAAAACTAAAACCAAATGTTTCTGCCTATTAAAAATATAGGACTCAATAGTGATATATAGAATCAGACTTACTACTACTACTATTTATTATTTCTATAGCGCTGAAAGGCGTACGCAGCGCTGTACATTTTAATAAGAAGAGCTTACATCTAATTTAGACAGAACATTTCAGGGTTGGGAAGATAATGGTAGAGGAAATGATACAGTGGGTATAGATATCTGACAGCTGTGAGTGGGAGTTAGGAGTTGAAAGCAGGCAGTTATTTGTTTTGCATAAGAGACTATGGCTAAGAAATTCAAAATTTTACGATTCAGAAGTCTTAAAAATGTATCAACATGCACCGCAAACTACTTTCACAGTACAGTGGTACCTTGGATTACGAGCATAATCCGTTCCAGGAGCATGCTTGTAATCCAAAATGCTCGTTTATCAAAGCGAGTTTCCCCATAGGAAATAATGGAAACTCGCTTTGATAGGTTCCCCCCCTCCCCCCCGAGGCCAGCAGCGCTGTTCCCCCCCCCCCACGAGAACCGGCATTGCTCCCCCCAAAGACCCCCCCCCCGTGAACTGGCACCCTCCCCCCCCCGCAATCCGGCACCCCCCCCCCCCCCCCCGCCGCGACCTGAGGTCCCTCAACCCACCCGAATCCTCTTCTTACTTCAGTGTAGCCTCTGCACCGGCACCGGCACCAGCATGTCCTAACAGTGCCCGAAGATCTGCCTCCTGTGCTGGGCCTTGAGCTTGTGCACATTAGAGAATGACACGGGGAAAAAATTTGTCCCCGGCCCACCATCCTCTGCACCACCCCGTCACCACCGTTCCCTTCACCGCCCCGTCACCGTCACCCCTTTCACCGCCCCGTCACCGCCACTGCCATCCCATTCACCGCCCCGTCACCGTCCCCGTCTAGCACCCATCTTCTTCCCTCCACTCCCCCATAGTCTGGCATCTGTCTTCTTCCCTTCCAGCATCTTCTCCCCACTCTGCCTTCCACATTTTCTTTCAGGGTCTGTTCCTCTCTACCCTCTTTCAATGTCTGTTCTATTCCTTTCCACCACCACCCTTCCCTCCCTCCTTTACCATCTGTTCCTTTCTACCACCCTTCTTTCATATCTTCTATCAGTCCCCCCACCATCACTAGCAGTCTCTCTTCTCCCTTACTATGAGCAAATAGAACTTCTGAAAATTGTATTGCTGAGGCATTATTTCTAGTACGCCTTTTTTTCCAGATGGATAATGACATCAATTTTATAATTATTACTGTCTGCTCTGATTTCATTCACAATTTGGTTTGTGTTTTGTACTTGAGGATTCCATGAGGCATTTAACTTTTTCCTGTCTCTTCTGTGATTTCAAGTTGATTCCTTCAATAATGGAGTCTCAAGGCAGTAACAGTTTTCTATTTTGGGCTCTTTTGACATTGTTTAAGGGATTTCTTGTACATTTGGTGCTGGCCTTCTTTGATGAGGTCACTTCAGAATCTATTTCCAAGGAAGAGAAACTTTTTCCCTTTCACCCCCTCCTTCCTTGTGTGAGCCGGAACACGCGGTCCCCGCAAGCAAGTAATTTTATATCATTTTCATTCTATTCATTCATAGAAATTAAAGTCTAGATAATGTCAGTCACATAACAAAACATGATTTTACAAAAATAATTCCCTGCACAGTCAAGCCTGCAAGGATTACTAGATGTCTTTCAGCAGCTCCCCTCCCTCCCCCTTACCTTTGTGGCCAAGTCAAAATGATCTACCAACAATAAAATTTTAAAAACACAAAGCACGCTGTACGCAGAGAAAATGTTAATTATCATTTATATTCCGCAGGTTTTCAAAGAGGTCAAGGCAGATGACTTTATGCAATGTCACCTCAGTAACAACTATACAAAAATAGACAAATATTCCCCCTCCCTTTTTACTAAACTGCGATAGCGGTTTTTAGCGCAGGGAGCTGCGCTGAATGCCCCACGCTGCTCTCGACGCTCATAGGCTCCCTGCGCTAAAAACCGCTATTGCGTTTTAGTAAAAGGGGGCCATAGTGCAAAATATAGACAGCAGATATAAATTCTCAAAACTGACACATTTTGATCACTAAGTTGAAAATAAAATCATTTTTCCTACCTTTTTGTCTGGTGATTTCATGAGTCTCTGGTCTTTCTTTCTTCTCCTGCCCCCCCCCCTCTTTCTTTCTCTCTCCCCCTGGCTCCCCTCTTATTTCTGCCTTTCTTTCTCTCTCTCCCTGGCCCCCCTCTTTATTTCTGCCTTTCTTTCTCTCTCCCCCTGGCCTCCCTCTTTATTTCTCTCTCTCCCCCTGGCCCTCCTCTTTCTTTCTGCCTTTCTTTCTCTCCCCCTTGACCCCCTCTTTATTTCTGCCTTTCTTTCTCTCTCCCTCTGGCCCCCCTCTTTATTTCTGCCTTTCTTTCTCTCTTCCCCTGGCCTCCCTCTTTATTTCTCTCTCCCCCTGGCCCTCCTCTTTCTTTCTGCCTTTCTTTCTCTCCCTCTTGACCCCCTCTTTATTTCTGCCTTTCTTTCTCTCTCCCCCTGACCCCTCTTTATTTCTGCCTTTCTTTCTCTCTCCCCCTAACCCCCACAAAGCCATCGTGCCAATTTCTCCACTTCCACGATTCTTTCCCTACCCTCACCCCAAGCCAGCAGCCGATTTCTCCCTGCTCCTTCCCCGATGTCCTGAACTTCATCGGGCAGCAGCAGCATTCACAATTCACTGCTGTTGCCTGCTTCAGGCCTTCCTCTCTGTCGGGTCCTGTCTTCATGAAAACAGGAAGTAGGCAGGACCCGGCAGAGAACAAGGCCTGAAGCCGGCAACAGCAGCGAATTGTAAACGCTGCTGCTGCCCGAAGAAGGTAATGGAGCACGAGGCAGACTACTTCTCCCCCCTCCCAGCCGAACCCCCGCTGACCCTCCTATCCCCCCCCCCTCCGTCAACCTTTCCGACCCTCCCAGAAAGTGCAGCAAACCTCCTTCGCGGCTTTCTCCTCCCTATGCCGCGTCACTGATGACGTCATTAGTGATGCGGCATAGGGAGGAGAAAGCTGACGCTACTGGAGGGAGGTTTGCTGCTTTCGCTGGGAGGGTCGGAAAGGTTAATTTGGGGGGGGGAGAGATAGGAGGGTCAGCGGGGGTTCGGCTGGGAGGGGGGAGAAGCGGTCTGCCTCGGTGCTCCAAGGCCTGGCGCCAATACCTTTTTTGCCCCTCCCGCCCCTCCCCCCCCTTGGCGCTACTGCTCTACAGCTCTCCTTAGTTTGCCGGTTTTCTTTTTCAGCGACCGACACGCGCGGCTGCTCAAAGTTCAATCTTCTGCTCTGCTGCAACTTCCTGTTTCCGGTTGTGTCAGAGCAGAAGATTGAATACTGAGCAGCCGCGCGTGCGCGGCTCTTTTGAAAGCGTTCCGGTCGCCGAAAAAGAAAACCGGCAAACTAAGGTGAGGTGGAGAGAGGAAGCTGGTTAAACGATCGAGCCGGCGTGCGGGTGGGCGAGTGGGGGCTGCGGGGACCGCACGATCCTTTATGCCTCACTGCGGTGACAAGACCATTCACCGCTCCACGGGGCGGTGATGGCCTTGTCCCCGTCCTCGCAGAGGCTGCTAATTTTCATTCCCCGTTTTTGGCGGGTTACCCGCGGCTAAACGCAGTAGCCGCGGGTAAACCGCCACCGTGTCATTCTCTAGTGCACATGCTCAAGGCCTGAGAGTTCAAGGCCCAGCACAGGAGGCAGATCTTCGGGCACCGGCAGGACATGCTGGTGCCGGTGCGGAGGCTACACTGAAGAGGGTTCGGGTGGGTTGGGGGACCTTAGACCGCGGCGGGGGGGGATGTGCCAGATCGCGGGGGGGGGGGGGGCGCTCGCAAATCGAGGCGCGCTCGGTTTCCGAGGCGTCGATTTTGCTAATGTTTTGCAAAACACTCGCAAACCGGTGCACTCGTAAACCAAGGTACCACTGTATATTATCTCCTCATAGTCAAGCAGGGAGAAGATCAGCCAAAGAGAAGTGGCTGAAGTATACCAGAAATCAACACTGACAACATTTTGAATTTGACCTACTTTTCAGAGCTGTGGCAGAAAGATAATCCATCTGCTCCAATACATTTTCTGTCACTGGTGTAAAGGCATAGAATGCTCCCACTATGAGTTTATATGACACCTGATTTTATGTCATACCAAAACAAAACCAAAAATCCCATTATGTGAGTCAGCTTTTCCAGACAGACTTGAGCCTTGATAAGATTGGAATGATGAGCACAGTTTTCAGTTGAAAGTGTAAGGTTATCAACTCCAGATTGAAACAGATGATGACGCAGTGTTCCCTCTAAGCGGGCGGGTGTTGTGAGCAAACTTTTTTCACTGTGAGCTAAAAATATCGGGCGCCAGCAAGTTATGAGCCAAATAAATATGTTGCTTTCTACCACAGAACTTCCTTACGTTTGTATGGAATCTATCCCCTTTCAACTTTAGAGAGTGCCCTCTCGTTCTCCCTGCCTTAGCTACTAAGTCTATTCCCTTCAGTACCTTGAATGTTTCTATCATGTCCCCTCTCAATCTCCTCTGCTCAAGGGAGAAGAGGCCCAGTTTCTCTAATCTTTCGCTGTACGGCAACTCCTCCAGCCCCTTAACCATTTTAGTTGCTCTTCTCTGGATCCTTTCGAGTAGTACCGTGTCCTTCTTAAAGTACCAGTGCTGGACGCAGTACTCCAGGTGAGGGCGTACCATGGCCCGGTACAGCAGCATGATAACCTTCTCTGTCTCTTCAGTCCAGCATCTGCCCCTTCCATTCACTGTCTGTCTTTCCCTGCCATCTCTCCTCCTGCCCCCCCCCACCCCCCAATTTGGTCTAGCATCCATCATCTTCCTTCTGTTCCCCTCATGGTCTGGCATCTCTATCCTTCCCTCCCCCCTGTGGTTTTTAGCATATCTCTCTTCTCATTTCCTCCACTCAGATCTGATCATTCTCTGCTCTCTCTTCTAAAGACGTGCTTAGAGTTGAGTCGGTTCAGCGGATGGCCACTAGGATGATCTCGGGGCTCAAGGGTCTCTCGTACGAAGAAAGACTAAACAAATTGCAGCTCTACACTCTAGAGGAGCGCAGGGAGAGGGGGGACATGATTGAGACATTTAAATACATCACGGGACGTGTCGAGGTGGAAGAAGACATCTTCTTTCTCAGGGGACCCTCGGTCACAAGGGGGCATCCATTCAAACTCAGAGGAGGGAAATTCGATAGTGACATAAGGAAGTATTTCTTCACAGAAAGGGTTGTAGATCACTGGAACAAGCTTCCAGAGCAGGTGATCAAGGCCACCAGCGTTATTGACTTTAAGAATAAATGGGATGCCCTAGTAGGATCCTTACGAGGGTCGAGTTAAGGAACTAGGTCATTAGTACTCAGACTTAATGGGGTGGGTCAGTAGAGTGGGCAGACTTGATGGGCTATAGCCCTTTTCTGCCGTCATCTTTCTATGTTTCTATGTTTCTATTTTCTGCCTCCATCTAAATTAAATTCTTTCTTACTATTTAGTCCCGTTTCCCTCTTTTCACTGTGTCTACACACAGCTTGTCACCCCTTTCCCTCACCCCTCCATTATCTTACTATTTTCTTCCCCCTTTATTTATCTCCTCCTTCCATCCAGTATGTGTTCTTTCCCCACTTCCATTCAGCATCTGCTCTCCCTTCTCAACTGACATCCATCTGCCTTCTGCTCTCTCTCCCTTCTTCTCACTTCCATCATCTGTCCCCTTCTCTCTCTCTCTCATCTCCTCCATTCCATCATCTGCCCCTTCTCTCTCTCTCTCTCTCTCCCCCCCCCCAACTTCCATCATCTGCCCCCCTTCCCCTCACCTTTGTGGGTCACTTTCTTTCCCCTGAGGGTGGCTCATGTCACAGGGGAAGCTTTGGCCGAGCAGAACCGCTTGATTGACAGTGGAACTTACTTGATTGATGTCGATGCTGGGGCCCGTTGCCGTTTGAAGGAAAAAAAAAAAGGTGGAAAAAAGGAACCTGTAAAGGCGAGAGGAAGGGAAACCTCCAGGACAGCTGCTTTTTGCCCTCCTTCAGCGGCCCAAGAGTTCAGACCAGCAGCGGCAGCTCTGTATGCTTTTAACTTCGGCACAGAGCTGCCCCTAATCAATAGTTTAGCGCGGTTTCATGAGGCAGCCTCGGGGTCTTTGATAGCCGGCCCGCTTCGATGATGCGATGTGGGCCGGCCTAGCAAAGGCCCCGAGGCTGCCTTATGAAACCGCGCTAAACTATTGATTAGGGGCAGCTCTGTGCCGAAGTTAAAAGCATACACAGCTGCCGCTGCTGGTCTGGAGGTGCGGAGACAAGGCAGGAGGCAAACGCGGTGGAAGGCAGGAGTCCCGGCGAAGGCAGGAGTCCCGGCACAGCGACTGCAACAGGAAGTTGCAAGTCAGCTGACGCCGGCCTTTCGTTGCGGCGGGGACCGAATCCTTCGCGGACCGGCAAGATTTTGTTTGCGGACCGGCGGTTGAAGAACTGTGCTCTACACTGTGTGCGCTGTGACGAGAAACTTGTGCGCTGCGAGGTAATATTTTGTGCGTCAGCGCACCCCAGCGCAGCTTAGCGGGAACACAGATGACGAGCTCCACCCACACCCACTAGGTATCCTGCTCTTATATCGGCCTCCTTCATCCCCCTGGAACAAATCATCTGACCTCGTCCTTGAGACCATTACAAACGCCTTCCTCAAATTCCAAAGATTACTAATCATTGGAGATATCAATCTTCACATAAACGATACCACCAACAAGGATGCAATCGATCTCAACAACTTCCTCACCTCTTTAGGCTTCCCCCCCCCGGCTCCCTCCCCAACCCATGAAAAAGGGCATGCGCTAGACATCATCAGCTTCATCGACCTCACCGTATACAAAACTTCGATCGACGACACCCGCTGGGAACCCGTCCCTTGGTCCGACCACTTCCTAGGGGCTTTCTGCCTCCCCGTTTTCATGTCCCTCCTCGACCCCCCTCCCCCTCATTCCTCCAATCCCATTACCTTCCGAAAAAAAATTACAAGCGATTTGTTCTGGGCCAAATTCCTCAACCTAATCCCAACCATCCCAAACCCTTCAAACCCTGAATCCAACTGGCACAATTGGACCACCCTCTCTGAGACCACCTACCACTCCCTTGCTCCTCTAACCACAAAATCTGTCTCCTACTCCCGCAAGGCCCCCTGGTATCTTCCCTACCACAGACAACTAAAGCAGAAATGTCGAACACTGGAACGTCAATGGAAAAAATCCAAATCCCCCACCGACAGACAGTCCTGGAGGGCTCTTATCAAGTTCTACAACACGGAATTAAAAAAATCAAGGAAGAACTACTACGGCAACAAAATCTCCAGATCCAACAACCAAAGTAACACTTTGTTCAACATTTGGCGTTCCTTATCCACTAAACATGATTCCTCCACATCCCCCTCTTCTCCATCTGCTAACGATCTAGCAAAATTCTTCAATCAGAAAGTGACTACCTTACGATGCTCCTTCCCCCCTACACCCGCCTACAACTCTCTGGTGCTCACTACCTCCAACCCTAATCTAACCGAGACCAATCACATCCCAGCCGATAGATTCTGGACCGCCTTCGAGCTCGTTTCTGATTCCCAGGTCTCTAAACTCTGCCTCAAGTTAAAATCCTGCGCCTGTATTTTGGATCATTTCCCCTCCTACTTATACGAGAACATTCCAGCACAGGCCATCTCATCTCTTACCAAACTTCTAAATTCCGCCCTGCTCTCAGGCCTATTTACTACAGAAATGGGACACATTTCCCTATCCCCTCTTTTGAAAAAAGCTGATCTGGACCCCTCCACTCCTTCCAGCTATCGCCCAATAGCTAACATCCCTCTCCTGACCAAAATGCTGGAGTCCATCATAGCCACCCAACTCTCATCCTATCTTGAGAGATTCTCCATTCTCCTACCCTACCAACATGGATTCAGACCCAACTACAGCACGGAATCCCTCTTAGCCTCTTTAATTTCAAAAGTCCAACAACTCCACTCACGCAATAAGTTTGCTGTTCTTCTTCAATTTGACCTCTCCGCAGCTTTCGACATTGTCCACCATGACATACTAATCCTCCAACTTTCTGAAATTGGCATAAGTTCCACAGTCCTAGACTGGTTCTCAAAATTCTTACGTTCCCGCTCCTACCTCGTTAGCACGAATGGTACCTCATCCTCCCCTTGGAAACCGATCTGCGGAGTCCCTCAGGGTTCACCTCTATCCCCGATTCTTTTCAATGTTTATATGTCCTCCCTGAAACTCCTCCAACTATCCACCTCTGAAACACTTTACACCTACGCCGATGACATCCTTATACTTCTAGAGACCGACTCGAACCTCACCAACCTCTCTGATAACATCTCATCTTGTATAACAAATCTCCAATCCTGGGCCCTCACCATTCAAATGAAGCTAAATGAGACCAAAACAAAACTACTTTGGCTCGGCCCGAAACTGGATCAGCTACCCTCCCACATCCCACTTCCCTCTGGCACCAACTTGCAGCTTGAGCACTCTAGCAAAGTTCTGGGAATCATCATCGACTCTACACTGTCCTTTAACGACCACATCAACTCCCTAGTAAAAAAATGCTTTTTCAATCTTCATATGCTAAGAAAAGTCAGATCCTGCTTCCACCAACAACACTTCGCTGTCCTAGTCCAATCCATCATCTTATCCAGACTTGATTACTGCAACTCCATCTACCTAAGCCTAACAAAGAAAAGTCTCCTCAGACTCCAACGGATTCAAAATACCGCGGCTAAACTAATCTTCACAAAGGGCAAATTCGACCATGTCTCCCCGCTTCTGTCTAAACTTCACTGGCTCCCAGTCACCCTCAGGGTTCGCTACAAGTGCGCCTGTCTCACCTTCAAATCTCTTCACGGCATCCTTCCTCCCCTCTTTCCACTATCCTGGCTCTCGAGTACTCACTCCTCCAGATCCACTCAGAAATTTAAACTATCCTTCCCATCTCTAAATGGCATTTCCCATACAGGAAAACTTGGAACATCCCTCCTCTTCAGGATCACCGAGCTGTGGAACAGCTTCTCCGCCCATCTTCGGAGTTCGACCTCCCTCCAACACTTCAGAAAACATCTGAAAACCTGGCTCTTCTCCAAAATGTAACCACCCCCCCATCCCCCATTATTCAAAGCCCTCTTTCCTTCCTATCTAACAGCCCTTCCCATTGGAGTTCCTTTCTCTATTTTAATTCCTGTAAACCGTGTCGAGCTCCACTTCCGTGGAGTTGACGCGGTATATAAACCTAAGGTTTAGTTTAGTTTAGTTTAGTTAGATGATTTGAGAAATAAGGGCTAGATTCACAAAGCAAACCGATCGTGTACCGATCGGTTTGCAACCCCTTTGTGACCAAATTTCCCTCCTGCACTATTCACCAACCTCTCCTGTCATCCGCTTCGAATCTGTGCATGCAAATGAGGAGAAACGCATGCAAAGTAGACAGGGACGCGATTCACTAACCAAATTTTTAAAACTGAATGGGCTGGCCTATCAACCCAAGAAGCAACTGCTGGGGGGACCAGTTGACAACATCTTTCTGACTCTTCAGCTCCATATAAGCCCTAATCTCTGCTGCCCCGAATCTCTCCTGCCTGCTGCCCTGATGCTCTGCCCCAAATTGCCGCATCGCCGCCCTGCTCTGCCCAGATATCTCCTGCCTGCTCTGCCCCAAATCACCGCCCTGTTCGTCCACGGTTTTCTCCTGCCTGCCACCCTGAATCTCTCTTGCCCTTCCCTGCACTGCGAGCCTGTGGTTTTAACTGGGCTAAAAAGGTTTTTTTTTAAAAGTAATAAAGTTTATTAAAAGTCGCGGCTCGGACGGGTCTAGACGTATGCGCAGACCATCTACAGGTGATCTGCGTATGCGTCGGGATTGCACATCAGCGATCCATGCCGGTAGATGAGGGCGTTCCTCCAATTGCCCCCATCTGCATATTCAACTTTGAAGAATTCATCGGACCTGCCCGGATCAGGAACGGGTTGGTCCCGATCGGACAGGTTGAGAAGTTTTGACAAGTGTATACTTAAAGCCCGTGTTGAAGAAGTTAAGCAATCTTTGTTATCTCTGTGCTTTATGAATGAGTTAGACATGGTATGAAGAACCTAATTCTGTGATAAACTGTTTGGGAGATTCTCTCATTTATAATACTTTAGGAGGTTTTGGTTTTGTGGGGGGGAGGAGTTTTTGCCTCTGTGCCTTTCTTCTCCATTAATAGAAGTCAATGATAGTCTTCACTATAAGGCTGCATTGAAAAAATTGTTTTCATACATGCACCCATGCAGCTTTGTATTAAATCAAAGTGTGTTTTCCGACAGGTTCTTTTAGTCAGTTCTTGTGTTTTTTAACAAACCTATCGCATGGATTCTTAGATTTTGTGGATTTGTCCCTATGGTGTTTTGACATGAGTAGTGCCATTTTAGTGGAAGTTGTTAAGTATATATTCTGTATAATCATTTACTGTGCATAGCACTGCAGAACTTAGTTTTTGTTATTTATTGTGTCTCAAAAGTGAGAATTACTTAACTATAATTATTTTCTGTAGGCAAGCAGCTCACCAATCACACAGACCCAATCATCTCTCCTTTTGGAAGCTATTCTCAGCCCACTTAACTAATGGTAAACTGAGGAAATCTGCAGGAAGTCCTACATATGCTTAGTTCAAAAAGCATAAACACTTTTTAGTCTCTACTGGACAACTCTAGAAAGTGTATACTGCTTGTAACAGCTTCCAGTTTGTGGTACCATGTTCAGATGTTGTATATTGTAAAATGGAACACTAGTTATTTGCCTTTAGTACCAGCCTTTTATTGAAGAAATATGAAGAAATTTATTTCCTCTCAAAACCTAAGAGACATACCGAGTGATTATCTCTAATATTTCAGTTATATCTTTAAACCAGTTACATGACACATCCAGCAATGTAAATATCTTCCACTCAACATTTACAATTGTTCAGTCATTTTTTAAATAAAGGTTGCCTTTTCTCAACCTTGCATTTTTGATCCTTTTAGCAAGTGCTCTTGCCAATCACATCAAAATAACCTTAGCAATTTTGATTGTGGGTGGGCTCCTCTATTGAAGATTTTTTAAAATGTTTTGTAACTCTCTCCTTCAGGCACACTACCCAGTCGGGTTTTCATAGCTGCCATAATGATTATGCACTAGGTAAGATTTGCATAATCAAGACTTAATTCTATATGAATCTCTCACGCATATTCAGTAAGACCATCCTACAAATCAGAATGGTTAGATATGCCTACAGAACAAGACCGGGAAACAAGACAGTAAACTGTTGAGAGAAAGAACATCTTAGAGAAATATTCTAATGCATAAGTGTCTCAAATTTATAAAAGTGATCTTGTATATTCTTTAAATATCTAAAAAATAGGCAAAGCATGCTTACCAATAAAAGATTTAAGCAAGATTAAATAGCACCAACAAAGAAACTTATAAAAATGAAGGCATTATCAGAATTGAATGTATTAGTCTATCTGGTCAAATCTGCAAATATAATACAATATTTTTACTGAGATGCTCATTTAGGTGTCCTTTCACAAAGCTGCAATAAGAATTGGCCTCTTTTGGGACAAATTGTGGGAGCAGAAAGGAGAGTAGATTTATGATCTGCTGCTCCTGGGTAATTGGGAGGGACACTTTAGGATGGAGACTAGCAAAAAGACCTATTATAAGTACCATTTTTACGCTGCATAAACTTATTTTGCAACACTGGACTGATGAGTTGCCCCCATCTTATGACCACTAGCAACTATTGATACAGCATACTTACAAATATTACCAAGAGTGATTTTTTTTTTTTTTTGCATCCTAAAGATGGATTCAGGGCAGAAAGTGAAGGAGAGAAAAGTCAATGGATATGAAGGCCCTGGAAACACAGTTAAGAGCACAATCAGAAGGAAGTGCAACCAGAGACTGGAAAAGGATGATTAGAAAAATAAAATCACCAGACAAAGGTAGGGAAAATGATTTTATTTTCAATTTAGTAATCGAAATGTGTCAGTTTTGAGAATTTATATCAGCTGTCTATATTTTGCACTATAACGTCTATTTTTTTGTTACCAAGGCGATATTGCATATTTTAAAGTCATCTGCCTCGACCTGTTTGAAAAAAAAAAAAGAATATAAATAATTAACATTTTCTCTGTGTACAGTGTGTGTTGTGTAGATTTAATTTTGTAGTTACAGCAGTTGGGCTTCATTTTGGGATATACGTATATAACAGTTCAAATTGGGCTACAAGATTCATTTGTTCATGAACTGTTACTAAATTTTACACTCAGAATCATGGAGGCAATAACTGGGGAGGATCCCGACACTACTGCCTCACCGCCCAATCATCGTATGTTCAAAAATGAAAAGGATTTCAATTATGTAAATTTGTAACATGCCACTAGGCCCTAGGGCTAAACTTATTCACTTGTGTACGTCTAGTTGGAAAAGAACAGCAAACTTATCTTATAGCTTGCAGGTTCCGATGTGCCACGTTTCGTTCCTGCTTCAGGGAACCAACGATGATTTGCAAAAGTTTTCCGATAACGGGCAAGAATGATTCAAATAGTAGAATGTGCCTCACATAGTTAACGCAAAACAATTCATACAGCTTCCTCCTGATGTTCTCCCCAGTGGTTCAGCGGGAGTCTTTGTGGCAGGAGCAAGACCCTCTCACTCTTGCCTCCTCATGGCTGCTGCAACCTACCGCAAGAGGTTGCAGTAACTATTTTAGAAGGCAGCCACAAGGAGGCAGAAGCGAGAGGGACATGCTCCTGCCACAAAGACTCCCGCCGGACAAGAAGATACCTCAGTAGGCCCGGGAGGGAGATTAACAGGTTAGTATCTGGAGAGCTGTAGCCATATGCAAGAAGAGCCACAGGTTGCCTGATGGAATTGTTAAAGTAACGCTAATGGCAGCTATGTGTGGGACGTTAAAAGCACAGTAAGCTGCCACTGCTAGTCCGGAAGGGCTGGGGAGAGAAGACAATGGTGGCATAAGGGAGATATGCAACAGCAGAAGAAGGATGGAGACTTATAGCACTGTGTACCCCTGGGGTATGCGTACCACATGTTGAGAAACCTCTGGACCAAATTACTACATCTTACTCTGCCTGGACTTTAGGATCCCATTACTTCCAAGTCCTGACTTGAGTGACACAAACACAAAATTTACTAATCTTAAATTTTCCATACGTTTCTCGAGAGAGAATTAAAAAAAAAACACAAAAATGGTTGTAAGGGCCCTGTCCCCCCAAAAAATACTAATTAAAGCACACTCGGCAGGTCAGTTGCCCCATATCTCAAAGTTAGCATAGTATTTCGCTCCCACAGGATGCTTGGCGCTTGCTGGTTAAATGGTTACTCCTAGGTGCCCACCCAACAAATCTACTTATATTGCCGAGTAATCCGTCCTTCCCCCAGGGGCAGGAGAATAAACAGTTTCAGGCCTGGGAGGATGTAGGTATATTTATCCATGAACATATAGTGGAAAATTATGGGCTTGTGCAGAACTACTAGGCACTCAGGTCCCGAGTGGGGGATTCTTGGAGCTCTCAATTTGCGTATCGACAGGTATTACATTATGTGGCATCCCTCGACAGAGCACAACTGGGTAAATATATGGAGATCAGGTTACGCCAATTCTTCACACTGGAGGATGCAGAGATATTGACATAGTTAGTTAAAGCTCTTCACTCATTGCTGTCATTCTTTCGTATTGCAGGGCTTGGGAGACTGAGTTATAGGTGTCTAAATGACACTGGGATATGCTGGCCAATATTAAGTCCATCTCTCATTTGACAGAGTGCATAGCTATGGGAAACCTATTATAGGGTGCTTCCGAGAGCATATTTTGCACAAAAAGCAACTATTTTATAGTGGGGGCACTCAGGCACCCACATATATTAAATGTGGGTGGGCGGATAGTATGTTTGGTCGTGTCTTTTGGGAATGTCCCGTTGTCCAAAGGTTTTGGCAACAAATAGTGACATATATACCTACCGTAGTGGGCAAAACCATAAAAAGTTCCTCTTTCCACTTAGTGTTGGATGTCCCCAAAGCCTAAGGCTCTATATCAAGGGGACATATAATCTTATGTAGAAAACAGCCTGCTAGCCAGGAAAAGTATATTGCAGAATTGGACAGTGGCAGAACTGGCACATTAGCACTGGTGTAATAGTGTCCATCAACTAATTGCATGGGAAGCTTGAGAAGCTAGAGGGTCCCAGAAATGGATGATTTTTTCAGCAGATATGGGACCCTTATATACAGTCCTTAACACACAAAGGGTCGTAGCTTATTGTCACATATACTGGATTAAGTCCCTTTGATCAGCAAGGGTGAGATGGGGGTTGGGTTGTTCTATATCAGCATGCAGGAAGGTATTGCGCGTTTAAATTTGATACGCACTATCGTTGGCAGGGATTGTACTTAAGTTTGTTATATGAAAATTTGATAACCCAGATTAGCGGTTTCTAAATTTTTGTCTGATATTGTCAATGATATCTTCTATTGGCTGTGGCTTTGTCATCAATAAAATTGTTTATACAAAGCACACTTGTCACGCACACATGCCAAATCACACACAGACTACTTTACTGTGTCCCACGTTAGGCATGTGTTAGCATCTAATGCAGCTTAGTAAAAGGAATCCTTACTAAGCAAATACTACTTACATGAGACATTCTTTCTCTCTAATCATCAATGCTAATCCCAATATTATTGCACTTCATTAACACTATTACCAACATATTGCAACAGAATTTATAAAATTTTATAGGCTCTAAACTATAATTATACATGGCATAAGCTTTTGTATCAATATTTGCAACAGTAGCACTACACTAATACAATTCAGTTAACAGGACACCTCCTACAGCACTCATTTTAAATTAAATAAAAAGTAAACATTTATCTTTATAGAATACTAGCACAAATGGAAGAAAACGTGCATACATTTAAAGTGTGACCACTTATAGCAGCAATATGCCTGTTGTAAATGTTTGTACCTATATGTTAGAATGTATTCATTTAACTGATAGAATTTTATAATTTACATGCAGATCACCCAACTCCGTTCATGCATGTGCATTACCGCTGACAAAATATACATCATCAAATCATGGCGTGTACTTCTCCATTAGCCAGTATTCTATAATATGCCATTTAATAACCTTCTGGCTAACTATAACTAGGCAGCTCCTTACAGAATACCCCCAAAATAGCCTAAATAAAATATTATAAAAGTTATATAAAATTAAAAGGGATAGTATGCTGAACCCATAAGGTCGTACCTAACCAGTCCCCAAATTCTAGGGTGGATATTGAGCCTGCACATAGTACTGAGGACCCAAAAGCGGCATCCTCCTTGCTGCTCTGTCCACCCTGCAGAATTTAAAGTTTTTATTTTATTTATATCCCGCTTTATACAAAGTGGGTTCCAAAAACAAACATAGTAACAAACACACAAATCACACATTACAAAACACAAACTTGCCTTAACTGCCTTGTCCTACATAAAATATACATCAAAAACAACCCACCCCACCTTCACATACAATATTCGCTCACATGCCACAAATAGCCACCCCTGTCTGTTTGTATCATTTATACATTAAAGCTGGAACACTATATTGTCTTCTCTCTAAGCACTCATATTTCATCTGACAAAACAGAAAACGTTTCAACAAACTTTTAAATGAAGTGAGATTCCCTTGCTGATTTATGTAACCCGAGAGTTTATTCCACTCTACTGGGCCCGCACATAAAAATGTTGCAGCCCTCATGGTTTGCAGCTGCAACTCCTTTCTAGATAGTATCGCCAAATCACCGTTACCAGCAGAATGTAACTTTAAGAATGAAGTCTGGTATGTGATTACCTCCGACAGGTACCACGGTGGCAATCTATATGTAGTGCTAAATAGGTTAGCAACAACAATTTATACCTCACTCTGTACTCTACCTTAGGCCAGTACAGCTTAATGTAAAACTCCAAATACGTGATCACACCTTGATAACCTAAATAATGTATGAATGACAGAATTCTATGCAACCTGTAATGCTGTTAATACAGTGGACTGAACACCAAGTAGCACTATATTGCAGTAGTCTAAACTTGAGCGCACAATTGATTGAAGACCTTTTTAAAGTCACCACCCGACAAATAATAGTACAGATTACTTACAAGTCGCAGCTTGAAGTATATTTTTCTTATCTGCATATATGATCAAAATGTTAGTTGAGAATCAAGGATTACTCCAATATAACGTATCTCCACAGAAAAATTGCAAAACATTGCCCAGAATTTGAACAGGGGCCAATGACAAATCATTTGGATTTTTAGATATCATCACTTTTGTTTTTACTATGTTAAGCCTCAATCTGCTTATGTCCATCCAATCCCTTATTCGTAACATGATCTCACTTAATCTTTTACTAGCTTCATCCACTGTGCTCTCCACAGAGAAAAAGAACTGGATGTTGTCTGCATATAACCAGCAAGATAATGGTAGAAGATAAACATTAAAGAGAATGGCAGACAAGGCTAACCCCTGTGGAACACCAGTTTTAACAACTTGTCATGCTGAACATCTACCGTGTAACATGACCTCCCTGCGTACGGCCATGTAAGAATGACCATTTGATAAAAGTATGACGGGAGGGCAAGGCTTCTGATCTACAAATCTCCTCAGGTAGAATTGCCCAAGCTTTCACCCAAGAGGAAGCCAATCCTCTTGTTGAATGTACTTTCAACTAAATAGATGGTCATTTGCCACAACCGATGTATGAAGAGGATAACGCTCTACGAATCTACATGGTGATCTTGGAAGTGAATCTGCCTCGTCTTGCCTGATCAGTTAACACAAAATGATGATCTGAAAGATGAAACTCATTCGTCACCTCCATGCAACGCAAGATGTCCAGAACCTTAAAGGCCTTGTCTTTCTTCTTGGACCTTGCGGGGTGGAATGCTAGTAGTCTAACCTCTTGGTCGACATGAAACTCCAAAATGATTTTTGGTAAGGAGACATGCATACATAAAGACACTCCTGCTTCCGTGATCCAAAGGAACAGCTCTTTACACGATAAGACCTGCAATTCTGGAGACTGTAAGTGCTCTGCTGATTCCTTCTAAGACAAAGATTCCATGATGAAAATGGATCTCGAATCAGTAGTCTCAGGGCACCTTTCAATAACCTGACTATGTCTGTCTGGATGGGCTGCTAGCAAAGCTCTCTCAGCCCCGGAAACATGAGAGCCCCGTTACTTGAACTTTAAAGGATGCCATTGCCAATCCCTTGTAAAAGCCCCCCTCATGGAAGTATGCCTGTACCAACAAGATCGGGGCTTTGCCCAGTTCCAACGTTTCTCTGCTGCACTAGTGATGAAATGTTTCCCAAGTTTCAGCATATGCTGAAACTATCATTGTTTTTTTTGGAGAATAGCAACAACTACTTCTGAATATCCTTTTTGGACCAGAGCTGTGTGCTCAAGAGAAATGTCGTAAGACCCAAGCATTCCGAATCTTCTAGGCCAATCGGCCCCTGCGAGAGCAAATCTCTATGCACCTGAAGTCATAAGAACATAAGAATTGCCATACTGGGACAGACCGAAGGTCCATCAAGTCCAGTATCTGTTTCCAACAGTAGCCAACCCAGGTCCCAAGTAAAAAAACAAATTTTATGCAATGTATCCTAAGAATAAGCAGTGTAATTCCCCCAAGACATCCCAATAGCGGCCTATGGACTTCCCTTTTAGGAATTTATCCAAACTTTTAAAAATCCCATTAAGCTAACTGATTTTACCACATTCTCTGGCAACAAATTCCAGGGTTTAATTACACGTTGAGTGAAGAAATATTTTCTCTAGTTTGTTCTAAATCTATTACTTAGTAGATTCATTGCATGCCTCATAGTCCCAGGTAGCTCAGGCGGCTTTTTTGGCAGTGCTACAGGCTAAGGTGGAAGATCTTGAGAATAGATCCCACCTGAACAATCTCCGGTTTGTGGAACTGAGAGATTTTTTTGGAATGCTGGCTGATGGAATCCCTGCCTATTTTGAAGACATTGAGCGGACTCACACTCTGGGACAGAAACAGGAAAAAGTTCTGACCAGCCGAGAGTGGTTATCTGCCGCCTCTTACATTATCGGCACAAGATTGAATTGCTTTCTGGGCTGCAGCAGGGGGAAAAAGCTGCAGTATTAAAATAAGACCATTCGCTGCTTCCAGGATTACTCCACTGAAGTTTCTCAGGCTCGGCGCCGGTTCTCTCTGCTTTCCACCAATTTAATTCACTGCCATATACCTTTCTCTCTCCAATATCCAGCACGCTTGAAAGTGGTGCATTTGGGAAAAGCACATCATTTTGACACCCCGGAAGCTGCTCAGCATTTCGTGGAGAAGATACCTGAGGGAGCATCGTAAGGCTCTGGCGAGTGGCTGGTTGTTGCTGCTGTATTCCTCCTGGGAGTTTGGCTTGAGGATCTTGAACCACGGTCTTTGGACTGTGGACTATGGCCTGTGGACTTTGGTCTTGTTAGTTTCTAGTTCACTGTTACTGGGGGATTTTGGACTTATTTTCTTGTGAAGGGTATTGAAGGGTGCAGTGCGATTGGGGTGATTTAATGGGTCTGGATGGGGATGTGGAGTATGTATGAGATGGCATGGTTGTTTGATTGCATTCTAGGATGGTGTTAGAATGCCTTGTATGTTTCCTCTTGCTCCTTCTCGATTCAGTTTTCCCTTTATAGGGGTGTATTGATTTGATCTGCTGGTGGATATTGGATAGGAGGGGTTCATGGAAGCAGGGAGGGGATAAGAGTGTGTGTGTGGAATATGAATGGAGGTGTGTGTTATTTTGTGGGGTCTGCCATGTGCATTATTGTTCGGCTTGAGTATCTTTGTAATTGTTTCCTTACCAGCTTTCCTTTCTTTGGGTTATTTTTGGGTCTGGGGGAACTGGTTCTAGGGCGTTCCTGATGGGATCCCGTGAAGTAGTATATGGCTTCTTGAAAGTGGCACCCGGCTGGGTGTGTTGTTCGGAATGGGAGGGAAAGGGCTGGGGAGGGGCAGAGGTGGGTATCATTTTGCTTAGAAAGGTGGGGGGTGTGGATTACGCCTTGGAGATTAAAGCAAACTGGGGGGGGGAGGCTGGGACACCCCTCTGATATTATGGTATAGGTTCTCTGTTTCTGAAAGATTTTTTGGGGGTAGAATTTTCTGGAATATAAACTGACATCCTTGAATGTTAGTGGGATACATTCCCCTATTAAGCGATATAAAATCTTGCAACTTTTGAATCGTACTAAGGCATCCATTGCATTTTTGCAGGAAACCCAGTTATCCTCTGCAGAACACGCAAAACTCTGTACTTTGTGAGGGGAGCCCATCTAGATGCGCCGGTTAGTGCTGCCCGATTCAGGGAAAAAAATGGATTCGATTCAGCCTATTGAATCGATTTTTTGATTCGATTCTCCTGCCCAATTAGGTGTTTTTTTGCAAGCATCCTGGTGTGTTTATTTTATAGCCTTTTCACCCATACTGGCGCTGTGGTGTAAACAAAATAAACTTTTCCTCTCTCTGTTACATCCTATCTTACTTTCACAGTTTAACACCAGCTCTGGCAGGATACACATTTCAAATCTGACATATTGTAGTCACAAAACAGAAAATAAAATTTCTGGTCATTATTGAAATCATGTTGGTCCCACGCTCTGGTTGTCTTCTGATAACTTGCTTGCCAGGGGCTCCTGCCCATTTGTCGTTTTCTTCTGTCTCAGAGCTAACCAACTATCTTCTATCTCTGTGCTCCCCTTCCGTTTCTCTTCCCTCCCCTGGAGGTCTGGCATCTTTCCTTTTTTTTGTCTCCCATCCCTGCAGCTGCAACGATGGACCCCATCATCTCTCCTTTTCTTAACTACCCTTCATCCAGCATCTCTCCCACCTTCCACAAAACCCTACGGTCCACCAGCTCTCTCTTTCTCTTCTCAACTACCCTCCTATCCAGTATCTCTATCCCCCAACTCCTCCTCCACACTATCCCTCGTGTCCAACTTCTCTCCCTTTCTGTTCCTTCCCTTCCTAAATCCCATTGTCCACCATCTCTCTCCCTCTCCTGTTTTCAGAGCCATTATTTCTTCCCCCCAGTCTCATATATGCACGTCTCTTTGAATCCCCCTTCCCTCCCTGTGTACTTCTACACCAGGGCCCCCTCCCCCGAAGGACTGCCCTCAGACAGCCTACCCCTCCACCCAAAGGCCTCCCGCTCTTATCTTAAGATAATCGGCAGCTTGCAGAGAGGATCGCGGTGCTGTAGCAATCCTTGAAAGCAGCCGTCGTTCTCAGCACCACGTTCTCTCTGCCACAGACCCACCCCTCCTCTGACATCAGGGGCAGGATCGCAGCATAGCCAACTCGGTGCTGAGGACGTTGACAGCCTGAATAGATTGCTACAGCACCACAATCCTCTTTGCAGGCTGCCAATTATCTTAAGGTAAGAGCGAGAGGCCAGGGGGGGAAGCCGGAGGACGCTGCAAAGGCCAATGCAGCACTTCCCGACTGACCCTCCCTCCTCGCCCCCTAAAGCGGGTGCGGTAGTGGACAGCCAGCAAGAGCCAGCGCTGCCAATCCTGCTTTAGGGGGTGAGGGGGGAGGGTTGGTAACCGAATTGACGAGGCCGATTTATTTTTAACAAAATCGATTTGAATCGGTGAATCGATTTGAATCGGAAATCGAGCAGCACTAGAGCCGGCCCTTAGTGGGAAGGGGGGGTCCTTGTGATAATCCGTAAGGGCATACAGTTAACCCATCAAGTCATAAGGGATCCCAATGGTAGATATCTCAGCTTTGGTCTCTCTTAATAAACACTTAATTTTGTGTAATGTTTATGCACCCAACTCCTCTGCTCAGTTTCTCAGAAAATTGTGTAAACATTTGCTGCAATTTGGGGATATCCCGATGATCGTTGGGGGGAGACTTTAACAAAGTCCCTGATCCGAAGTTAGATCATTCTACGGCTTCTGGGAGAGAAGCTACTAAAATCTTGCACAGGGGCTCAGTTACTAGAATCTGCTTTGGGGCTCATTGATGTTTGTGCTGTACCCCCTAAAGCGAGATTATTCCCATCTCTCCCGTGTACATGGGACGCTTTCCCGTACTGATTTTATTCTTATATCTCGGGAATTGCTTACCAAGGTGCAGGAGGTGGTGCTAAGCCCCACTGCAATTTCAGATCATGCCTGGGTAGGCCTTGGTTGGGATTGGGGGGACCCCAGGGGTGGCTGTCGGAGATGGAGGTTTCCATGTTATTTGTACAGGGATGTTTGCTTCCAGGAGTTTTTATTTTTAAAAAGTGGAAGAATTTTCAGTAACCTAATCAGGAACTTCGGGAGGATCCCATTCTTTTCTGGGAAAGGCAAAAGCAGTTTAAGGGGGCAGATTTTGGCATATGTGGCTTATGAGACTAAACAGCAGAATAGAGCTGTTCTTGCTTTGGCATGTCAGGTGACCTCTCTGCGGCAGCAGTATGGTATTCGGGCTTCTTTTTGACTTAAGACAAAGTTGTTAGAAGCTCAATAGGAATTGAATGAGCTCCTGCATCAGGGGGCACAGAGAGCGTGGGCTTATTATAAATTCCAGTTATTTCGCTTTGCTAATAAAAGTAGTCGGCTGCTAACTAGACTGGTAAAGTCACACATGGGGTCTGAAGGTATTACCACTCTTTGAGATCCTCGGGGTGTTCTTCATCATAAGACAGAGGAGATTGGTGACATCTTGAGGAAATTTTTTAAGGCTTTGTATGCCTCACCAGGACCTGAGGTTCTTGATAGGCAAGTATACTTGGATAGTTTGGATTTACCTAGCCTTTCTCCTCAGAATTCGGCTGCTTTGGAGTGTTCTGTGTCTGCTGAGGAGGTGGAATAGGCGATTTGGGCAAGTCCCCTGGGAAAAGCGCCGGGTCCAAACGGGTACCGGGGAGAGTTTATATATTGCTAGTGTCTGAGATTGCTCCGGTGTTGGCAGATGTTTTCTATTTGAGCAAATTATTGTTCTCCCGAAGCCAAGGAGGAATCCGACTCTACCAGAATCAAATAGGCCAATTTCTTTTCTGAATTACGATGCTAAACTTTTGGCTAAAGTTCTTGCTAATTGATTGGCCCGGGTGGTTCCCTCTTTGGTATAAGAACAGCAAGTAGGGTTTGTGTGCGATCGTCAGGTGTCTAAGAACATCCGACACATCTTGTTGGCCCTGGAAAAGTCTAGGGTGGATGGTGCCCCCTCCTTGCTCATTAGCTTTGATGCCAAAAAGGCATTTGATCGGGTGCGGTGGGGGTACCTGTTTGCTGTGCTCCAGGCTTATGGAATGGGTCCATTCCTTTTTAGTGCCATCCAAGTGCTATATAGTGATCCTGAGGCACAAATAATGGTGAATGGGGGTCTTTCCCCCCACTCTGATTCGTCAAGGTGCTCGGCAAGGATGCCCATTGTCGCGGCTTCTCTTTGTGCTTTCTTTAGATCTTCTGATTAGGGAGATGCAATCTAATAAGGAAATCAGTGGCTTATTATTGGGAGCTACTCATTTTAAAGTTGCGGCATTTGCCAACGACCTCCTGGTTTATCTGACTAATCCGCTCTACTTCCTGCCCATCTTACTGGAAAGCTTACGTGAATATGGCGATTTTGCTGGCTTTGCTTTGAATATGGGGAAGTTGGAGGCATTAGCTTCCTCTGCGGAGCTTCAGGGGTCGTGGGGGTAAGGATTTCCGTTTAAATGGGCTGGGACTTCTTTTTGGTATTTGGGGATTAGGCTGTCTATGGAGGTTAAGCAGCTCTATCACTTAAACATTGATAAACTACTTTCTGATACCAGAATCCTTTTGGGTAAATGGCAGGACAGCACAGTTACTTACTGTAACAGGTGTTATCCAGGGACAGCAGGCAGCTATTTTACATATGGGCGATGTCATCAATGGAGCCCCGATGCGAAAGCCTTGCAAGCAGACTTGCTTGTAGAAACTAGAAGTTTCGAGTCAGCCGCACCGCGCATGTGCGAGTGTCTTCCCGCCCAGCACAGGGCGCGTCTCCTCAGTTCAGATAGCTAGCAGAGAAGCCAACCAGGGAAGGTGGGTTGTGAGACTAGCTGCCTGCTGTCCCTAGATAACACCTGTTACGGTAAGTAACTGTGCTTTATCCCAGGACAAGCAGGCAGCCTATTCTCAATAGACCTACAAGCTATATGTATCCAAAAGCAACATCCAATATTATTCAGCACTACAAACACCCATGCTTCAATACATGGAAAAAAAATGGAGAAAAGGCCTGTGTCTAATAGGGGTTTCTAAAAAAACATCCCATATAGACAAGCCAATCTCAAAATCACAACTTTGAGACAGTCCTTAAATATCATCACTTATCTGAAAATGTAGTATTCCAAATGTTCTTTAACGTAGTGCTGAAATGTGGAAGCAGGAAAAACCCGCACAGTGGAGCATGAGCATAAAGCACAGCAGCTAAACATTCATCACCGCCTGCATAATATTTCCACAATATCCAACAGGGCTTCCTGTTTCGCAATCGACCTCCAAGCTAACCAGAATGGGATGGTGAGAGTGTTGGCAATTTAGGAGAATAAATTTTCTAATACTGTCTGGCCAAAATGGCCATCCTGTCTGGAGAAAACATCCAGACAATAGTGAGAAGTGAAAATATGAACCGAGGACCAAGTAGCAGCCTTGCAAATTTCCTCAATAGGTGTAGATCTGAGGAAAGCTACTGAAGCTGCCATTGCTCTGACCTTATGGGCTGTGACTCTACTCTGTAGGGGTAATCCAGCCTAGGCATAGCAGAAGGAGATAAAAGCAGCCATCCAGTTGGAGATGGTACGCTTTGAGATAGGATGTCCCAACTTATTTGGATCGAATGAGACAAAAAAGTTGAGGAGCAGTTCTGTGTGGTTTGGTACGTTCCAAATAGAAGGCCAAAGCATGTTTACAGTCCAGAGTATGAAGAATTGATTCTCCAGGATGAGAATGAGGCTTTGGAAAGAACACTGGAAGAATAATGGATTGGTTGAGATGAAATTCCGAAACCACTTTAGGTAAGAATTTAGGATGAGTACAAAGAACCACCTTGTCATGATGGAATACAGTGAAAGGTGGATCAGCAACTAAAGCTTGCAGCTCACTGACTCATCGAGCAGAAGTGAGGGCAATGAGAAAGCACAGTTACTTACCGTAACAGTTGTTATCCAGGGACAGCAGGCAGATATTCTCACACATGGGTGACGTCACCGACGGAGCCCCGCAGCGGACAGCCTCAAAAGCAAACTTGCTTGAAGATCTCGAGCTTTCGAGTGCTGCACCGCGCATGCCTTCCCGCCCGAACTAGGGGGCGCATCTCCTGTGAGGATCCTCAGTTCAGATACCTAGCCAAGAAGTCAACCAGGGGAGGTGGGAGGGTTGTGAGAATATCTGCCTGCTGTCCCTGGATAACAACTGTTATGGTAAGTAACTGTGCTTTATCCCAGGACAAGCAGGCAGCATATTCTCACACATGGGTGACCTCCAAGCTAAGCAAAAAGGGATGGAGAGAAAGTTGGCAATTTAAGAAAAAAGATTTTGCAAAACAGATTGGCCAAAATGGCCATCCCTCCTGGATAAAGTATCCAGACAGTAATGAGAGGTGAAAGTATGAAACGAGGACCAAATAGCAGCCTTGCAGATTTCCTCAATAGGAGTTGATTTGAGGAAAGCTACAGACGCCGCCATAGCTCGAACTTTGTGGCCCATCACTTGACCTTGCAGAGGAAGACCAGCCTGAGCATAGCAGGAAGAGATGCAAGCAACCATCCAGTTGGAGATGGTACGCTTCGAGATAGGACGTCCCAACCTATTCGGATCAAAAGAGATGAAGAGTTGAGGAGATGTTCTGTGAGGTTGAGTGCGTTGGAGGTAGAAAGCCAAGGAACGTTTGCAGTCCAAAGTATGAAGTGCCACCTCTCCCGGATGAGAATGCGGCTTTGGAAAAAAGACTGGCAGAACAATAGATTGGTTGATGTGAAATTCTGAAACAACTTTAGGCAAGAATTTAGGATGTGTACGAAGGACCACCTTATCATGGTTAAAGACCTTGAAAGGTGGATCCGAAACCAATGCTTGCAACTCACTGACTCGGTGAGCCGAAGTGAGGACAATCAAGAACACAGCTTTCCAAGTGAGGTACTTGAGGTGAGCCTTGTCAATAGGTTCAAATGGAGGTTTCATCAATTGAGCCAGAACAAAATTAAGATCCCAAACCACAGGCGGCAGTTTAAGAGGTGGATGGAGATTAAAAAGCCCTTTCATAAAGCGGGAAACCATGGGATGCGCAGAGAGCGGTTTCCCATCCAGAGGCTGATGAAAAGCAGCAATAGCACTGAGATGGACTCGAATAGAAGTAGATTGGAGGCCCGATTGGGACAAGTGAAGCAAATAGTCCAGAACTGAAGCTAAGGAGGAAGACATCGGATGAAGCTGACGGTTGGAACACCAAGTAGAAAATCTAGTCCACTTTTGGCCGTAACATTGACGAGTGGACGGCTTTCTGGAAGCAAGGAAGACATCTCGAACAGACTGAGAAAATTGAGAAGAGTCCGTTACGCAGAAAGGTACCAAGCTGTCAAGTGTAGAGACTGCAGATTGGGATGAAGCAAAGACCCTTGACTCTGAGTGAGCAGAGAAGGAAAAACTGGTAGAAGAATAGGCTCCCTGCTGCTGAGTTGAAGAAGAAGGGAGTACCACGGTTGTCTGGGCCACCGAGGAGCTATTAGGATCATGGTGGCATGTTCCGACTTCAGCTTGACAAGAATTCTGAGAATCAGAGGAAATTGAGGGAAGGCATAAAGAAACTGATTCCTCCAGTTCAGAAGAAACGCATCCGCCCGAGACAGTGAGGCGAGAAAATGTGGGAGCAAAACCGAGGGAGTTTGAAGTTGCTGGGCGACGCAAACAGGTCTATCTGAGGGGTCCCCAGCGAACAAACACCTGACGAAGCGTGGGGGAATTGAGTGACCATTCGTGAGGTTGCAGCAGACGACTCAATTTG
The DNA here is from genome assembly GCF_902459505.1 of Geotrypetes seraphini. NCBI lineage: Eukaryota > Metazoa > Chordata > Amphibia > Gymnophiona > Dermophiidae > Geotrypetes > Geotrypetes seraphini. The sequence goes on along the minus strand of NC_047085.1, from coordinate 236,719,613 downwards.
TCTGCCAGACAGTTCTGTTGACCCTGAATGTAGACAGCTCTGAGAAAGATGTTGTGAGAAATTGCCCAGTGCCACAACCGGAGAGCTTCCTGATAAAGGGAGTGAGATCCCATCCCTCCCTGTTTGTTGACATAATACATGGCTACCTGATTGTCTGTCCGAACAAGTACCACCTGGTCGTGAAGTAGATGAAGAAAAGCTTTGAGAGCAAGGAAAATCGCTCTGAGTTCCAACAGATTGATATGACACCAACGGTCTGTGGAAGTCCACAACCCTTGCGTACCGAGACCATCTATGTGGGCTCCCCAAGCGTAGGTGGACGAATCGGTCGTGAGCACTTTCTGATGAGGAAGATCGTGAAACCGCAAACCTCTGGAAAGATTGGAAGAGAGCATCCACCAGCGGAGAGAATTCTTTAATAAAGGAGTCACCACTATTCGACAAGAAGGCGAGTCCAGAGCTTGTTGCCATTGAGACGCCAGGGTCCACTGAGGGATGTGAAGGTGAAGTCTGGCAAGGGGGGGGGGTCACATGAACCGTAGAAGCCATGTGACCGAGCAGAACCATCATCTGACGGGCAGAGATGGTCGGAAGACAAGGCACCTGCTGGCAGAGTCGAAAGAGGGTTTCCTGACGGTTCAGTGGAAGGAACGCCCTCATGCTGACAGAATCCAGTCGCACCAATAAATTGGAGAGACTGGGCTGGAACCAATTGAGATTTGGGAAAGTTGACATGGAACCCCAGACCTTGAAGAAATGTAATAGTCTGATGGGTCGCTGCAATAACCTCTGGAAGAGAAGGGGCCTTGATAAGCCAATCGTCGAGGTATGGAAACACTTGAAAACCTCAAGAGCGCAGAGCCGCAGCCACTACAACCAAACACTTGGTGAACACTTTGGGGGAGGCTGCCAGGCCGAAGGGAAGAACCCTGTATTGGAGATGAAGATTCCCCACCTTGAATCTGAGATATTTGTGAAAGTTTGGATGAACAGGGATACGAGTATAAGCCTCTTTGAGATCCAGTGAGCACATCCAATCCCCCTGATCCATGAGGGAGTATAAGGTCGGCAATGAGAGCATGCGAAACTTCTCTTTGACTAGAAATTTGTTGAGGGCTCGAAGATCCAGAATGGGTCGCAAATCCCCCGTCTTAATGGGCACCAGGAAATACCTGGAGTAGAAACTTAGATTGCGCTGGGAAGGAGGAATCTCCTCCACTGCTCAAAGGCGAAGAAGTGCCTGAGCCTCTTGAAGAAGAAGGGGGAGTTGCGAGGAACTGGAATGACACTCTCTTGGAGGGTGATCTGGGGGCACCTGAATCAGGCGCAGAGAGTATCCCTCGCAGATAGTTGTCAGCACCCAGAGGTCCAATGTTATACTTTCCCAACGGGAAGAAAACAGGGAAAGGCGATAATTTTGTAGGGAGGATAGAGTGCTCGGGACCGGAACGTCAAAAAGACGGAGCCGGTTTGGTGGCTGCAGGCGCCTGAGACTTCTGAGAACGTTGATGCTGCTGAGGACGTCGAGGAGGAGGTCTAGAAAAACCAGTTGTCTTCATCGGGTAACGGCGAGCCGGTGGTTTATAAGCCCGGGACGTAGACGGTTTGGGCTTCGATCTGAGCAGAGAAGCAAAAGAGCGCTCATGTTCGGAGAGTCTCTTGGTGGCAGCTTCAATGGAGTCGTCAAACAACTCATTGCCCTGACAAGGTAAGTTGGTGAGACGGTCCTGCAAGTTAGGGTCCATGTCGACTATGCAGAGCCAGGCCAGGCGACGCATGGCGACCGCAAAAGCCGACACCCTCAAAGAAAGCTCAAAGGCATCATAAGATGCCTGCAACATAAAAAGCCTCAACTGTGAAAGAGTCTGGAGGATTTGCTTGAATTCAGACAAACGGTGTTTGGACACGTCGGGATAGAAGGAAGGCAACATCGTCAAAAAAATGGTTGAAGTAGGACGTAAAAACATAGTTATAGTTCAATATCCTATTAGCCATCATCGAATTTTGATATAATCGACGGCAAAATTTATCCATGGTGCGACCTTCGCGACCAGGTAGAACAGTTGCAGAGATCTTAGATGGATGAGCTTTCTTGAGGGAGGACTCAACTTCTAAAGATTGGTGAGAGAGTTGAGACTTTTTGAAGCCTTTACAGGGGACAGTGCGATATCGACTCCAACTTTGATGGAATAGCCGTGACAGAATAAGGAGTTTCCATATTGTGCATGAAGGTCTCCTTAAGAACCGGAGTCATGGGCAACCTCAAAGTCTCCTTGGGAGGATGTGAGAGTTCCATGTCTGCCAAGTATTCTGGGGTATATTTGGAATCTGAATGTAAGTCCAAATGAAGAGCCTGCCCCATGTTGAAGACAAACTTTGCAAACGAGGACGATTTTGAGGATGAAACCCCCTCAGGAGAGGCAGACCGGGAACGAGGCGCCACAGAATAAGATGGAGAAGCCTCATGGGAGTACTGAGACACCGGCTCCGATTCCAATCGCACTGTCACCGAAGAAGCCCCACTCCCAGTTTGCGGCGGAGTGAAGGAATGCTTCCTCTTTAGACTCCTCGACAGTGACGTCCGTGGAGTTCGAAGCACGGAATGCCTCGAAGCTGGAGGAGACAAGTCTCGAAGCAAAGGCCTCGAGGGAGGAGTCCTCGACCTCGAATGCCTCGAAGATAAAGGAGACGAGGCGCCCTTAACTTCAGAACGAGGAAGTTGCCTCAAAGAAAATTCAGAAGGTTTCAAGCTCTTCGAAGAAAGGTGCTTCGACTGCCTCGAGCGATGTTTCGAACGAGGCAAAGAGGGTCTCGAAGGAAGATCCAGGGAGGAGTCTGAAGAAGAAACCCTCCTGCGAGACCTGCCCCGTGGATGCTGTACCAGAGTCTCGGGCTGCTGCTCAGGCTGGCCCACCGGAGGCAAGGTCGAAGTCGGGACCAACTGAGCTACAATGGAAGAAATTTGTGTGGTCAAGATAGACTTGAGCATATCTTCAAACATGGGCACCGAGACCAAGGGATTCGGTCTCGAAGGTGCTCCCATGCACTCCAAGGAGGGCGACCTCGATTGAGAGTATTCCCGAGACTTGGAGGCACGTTTAGCTGAAGGCCTCGTGGACAGCGTCCCACTCTGAGCCCCGGGTTGCATGGACAGGGACTCTGGAGGCTTCTTGGACAAGGTACCTGAAAAGGAAGCAGGAGACTTACCCCCAGGTGCGGGCTTCGAGGACCGGACCGAGGAAGTCTTCGAGGCCGAGGCAGCCGTCGAGGGCGAGGTCTTAGCGCCCGAGGCCACCTCCGAGGTCGAGGACTTAGGTCCGGAAGGCATCGATATCGTTGAGGCCGAGGTCTTCTCAGGTTCCATGGAGAAAAGTTGCAAAAACCGATCACAGCGGCGGCGAAAAGCACGAGGCTGAAGGGTGAGACAACGAACACAATCCTCGGGGTTGCGAGTGGCACCCAAACAAATCATACACCGACTATGAGGGTCAGTGATAGAAATCGTCCTGCCGCACTGGTAGCAACGTTTAAACCCAGTCAAAGGCTGGGACATAGAAAAAATGAAGTCCGATCCGGTGAAAAAAGAGACTGGGCCTAAGTCCGGAGTCTCCGTGCCCGGAGAAAAGAGAAAACAAAAACTAAACTATAAATTTTTTTATTTTAAAGAAAAAATGAAAAGCAATAAGCAGTAAACGCACAGCGACTGAATAAAATCCAGCTGCAGTGAAAGAAGGCACAACGCTGCGGAGCGAGATGAACAAGTCTTCTCAGATCCGCGGAAAACGTTGAACTGAGGATCCTCACAGGAGATGCGCTCCCTAGTTCGGGCGGGAAGGCATGCGCGGTGCAGCACTCGAAAGCTCGAGATCTTCAAGCAAGTTTGCTTTCGAGGCTGTCCGCTGCGGGGCTCCTTCGGTGACATCACCCATGTATGAGAATATGCTGCCTGCTTGTCCTGGGATAAACACCACTTTCCAAGTGAGATACTTCAGATGAGCCGTAGATGTTGTTTCAAATGGAGGCTTCATCAATTGAGTAAGAACAACATTGAGGTCCCAAACCACTGGAGGCAATTTGAGAGGAGGTTTGACATTGAAAAGTCCTTTCATGAATCTGGAAACCACCGGATGAGCAGAAAGGGGTTTTCCTTCAATAGGCTGAAAGAAAGCAGCAATTGCACTGAGATGGACTCGGATCGATGTAGACTTGAGGCCAGAGGTGGATAAGTGCAAAAGGTAGTCTAAAACAGAAGATAAAGAGGAATGTTGAGGCTCCTTATCGTGAGAAAAACACCACATAGAAAATGTAGTCCATTTTTGGTGATAGCATTGTCTAATGGTAGGCTTCCTAGAAGCCTCTAAAATATCTCTTACAGATTGAGAAAACTGAAGAGGAGCTATGTTGAGAGGTACCAAGCTGTCAGGTGTAGAGACTGCAGTTTGTGATGAAGCAGAGATCCCTGACTCTGTGTAAGCAGAGATGGAAAAACTGGTAGAAGGTATGGCTCCCTGCTGCTGAATTGAAGGAGAAGGGAGTACCAAGGTTGTCTCAGCTACTGAGGAGCAATCAGAATCATGGTGGCATGGTCGTTCTTTAACTTGACAAAAGTCTTGAGAATGAGAGGGAATGCATACAGGAAGAGATTCGTCCATTCCAGAAGAAAAGCATCTGCCTCGAGGTGATGAGAATAGATTCTGGAGCAGAACTGAGGCAGTTTGTGGTTGTGGGGACCTGCAAAGAGATCTGAGGCGTTCCCCACTGTGAAAAAATGTGATGAAGAGGCGAGGAATGGAGTGTCCATTCGTGAGGTTGCAGAAGACGACTCAAGTTGTCTGCCAAGCAATTTTTCGCCCATTGGATGTAGACAGCTTTGAGGAAGGTGTTGTGGCGGATTGCCCAGTCCCAAATCTTCAGAGCTTCTTGACAAAGGGAGGAAGATCCCGTCCCTCCCTGTTTGACATAATACATGGCGACTTGGTTGTCCGTCCGAATGAGGACTACCTGATCTTGAAGATGTTGAAAAGCTTTGAGAGCCTTGAAAATCGCTCCGAGTTCCAACAGATTGATGCGACACTAACGATCCATATTGGTCCAGTGGCCTTGAGTACAGAGACTATCGAGATGAGCGCCCCAAGCGTAGGTCGAGGAATCTGTTGCGAGGACCTTCTGATGAGGGGGCGTTTGAAACAGCAAGCCTCTGGAGAGATTGGAAGAGAGCATCCACCAGCTAAGAGACTGTCTCAATGATGGAGTGACTGCAATGTGTCAAGAAAGTGGGTCGCAAACCTGCGTCCACTGAGATGCCAGGGTCCACTGAGGAATTCTGAGGTGAAGTATGGCAAAAGGAGTCACGTGTACTGTGGAGGCCATGTGACCCAGGAGTACCATAATGTGTCTCGCTGATATGGAGCAAAATTTCTGGGATGTAGTCATTCGTCCTCCTTCCTCCCAGCAGGTCTACCATCTCTCCTCCCACACTAGGTCCAACATCCATAGTCAGTGGAATGCTTTTTTGTTTGGGGGGCCCAAAAGCACTGCCCAGGCTCCACCCCAGACCCAGCCGCCATATTAATAATAGTACTAATTGTAAATGCCATTTCTTTCATTTATCACATACACACAATAAGGGTATATCGTTCCAACTCCTTCTACTGCCACATCCAACATTTCTCCCTCTCTCATCCCCCCGGACTGTGTACAGCATCTTTTGCCCCTGCACACCAGCCCCATGCCCAATATTTCTCCTTCTATTACCCCTCTCCAGAACCATGCAACATCTCTTCCTCCATTCCCTCCACTACCAGGTCCAACATTCTTCCCTCTTGCATCTGTCCCACTGTTCCCTCTCCACCACCACATCCAACATTTCTCCCTCTCATCTCTCTCTACCTTACTCCTCTCCCACCAACATGTCCAACAATTCTCTTCCTATGCCCAACATTCTCCTCTTTCTTACTTTCCCCGTGTACACCATCTCTTTCCCTCACACCCATGCTCAACAATTTTCCCTTTCTATTCCCTCCTCTACCTCAGCATCTCTTTCCTTCTATCCTTCCATCTTATCTCCCAAGTTCATGCTCCTTCTTTCCCTTCCTTCTGTATCCCAAGTTTGTGCCCCTTCCCTCCTTCCTTACAGACTTTGTCTTAAGTTTGTCTCCCCTCTCTTCCTTCTGTGTCCCAAGTTCATGCTCCCACCCTCCTTCCTTCCTTTGACCCAAGTTAATGCCCCTTCCTTCTGTATCCAAAGTTTGTGACCCCTCCCTCCTTCCTTACTGACATTTTCTCTGCATACAGAGTGCTTTATGTTTTTTTAAATTTTATTCTTGGTAGATCATTTTGACTTGGTCATTTTAAAAGTAGCTCGAAGCCAAAAAAGTGTGGGCACCCCTGCTCTAGAGCCATTTCTTATATGACTGGATGAGCTATATTTATCTTTTTTTTAGTTGTTTAAATTCATGCAGAAATAAATGGCTAGATTGAACCTAATGACTTCATTAACGCCTTTCCCTTTTTTAAACCTCTATATCAGTGGTTCCCAAACCTGTCCTGGAGGACCCCCCAGGCCAGTCGGGTTTTCAAGATAGCCCTAATGAATATGCATGGAGCAGATCTGCATTCCTGGCATCTCCATTATATGCAAATCTCTGTCATGCATATTCATTAGGGCTATCTTGAAAACCCGACTGGCCTGGGGGTCCTCCAGGACAGGTTTGGGCACCACTGTTCTATACCATTTGAAAAAGGGCAAATATCTAATTATTCCCTTCTAGAATTGGATACTTCTTAAATTTATTAAAAATATTCTAGCACAAGTGTCAAACCTTAAAAAAGGAAGTCATATTGAGCATTGGAAAATAATAAACTAATAAAAAATAGTACATATTTAGGGCTCCTTTTACTAAGTTGTGATAGTGATTTTAGTGTGCACTTAGCGCGCGCAGAATTGCCATGTGCAATAGACGCCAACGCCAGCATTGAGCTGGCTTTAGTTTTCCCGCTTAGCATGGAGGTTTGCATGCGCTAAACATGCTAGCGCACCTTAGTAAAAGAGGGGGTTAATTTTCCCCATCCCACTCCACCCGGCTACTTTTTCATGCCACCCGACTGGAAAAATTTTCTGGGGAGAACACTGAAAACGCCCTGGTAAATAGGAGGAGGGCGTGTAGGCTTGGCAGGAGCTGGCTTTGGCTTAGGTCTGACAATAGAAGCAAAGGATTTTCATGCTCAGACAATTTCTTGGTGGCTGCCTCAATAGATTCATCGAAGAGGTCATTGCCTGCACAAGGAATATTAGCCAAGCGGTTCTGAAGATTAGGATCCATGTCAATGGTACGAAGCCAGCCAAGGCGGCGCATTGCTACAGAACAAGCAGCCGCCCTGGCAGACAACTCAAAGGCATCGTAAGACTGAAGTAGATGTAATCTGAGTTGTGATAGAGAAGCTATGACTTCTTGAAATTCAAAGTGCTTTTGAGTATCTAAATAACTGAGAAATTTAGGCAAAAGAGCAATGAGAAACTCAAAATAAGTGATAAAATGGAAATTGTAATTAAGGACTTTAGAGGACATCAAGGCATTTTGATAGATGCGACGTCCAAATTTGTCGATAGTTTTCCCTTCCAGGAGAAACGGTAGCATAAAACTTGGAAGGATAGGAACTTTTCAAAGATGACTCCACAAGTAGGGATTGGTGAGATAACTGTGAATTCTCAAATCCTTTGCACTGGAGAGTTTTATTTGCCTGGAAATTGCCTGGAAATTGCATAAGGAGTCTCCAGGCATCTGGTAAAAGTCTGAGAGAAAAGCTTGTGAAGAGGAAGCTTAAGTGACTCTGCCAGAGGTTGAGGAAGATGCATGACTTACAGATACTTCTTAGAGTATTTGGAACCAGCATTCAATTGAAGGTCCAAGTCAACAGCCATCTGACGAAGAAATGAAGAGGAAGATAGCTGATCCACCAATGTCTTGCCTCAAGAAGGACTTGAGGTCATCGAGGCAGCCTGGGTCGAAGATGAAGCTTCGGCTGGAAAAAAGGCATCAAAAGAATAGGAAGACTTGGACGAAGCAATCGAAACCACTGAGTCCTCGAGGTGTGGAAGTGGAGACTTCGATCGAGGAGTCGATGGTCTAGTAGAACTAGAAGGTGTATATCGAGGCTTGGTTGAAGAAGGACGATCTTTGGAAGAAGAGCCATGCCTGGATGTATGCCTTGAGGAAGGCCTCGATCGTCGGTGAGAATGGTGCTTGGAAGCAGGTCTCGAAGATCGAGGAGACTTCGCCCCGGAGATAGAAGCAGTCAATGCCATCAAGGAATGGATAGGGCTGGAAGCTGTAGATTGAAGCTCCAGAGGCTTGATGGAGGAACTTCAATGCACTCCCAAAGACTCTGCTCTTTGTATGGAGTGTAAGGATTCCTGTCGAGGCACTCGCAAAGAATCTGCTCCTTGCTTCACATGCATAGATGCCAGACCAGAAACTCGCAGAGACTCTGCTCACTGCATAGTGTGTAGGTTCAGACTGAGGCATAGGAAGAGGCTCAACCTCGTGGGAGTCTGCAGGCTGGAATAGAGTAAGAAGCTTCGGTCCCATATTAGTGAGGAACTGAATGAATTGTTTCTCTAACATGGTCTGGAAAGAAGCCGGCAAGGATGGATCCGCGTCTGAAACCGGACCAGCTGCTTTGGTTGGAGATTCCACAGAGGCAGTGGAAATGTGCTTCGACTTGGAAGTCTTAGGCACCTTAAACACCATCGCTGGAACTTTCTGCTGAGCTATCTGACCTGAGGATACAGGGGAAGATACAGCAGACGTCGTCGAGAAAAGAGCCACTGCAAACGAAGAAGGTCTGATGAGGCTCGAGGTCGAAGCAGCGGAGGCAGGAGGACCCTCGGTCGAAGGTGAGACTGAGGTCGGCTTTAGAGTCGAGGAAGTGGTCGAATCCATCCCGAAGAGCTTCTCCACTGAAAGTAGACAACATTTAAGGGCTCGAGGTTGAAGAATAGCACAGCGCTCGCACGACTTCGGATGATGATCTGGCCCAAGATACTTGAGGCACCTACTGTGTGGGTCCATGAGAGAAATCGCACGTCGACACTGGCTACACTTCTTGAAGCCTGTTGCTAGCCGGGATATAGGAGGAAAAACAGCCGCCGCAACGTCAAAGCCCCTGGGCTATGGCCTGCCCTGGCAGCCAAATGGAAGAAATCTTTTTTTTTTTTTAAACTAGAAATAAAAGAAATACAGCGATTCGTGAAGAAAAAGAACACAAACCGCGGTGAGAGAAGGTACGCGTTAAGTAAGTTGAACGCAGAGAGTCAAAGAGGGACTTCTCGGCTCCGCGGAAAACTGAGAACTGAGGAGACGCACCCTGTGCTGGGCGGGAAGGCACTTGCGCATGCGCAGTGCAGCTAACTTGAAACTTCTAGTTTCTACAAGCAAGTCTGCTTGCGAGGCTTCCGCATTGTGGCTCCGTCGATGACATCACCCATATGTGAGAATAGACTGCCTGCTTGTCCTGGGATAATTGCCGCTTTCTCTGATGGGGAGGATACATCTCTTCAAAACAGTTTTATTCCCAAAATGGTTTTATGTTCTCCAAACTCTTTCCTTGTATTTATTACAGAAGGATGTTCGGGCTTTATATTCGATGTTATCCAAGTTTTGTTGTGTGTGGGGGGAAGAAACCTAAATTTAGATGGCATCTATTGTTGGAACCTTGGACCAGGATTTGGAGTGCCGAACCTTCTTGCCTATAATCAGGTTTCTTTACTACGTCATATTCGGGATTGGGTCTTGGGCACTATGTTGTATACAGATCTGACTTTGGAGCGAGATTATTTTTATCCCGTTCACCTTCTTTATCTCCTCCATGCACATTTTACATAGTCCTTTTTAGGCCCCTCTGGGTGGTATGGAAGAGGATACTCTTTTTGGCACCAGGATCCCCATTAGAGAATGACACGGGGAAAAAATGTCCCCCCTCTGTCTTCCCCATGTCCTTTCAGCATCCTTCTCCCCCCTCTGTCTTCCCCATGTCCTTTCAGCATCCTTCTCCCCCCCTGTCTTCCCCATGTCCTTACAGCGTCCTTCTCCCCACTCTGTTTTACCCATTTCCCTTCAGCGTCTTTTCCTCTCCACCCCACATTTCCACCTCCCTGCCCCTTACCTTCGTGGCGCTTTCACTCCCCTCCCCTCCAAGGACAACAGGCCCAGTCCGACAAACCTCTCTGCCCTTTACCTATGGCCAGCGATATCTAAACTGCCTTCTTTCAGCAGCCAGAACGTTGTAGTTGCATATGGCTGCCGTAAAGGTCATCTCTGCTGCAACATCCGGTTGCGTCAGAGATGACCTTTACAGCAGCCACACGCAGCTTCAACGCTCCGGCTGCTGTAAGAAGGCAATTTAGACTCGCGGCCACGAAGGTAAGGGGCAGGGAGGGAGAAAGGGAGCTGTTTCAACTCAGCGGCGGCAGTAAAGAGGGCGGCAGTAGGGAGGGAGCCTGACAGGTGACCGTACGCGTTCCCTCCCTTAACTGCGGGGACAAGGCCATTCACCACTCCACGGGGCGGTGAATGGCCTTGTCCCCGTAGCCACGGTGAACACAGGTTTTTCCTCACTGTTTTGGCGGGTTACCCATAGCTAGACGTGGGTAACAGCCACCGTGTCATTCTCTAATCCCCATGTTAGTGTCTTGCTGCCATTGGTAGGAAATTTCTTTCCCCCCTGGTTTTTGGTCGGTGGAGAGCTAGGGGAGTGGAGAATCTTATGCATGTTTTGCGGGAAGACAGGGCACACATATCACATGAGTTTTTGCAGAGGGGTGTGTCACACATTGGCCTTTTTTATGCCTATTGTCAGATGGGGCATTATGTGGGTTCACTCCCTATGGGATCTTTGTCTAGGGATTTTGGGATTCGCTTTTGTGCTTTCCTAAAAGCGGATCCAGAGACCAAGATCTCAGTTTCATATTTTCACAGACAATTCACTGACTTTAGTTCCCCCAGGGATTTTTTTTCTATTTTGGAGGCTTGGCAGCAGGACCTGAGGAGGGAACTTAAAGAGGGAAATTTCTTGCTCGGAGCTCTTAAAAAAAAAAAAAAAAAAAAGACTCCTGGTCTGGTGTATAATGCTGAACTTCGGGAGTGTCACTGTAGAATCCTGATGACAGCATATACTTCCCAAAGTTAGGCTTATTACTTGGGATGTGTGCATACTCAGTTATGTAAAAAGTGTTCTGCTGAGGTGAATTCTTATTTTCATGGCCTCTGGGGTTCTACACGTATTCAGAGATGCTGTTGTTTTTGTTTTGGTTTTTTTTTGGGGGGGGGGCACTGGCTTCCTTTTTGAGGAGGGTTTTGCAAGTACCTATTTGTGTCTCTCCATTTTCCTTGCTGTTTGCTCACTTTTCTATGTTATCGGTGTATACTTCCGACAGAAAACTGTTTCTAGGTAAATGTTATATTTGGGAGAAAAAATGTATTTTTAATCATTGGATGTCTGATGAATCCCCCTCCCCATCCTTTTGGTACTGGAGAAACAAACTTCATGAACTGATGGGATGGGAGGCCAGGATGGCTTACACCTCTCACAGAAGAAGTAGAGATTTTGTTAATTCTTGGACTCCTTATTTGAACATTTTGCCTCCAGGAAGTCGTAGTAGTATTTTAAAATCAACTTCAGATGTATACTACTCCACCTGTCTAAGTTCTTCTGTTCTTTTGTCTGTTGGATGGTTTGGGATAGGGAGGGGAGGGGTTTCCGGTGGGGGAAAGGGGGGGCTTGGTTGAGTTATGGAGGATATCAGAGTACACTCCTCCATGGCAGGTAGATCTTATTGTATAAGCTTGGCTGGTGTACTTGCCTCTGTTTGTGTTGTCTTTTTCTTGCTAATAACAAGATTTAAATATAAATCCACAAACAAGTAAAAAAAATTAAATGCACCACAAAATTAAAAACAAAATAAACGGAGCACATGAGCGAGACACCTTCATACTTGACTGCAGAAGGAAGAACTGAAGGGGGCAGCAGACTGTGGAGAAGGAGTTGAAAGCTATGATTGACCTCTTCTGCAATATGCTCGTGAGTACAGATAGATAACACCTATGGTTCAGCATACCATCCCTATTCACAGGAGCTGCTATTAAATATTTAATTCTACTGTGTTTCACCGAAAATAAGAGTGTCTGTTATATTAATTTGGGGTCCAAAAAATGCATTAGGGCTTATTTTGGGGGAGGATGTCATTTTTTTTCATGTACAACAATTATCTCTCCCTTCCTCTCCTCCACCCCAATTCTTCCTCTTTCTTTTATCCCCCCCATATACAGAATCTTTCCTCCCCTGTCACCCATCCCCTTGTGCAGCAGAACCCCACTGACCCTCCCACTGTGAGACTGACATACCTCCGCTCCAAGGCCTCCAAAATCAGCAGCAATGGCAGTTGTTTTGGGATGACTCAGAGTGGAGGTATGTCAGGTCTCACCAGGGTGGTGATTGCTGAATTGACGAGTCCAATTTTTTCAGTGAATCGGGCAACAGTAGTGTCAGGGATGGAGTCAGAGACATTTGCGGGGGGCTTCAGGGGATGATCTTAACTAGGGACTATTTTGGGGGGGAGGGCTTATAATAGGAGCATCTTTAAAAAATCATGCTAGGGCTTATTTTCAGGATAGGTCTTATTTTCGGGGAAACAGGGTAGTACTTAAATAATTTTTAATGTCCCTCTGACTTACCCCCTCCTTTATAAAGTTATGCTAGCATTTTTAGCACCGACTGTGGCAGATGCTCATAGGAGTTCTACGAGTATGGGAGCCATTACTGCAGCAGCCGGCACTAAAAATGCTAGCGTAGCTTTGTAAAGGAGGGGGGGGTCAATGAGCACCACCACTGAAAATCTCAATGAGGCAAAATGCTACTATACAGAGCCTTCTCAGAATATAGAAAAATAAACAACACACACCTGTAGAATTAGCTGAAATATAAGTAAAATATAACAGACTTAAAGGATGTGGCAATAATAAATTTCACCTTCAGTGATTCCGATATCAATTTATATAAATCCTATTTGGCTATGTAATTAACATTTATATACTTGAAAGTTCTCTACATATCCATAAGTGAGTTTTGAAACTATGTGCATTATATTCTACCTTAAATAAAATGTATTCATTACCTAGGGTCCCTTTTACTAAAACTTAGTATGCTCTAATAAAATCAGCATAAGCTAAACGCTAAGCACACACCAATATAATTAGTGCACACTGAGCTTTAGTGAAAGGGCCCCCTAATATTTTATGAACAAACAAAATAATCTTGGAACAAAACTAACAGGATAAGAGAGAAAGAAACAGAAAATGTGGAGAATAATCTAAGGAGAAAGCTGAGAACCAGGAACTAGGGTTTAAACCCAGATGATTAACGATGGCATTTACAAAGCTTAGTAGAGGTTTCTACCACCCGCCAGCAAGGTAAATGCTCCAATGCTCATAGAATTCCTATGAACGTCTGAGCATTTACCTTGTTGGCCTGCGGTAGAAACCTCTACTGCGGCTTTGTAAAAGGAGCCCTAAGTGATTTGTTCAAGATCACAAGGAGCACTATCCAGTCACCTTTTAGCTAGATTTACTAAAAGGCACTAACTACCACATTAATGTGCATTAATATTTATATATAATGTGCATAAATGTTGCTAATAATACAGTAGCATATTTTATTAAAGTTTATTTTTTTTTTTTATTATAAGCTCTCTGGACAGGGATACTATATAAACCGACTGTTTTAAATATAACTCACCACCTGCTACTGCTGAATAAATCACAAGCTAAATTCAAAAAGCAGATACAGGTAAGAATGTTTAAAGAATGGTCAAAGTATTATTGCGGCTTTAAGAATGCCATAGAAATATTACCAATATAAAAAGATACACAATGTACTAAAAGTGTTTACACGGCTTACTGGAGCCATATTCAAACAGGAAGCCATTTTGTCTAGTTAGACCAGTGATCTCCAACTCAAACCCTTTGCAGGGCCACATTTTGGATTCATAGGTACTTGGAGGGCCTCAGAAAAAAATAGGTAATGTCTTATTAAAGAAATGATAATTTTGCACGAGGTAAAAACTCTTTTTAGTTTAACTATAAATTACAATATTATTAAGACTTAGCTAAAAGAAAAGATTTATAAAGAGCCATATGATCAAAAAACTGCTTTATTTTACTTTTGTGATTATGATAAACATACTGAGGTCCTCAAAATAGTACGTGGCGGGCCGCATGTGGGCTGTGAGTTTGAGACCACTGAGTTAGACTGAACAATACAATTTAAATAGATCATGCATAAAGTTCAAGTTATGTAGCTACCTTACAACTGGGATAAACCATATTCAACTGCATACAGGGATAAAGCACAAAAAAAAGAAAGTGTCCTTGGATTCCACAGTAAATCATTTTGAAAAATATCTTATAGGAAATTATTTGGATGCTATGGCTATATCCATCAAGTACAAAGTATACTTAATCATAAAGGTAAAATTTAACATTTAGGAAAATAACAATTCTTTAAAGTTTCAAACCATGTGTTCCAAATTTAACACTAAAATATTAAATGAATGAAGAACCTAATACAGTAAACAAATAATTATGTAAGTTGTAGGTATTTCATACGCAAGTTGTATATTTCTTGTTATTCCATAAGTCAAAATTTTTTTAAAAAAATTTGTAACTTTTTATTTACATATTGATTGATTGATAGAAAATTTCTAAAGATACAAAGATATAAAGGCTGTTATGGCATAAAATATGTCCACTTTCCTACATCATCATGACTGTACTTCCTATTGGTTGTAATACAGCCCATAAATATTTATATGCCTCTGTTTTGACACCGTTCCATACCATAAAGTTAGCAAGTATGTTTTGTTTCTTTGAGAATTGGTTAATTACAAACACACTCAAAAGTATCAGTAATAAAGGTTTCTCATCAAATCCAACAGTAGAAAACTTTTCTTATGCACGTCTCCTAGAACTAAGTGCAGCCACACTTTTAGGGGGAAATCATCAATATGTCCTACTGTTAAGAAGAATTATTTTACCAGAGTGTGGTGCAGCGGTTAAAGCTACAGCCTCAGCATCCTGAGGTTGGTTCAAACCCACGCTGCTCCTTGTGACCCTGGGGAAGTCACTTAACCTCCCCCCACACGCACACACATACATTTCGCCCCAGGTACATTAGATAGATTGAGGCCGCAGGAACAGACAGAGAAAAAAATGCTTGAGTATCTGAATAAATTCATGTAAACCGTTCTAAGTTCCTCTGGGAAAACGGTATAGAAAATAGAATAAATTAATATTTTAGCATAAGGTTACATTGCATAAAATAGAACCCTTTATTAAAATAATCCATCTTAACAGTAGCAGACATTGATGAATTCCCTTTTACAAAAATGTGAAAGAGGTTTGCTGAATGCTGTGCCCTGATCCAACAGTCACAGAGTTCCTATGAGCATCAGAGCAGCGCAGAGCATTCAGCATGCCAGCAGGCACTAAAAATCTTTTCTGCGATTTAGTAAAAGTGTTTGTGGGTAATATTACGATGTGCTGTGCAATAAGAGACAAATCCAGCTGAAAAATTCTTAATACTTACCATTTTCGCCTTACAGTTTAAACAAAAGTTGTATTGTTAAAAACCTATGGATTTATTAAAGTGATCACTCAAATTATCACAATGACACATTTATATATTTTTCCATTTCACTAAAAAAAAATTGTTGATATTACAAGATTAACAATAGAAAGCAAAATGATGTTCTCTCCACATTCAAAACACAAAACAAAATATAAGTTTACCTACCTTTCTTACTAATCAGCAATACCTAGAAGTAAAGAACTCTAAATAACCGTTTTTCTAAACACTGCTTACCAGAAACAAAACAAAACACAACACAACACAACACAACACAACACAACACATCACCAATTCACTAAATGGCGCCCAACTGAGGAGGGAAATGTACAGAGCATGCGTGACTCATGCCACAAGGTGTCCTTAACACCAATGCATTGGATCACGTGCTCCACTGCAGCTGTTGCAATCACGCTATCAGCTAAGCGCATGCGTGCAAAGAAAAAAGTAAAAACGATCTCGACTCGCTATCGCCATCAGGAAGAAAAAAAAAAAAGAGCTACCAACAACAACAAAAAAACTACTTCTAACGCAACTAAACACAAAATTACTATAATAATGAGACACAACCTACCTTCACAAAAACACTACCACCTTCGTTTCTGTTGGCGGACGCACCTCGACCGACTCCAGCGTATTTTTTCTCTACCTTCTCCGTTCTCGTTCTTTCTCTTTGCCGAGATTCAAACAAACTAGGCGGCTGAACAGCCAGCCCCTCCTCCCCCGCAGCACGCGCTAGTCCGTTATGCAAATTGCACAAGTATAGACGCCCCATTATTTCTGTGAGCCAATCCCTAGTAAGTTCTGTGATCGTTAATATGCAAAACAGTTGGGAATATATTTAAATAAAAAAAAAAACGTGACTTTTGGATACACCC
This sequence comes from Geotrypetes seraphini, assembly GCF_902459505.1. Taxonomy (NCBI): domain Eukaryota; kingdom Metazoa; phylum Chordata; class Amphibia; order Gymnophiona; family Dermophiidae; genus Geotrypetes; species Geotrypetes seraphini. The sequence goes on along the minus strand of NC_047085.1, from coordinate 236,703,057 downwards.
TTTTGTCTTCTAGTGCTGGCTGGAGGAGAACGTTCCGATGAGAGGTTTTTGTTAAGGTAGAACTGAATTGTTCTTAGTCAGATGGTTGAAAGGAACAAATACTAGAGTGAAACACGGTTTCTGTTTGTGGTTTAACAGAAATTTTAACAAAAAAGTCGTAGTTATTTAATATTGGAGGGAAAGTTTTTTTACGTATCCGAAAGTCAATAACAACCAAAGGATAAAGAGTATGTTTTCTGTTATATTTCATGGTAGTTTGATTTGTCAACTCTTTTTTTTTTTTTTTTTTCTAGTGGGTAAGGTTTTTAGTTTGTAAGAATAAACAAGTTATGCTGTTTAAAATGATTATACACAACTGCAACTGTATAGTTTTCTTAAGTTCTTTTTTTTTTTTTTTCAATCCAACGTTATTGAGCCTATACTTTAGATTAAATCTATCACCCAGATCTAGAGATTTAAAAAAAATAGATTGAATGCCTGTTCTAATTTACTAAAACATTCTGTTATAAAATCATGCTTTGCTACATTTAATTTTTTTTTAACATGCAGAGAAGTAAAATGGCATAGCTAAACAAAAACAAATATTTTTAGCATGGGGATATTTTTAATATACCACAATTCTTTTTAGAGACAGATTTTACAATTTTAACTTCCACTGTCAAGACCAGACAGATTCCATTGAGTAGGAGATTGGTGGCAGAATTCTTAGAAAGCCAGAAGAGGCATAAAGAGAGACCATAATGTTCCCCTTGTGAGGCATCAGGTGCATATGGAAATTGGTACTTATTTGGCCTGGGTATCCAACTTTTTCAAGCTTTGGTACTTTAGGCAGTTGCCTATGTCTAAATCCTGGAGTGCATTTTCTGTATATTTTATTACACTGCTTTAAGGAAGAGAACTAGTAATAAAAATAAGTCATTGAGGACATTCTGGTTGTGCTCGGCTATAGGAGCTAGCTCTTTAGGTGTCTGAGGTAAAGGAGAAATCAATGGTAGAAAACAGCGAGGAGGTGGGGAGGAAAGGTTTTGTGTCATAGAAGGTAATTTAGAAAACAATGGTTGGAAAAGGTATAAAGTACATTTATGAATAACAAAATTATGCTTTATCTACTACTTTTTATTGGCCTTAAGCTTGTTTAGCTCAAAGTTTGCTGTTTACTTTTAGCAGACTTGTTAAAGTAGCATTTCAGTATAATTTGAAGACGTACTTGAGATAGTGTAGTGTGACTTGTTACTAGGGCTTGACTTATTAACAGGTACTAATAAATATTAGTATGCATTGTTATTAAAGAGGTCCTATTTAATACACCTGGGGTATACATTACACGTTAATGGGGCTGAAGCAGTAAATTTGTGTTAGAAAGCCATGTACCAGCACTTAGGGGCCCTTTTACTAAAGGGTATTATGCTAAGACCAGATTTAATGTGGCAATATTTGGTGTTTTGGATTTTTGTTTGTTTTTTCGGTCTCTGGTAACTTTCTTTCATTAGCATATTTAGGGAGTGCTAAGTGCTCCCATGTTAACTCACTGTTGGCTAATGTATGCTAAATTCACACTAATTAGCAAAATACTACAAAACTTGTTAACATATCTTGCAGTGGATTGTTTTTCACTTGCTAAGCACGGGCAAACACTTCACACTCTTTCTAATGCAACAATCAGGACAAGTGGGTAGTGAATCCAAACCTGCACACTATGCAGAAGGTATCGGTAATAAACTCCTCCTTCCTTACTGAAGTGTACTGCCCCTTTCAGTTTTTCCTTCCACATGCTTGCATGAAGATATGTCTCTTCTACTCTGTTTTAAAGCTTTTTATTTTGGGATATTATTATTTTTTGCATCAGATTTTTGAGACTTTTGGTGCTAGAGTTCCCAGCATTCCTGGGTTACCTTTGCCTGAGAGAAGAAGCGGACTTGGGGTCTGTAGCTGGCAGGCCAATCTAGCCAGTTTGCTTAACATTTTAAGAAAATGGGGGACTGTTCCTTTGATGCTAGCTCACCCCTGAGTTCTCAGGAGCTTGAGCACCAGTAGTAGTCCTTTGGGGGGACCGTCAGGATGATGGCTGTGTGTTTCTTCCCCCTTCGCATGCACGGTTCAGTGTAGAGTTCCAGTCGGGTCTTGCTACAGCTGGCAGCCAGAAGATTTCAGAGTGGGAGGCTGATTTTTGAAACAGTATCCTTATAGTTCCAGTTTTGCACAGGAGCTGAAGCAGACTAAGGCAGTGTTTCTCAGCCTTTTCAAGCCAAGTACCTCCTAAGCCTAACAAGTACCCTGCCCAAGCTCTGCCCCAGACCCACCCAAATTCTGCCCCTGACTCCACCCCCATAATAATAGTACTAATTGTAATACCATTTCTTCTATTTAATTTTATAAACAACCAATCTCAGCCAAGGTCTTGGTTTCTTATAAACTCCTTCAAGTTACACATTGCTCTGAGAGCCTTCTCCGGAATCAGAGGAACTTTTTTTTTTTTTTAAGCACAAAATGGTCCATAGGAATTCCTTATATTAAAAAAAAAATAAAAAAAGGAGGGGGGAATGCTAATTAAACTTTTCATACAACATTCGATACATAAAAAGTACTTATACTGATACTGTCTATGGCAAGTTCTCTTGCACACATCCCCTCCCCCTTCCAATGGTCTATCATCTCCCCTCCCTCCTTTCTGGCCCCTCTCCCAGTCCAATATTTCTCCCTCTCATCCCCCGGATCATGTGCAGCATTCTATCACTCCACTCCAGCACCATTCCACATCTCTCCCTCCATCACTATGTCCAATATTCCCCCAACTTGAAATCTCTTTCAATCTATCTCTCTGTTTCTTCTCCATCACCATATCCAACTCGATAAACAATCTGTGGAATTTCTTATCAAATTATCCACCCATGGCATGCCCCCTAACACAAAAGGCACTTAAACCACAGCAGAACCAAGTTTGATTTCCACTGTAGCTCCTTCTGACTTTGGGCAAGACACTTAACCCTCCATTGCCCCAGATTTAAAACTCGGATTGAAAGTTCACTAAGGACAGAGGAAATACTTGTATGTAATATAAATATGCAAACCACTTCAGCTGCAATGTAACACAAAGCTCTTTTCTAGTAGTACTAAGTCAATTATTATGAACCCCAAAGGGTCACAAAACATCATGCCCCCCTTACTTGTCTGAACTGCACTCGCTCCTCCTTCGGTCCTCAGCTTCAGCAGCACTCCCGCAAGCAACAATCCACGTGCTGCACGTGGCTGACCCAGAAGCCTTCTCATTGACGTCAGAGAGAAGGCTTCTGGGTCAGCCACTTACGTGCAGTGCCTGAATTGCTGCATGCACCGTCCACCGCAAGGAACGCTACCGAAGACTGAAGGATTGAGTGCAGCTCTAAGAAGGTTGTCGTGGGCAGGAACGTGAGATCCTGGATGGTGGTGGTAGCAGCAGCAGCAGCGGCGGATGGACAGGTGGAAATTGGCAGCCAAGCCATGTACCCCCCAACAGGTGGCCTGCGTACCCCTTAGGGTACGTGTACCGTGGATTGAGAAACACTGGGCTAAGGCACCTTTGCAGCAAAGCATGTCACAATGAGTACAGACTGTGAGTCTATGGGAAAATTGTGAGGGGGTCTGCAAAATTGATTTTTGGCAGTTTCTGCCTATAGGATCCCCCTCCTCCCAAATCCTATGTTTTGTTTTGGGTTTGTTTTTTTAATTTTTGAAGTTTAGCCGTTTTTGGCACCAAAATGCTACCGTGGCAGCCACCTTAGATTTTCTGATTTTATTTTAAAGTTCTCCATCTGCTTCAAAAGCCATCATTTGACCTTAAAATTGATGGCAATGGACCCCTCAGTCCCTATTACCTCCATTTCATACCAATTTTGTAGAGGAACACATGAGGAAAGGGTGGAAGCCTTGAGCTTAGCCCCCACCACCCCACCCACCTACTGGAAGACTAACAGCAGCTCAATGTTGGCGTTAGCATTTAGCGTGCATGGCAATTCTGCGCACGCTAAAACCACTATCACAATTTAGTAAAAGGAGCCCTAAATGTGTACTATTTTTATTAGTTAATTATTATTGTTTTCCAATGCTCAATATGACTTCCTTTTTTAAGGTTTGACACTTGTGCCAGAATATTTTTACTAAATTTAAGAAGTATCCAATTCTAGAAGGGAATAATTAGATATTTGCCCTCTTTCAAATGGTATAGAGGTTTAAAAATGGGAAAGGCTTAATGAAGTCATTAGGTTCAATCTAGCCATTTATTTCTGCATGAATTTAAACAACAAAAAAAAAGGAAAAATATATCTCATCCGGTCATACAAGAAATGGCTCTACAGCAGGGGTACCCACACTTTTTGGGCTTGCGAGCTACTTTTAAATGACCAAGTCAAAATGATCTACCAAAAGTAAAATTTTAAAAAGCACACTGTACGCAGAGAAAATGTTAATTATCATTTATATTCTGTGGGTTTTCAAAGAGGTCAAGGCAGATGACTTTATGCAATGTTACCTCAGGAACAACTATACAAAAATAGACAAATATATCCCCTCCCTTTTTACTAAACTGCAATAGCGGTTTTTAGCCCAGAGAGATGCGCTGAATGCCCTGCGCTGCTCTCGATGCTCATAGGCTCCCTGCACTAAAAACCGCTATTGCGGTTTAGTAAAAGGGGGCCATAGTGCAAAATATAGACAGCAAATATAAATTCTCAAAACGGACACATTTTGATCACTAAATTGAAAATAAAATAATTTTTCATACCTTTTTGTCTGATTTCATAACTATAAATTCAATATTTATTTCCTTCTGTCCCTCCCCTTTTCTTTCTGTCTTTCAGTAAATAAACGACAAAGAAACAATAAACCCCAATGGTTCACCGCAGAGATCTCGCACCTCATTAAGGAGAAGAAAAAAGCGTTTCTCTCCTACAAGCGCACAGAGAAAAGAGAGGCAAAGGTAGAATATAGGACCAGGTCTACAGCGGTCAAAATGGCAGTTAGGGAGGCAAAACTTCGAGTGGAAGAAATTCTGGCAAAAAACATTAAAAAAGGGGGACAAATCCTTCTTCAGGTATATTAGTGACAGAAAAAGGACACAGGCGGGATAGTACACCTTAGAAGACCGGACGGAAGTTACGTGGAAGCAAATTCTGATAAAGCCGAACTACTGAATGAATACTTCTGCTCAGTCTTCACCTGTGAGGCACCGGGACATGGTCCGCAGTTGAAGGCAACACAAAGCACAGAAGACCCGTTTCAGAATTTTGAGTTCACACCAGGTGAAGTTTACAGTGAAATGGCAAGACTCAAGGTGAACAAAGCCATGGGATCAGACAATTTGCACCCAAGAGTGCTCAGAGAATTGAGCGATGTCCTGGCGAAACCGTTGGCTGAGCTATTCAATCTCTCCCTAAGTAAGAGGAAAGTTCCCCTGGACTGGAAATTAGCTATTGTCGTTCCTCTGCATAAAAAGGGTTGCAGGGCAGAGGCTGCGAATTATAGACCGGTGAGACTCTCACATCAATTGTGTGCAAACTCATGGAAACACTAATTAAAAGCAAATTGGACACGATCTTGAATGAAGGGAATCTTCGGGATCCCAGTCAGCATGGATTAACCAAGGGTAGGTCCTGCCAATCCAATCTCATCAGCTTCTTTGACTGGGTAACAAGAAAGTTGGACTTGGGAGAGTCTTTGGATGTCGTGTACCTGGACTTCAGTAAAGCTTTTGACAGTGTCCCAAACTGCAGTCTGCTAAGCAAGATGGAATCGATGTGGTTAGGAGAGACACTAACTGCATGGGTCAATGATTGGCTGAGTGGCAGACTTCAGAGGGTGGTGGTTAATGGTACCTCTCTAAAACATCGGAGGTGACCAGTGGAGTGCCACAGGGCTCGGTCCTGGGTCCACTCCTTTTCAACATATTCATAGGGGATCTGACTCAAGGGCTTCAAGGTAAAATAACACTATTCGCCGATGACGCCAAACTATGTAATATAGTAAATCAATGCAGTTTACAGAATTATATGGCACAGGACCTGCTTACATTGGAAAGTTGGTCCTCAGCTAGGCTTCAATGCTGAGAAATGTAAGGTTATGCACCTCGGAAGCGGAAATCCATGCAGGACGTACTTCTTTAACGGAGAAACTTTAACTAGGACTTCAGCAGAACGAGATTTAGGAGTAATCATCAATGCAGACATGAAAACTGCCAATCAAGTGGAGAAGGCTTCATCTAAGGCAAGGCAGATATTGGGTTGTATCAATAGAAGTTTCGTCGGCCGAAAGCCTGAAGTCATAATGCCGTTGTACAGGGCCATGGTGAGACCTCATCTGGAGTACTGTGTGCAATTCTGGAGGCCACATTAAAGTAAAGATGTGCGCAGAATTGAATCGGTTCAGCGGACGGCCACCAGGATGATGTCGGGGCTCAAGGGTCTCTCGTACGAAGAGAGACTGAACAAATTGCAGCTCTACACTCTCGAGGAACGTAGGGAGAGGGGTGACATGATCGAAACATTTAAGTACTTCACGGGACGTGTCGAAGTGGAAGATATTTTCTTTCTCAAGGGACCCTCGGCCACAAGAGGGCACCCGCTCAAACTCAGGGGCGGAAAATTTCATGGTGACACCACCAAAGTATTTCTTCACAGAGAGAGTGGTTGATCATTGGAACAAGCTTCCAGTGCAGGTGATTGAGGCAGACAGTGTGCCAGACTTTAAGAATAAATGGGATACCCATGTGGGATCCCTACGAGGGTCAAGATAAGAAAATTGGGTCAATAGGGCATAGACAGGGGGTGGGTAAGCAGAGTGGGCAGACTTGATGGGTTGTAACCCTTTTCTGCCGTCATCTTCTATGTTTCTTTCTTTCTTTCTCTTTCTCCCTGCCCCCCTAAGCCATCATGCTGATTTCTCCACTTCCCCGATTCTTTCCCTACCCCATAAGCAATTGCGCTGATTTCTCCCTGCTGCTTCCCCGAACCAGGCCAGGCACTTACAAGCACCGGACTCAATTCTAACCAGGCACGTACAAGCGCCGGACTCAACAAGACTTCACATGAACTCTGACATCAATTCTAACATCGGAGAGGAAGTTCCAGGCCAGCCAGGCAGCGATTGGCTGGCCCAGAACTTCCTCTCTGATGTCAGAATTGACATCGGAGGTGAAGTCTTGTGAATCCGGCACTTGTATGCGACTGGCCTGGCTTGGGGAGGCAGGAAGGAAAAGATTGCAAGGGCAACACGATCGACTCGCATTGCCTTTGCGATCTACTGGCTGATATGTTCGACCATTTGGGCACCCCTGCTGTTATGGTATCCTGTCCTGACGAAAGGGGTTTAATCCCCCCCAAAACTGCCTTATTTCCATTTCCTATTTTTAAACTTTAATCAATATAGTTACAATACAACTTGATTCTACGTAAAGCAACAAAAAAAATTTTTCTACCTTTTGTCGTTTCTGCTTTAATCATCTTCTCTTCGCTCTCTTCTTTCTATTCAGCGTTTGTCTGCTCCCTTCCATGCAACTTCTGTCCTCTCTTTGCCCCTTCCACCCATCTCTCTCTCTCCCCTTACAATCCAGTTTTCCATATGGCATCTTCCCTCTTTCTATGTCCCTTCAATAAACTATATATCCTGTACCCTTTCTCTCCTTTGTACATGATTCATTTCAGCTTCACCCCCTCCCCTATTCCCTGGCATCTCCCTCCTCCCCCTCCCCCCATATGCGCTCACATCTCTTCCCCCCTCCCTCCCTCCATGGTCTGGTAGCTCCTTTCCCTCCCTCCCATGGTCCTGGCATCTCTTGCCTCTCCTCTCCCTTCCCTGGTCTTCCTGCTCCCCATTTGGGTGCTGCTGCAGCAGCACTTATCTTCCCCTCCCCCAAAGCCCTGCCAGCTGAAGATCTCTTCTCTAGGAAGGAAGGGGAGATTTGTTCAGAGATATTTGGCGGTTGCATATAAGAAAAACTGTACACTGGCACTGGTATGGTAATCTTTGTGGTTTGTTTTGAATTTTAAAATAAAATCAATAAATAAAGTGGAGTAAGAAAATGGATAAATAAATGGGGTGGGGCAGGGGGCCCAGTGTATTTGTGTGCCTAAGGGCCCTCGACGAATAAATACTGCCCTGGTTCAATCCCCTTTATCATCTTGGTCGCTCTCCAGTCAGCCATCTAAAGGTACGGGAGAAGAGGGGTTTGGGGTGTTATGATTTCTGATGCAGTGGGAGAGATTGAGCATATCTCCCGCTTCTGAAGGGGGTGGTTGCTTGGCAATGGGAGAGAGTGGGCATCTCTCCTGCTGCTAGGGGGGCTTGTTGCGGCAGCAGGGAATGGGCATCTCCTGCTGCAGGGGATTGTTTGCGACGGAAGATAATAGGCATCTCTCCCGCTGCAGTGGGGGGTCACTTGGTGGGAGAGTGTGGGCATCTCCCACTGCAGTGGTGGGTGTTGTGTGGCAGCAGGAGAGATTGAACATCTCTCCCGCTGTTGTGTTCTTGTTTTTTGGAGGGGATGTTTTGTGTGTTTTCTACGCATGTGCCCATTGCTATCACCAGCGATGAGAACATGCAAATTTAGCGAATCTTCGCTACTCTATACCAACCTCATTTACATGAGTGCTTTTTTAAATTCGCTATCAGAACGTTTGATATAGAAGACTTTAACATGTTTTTTTTCCAGTATCTAGGCCCGAGTGCTCTTATTAATTCTTTGACCTATGGGTTTAGCCTTATTTCTAAAGATGGTAACAAGCCAGAGATTACATCACACTTAAGGCAAAATTCATTAAATGGCATTAGAGCTTTATGTCGTCTTAATTAGCCCTTAATGCCTCTACTGCTTGACTAAAAATACTCCAATGCTTTTTAAGTTGTGGATTATGGTTATTTTTATCTCATATACCACCTTTTTCTTCATAGATTTCAAAGCAGTTTACAATACATTAACTAGTCATTGTCGATGTTTACATAGATATTTAAGCTAAGAGGCAAAACTAGTTTTCTTTGTTGGTTGAAGGGGCAAATAATTCTACTTGAAAATAATTTTCAGTGGTGGCCACTTTGTGCAATAGAAAAATTGTTAAATCTGTAAGCCCAAAACTCATGATAAAATAACCCCAACTTTTTGCTAGGTTTGTTTTACCATCTGGGAGCATTAAGCCACCAAGTTGTAGCTCGATGCTTATGAGTTTCCCCTAGTTTCCAGTCTTTCCCCCACCACCCCCCACACACACAAGGCCCACTCCCTATAGGGGCTACCTTTTTAAAAATCATTGGTGGTCAGGAGTGGGGTCTTCAGACAGGAGTAATGCCCACTCTGAATCGGTTTCAAAATGGTGCCTTTAACCTAGAAATATGACCCCTAGTAATAGTTGCACCATATTGAAGCTGACACATGAACTGGGCATCACTCCTACCTAAAGACACACACACCCCTGCCATGGACCACCAATGTCACAGAACATAACATAAGATTTTATTTGTATACCGCGCAAACGCCTTTCAGTTCTAGGTGGTTACATAAATTAGATACATCAAAGAAGAAAGTGTAACATAAAAATTATTTTAAACATTCACTTAGAACAATTTTTTATTGAACACACCAGAAATAGAAACAAAGACAATGAATACAACAGAGAATGCAAGGATGCCCCAAGAGCCATACAGCAAATAACCCCCAAAGCCACCACATTACAACAATGATCAAAAGATAGAACATAAGCAGTGCCTCCGCCGGGTCAGACCATAGGTCCATCCTGCCCGGCAGTCCACTCCCGCGGTGGCCCAAACAGGTCATGACCTGTCTGAATCACCAGAAGGGGCTCCCTTGCCACCTTGGTTTCTCATTGAAGTCCTATCTTCCCATCGAAGTCCTAACCCTCCGGTCTTGCACATGCACGACCTGGTTGGGTTTCTATACTTATTACCTGGTTAGCTTTCTATACTTGTGTTACATCCCAGCTCCTCCCTCAGTATCCCACGATCCCTTTATCCCTCAGGAATCTGTCCAATTCCTGTTTGAATCCCTGTACCGTACTCTGCCTGATCACTTCCTCCGGTAGCGCATTCCAAGATTCCACGACCCTTTGGGTGAAAAAAAACTTCCTTGCATTTGTTTTGAACCTATCTCCCTTCAGTTTCTCCGAATGCCCCCTCGTACTTGTTGTCCCCTTCAGTCTGAAGAATCTGTCCCTTTCCACCCTCTCTATGCCCCTCATGATCTTGAAGGTCTCTATCATATCTCCCCTGAGCCTCCTTTTTTCCAGAGAGAAGAGCCCCAGCCTATCCAACCTTTCGGCGTATGGGCAGTGTTCCAGCCCTTTTACCAGTTTTCGTTGCGCTCCTTTGGACTCTCTCAAGTACCGCCATGTCCTTCTTGAGGTGCGGCGACCAATACTGAACGCAGTATTCCAGATGTGGACGCACCATCGCTCGATACAATGGCATGATGACTTCCCGCGTCCTGGTTGTTATGCCCCTCTTTATGATGCCCAGCATCCTGTTGGCTTTTTTTGAGGCTGCTGCGCACTGTGCAGATGGCTTCAGTGATGCATCCACCAGCACACCCAAGTCTCTCTCAAGTCTGCTGTCTCCCAACAATGCCCCCCCCCAATTTGTAGTTGAACAACGGGTTCTTTTTCCCTATATGCATGACCTTGCATTTTTCCACGTTAAAGCGCATTTGCCATTTGTTTGCCCAGTCTTCCAGCTTGTCCAGGTCCCTTTGCAGGTCCTCACACTCCTCCCTGGATCTAACTCTGCCGCACAGTTTGGTATCGTCTGCAAATTTTATAACCTCGCACTTTGCCTCCTTTTCCAGGTCATTGATAAATATGTTGAAGAGTAATGGCCCCAGCACCGATCCCTGTGGCACACCGCTTGTGACTCCCCGCCAGTCAGAATATTGGCCCTTCACTCCGACCCTCTGCAGTCTACCGACAACCAGTGCTTGATCCATCTGTGCACATCCCCTCCCACCCCGTGGTTCCACAGCTTCCTAAGCAGCCTTTCATGTGGCACCTTGTCGAAAGCCTTTTGAAAATCGAGGTAAATGATGTCTATGGGTTCCCCATTGTCCACCCGACTGCTTATTCCCTCAAAGAAGTACAGAAGGTTCGTTAGGCACGACCTTCCCTTACAGAATCCGTGCTGGCTTGTTCTCAGTAGGCCATTCCTCTCGATGTGCTTGCAAATGCCGTCCTTGATCATAGCTTCCACCATCTTCCCTATAATTGAAGTCAGGCTCACCGGCCTGTAGTTCCCTGGGTCACCCCTTGATCCCTTCTTGAAGATAGGTGTGACATTCGCCAATTTCCAGTCCTCTGGTACCTCACCAGTTTTCAAGGATAGGTTGCAAACATGCTGGATTGTGCCCGCTATTTCTTGTCTTAGTTCCTTCAGAACCCTTGGGTGGATCCCGTCCGGGCCCGGTGATTTACCGCATTTTAACCTGTCTGTCTGTTTGAGGACATCCTCCTTACTTACCTCTATGTGCTCCAATTTTTCGGCCTGTTCCCCACTCATGAGCTCCTCTGAGTCTGGTGTATTAGATGTGTCTTCGCTCGTGAAAACCGACGAGAAGAACGTGTTCAACCTCTCAGCTACCTCTTTATCCTCCTTAATCACTCCCTTCCTATCCCCATCGTCCAACGGCCCCACCTCCTCTCTCGCTGGTCGCTTCCCCTTTACGTAACTGAAGAATGCCTTGAAGTTTTTAGCCTCCCTGGCCAGCCCCTCTTCGTATTCCCCTTTCGCTTTTCTAACCTCTCGGTGGCATTCCTTTTGGCATTTCCTGTGCGCCTGGTGATTTTCCTCCATTGGGTCCTTTTTCCATCTCCGGAAGGATACTTTTTTGTCATTTATTGCCCTCTTTACTTCAGTTGACATCCAAACCGGGTCCTTTGATCGCTTGTTCTTGCAGCCTTTCCTGAAACTGGGGACGTACATTCTTTGTGCTTCCTGCAGGGTGTCCCTGAATAGGTTCCAGGCGCTTCCCACAGTCTCCATCCTAAAGATGTTTCTGAGCTTCCTCCCCACCATTTCCCTCATAGCAACATAGTTCCCTTTCTTGAAGTTGAGCGCAGTTGTTGCGGTCCTCCTTACTATGGGTGTCCCCCTTTCTAATGTGAATCTGATCGCGTTGTGATCACTGTTGCCTAGTGGTCCTCCCACTTCTACCCCTCTTGCAGGCCCCCCTAATCCGTTTAGGATGAGGTCAAGAGTAGCACCCCCTCGCGTCGGTTCTTTGACTAGTTGCTCCATGAAGCAGTCCCTCACAGCTTCTACAAATCCTGTTTCCCTAGTGCAGTTGGAGTGACCCGTACTCCAGTCTATTCCCGGGTAGTTGAAGTCCCCCATCACTGTTACACTTCCAGTCCTGCATTCCTGTCTCAGTTCCGCTTCCAAGTCGTGTCCGACTCCTAGCGTACCAGGTGGGCGATAGTACAGCCCCAGTTTTATGCCTGCACCCTTGTTTCCCGGCAATTTGACCCATAGCGATTCTAGCCCCTCTGCCTTCGTTGCCATATCCATCCCGACCGAGTGGATAGAGTCCTTTATATATAGTGCTATGCCGCCCCCCTTCTTGTGGGTCCTGTCCCTCCTGTAGAGCTTGTATCCCCGGCAGCGCCACATACCATTGATTTTCCTCTGTCCACCAGGTTTCTGCAATTCCAATTATATCTAGGTCCTCCCCCTTGGCCACGACTTCTAGTTCACCCATCTTGGCCATGAGGCTTCTTGCATTTGCGTATAAGCACCGCAGGTCCGTAGGTCGTTTTTTCCTCCACCTCTGCATTTACCTGGGCCGCCTGCCCTTGGTTTTCGGGCAGTTCTCCTGTTCCCTGTGCTTCTGCTTGGCCCTCAGCCTTTACCCTCTTAGCTTTCAGCTTCCCCACATTCCCGCCACCCCACTTCCCCGCTTTTCCTCTGGGTTTTCTAGCCTACCAGCCCCCTCCTGGGCTATCATCCCTTGAGCCTCTGTTTGATCCCCCTCGCCTTGTGGTACCTCTATATTGCCCTCAGCTTTCGCCCTCGTGCCACCCAGTCCCCCTGTGTCTCCATGCCTCTTAGTCTTCTCCCAGCAAGCTCCCTTTACCTGATATTTCCCTCGCTGTCTGATCATAAGATCCTCCGGTCCCTCTGCTTCCTCCCTGCAGTCAGCCCGTTCAGCATCTGTTCTGGATACTGTTGTCCGAAGTGTCAACATCAGATCAGCTGTCGGCTTTCCCCCTCTCCTCAGTTTAAAGCCCTCTCGATCTCCTTCCTCACATTGGCTGCCAGTAGTCTAGTTCCCGCTGTGCTGAGATGCAGGCCATCCCGCCGGTAGAGCTTGCTCTTTCCCCAGAAGGACGTCCAGTTCCTCACAAAGTGGAAGCCCTCCTCCTGGCACCATCTCCTCAACCATGCATTCACAGCCTGGAGGTCTGCCTGCCTCTTTGCATCTGCTCTCGGTACAGGCAGGATCTCCGAGAATGCTATCCTCTGTGTGCTCCGCTTCAGCTTTCGTCCCAGGAACCTGAACTGGTCAGTCAGTGTGGCCATGCTGAAGTTCCTCTGGCTCACATCATTCGTTCCGACGTGGATTATTACCGCAGTCTCCTCTGTCTCTGCTCCGTCCAGGATCGTCTCGATCCTATCAGTGATGTCTCGTGTCTTGGCCCCTGGGAGACAAGTCACTAGCCGGTCCTCCCTTCCTCCAGCTACGTGACTGTCTATCTCTCTCAAGATCGAGTCTCCCACCACAATAGCAGACTTCCCTTTCCTCAGCAACCTCCTCTGCCTCAGGTCCGTGTCCATGGTGTAGTGCGGTGTCTCTCCCTCGGGGTCCCGGTGAGTCGCGGTCTCCTCCTCTTGCGTGGTTCCGACGCTAGGTCCTTCCCCGGTGTTGCCTTGTGGATCCTGGGTCTCGTCTGCCGACATCCGTCTGTGCAGCTGCTGATCCCGTTCCTCCACCTTCCTATAGGCCTCCTCGATGAATCTCTCGAGGTCCCTCACCTGGTCCACAATGGGGCCTGCTCCGTCTGTGTTATGGGTTGACCAGCTCGTCTCCTCTGTGGTGCGCAGTCCCTCCAGTCCCTCCAGTTCCTGGACCCTGACCCTCAATCTGCCAACCTCCATCCTCAGGCTTTCCAGTTCCTGACACCGACTGCATATGTACTCCCGCCTTCCCAAGGGGAGGTAGTCGTACATATTGCACTCTGTGCAGTATACCGGAAAGTACCTCTGGGATCTTGGGTCCTCCATCGCTCTCGTAAAGTGCTGGTGTGCTCCTGCTGATTGGAGCCTGTTATTTTGTTAGCTTCAGAATCCAACTGTCGTCACTGCAGGCGCTTCACAAAGGCGCGCACTAAGGCGCATGCGCCTTTGTCGGCGCGCCAAACGGCTGAGTGCCGTTGGCGCTGTGCTCTTTTAAATGTTCCCTTTCGGTCAGGGAGAGGGGCGGAGCAGGGCTCCCACGCTGCCTCTCTTCGGGAACAATCTGGATACGCTGTCTCCCGCTGGTGGCCTGAAAGGGGGCCCGGCTGGCTGCTGTGCTCCCAACCCAAAAGAGAATGCAGTAGAGACTGCTGCCAGCATAACAAGAAAGTTACCAACCATAAAATAGCAGTAAAAAGAACAAGCCACCCAACCAATCTAAAGAAGGAGGTCATAACAAGAACAAAGCAGAAGCGGAACCTTCAGGGCCCTGGACTCTGAGCCCTAAAGGATCATGGAGAGGACCTCCCAAAGAAGAAAGAAAGAAAGAGAAAAAAAAATAATAAGGAAAAGTTATAAAGGAGACCACAATGAAGAGGGAAGAAGCTAGGGAGAGGCCACCCCAAGGCTGCAAACCCTTCACCGCTCAGTACAAATCAAATAGGCACAGTATTAAGAATCAAACTACAGGTTCTATGAGACAAGGAGTAAATATAAGGACCCCACACATGCAAAAAAAATTTCAATTGGCGCAAAGAATAACACACCCAACCCCTCTCAAGCAGCATTAAAGCACGCAAACAGTTACGCCAAGCCCAATAAGAAGGAGCATGATCCAAAACCCATTCTCCCAAAATAATTTTCTTAGCCACTAATCCAGCCTTCCGCAAAAATAACCGACCTACCCCAGTGGGAAAGTGAAAAGCTTCATATTTATCTAAAAGAAACCCTGCAGGAGTGAGAGGTATAGAGCGGCCTAACAAAAGCTCCAAATAGCGAATCCCCGTCTACAAAAAGCCTGAACCGCAGGGCGGCTCCAAAAAGCATGAAAAAAGGACTTAGTAGCACTAGTGCATTTCTCACATTGTGCTGACTCTGCAAAACCTGAGTGGAATAATTGAACTCGTGTAAAATAAGCATGATGCAACACCCAAAACTGATATTCCCGGAGCTCAGCAGAATCCGAAAGGGTTGGGATGCACTTAATAAGATGCCAGAACCCGAAAGGGTTGGGATGCCATATCCAAATCAGCCGCAAGCCCAAGTCCGAAGCCTAATGAGCACACAGGGCGTCCCATGACCTGGGCGGGACAATACAATACAACAGGCCATCCTCTGAAAAGGGATCAAAAAAGGCACGGAACCTAACTCCCAAACCCAATTTCAGACCCTCCACCTCCAAAGAGCGCAAAAAGTAAGCAAAAAAAATCAGCGCTGCAAATCCCATCACAGAGCTGAAAAGTGCACCAAGAGGGAAGCGTACCATCTAAAGCAAGGATGTGCTCCAACACCATTAAACCCAACTGGATCCAGTGTCTAAAGGGGGCAGATGTCCGGCCAGGCAAGAACTGAAGATTCCCCTGAAGAGGCAGCAAATCAGGCACTCCCGGGTTCCCGCCCAAACTGATTAACCAAAACCTTCCAACAGTAAAGAAGATGAGATCTCAAGTGAGTAGGGAGAGAAGAGTGAGGAGCATGTAACAAAGAAGATAAATGCCATGGATGATAAAAAGCTAATTCATAATCGTAACAAGTATAGTCGTGTTGCTCCAAGATCCAATCCCCCAAGTAGCAAAGTAAACAGGCCTGGTTATATTTCCGCAGATCTGGAACCCCCATGCCTTCCCTCGACCAGGATCCCAGCAAGTAACAAAAAGCCATACAAGGCTTTTCTCCCCCCCCCCCCCTCCCAAGAAACTGAGAGACAAGCTGATACAGCACACGGAGACCTTTCCGCAGGAGATGAACGGGCAACTCCTGTAGGACGTAAAGTCACTTAGGAAAAATTGCCATATTAAAAAGGTGAATACGACTGTGCACTGACAGGGGAAAAACTTCCAACCATCCAAGTGGTGACATGTGGTTTCAAAAAGCAAATGCAAATTAGCCTGTATAATAGAAGAAACTGAAGGAGTCAATTTGATTCTGAGATAATGGAAGGCCTGGTCAGCCCATTTCAGCGGGAATACCACCGGCCAGGTATCCCTAAGCTCTGGAATTGTAGGAAGGGCCAAGGACTTCTCCAGTTTCATCCAAAAACCTGAAAAGTCCCCATATTCAGTTATTACTATCAAAAGAGCAGGTAATGCCTGAACGGGATGAGTAAGAAGAACCAGGAGATCATCCGCAAACGCCGATAATTTGAATTCCACAGTACCAATGGTCACCCCGTGAATGTCCGGATTTTGCAGAACATCTCGTACTATAGGATCTAATGTAAGAACAAACAGCAGGGGGGAACAAAGGGCAACCCTGCCTAGTTCCCTGCTGAATGTCAAAGGGTTCAGAAAGTAGCCCATTAACCCAAATAGCCGCCAAAGGTGAAGCATAAAGAGCAGAGATAGCGTCAAGAAAAAATCCAGCAAAACCATAATGACAATGTGGCAAACAAGAATGTCCAAGACACCCTATCAAAGGCCTTCTCTGCAGAGAAGGCAGATGGCAATGAGCCAAGTATTCCATAGAGGTTAAAATACAGCGAATATTGCGTGCCACCCGATGTTTGCGGACAAATCCTACCTGAGGGTCAGCGATGAGATCCGGAAGAACACGGGCCATCTGGTTAGCCAGGATCTTAGCAAAAAATTTCACCTCAGTATTAAGAAAAGCTATAGGCCTATAAGAACTAGGCAAGGTAGGATCCCGGCCCAGTTTCAAAAGCACCGTAAAGACTGATAAAGACCCTCACGCAACATACTCATTGAATGTGGAAGTCAGCACCAGTGTAATTTCCATGGAGAGCAATTTATAGAACTCGGTACAAAACCTGTTGGGTCCCAGGGCTTTCCAAAGGGCGCTAGACTGGATCACCAAAGCAACCTTCTCAGCCGAGATAAGAGCATTTAACACCTGTTGAAGAGCAGACACTCAAGGAGTTTGGAGATGCCGAGCGAGTTGTATCTCGACAATATCCAGTGTTAAAAACGAGCTTACAACTTCTGTTATAACTGACGAAAAACCTTTGCAATTGCCTCACCAGTACAAACCGGCCCCACCCCCTCCTCCAGCACCCGGAGTATCCGCTGAGGGCCATTCAAAGCAAGCACCAGGAGCCAAGAGTCCCCCCCCCCCTTATTACCATGTAAATACAATTGATGTTTAAAGTATTGAAGCGGGCGGTACGGACCTCCAAGAGCTCATTTAGAGAGGCCTGCAAGGCCAGCAGAGCGCTTAGACTTAAAGGGGTGAGATGACAGGCATACCACATCCGGTCCGCCCGAACCTGTCTCTCCAGGTGAAGGATTTCCCTATCTTGCGCCTTCTTCTTAAAACTGACATAGGCGATAATCTCGCCCCTCAGAACTGCTTTAGCTGCATCTCAATACAGCACAGGATCCTCCAAATGAGCCCCATTATGGAACTGATAGTCCTTCCATTTCTGAAGTAAATGATCGAGAAACCCAGGATTCTTATATAGAGCTGGAGGAAAACGTCATCGACGAGCACCAGTGGCACCCACCCTACAGACAAGGAGCACCAAATAAAGGCATGATCAGAGACGCAATAGGGACCGATCCCCGCTGCTGCTGTAGAAGAAAAAAGGCTAGTACAAAAGACAGTAGTTTATCCGAGATTGGGTGCTGTGAGCACGAGACAGATGGGTATAGTCATGCTCTCCAGGGTGTAGAATACGCCACATGGTCTAAAAGATCCATGTGGAGGCGGGGATCAGACTTATCCAAACTAGGATCATGAACAAGATTAAAATCAGCACCCGAGGCATATCAAGTAGTTACTTAATGCCGTAAATAAAGAACTATAAATATGCTTGTCATAAACATTCGGTGCATAAACATTACAGAGAAGCAAAGATTGCTGATCTAGAACAATATTAGCTAAGACAAACCATCCAGAAGGATCCGCATATACTTCTTTTACCATCACATCTAAGGTTTTCCGGTTGAGAATCAAAACCCCTGCCTTCGGTCGTGATATTTTAAACATTTAAATTTATAAATAATATCAAAAACAATAAAAGAAAGAAGAAAAATTAAGGACAATCAAAATAAAAAGAATCTAGCAATAAAATATATGTAACTAAAGATAAATTACTGCATTCTGTTACAGAGCATTTTAACTCAGGTAAAATAACTTAGTAGCTTAAAATAAATAAAATGCCCCTGCATTATAAATATGTTCAAGAGTCACTGTCCACTTAATGTAACTCCTCCAATTTGATTTTAATCAGGATGTGGCCAAGATATGAAAGCAGGCCATCACAATGACCAGCAGGCTTACCATTAGGGCTCTATCAGCCAAAAGGTTCAGATGCGCTGCACAGCCCAATGCAAATGACAGCACAGCGAAAGCAGGAACAATCAAGGCAGTGGCCAACAGAGGAGACATCCAGCACTAGGCGGGAATGCAAGAAGTTACCAGCTAGAAAGATAAAGGAAAGGAGGAGTATCTGACGAGCAGGAAGGAAACGGAGTCATCTGCTGGCACGACAGACATCAGCATGAAGCAGAGCAGGAGCCCTCAAAGAGGAGACAAAACAACATCGCACTCTGACAAACCCAGCAAAAAGGGCCACAGCACAGGTAAGGCCTCACAACCGTTGAACAGTCAAATTCCAAAAACTACAATATTGATGGCAGGAGTCAGTTTCAGAACCAAAAGAAAAATTAAATTAAAAAAAAACTATCAAAGGGGAGTCTTGCTACACTCAAAGGGATACTGCTGAGGGGTTTTCTTGCTGACCCTGGTCTCCTGCAGCAGCGACTTTCCTGGGCAACTTTCACCTACGCCGACAGGCACTTACAAGAGACGGACCCCCTGATGTCATCGGGTCCGTCTCCTACAATTTAAAAGGAAGCCGCAGCTGCGTGGCCGCAGGGCGTGCCCTAAGGGGCACGCAAGGCCCCTTGGGAGCCACGAGGAGCCCGGGTCCTGGAACTGATTGGTAACTTTATTTATATTCCTTATAAGTTTTCTATACATTTGTTTGAATATGGGGAAAAGAAAAATTAAACCAAAAAGTTCGACACCAGTGGTATCTGGTCCCATGGACAGACATTTAACATTATTGTCTGATAATCCACGTGAACTACCATTAAATGTTGATTCCTCCTTATCAGGAGCTTCAATAAGTCCCCTCGAAAGGACTCCTCCCCTTCACCCGGTATCCAGTGATAGAAGGAATATAAATCCTACTATATCCGAGGGTCATATGGTTTCATCCACCCACATGAGTAAATTAACATATGTTGAAATACCTAAACCATTGATTTTTTTTCTAGTGGAGTGGAGGAAAATCCAGAGGAAACACAGGATATTACTTTGAAGGATTTATGGTTAGGAATAACTAGAGTGGAAGGGTTTCTCAGGACAACGATGAAACAAATGGGAGATTTTTCTCAGTTAGTTTCTTCTAAATTAGAAAATGTGGATGCTAACTTAGGTTGTTTGGATAAACGATTGAATGTTGTTGAAACTCAATGTAATAACTTACAAGCTGTCTCGGTATCAGCTGTTAAAGATTCTACTGTGATACATTCTAAAATTGAATCCATGGAGAATAGAAATAGAGCGAAAAATCTCCGCTTAGTTAATTTTCCAGTACCGTATTTTCACGCATATAACGCGTGCGTTATACACGATTTTACAAACCGTGCATAACCTTGCGCGTTATACGCGTGAGCGCGTTTTACAACTTTTTTTTTTCAATCCGATCGGCATCCCCCCTGCGAACCGGCATCCTCCCCCCCCCCCCCCCGCTCGCATCAACCCCCCTCCCCCGCGATCCTACATCCCCCCAGCACCAAACATCTCTTACCCGATTGGGCACCGGCACCAGCACCAATGCACAGGACGTGCCAGTGCCCGAAGATCCTCCCTCGTTGGTTTGGGCTGGGCTGGGCGGTGCGATGCAGGAGAGATAATCCTTCTTCCTGCGCCGGGCTGGACTAGGCTTTGAGCATTTGCGCATGCTCAAAGCCTTCTGGTTTCGCTCTCTCCGAGATTCTCTCCGAGATTGCCATCTTGGAAAAAAAAAACCCCACATTTCAGACCCAGGGTGAATTAGAAGCTATAGCACGAAAAGATAACTTTGATATCATCGGCAATACGGAAACATGGTGGACCGAGGAAAACGTCTGGGACATTGTGCTACCGGGATACAAATTATACCGCAGAGACAGAGTGGCTCAAAAAGGTGGGGGCATTGCCATTTACGTCAGAGGGAATTGAATCTACTGGAGAAATCATGCCACAACTGACGAATAAGTTGAGTCTCTATGGGTCAAATTTCCGGGAACAAATGGACTGGAAATGAAGATCGGCATCTACTACCTACCCCCAGGGCAGTCTGAAGAAATTGATGGAGAAATGATGGACGAGATTAAACGCAACTGCAAGGGAGGCAACACAGTTATCATGGGTGACTTCAACTATCCGGTGATACACTGAAACCTAGGCACTTCTGGCTGTGCTAGGGAGACCAAGTTCCTGGATGCTGTAGGCGATTGCTTCCTGGAACACTTGTCAAGGAAAATACGAGAGGAAATGCAATTCTGGACTTAATTCTAAATGGACTGTGAGAACCAGCACAAGGTGTAGAAGTAGAAGGGACGCTATGCATTCCCTCCATTTCCTCTGATTCTCAATACTCTTGTCAAACTCAAACAGGAACATGCCACCATGATTCTCATAGCTCCTCGGTGGCCCAGACAACCCTGGTACTCCCTTCTACTTCAATTCAGCAGCAGGGAGCCACTACTTCTACCAGTTTTCCCTCTCTGCTTACACAGAGTCAGGGGTCTCTCCTTCATCCCAACCTGCAGTCTCTACACCTGACAGCTTGGTACCTCTCAACTGCCTCTCTACAGTTTTCCCAATTTGTATAGGACATTCTAGAGGCTTCCAGGAAACCTACCACTAGGCAATGTTACCACCAGAAATGGACTAGATTTTCTGCTTGGTGCACCACTCATCACAAGGAGCCACAATCTACCTCCTTGTCTTCAGTTTTGGATTACGTGTTCCTCTTATCACAATTGGGCCTCAAATCCACATCCATTCAAGTCCATCTCGGTGCAATTGCTGCTTTTCGTCAACCTATAGAAGGGAAACCCCTTTCTGCTCATCCTGTGGTTTCCAGATTTATAAAAGGTCTTTTCAATGTCAAACCACCTCTTAAACCTTCTCCAGCAGTTTGGGATCTCAATGTTGTTCTTGAACAATTGATGAAGCCTCCTTTCAAACCAATGGATTTGGCTAATCTTAAATATCTCACTTGGAAAGTAGTTTTTCCTCATTGCTTTGCTCGCAGAGTCAGCGAGTTACAAGCTTTAGTAGCGGATCCACCTTTTACAGTATTCCATCATGACAAGGTGGTCCTCCATACTCATTTTAAATTCTTACCTAAAGTGGTTTCAGAATTTCATCTCGATCCATTGTATTTCCAGTGTTTTTTCCAAGACCTCATTCTCATCCTGGAGAAGCAGCTCTTCATACTCTGGACTGTAAGTGTGCTTTGGCCTTCTACTTGGAACACACCAAACCACACAGATCTCCTCAACTTTTTATTTCATTCGATCCAAACAAGTTGGGACATCCGATTTCTAAGCTATGCTCAGGCTGGACTGCATCTACAGAGTCAAATAACAGCCCCCAAAGTCAGAGCCATGGCGGCTTCAGTAGCTTTCCTCAGATCCACTCCTATTGAGGAAATTTGCAAAGCTGCCACATGGTCCTCTGTTCATACTTTCATCTCTTATTGTCTGGATGTTTTCTCCATAAGGGATGGCCATTTTGGCCAGAGAGTTGTTACAAAATTTATTCTCCTAAGTTGCCAACACTCCCACCATCCCATTCTGTTTAGCTTGGAGGTCACCCACATGTGATAATAGGCTGCCTGCTTGTTCTGGGATAATGCACAGTTACTTACCATAACAGGTGTTATCCAGTGACAGCAGGCAGCTATTCTCACAACCTACCCACCTCCCCTGGTTGGCTTCTCTGCTAGCTATCTGAACTGAGGAGACGCGTGCCCTGCACTGGGCGGGAAGGCACTCGCACATGCACAGTGCAGCAGTTGCAAACTTTCTAAAGTTCTTCAAGTAAGTCTGCTTGCGAAGCTGTCTGCATTCGAGATCCATGGATGATGTCACCCACATGTTGAGAACAGCTGCCTGTTGTCCCTAGATAACACCTGTTACGGTAAGTAACTGTGCTTTCTGCTGCCTATGCCTTCTTTTAATTAGGAAACAGTCCTATACCTCTTACTTGATCCTCAAGTTTCTGAGCTCACTACTCCTTCTTTTCAGTAGAAGATGAGGCCAATTTTCTGCATATAAATTTGCATTTCCCTCCTCTTTGCTGGTTTCCCTTTTTTCCAGCATGTCTCTTGAGAAGTACTACTTCTCCTTTGCTATCCTTGTACGGCCTCTCTTCATTTTTCAAGACATACCAGAGTTCTTTCATAGCCCTCAAGTTAAACATTTTTAACAGGTGACTTTGCCCCCAGTCCGCAACTATTTCTTTAATCCATAGTAACTACTTTCTCTCCTAACTTGGGTGTTTTCCTTTTTTTCCTATAAAACTATTCTATTCAATGGGAACCATGCTTTTATTTTACTTGCCAAAATTCCCTTTTACTACTCGTCTGTGTCGACCTCCTTTTTGGTCTGGTCGTCCATATATATACATTTGCCAGTATCCATTTATTCTTTTCGTGAAACTTTATGGCATCTCCCTCACCTATGCTTGAATTCCCCTGCCACTATGAGGTTGTCTATTATTTTACAACCTCCGTACATATAGTTTTCCATGGGTGCTTCCCTTTTTCTTCTTGTTAAGGACTGGGTTCTTCTTATTAGTCTTTGTTTTCCTTCCCTTGCTTCCATCTACACATATCGGGTAGTATCTGATTTTCTTGCAAGTGTTCATTTCCTTAGAGGCAAACTCTCCATCCTCTTTACTAAAGCTAGGTAGTCTCACATGTGAGAATATGCTGCCTTCTTGTCTAAGGATAAAGCACAGTTACTTACAAGTGTTATCCGGGGACAGCAGGCAGATATTCTCACATTCCTCCCTCCTCCTCCCCTGGTTGGCTTCTTAGCTTGTTTACGGAACCGTGAGCTGTCAGGCGGGAAGGCATGCATGCGAGCAGTCTCGAAACTTCTTAAGAAGTTTAAAGTGACAGTATACTTTTAGCACTGTCCATACTGGGCTCCGTGGATGACATTACCCACATGATATATGCTTGCTGTCCTTGGATAACACTTATTCTGTAAGTAATTCAGCATTACTAGGAGTTGCTGGGTGCAATTGTACAAGGACCCTAGATGCCAGAAATGTTGGCATGTTAAAACCCTGCTCTACATTGTCTAAGATCCTTGCTAGCCACAATTGTGTAAGCAGTACCTGTCCATGACTGAACTGTGATAGGTGCCTGTCTTCCAGGCACCACTTACTAAATTATTTATAACATTTTCGTACTCCTAAATTATTTATAACGTTTTCGTACTCAAAACTTTTTAAAACGTCTAAAAACCCTCTTAAGTCAGCACTTTGACATCCTAATAGCCCCAGGTACATTAGATAGATTGTGAGCCCGCCAGGACAGACAGAGAAAACTGCTTGAGTATCTGAATAAATGCATGTAAACCGTTCTGAGCTCCCCTGGGAGAACAGTATAGAAAACTGAATAAATAAATAATAGCACGTCCAAGTGCCAAATTCACGGGAGCCAGTAAGGAAGCCGCTCAGCGCCAAGAAGCAGCACCAAATTGCGCTGTTGCTCGTGCCACTCAGATGAAGAAATTGGATTGCGCAGCTGGTTAGCAGCGGGGCAGGAGTTTGGAAAACTTACTCCTATCCGCTGCACCTCCACCAGTGATCAGCAGAGGACCAGCTGCATGTCCACCAGGAATCGGCAGATGTATGAATATAGGGCAGGGAGGAGGGGACAGAGGGCAGAGCCTGGGAGGGAGAGTGCAGAGTCTGACAGAGGAAGGAAGGAAGGGTGCAGAGCCTGACAAGGGAGGGAAGGAAGGAAGGGTGCTCGGTTCAGAGCCGGACAGGGGAGGGGAGGATGGAAGGGTGCATAGCTGGACAGGGGAGGGGAGGATGGAAGGGTGCTGGGTACAGTGCCTGACAGGGGAGGGATGTAGGGAAGGGGGCTGGGTGCAGAGCCTGACAGCGCAGGACACTTGAATATTAAGCCGCCCGACTTATATTCAAGTCAACTATTTTTCCTCCTTTTTGGGGGGGAAAAAGGGGGTCTAGACTTATATTAGAGTATATACGGTAAGCCAAATTATTGCAAAACTATTGTTACACTAACAGGTGCTAGAGTAGATGTCTGTATGTCTGGCTTTTTTTTGGGTTTTTATTTGTCTCCATGAACGCTGTCTGTCTGTCATTCTTTGTGTCTGTGTCTCTCCCTGGTCCCCTGTTTGTGCGTCTTTCTTTCTGTCTGTCTCCCTGACCCCCCTGCTTGCCAAATCAGCCCCCTTTCCTTTTCCCCCTGGCTCCCGGTTGTGCCATGCCATGCCTGCCTGCTCCGTGGCCCCCTTCTGTTCCTTCCCATGATTGCTGTCTGCCCCAGCACAACTCTCCCCCCAAAGCATCCCACTTTCCCTCTCCCCCTGCCCCCGGTTGTGCCATGCCTGCCTGCTCTGTGGCCCCCTTCTGTTCCCCCCCATGATTGCTGTCTGCCCCAGCACAACTCTTCCCCCACAGCAGCCCCCTTTTCCTCTACCCCTGTTGTGCAATGCCTGCCTGCTTCGTGGCCCCCCTTCTGTTCCTCCCCCCGATTGCTGTCTGCCCCCAGCACATCCCTCCCCCCAAAGCAACCCCCTTTCCCTCTCCCTCTGGCCCCCTGTTGTGCCATGCCTGCCTGCTCCGTGGCCCCTTCTGTTTCCCCCACCCCCCAAGATTGCTGTCTGCACTCAGCACAACCCTCCCACCAAAACATCCCCCTTTCCTGCCTGCTTCATAGCCCTTCTTTTTTCGCTTCCCCTCCCGTTCTTCCCCTCCCTCCATCCATCATGGTTCCTGCTGCCGCTCCTGTTCCTGTTCAAAGTGACCTGCTTAGGTTCGCGGCCGGCTATAGCGAACCTTGCAGGCCGCTCTCCATATGGTAGCATGTTCCCTCTGACATGATCGCGTCAGAGGGAATGTGCTCCATGTGGAGAGTGGCCTGCGAGGATCGCTACAGCCGGCCGCGAACTTCAGCAGGCCGCTTCAAACAAGAGCGGCAGCGGTTGGTGCGGGATGGGGGAATTGTCGATGTGTTCCCTACCGGACACTGCCGCCGCCAGCGCTGCTCCGCAACGCCTTCATCCTGCCGTCTGGTGCACCAAGCCGGCGCATACTCTTAAGCCGCTGGCCACGGACGGACACAGCACATATCAGGTACCCACAGCCTCCTAAGTGCGCATGCGCGCTTAGAGAATTATTATTATAGATGCTACACAGAAAAGTCATGCTAACAGAATACCGTAGTCACACATGGCAGAAATAGTGTTAGGGGAGTGCAACTAGGGCAACTTCCCCCTGGTCAGAGAGAGCCCTAAGCCAGCTAGAAGCTAAAGAAGCACGGCCTGGGCTTTACGATCCCCAGTCATATTTAACACCTAGCTCTAGCAGGTTACATATTTTAAATCTGATATTCTAATCACAAAATAGAAAATAAAATTACTTTTTTCTTCCTTTTTATTGTCTCGTCATTTTATTCTTCAAATCATGGGAAAAAAATGATGCTCATACAACTGGACCTGACCGCTGCATTCGATCTGATGGACCATAACACCCTACTATAAATTTTGGATACAATAGGTATCACAGATAAAGTATACTCATGGTTCGAAGGATTCCTAAAATCCAGAACCTACAGAGTAAAATCAGATAAAGAAAAATCAGAAAATTGGTCAAACTCCTGCAGCGTACCCCAAGGATCGCCACTATCCCCTACACTTTTGAACCTCTACACTGTCTCCCTCAGTGCCCACCTGGACAAACTAGGCCTGTCTTCCTACAGTTATGCAGATGACATCACCATTCTCATACCTTTTGATCAACCAAAGCCCTCCATGACAGACGCGCACTACACCAAACACTTGAACCAGTAGCAACTTGGATGAAAGATCACAAACTGAAACTGAACCAGAGAAAACAAAATTAATCCTCCTCGAAAATAACAAAAACCCCAACCATAACCAACAAAGAAATCAACACAATTAACTACCCCATACAACCCACCCTAAAACTACTAGGAATAACAATAGACAGATTTTGCATCATGCAACTGCAAATCAATAAAACAATACAGAAATCATTTGCAGTTATGAGAAACTTAAGACAAGTCAGAAAATTTTTCAAGAAAACACAATTTCAGCTCATAGTACAATCATTAATACTAGGACTACTAGACTCTTGCAAAATCCTTTATATCCCGTGCCCTGCTACAATAACAAAACAACTACAAACAATTCAAAACACAGCTCTAAGACTCATCTACTCATTGAGGAAACACGACCACATCACAGAGGCATACCTCAACTCTCACTGGCTTCCAATTCTAGCAAGAATATTATTCAAATTCTACTGTCTACTATTTAAAACTTTAAACGGAGATAGCCCAACTTACCTAAACATCGCCTCATCCAAACCACCTCAAACAGACATAGGAAAACTCACACCCCATTCACACACCCATCAATCAAAGAAGTTAAACGGAAAAAATTATATGATGGCGGCCTAGCCACTCAAGCAACCTTCTGATAACGTCCCCAGATTACAAAACTTTCAGAAAAGAAATAGACTATACTTTTCAAAAAATCCCTGAAAAATTCCTAACCTCTCAAGCTTCCTTCTTTCATCCCTCTAACCCCCCTGAACCCCAAATCAACCTGCTCTACTTTTTTTTTTTATCCCCAAAAAGGAACAGAAATCTTTTTGTAAAACACCCTCTTAACTCTTTTGTAATCCGCCTTGAACCGCACGATAATGGCGGAATAGAAATCCCTAATGTAATGTTGGTCTGAGGCACTGGTCTCTGTTTTCCTTTTTCTTCACTTAACTCACTTGCCAGGGTCTCCTGACCATTTGACATTTCTTCTTTCTCTATGCTCACCATCCATCTTCTATCTCTGTGTATGTATTGTTCCCTATGTTCAGCATCTCCTTTCTCTGTCTCCTATAAATCCCTTTCTAGTATTTACCCTGTGCCCATCTCACCATTCTATGACCCCCCCCCCCTCTTCCTGAGTACAGTATTACTCCTCTATATCCCTATGCCGCCCCCCCAGTCCAGCATCTTCCTTCTGCATTCTTATTCTCCTCCATACACCATTCCCCTTTTTGTCCCTAAGCTCCCATCCATGCCTACTATCTCCCCTCTTTTTGTATATCTTCCTGTGTCCAATTTCTCCCCTATCTTACTCCCTTACACTAATATGTCTCTCACACTCTCTTTCCTCCCTCCCTCCACTATGTTCAATATTGGTTCAGCTTTTTTCTTTCCCTTTCCTTCTCTCTCGTCGTCCCTGCTGGTCCTGCACCTCTCTCCCTTTCCCTCTAGCCCCCTTCCCATGGATCCAACACCTCTATCCCCTCCCTTCAGCACCCAGGTGTGGGTCTAGCACCTATCCCTTTTCTCCAGCTCCATTCCACCCACCACATGAGTCCTGCACCTGTTTCCCTTCCCCCCCCCAATCCCCAGACCAGATCCAGCAACTGTCTCCCTTCCCTTCATCTCCAGCCAGTCCAGTAGTCCAAGCAACCACCTCTGCCCTTTGTGGATGCAACAGCAGCCTCCCTCCCTTCACTCCTGATTGTGGCTACCGCCAAAAAACCCTGCAACTTCCCCATTGGCGGATGTAACTTTGGAAGGAGAGACTCGGTGGGAAGAAGATTCCGGAGCAGCCCTGCTTGCGATGATGTTGCCTCTTTGTCCTTCAGATGCTTCTAAGAGGCTGGTACGCCCGTCCCTGGAGGTGCAAAGGGGCCAACAGGGGAGTCGCAGGTATGTGTGTTTTGGGGCAGTAGCCACAATCTGGAGGGAGGATGGGAAGGAGAGGGGCTGCTGACCCCGCAATCACGAGAGGTGCTGCTGACCGGGAGAGGTTGGAAGGGAGGCAACTTGTGGCAGATCCTTTACTGAAGGGAAAAGGCCATTCACTGCTCCACGGGATGATGACAAGCCTTGTCCCCATACCCGCAGCAACCAGTCAATTTTCCCCCATTCCTGCAGGAAACAGTCACTGTCATTATCTAGCATCAATATCTTAAGGAGTCAATTCAGTGGCGTACCTAGCATATGTAACACCCGGGGCCCATCATTTTTTGGCACCCCCCCATCTGTACGAAAGACATGATTTTTAGTAACAAGCCACACTTCACACATGAGTACCTAGGAAAAGGCAGCATCTTACATACTGCAGTGAGCAGTCAACATCAATACACCCAATGTAAAACTAAACAAGCCAGACTAGTACAGATCAATCCTAACAGAAAATCATGTCTTTCGAACACACAGAACACAGAAAACACCTTCGCCTAGTATGAAATATGTCATCACAAACTAACCCTTCCCCCTTTTACAAAACTGTAGTGTGGATTTTAGCCACGGTGGTAACAGCTCTGACGCTCATAGAATTCTGAGCATCAGAGCTACTACCACCACGGCTGTCGCTAAAAAATGCTCTACAGTTTTGTAAAAGGGATAAAATAGAAATACATAGACAAAGGTTAAATTGAACCAGCAAGAAGCTGGACTCTGCATACAATGCAACACCACAGAAACAGTGACACATGTTTCCTAAAGCAATAAATAAATAGAAAATTTTTGTTCTACCTTTGTCTTCTCTGCTTTCCTCATCTTCTTGTTACTCTCTTCCTTCCATCCACTGTCTCTCTTCTCTCTGCATCTTCCATTTGCTCTGATACTGTGCCTCTCCCCTTCTCCCTCCTTCCAAATTAGTCTGGCACCCATCTTCTTCCCTCCGCTCCTCCCATAGTGTGGCATCTCTGTCTTCTTCCCTGCCAGCATCTTCTCCCCACTCTCTGTTCCTCATTTCCCTTCAGCATCTTCTCCCCACTCTCTGTTCCTCATTTCTCTTCAGCATCTTCTCCCCCCTCTCTGTTCCTCATTTCCCTTCAGCATCTTCTCCCCCCTCTCTGTTCCTCATTTCCCTTCAGCATCTTCTCCCCCCTCTGTCTTCCCCATGTGCTTTCAGCGTCCTTTCCCCCCCTCTGTTTTACCCTGTTTTCCTCTCCACCCCAACCTTTCTCCCTCCGTGCCCCTTATCTTCGTAGCACATTCTTCCCCCCCCCCCCCCGGGCCCGGACAACAGGCCCAGTCCGACAGACCTCCCTGCCCTGTGGCCAGCGATGTCTAAACTGCCTTCTTACAGCAGCCGGAGTGTTGTAGTTTCATATGGCTGCCATAAAGGTTGGCTCTGATGCAACTTCACGACAGAAACACACAGCTTCAACGCTCTAGCTCAAGGATGCCCATACTTTTTGGGCTTGCGAGCTACTTTTAAAATGACCCAGTCAAAATGATCTATTAACAATAAAATTTTTAAAAAACAGAAAGCACACTGTACGCTGAGAAAATGTTAATTATCATTCCTATTCTGTTTTTTTTTTTTCAAAGAGGTCAAGGCAGATGACTCTATGCACTGTCACCTCAGTAACAACCATACAAAAATAGACAAATATACTCCTCCCTTTTTACTAAACCACAATAGTTTTTAGCGCAGGGAGCTGCGCTGAATGCCCAGGGCTGCTCTCGACGCTCATAGGCTCCCTGCGCTAAAAACCGTTATTGTAGTTTAGTAAAAGGGGGGCCATAGTGCAAAATATAGACAGCAGATATAAATTCAGAAACATTTTGATAACTAAATTTAAAATAAAATCATTTTTTCTACCTTGTCTGGTGATTTCATGAGTCTCTGGTTGCACTTTTTTCTTCTGACTGTGCATTCAATCTTTCTTCCCTTCTTTCAGCCTGTATGCTTCCTCTCTTCCAGACCCCATTCCCTCCCCCAACTTTTTCTTCCTCTCTCCCTGCCCTTTCTTTCTCCCTGCCTCCCTTTCTTTTTTTCGCTCTTCATGCCCCCTTTCTTTTTCTCTGTCTCCCTGCCTGCCCCCTTTCTTTCTTTCTCCCTGCCCTCCTCCAAGCCATTGCCGCTGCCGCCCCAAGCTCTCCTTCCTTGCGTCGGGCCAACCAGCATTCCTCTCTCCGACGTCAATTTTGCTGTCGGAGAGGAAGTTCCGCCCAGCTAGGCAGCGATTGGCTGGCCCAAACTTCCTCTCCGATGGCAGAATTGATGTCGGGGAGAGGCAGGCTGATCGGGCCTGGTAGAATTTTCCGGACCTGGCCAGCTGTGCACCCCCCTCCTCCCCCCCCCGCGGTACACCACTGAGTCAATTCTAGCAGGGTGTCTTAAGTTAAGTGCCCAGAGGGCACACAATAGGAGCCTATTTTATAAGGGAAAGTTGATGACTACTTTATTTTGCAAAATACTAGCATAACTATCTTTGCACCTAAAATTTAGGCACTCGCATACACTTATGCCAACCATAGAACTGGTTTAAATGTGAGCGCCTATGTATGACAGAGGTATGAGTAACTAGTAGTATTCTGTCAGGTACATATATAAATGAGAGCCCTACATATGTCCCACCCATGCTTCGCCCTTGTGTATACCTCAAGGTTTCAAGGTTTTATTAAAATTTCATTTAATCGCTTATCTAATTTCTAAGTGAGTTTACAATTAAAAAAAGAGAGCAATTACAAAGAAACATCAACTAATAATTGGCATATTAAAAAGGTATAAATGAGACAGACAGATAGGAGACAAAAGGAAATAGGATTAGAAAAACAATTTGGATAGGAACGAAAGACAAATTAGGAAAAAAGCCAAAAGGAAAGGGCTCGTTGCTGCTTAATTCCTTAAGGGAGTTAAAAAGATACTGTAAAATACACAAGCAGTGGGTGTAAGTGTGCACATATGTACAGTACATATATGCTAGTAGTTTAAACATTTATGCATGTACCATGCGCATAAACAAAAATATTTGTATGTACCGTGCACGTAAATGTTAGCACCTAGTTTTATAGAACTTCCCTGTACAGTACTTTTTTTAAAATTACTCCTATGTTACAGGATGTCTGTTGGGCGTATGGGTACAGGTCACAGGACTGAAGGAGAGGGGGATTGATGAGGTTTATGGCTTTGTGTATATGATGAGGGTGGGGCATATGCCGAATGCAAGTGTGCCAGAGGAGGTGTGCTGTATGGATGGTGTTCATGTGTGGCTTTGCAAGTGTAAGGAAAGTAGCCTTACACTTGCCTTTTGGAGCCAGCCTTCTTGAACTGCATGAATTATTTTTCCATGTCTCCATAAGCTCATGTTACTGGGGGAGGGGAGGAACCTTTCCCTTTGCTGAGGTTTGGTTCTTTTGAGTATACTGATTTCATGTTTCTGGTTTTTGAAATGTGTCCAAGATGCACATTTCTTCCTGTATGTTAAATTTTTTCAGAGTTATTGTGCCTAAAGACAGGCACTGCTTGCTGTTATACAGTTCTTTCCAAAATCAACTTTGTTGATTTTGGAAATTGCTAGAAGCTATTAGAACTCTGCTGCTCATTCCAAAGCCCCTCCTCTTCCCCTTATTGCATTTTACCACAGAGCAACACAGGCAGAAATAAAGGAAAAACAGCTGATGCATTTGTCAAAGTATGCACCAACGGAGCCTTGAAAACCATGTCCCCTACACTTCTAAAGTATACACACATCCTACACCCTTATATTCTGCCATGCAGATATCACCCCCCAAAACACATACTGCCAGGGCTAGCGTTGTGGTAGGGCAAACAGGGCAGCTGCCCTGGGCCCCTTAGCTCCAGGGGGCCCCTCCCTTAGCTCCAGGGGGCCCCTCGGTCTAGGCATCTCTTTCCCTTGTTGTGCCATCTCTCTCCCTTCCCCTCACCTTCACAGTGCTTTTCAAATTCAGTTTTCTCTCTTGGAGGGTCCTGGCAGGCAGCCGTTCTCACTTGTTGCATGTGGCTACCCCCAAAGCTTCTCCTCTGATGCGATTCATCCAGGCAGAAACAGGAAGATGCGTCAGAGAAGCTTTGGGCGCAGTCGTGTCCTGGCCCCGCTGAGAGAGAAAACTTTGAGTTTGAAAAGCGTCCACGAAGGTGAGGGGAAGGGGGAGAGATGGCCCAACAAGGAGAAGAGATTGAGTGTCACTTTAGGTTTATTGTGTGGAGAAAGAGGGGGACAGATGCTGGATGGAAATGGGGAGTAGAGAGAGGAGAACAAATGCTGAATGGAAGTGGAAAGGAGAGAGAGGGCATATACTGGATAGAAGGAAGGGATAAAGAAAAAAGGACACATGCTGGATTGGAGGAAGAAGACAGTGAGATACTGGAAGGGATGAGGGAAAGAGGTGGCAAGAAGTGCATATCTGTTTTTATTTCTTCAGTATTGTAATATTTGCTAAGTTTAATTTCTTGGGTTTTCCAGTTCAAATTCAATTTCTTTTTGTGATCCCTTGTTCTGTATTTGGTAAAGTCTGCCTGTGTTTGTGTGTAAAATCATTCAAATTTGTTTCATTTGTGGTAGTAATGGGAGGTGGGGGATAACGGGGGGGGGGGAGGTTATGTGTGATAGTAATGGGAGGTGGGGATATTGGGGAGAGGGTGCAGAGAGGAGAGGGAATCGGGGGTCCCCTCCTTAATTTCTGTCCTGGGCCCCAGAATGTCTAAAACCGGCCCTGCATACTGCCATTTCCTTAGCAACAGCAGCAGATGAATCCAGAGACCAATGGGATAGCACACATCTACCAGCAGGCGGAGGTAGAGAAACTGATTAACAGGTGGTCCTATTGGCTGGCACTCCTCCTGTATCATCAGTATGCTCTATCTCCCAGCAGGTGATGGTCGCTATTCAACTAGCTCCTGAATTCTGGCTGTGACTGGAAAATTATTTTCTCCTGTTGAGGTTTCTCTTCAGTGAGACTGCCATTCTGTTTCTCCTGTTGAGGTTTCTCTTCAGTGAGATGGCAATTTTATTTTCCAGCTGAGGTTTCTCTTCAGTGAGACAGGGGTGTCCGGCTGAACGGTGCCGGCTTTAGGGGTTGCACCTGCACCCCCCCCCCCCCACGTCACTGCCTTACCCTCCCTCCATTGCTAGAGGGTCTGACTGGGTCAATTTTTTTTTCTTCTTTCCCTTCTCTGTTTATTAAAAAAAAAAAGGAGACCACAGTTGCTATATTCTGCCCTGTTAGTGCTGCAGCTTTTACTGGCTTCAACTGGCCCTAACAACAAGCTTGTGAGTATGTATGTGTTTTTTACTGTTTGAACTTCAGGTTCTGTTTGGGAGTCTTAGTACTGTGGGTTCGGTCAACGTACGTTTAAGGAATGGATATTTTATTGAGGCTAAGTTTTATGGCTAGAAATCCATTGAGGGAGCCGGGACTTCCTGCCCTTTGCATGCACGCGCTTGGTTTCCTTGTTGGTTACAGTGCGGCAGTAACGGTGCGATTTCATGCTCGCACTTGTTCTCCTTGTTGGGTTTCAGTGCAGCAGTAGTAGTCCTGTTTATTCCGAGGCTCTCTTTCGTCAATGTTTGTCGCGGCCATGTGCAGCTGATTGTACAGGTGCCGGTTTATAGCAGCGCGCATGAGATGGGACATGTTTTTTCTGGCACTGTGGGAAGCACCGCAACATTCTTCTAGTTACTCCCCGAGTCTAATATTCTTTCTACGTAGGCCGCGGCAGGGTAAATTTTTCAGGGCTTGAATCCGACTATGTTTCTAGGAGCGTTGATGCAGCAGCCACGTGTTGGGCGAGAATCATGCACACGCTTGGGTCTCCAGCGATGGCAGGAGAGCTGCAGCGTTACGGTAGTTTATTTCCAGCTGACTTTGGTCAGGATATGCCGCGGCTTCTCTCCTTTCCGGTTCAGACAAGTTGTACGTGTATGAATCCAGAGCCCCACCCTTTCTGGATATTGTCTCTCGGTTTTTTCTTTTGCAACTTTCGCAGTTTGTTATTATGGCAGGTTGTTTTCTGTATTATTGCATTTTGAGATTTGTTATGGGAAAGAAGTTTTTTACATGCTATGCCTATTGATGGTTACGGATGCTTGGGCAAGGAGCTATACTGGATAAACAGGAGGAGTGCCAGCCAATAGGACCACTGTTAATCAGTTTCTCTATCTCCGCCTGCTGGTAGATGTGGGCTATCCCATTGGTCTCTGGATTCATCTGCTGAGTCTAAGAGAGAGAAAATTAACAGGTAAGAACATAATTTTTCCTTCCTGGCCCGTCCCTGTTGCTGCTGCAGTGGTAGCAGAGGGGGTGGAAATGGAGTGGGGTGGGTCGCAGGATCAGTTTCGGGGTGAGGCAGGAAGAAATCAGCAGCAGTGGCTTCAGTGGGGGGGGGGAGGCAGGCAGGAAGAAAAAGTTGGACTCGTGGAGGGACAGAGAGAGATGTTGGTTGGGGAATGGAATGAGGTCTGGAGGAGAGGATGTATGCAGGAGGCAGAAAGAAAGCAAGAAATATTGGATGCATAGTCAGAATGAAGTTCAACCAGCGATTCATGAAATCACCAGACAACAAAGGTAGGAAAAATGATTTTATTTTCAATTTAGTGATCAAAATGTCAGTTTTGAGAATTTATATCTGCTGTCTATATTTTGCTCTATATTTGTCTATTTTTTCTATAGTTGTTACTGACTGCATATTTTACAATTATCTGCCTTGACCTCTTTGAAAGAAACCTGAATATCAATGATAATTAACATTTTCTCTGCTTACAGTGTGTTTTGTGTTTTTTTATGTATTAACAAGTGTTTAAGCTAGAGTATATGTGTCTGTCTGTCTGTGTTTCTTTCTGTCTCTCCTTTTCTACACTCAGGCCCAACAATTGTCCCTTTCTATTCACTCCCTCCTTCCTTTCTATGTCCTTAGTGCCCCCAGTGCTTCCTTCTATGTCCTTAGTGCCTCCAGTGCCTTCTTCCCATGTCCCCTCTCACTGCCTTCTAGCCTTTGTTCCACCCCCTTCCCCAAAGCTTGCTAGCCAGCCTACCTCCCTCCGTATCTGCCATGCTAAAGCCAGCCTGCCCCCCCAGTCCACTGCTGCCCACCAAAACTAAACCAAAAGGAAAAGGGTCCAACGTACACAAACCGCTGAACACGTTGAAAACTGCCACGGAGCTACGGATCACGGAGGCAGGGATCACAGAGGTAGAAGTGCGCATGCGCGCTTAGGATTTTATTATTATTGATAAGATTATATTGTGTGTATATGAAAAATGGATGGAAGAAAATTGCATTACAATTGGTACTATTATGGGGGTGGAGTCGGGGGCAGAGCTTGGATGGGGGTACTTGGTTGGTATTTATTAGTTTAGGGGGTACTTGGCTTGAAAAGGTTGAGAAACACTGCTCTATGGAATACCTACTCCATTCCCAACTAGCTTGCTTACATCCATGACCACTTCATCTCTCAATTTCTCCACCTGCTTGCACTAACCAGAGACCTGGATCTAACCTGATGACTCTACCTCAGATGCAGCCCTGTGTCATGGAGGCTACCTTTTCTATCACACATCTTGCCTGGTTGATCAGGGAGGAGGTGTTGGGCTGCTACTCTCACCCTTTTGCAGACAATCTCGATGCTCTCCCTCCTTTGAAGTCCATTTCACTCTCCTACATCTCTGATCTCCTCCCATGGCTTCCAGTATCACCTCTATGCTGACGACTCTCAGATCTACCTCTCTGCACCAGATATCTCTACTGACCAGCCTGCCTGTTCAACATTTCCACCTGGATGTCTCACTGCTATCTAAAACTGAATATGGCTAAAACATAGCTGCTCATCTTCCCACCTCCCCATTTCCCCCGTTCTCTGTCTCTGTGGACAACACTCTCATCCTGCCTGTTTTGTCTGCTCGCAACATCAGGATCATCTTTGACTCCTCTTTCTCTCCTTCATGGCCCAGATACAACATATCGCTAAAACCTGCTGCTTCTTCCTTTATAATATTATCAAATTCTGTTACGTCTCTTCCGGATTCGGTACACGAGGTGTTCAGTCCCTTCCCACAATCCGGGAGTTGCAGAAATCCAAACACTTTTCTGAGCACATGCTCCTTCCACCTTAGAGAGAGAGCTAGAGTCCCCTGTAGTTTTCAATTTTTGCAAGCAATCCGTGCGGAAGACTTTTGGGCAAGATGTGAATTTTCACTGGACTTTTTTTGGTGCCTCTGGAAAGTTTATTCTTTGGACCCAGCTCATTGGACGCAGCCAGTGGGCACATCGGTTTCTTCTGAACCAGTTGTGCCAGTGGCAGAGATCCCTTTTTGAGCTTGATTGCATTATGCCATAACGGGTATTATGCCGCTTTTGTCTCCTGATGCTGCTTTTATTTGGATCTGGCTGATATCGTTGCTGGGATTAGTCAACACGGTCACCTTGAGAGTCCAACTTTGGGTGAAGACCCTTCTGTCAGCAGACCAGCATGGCTTTGTCCACCATGTTATTGTTGAGGTTCTGAAAGAGCAAAAAATTGGAATCTCTTCTTTTCACGTCAGTGTTTGGTCATGGACCGTTCTAATGTGTTGTCCTTTCCCCCCCCCCCCCCCCCCCCCCCCCAATCCCATCCACAGCTTCTTGGTCTGGTTACAGAACAATAGGATACCCAGGCTGCTTGTTCCTCGCTCTCAAGCTGTGCCTGAGTTGTATCTGCTGGCTCCTGCTTTTCAACAGTTTTGAGCAACATAAAGTGAATTTCGACATGGCACAGGATACCCAACGCACAGACCTCCCTAGTGATGGAGGAGTAGTGTTTAAGGACTCCAGGATCGAAGAGTGGATATTATATTTAAAAAATAATAACCTTTTTGAAGTGGCCTCAGGCATGAAGGCGATGGCAGCCTCCTTTGCGGTGCATGCCTGTCATATGAGATTGCTCAGGGTGCTCTCGGTGGATGTAGATGCCTGTCGCCAGCTAGTGCTGGACAGTGGATTATGTGGCAAACACCCTTTATGATCACATTCAAATTCTTACCGCTTATGCAGTATCTGCTTGCTGCACCGTATGCTTGGAACTAGCTGCCCAAATTCCTGCAGCTATGGAGCCATCCTTGAGCTGGGGACGCTGCCTCCAAGGCCACTTTAAGCAGACTTCCTTTTAAGGGTCAGCTTATTTTTGGTAAAGATCTGGATGACCTCATGGCCAGTGTTGCAGATCGCTGCTCTATGTCTCTCCCTGTGAACAAGTCTCGCCAGACTCCAGGATGGAACGGTATAAACTTTTGTCCCTCCTGCCATTTTCGTTAGGGATCTTCGGGCTCTTCCTCCCAGAGATATTCCCAGGGATCTTCCCTGTGGGTTTGTGACAGCTTCCCACACTTTCACCAAGGTGATGGTACTTCTACCAGGTTTTCTCTGCAGGCAGTGTGTCCAGGTCCATCCTTTCTTGTTTGACTGGTTGATATGGGCTCTGTCAAACATGTGCACCTGTATGGTGGAGATGGTGATCTAGCTGCTAAAGAGCTTGGGTTGGATTGTCAACTTCAAAAAGAGCCAGTCGACGCCAACTCCTCTACACCTATGTACTCTCCAGAATGGACTATTGTAACTCCATCTTCAATGTAATAACTGCCAAAGAACTCGAGCGCCTCCAGCGAGTCCAGAACATTGCAATCTGCCTCCTAAAGGACCTTGATTAACATGACCCTATCTCCCCAGCCCTCCATGCAGAACACTGGCTACCAGTTAACAGACACTGTGTGTTCAAAGCCCTTGTTATGTCCTACAAGAGATTCTACCTCATCGCCCCTGCCTACATCACATCCAAACTCCCGTCCACCCACTCCGCTCTCAAGCCGATAAACGACTATACATCCCTGCAGGAAGATCCCTCCAAATGGAAGCAGTTCATAAACGCTCATATAGCCAATTCATCCCCCGTCTTTGGAATCAATTGCTTGCCCAGATAAGAACACAGGACTCACTGATGACCTTCTGGAAAACGCTGATGACCCATCTCTTCAATTGAACATTGCTAATGGACAACCTCCTCCAAGCTCCCCTTCTTCCTTTCTCCTCCTATTCTCCTGTTCCCTGCTCCCCACCTCTGCCCTCCTTTTTCCTCCTCCCATGCTCCCTCCCCTTCTCTCTCTACGTCTTCTCACCTGTCTCCTCTTCGAATGCCTAACCCGCTCTGAGCTCCCGGGAGTCATTTGCAGCGGTATAGAAGCTTTCAATAAACAATAAAACAATATACCGGACTGATGATGGGGAGAGGGGAAGGGGAAGAAATAATGGGCCTGGAAACTAGAGCTGTCCGATTCAGAAAAAAATTATCAATTCGATTTTGCCAATTATTTGATTTGATTTCTATGATATAGCTTTAAAATTAGCTGGTGGGTTTATTTTGCAGTCTCTTCACTCACCCCCTTTGCCTTCTCCAACCCCAAGCTGGCGCTATCATATGTAAACAAAACAAACACTGTTAGGTCCTAGCTTGCACTCTGTCTAACACCAGCTCTGGCAGAATACACATTTCAAATCTGATGTATTGTAATCACAAAATAGAAAATAAAATTTATTTTTTCTACCTTTTGTTGTCTGGTCATTTTATTATTCAAACCATGTTGGTCCTAGGCTCTGCTTTCTGTTTGTCTTCTGTTAACTCACACACCAGGGTCTCCTGCCCATTTGACATTTCTTTTTTTCATGCTCACCATCCATCTTCCATCTCTGTATTCTTCTCTCCCTCCTGCAGGTTCAGCACCTCTTTACCTATTCGGCTAGCACTTTCTCTTCCCTTCCCTCCAGCCTTCTCACCCATGTGGCCAGCACCTACTCTCTCTCTCTCTTTTTCTCCACCCCCCCCCTATCATCTGGCATCTGTCCTTTCACCTCCTGCCCTGGCAACTCTCCCCTTTCCATCTTCCTCTATCGGCCTCGTTCTGGTACAAGCCACTTGCTCAAACTGCTGTAGCCTGCCTGCGTTGTAGAAATTCACATGGGTGGCAACAGCTAGTAGCTGCTGCCACGGAGGGCCTCTGGCGCCTGCTGGTGACAAAGAGACCAGCTGCCTGCAGGTACTCAGGCAAGCTGCGCAGCCCCAGCCCGGTGCCAATCACCATGTCCTGCTGCAAGCCACGCACCAACCATATATTGGCACGGTTTCTGGATTCCTTGGGCCCTGCATGCTGCACATGACTGACGCAAAGCCTTCCCTCCGACATCACCTCTGATGTCGGGGGAAGACTTCTGGGTTGTGTGGTGTGCTGCAGGCAGGAAAAGAAGACAAGCCTCTTGGTTCAAGCTGCCTCTAACCCCGCAGGATCCCCGAGACCATGAGGGGGTCCCCACGGTATCTCCACAACCCGAGGGTGCGTCTCCCCGGGATCCCCACAACCTGAAGGGGTAACCCTCTGGATCCCCGTTCCTGTGCAGCTCTCTATCCCAAACTAGACATAAGAAAATAGAAATCCCAAAAACTTAAAATTAACATATACTGCAACACTGAAGAAATAAAACAAAT
The DNA here is from genome assembly GCF_902459505.1 of Geotrypetes seraphini. NCBI lineage: Eukaryota > Metazoa > Chordata > Amphibia > Gymnophiona > Dermophiidae > Geotrypetes > Geotrypetes seraphini. The sequence goes on along the minus strand of NC_047085.1, from coordinate 236,663,115 downwards.
ACGCTTTTTTTTTTTTTTTAACTGAAGACAATACATACACATCTTCAACACACACTTCCCAAAAGCATATTCTAGTTAAGAAATTAAAAATAAAACTTTTTTTCTACCTGTGCATCTTTGGGCATTTTATTTTTCAATCACATTGATCCGTTTCTCTCTTTTCTGCTTTCCTCTCTTATGCTAATTCTGTTTCAGTGGCCACTATCCTTTTATTTTTCTTCCTATCTTATTCCATTCCTTCACTACACCTGTTTCTGACATATTGATCTTTCCTTTAAAGCGCTCTCCTTTTTTTTTTTTCCAGCCTGTCTACTCAAATTTCACCTTCTTGCTCTACACCTTTTTATTTTTCATCTACTTCTCCATCTCTTACACTTTTTGATCTCACTCATTTCTCAGCCTCTTGCTGCCTTATCTTTCATCTGTTTCCCATTACCACATTTTTACCCTCTGCATGCAGTACCCTCCTCTTACTCATCTCTTTGACAACCCTCCCATGGCGTCTCCCACATGGATCCACCATTCCTAGCATCTTCCCTCCTTTATGCTTTGTTCTACCCTTGTAATCCAGGATCTGCTCCCTTCTGCCTCTTCCCCTGAGTCTGACATCTCCTCGTCCTCCTGCTCCATCTTATTTTGCTTCCTCTGCCCTCATCTGCTCCTCCACCCTCCTGTGTCCATCTTTCTCTCTTCCTTCTTCTTCTTTCCCCATCTCTCCCTCTTCCCATTTGCCTCCTTTGCCCATCCCGTCTTTCTCCCTCAACGCCTTCAGCCCCCTCTGCCATCCCAAGAACATCTTTCACTCCCTCTTCTGCCCCTGCATTCTTACAAGTTCATCTCTCCCTCTTCTTCCCCCTCAATCCTCCCCCTCTCTTCTTGTCCCATTCCCACTGCCCTACTCCAAATTAATCTCTCCCACCCCTCCCTTCCTTCTATTATCTCCAAGTCTATCATCTCTCCCTCCCTTCCGTCATTCCGCCTCCTACACAGCCTCAACTACCATGATCCCATCTCCCCAGCACTCCGCGCTGAACACTGGCTCCTAATTAGCCAACGCTGTGCATTCAAGGCCCTGGCAATAGCACACAAAAGAATTTATGCCACCACCCCCTCCTACATAAAATCCAAGCTACCCATCTACATCCCCACCTGCACCCTCCATTCAGAAACGGAGATACGCCTATGCATTCCACCCGGAAGGTCCCTCCTCTCAATAACCGCCCGCAAATGCTCCTACAGCCACTTCATTCCCCAACTCTGGAACCAACTCCCCCCTCAACTCAGACTGCAGAATTCACTAATGACATTCCGGAAAATGGTAAAGACCCTCCTCTTCAACTAAAGGTCACCCTCAGTCTACACCCAAACCCCTTAAACCCCACCTCTACCCTTCTTTCTCCATTCTAATCTTCTGCCTAAATTTCTGTATAGTCCACTTTCAGCCTATACTCAAATAACTTGTATCTAAACCAAACTACTTATATTTAACTTACTGTTCTTAATTTGCTGTATAGTCCCTATATTTAAACTGCTGCACAGTCTCGTATGTCCAAGTATTTAAATCTACTGTATAATCTTGTATGTCCAATTCACTCCATTGTGAATGTTTACTTGTAAACCGTTCTAAGCTACTGGGAGGACGGGATAAAAATCTAAATAAATAAATTTTAAAAAATTCCCTCTCCAGTCCTCTCAAGTCTGCCATTTTTCCTTTTCTCCCTTCCACTCATCTCCCGGAGTCTGCCATGTCTTCCTCCTTGCTTTCTAGCATTATTCCCCCCCCCCCAAGCCAACTTCTCTTCTTTCTGCCTCCAGGCCAGAATCACTTACTCGCACTCTGTTCCCCCACCCTACCTCAACAGGTCACAGTCTGGCATCTTACCCCTTCCTTCTTCAACCTCCTTCAAATTTCATTTCCCCTCTCCCTCTTTAATTGGGAGCTTCAGCTGCTGCCTCCGCCCCTCACCTGTCACAGTATTTACCTTATTTGCATTTTAGAAGTTATCAATGGCAGCGAATCACATGGGCTGCTGACCCTAGCATCTCCTTTACTGCTGTACATGCTCCTGAGGAAACAGGAAGTTATGTCAGAGAAGGCGGGTCTCAGTAGTAGAAAGAAGAAGCCGAATCACTTCCGCCAGTAACTTCTGAAATGTAAGGTAGAATCTGAGACAGCGGGGGTGGGGGGGAAATATAATGGGCATATTTATCAGTTAGCTTGCACTGATGTGCTTAACACCATTTTGTAAATTCTCCCTTAAGTGAAACTGGACAAAGACAGGACTATGTTTTATGCAGTCTGACTTGTCTGGTTAACTTAGGCAATTAAGTGTTGAATACTAGCGCATAATTGCCAACTTTAATCCCAGGCTGCTTAAAAATCATCAGCCATGGTATTAGCAGTTAGTATAGATATTTAGTGGCACTACATGGTTATCTGTTACTGAATATTAGTGGATAATCCCACACAAGCAGACAAAGATAGGACTGTGTTTATGCAATCTAATTTGTCCAGTTAACTTAGGTCAGGAATCTCAAAGTCCCTCCTTGATGGCCGCAATCCAGTCGGGTTTTCAGGATTTCCCCAATGAATATGCACTGAAAGCAGTGCATGTACAAAGAACTCATGCATATTCATTGGGGAAATCCTGAAAACCCGACTGGATTGCGGCCCTCAAGGAGGGACTTTGAGACCCCTGACTTAGGTGGTTAAACCGCTTTGAATATTGATCCTTTTTTAGAGACGTGTCTTACATGAATGATGTCCATTGCTAAGAAATGTCCTGGAATGCAGTATATCCAAACTAAAGCATTTTAAAATGATCTACTCTTTTGTTTTGGTGTGTGTTTTTAGATTGCTTTACAGAAATTCCTGCTCTGCTGGATGCCAAGATCCATGATGTTAGCAGCAGCTGCCAGAGAAGGAAGGAGGAGGGAGGAGGGGGAGGGGATTGTAAGAAAAACAAAGTGAGGGGGAAGGGAAGTCTGGAGGCAGAAAATGAGAAAGGAAAGCTTACAGATCATAAAAAGGGAAAAGAGGGTTGGAAAAACTTTGGAAAAGGAAGGAAAAACAGGCTGATGGAAAAAAAGGCAGAACTTCACAGGATATGATGGATGTAGGGGGAGAGAGAGATGGGGAGCTAAAGATAGAGAATTAGAGAATAGGAAGACTGGAAATTTACAGAGAGAGGCTCAAAGAGGATTACATAGGAAAAGACCATGGAAGAGAGGACAGAACCACCATTCTAGAGTGTTAAAGAAAACCAGCTCTGAGAAAAGACTTTCATTGGCTTTGTTTCAAATCTCATGAGCTGCCTTTCATTGGCTTTGTTTCAAATCTCATGAGCTGCCAGTTTGCACCACAATGCATGAATTCATCCATTTTGATTTAAGAAAATGGAAAGGTGTGAGGACCTTTAATGTAAATAATTAACCATTATAACAAATTAAGAATAACATGTACAGCACAGAGAATGATTTTTGATTACTTAAATGCTGAATGATGAGTCATGTAGCACATTTATATAACATGGCTTCCCATTCACTCATAACCCCAGAAATACCAGGAATCAATTTATATATTGCCTTCCTGGCTAATAGATTATTTAGAGTAATTTAACAAAAGTACAAAATAAATATAGAAATTATAAAATGTAAAACACACACATTAATAATTACAGAAAATTTTAGTCCACAAAAAATACTTTTTTCAAAAATGTTTACTTAAACAAGGCATAGTTCAAATCTTTCCCATAATCAAGGGGCCCCAGCTGCCTTTATAGAGATCAGCTAAGAAATTTCTATAAGTACTTTACTCAAGATTTCTCATTTGATCTATTTAACATCTACTAGGTACTATTTTGTGGCCCATGATCTGGATGCGATGATCGAGTGTTTAGTTTCTGGCTGGCTCCCTTTCTGCAGTCATTTTTCCATTCAAAGCTGCGGATGGCGGCAGCTCCTCGCACGATCCATGCCTGCGTCGGAAGCCTCTTGACATCAGGACATCAGAGAGGTTTCTGACGCAGGTGCAGATTGCGTGAGGAGCCACCACCTGCGCCTTTGAATGGAAAAACGACTAAAGCAAGGGAGCCAGCCAGAAACTAAACACTCGCCGGAGGGAGGCACAGAAGAGAGACCTACAACTCGCTGCTCTTGCTTGCTTTGGGCCTTTCTCCATGGACACAGATAGTAGGTGGGACCCGGCAGCAAAGAAGGCCCAAAGCATGCAAGAGCAGCGAGTTATGAATGCTGCACTTCTGACAGGTGTGTGAGACAGGGAAGGAGGAAGAGAAATGCTGCTGTACTCAATTGGGGGGGGAGAGAATGAAGGAGGGAGAAGAAAGACAGGTAGAGGAGAGAAACAAGAGATGCCAAGTCCATGAGAGGGAAAGGAAAGGAGATACCAGACCATGGAGGGGAGGGAGAGAGGCCAGGGCATGGGAGGAGGGAAGGAGACAGGTGCTAGACCAGGGGAAAGACAGGAAGGAGGGAGATGTCAGACCATGGAAATAGGGAGGGAAGGAGAGAGAGAGAGAGATAGGAAGGGAAGACATGGAAAAGTAGATTTTGAAAAAATTGAATGTCAAGTTAATGCCAAAGATGGATGCAAGGCAGAAAGTGAAGATGGAGAGAAAAACAGTCAAAAGGACAAGAAGGCCCACAGAAAAATAAAGTCACCATACAACAAAGGTAGGGAAAATGATTTTATTTTCAGTATTGTGATTGAAATGTCAGTTTTGAGAAAAGAAAGATGTTAAACTTCTGTGAGGCTGCAGAAAAAAATTGGGTACTTAGAGAGCCGCAGAAAAAATGGTTAATGTCTTATTTAAAAAATGACAATTTTGCATGAGGTAAAACTTTTTATAGTTTATAAATATTTCCTTTAACAGTTAATGTACCAGGGTATGCCCCAAGGCCACAGCTGGATTAGAGCATCTAGACCCTTGCTTCCAGCCTCATGTCTTTGACTGAAAAACCTGTATGCCGTCACTATGAGGTTGAAATGAGACAGACACCAGCGCTGAACAATGAATTGAAATGCTGTCACTGACAGTGTCCACTCATCCAGGTCTAAGGTCTGTCTGCTGAGGAAGTTGGTTTGGACAGTGTCCACTCTCACCATTTGCCCTGCTGATAGCACCTGTAGAGGACGCTCCATCTAGTGAAAGAGGTGGCGAGTTTCCAGACCCAGATAGACGTTCCAGATGCCACCCTGATTTTTTACATGTGTCACTGCTGTCGCATTATTGGTGAACAGTCTGACCACTTGGCCCTCCAGTCTTCTGTAATTTCACCAGAGCCAGATGAATTGTTCGCAGGTCCAGTCTATTGATTGATCACTTCCTCTGAGGGCAAACAGCGCCCCCAAATTGGATGACGTTTGCAATGAGACTGGCATCATTACATCTACCCATTAAGATATCTGAAGGGGCATGCCCTTGGCAAGGGATTTGGAATGGAGCCACCAATCCATGCTGGCCCAAGCTTCCAATGTCCAGGGCTGAGACGTCTGCAATGAGTCCATCTGCAGGGACCAACTCAAGAGCCAAACAGGTTGAGGATGTATGCGGGCCCTCACCCAAGGAACCACATCTATTGTGGATGCCCTGGGTCCCAAGACTTGAAGATAGACCCACACTGATGGAGCTGACTAGGCTAGAATATATGAGATATGTGAGCAAAGCTGCTGGCCAGAAGAAATGCTAAAAGGCAGTCCCCAATTTTGAGAGGGACCTCCTCCAACCTGGCATCATTGCGAATTCTTGGAGGAAGGAGTGGCTTGGAGTGCTGAAGACTGGGGAAGTATAGATATGAAAAACCTCTGCCTAGGGTGCTAGGAGAACCTCTGGGATGTGGAACTGGAATACTGTTGAGATCTCCAGGAGTTACAAAAATTAGAACGCCTTGAGCCTCTAGAAGTTCTGGGCCTGCTCTCCGGCAAAAACTTGGGACAATGGTCCACCACAGAGTTCATGACATCATCCAGTCCTTTCCCAAACAACTGCTCCTTAAAAGGGAGTCTGCTTAGAGTGGCTTTAAAGGTGAAATCTTCATCCTACTGCCTGATCCAGAGCATTCTATGAGCAGAAATAGAATAAGTGGATGCCTTACCCAAGGCACAAATAATGTCATAGAGAGCATCAGCCACATAATCCACTCCAGAGCTCAGCTCCATCACTGTCCAAAGTATGTAACCTAGAAAGGTAGACACATGTTACAAAGGATGCCGCTGAGGCTGCTTTGACTCCCAAAGTCAATGCCTCAAAGAGACTTGAGAACCACATCAATGTGGAGGTCCTGCATACCTTTAAGCTCAACACCTCTCTCACTTGGAAGGGATATATGCTTATTAACCCATGCAACCAAAGAATCCCCTTTAGACTGAGCAAACAGCTACTGGCACACCTGCGCCATAGGATACAGGCAAAACATGGCTCTTGCTATCTTGAGAGACCCCTCAGGAGAATCTCACTGTTCTGTGATTGAAATATTAATGTCCGGATGCCAGGGAAATGCCACAGACTGAACTCTCACTCCATATCTCAGGGAGGAAGAAATAAAAGGAACTGGCTGGGAGTCCAAATTTAGTTCATGCAAAGACTCCGAAATTAGATCTGGCAGGGCTGTGGGCTTAAATAAGCGCAGGAGCTTGGGATCATCACCAGAATTCAAGGCCAAAACAGGATCTAAAGCGCTAGTTTGTGGAGCAGACACCCCTGATACTGGAGGCACGTCTGTGAACAATAGTGATAAAGAGAGAGATATCAGTATCACTTGCAAACACCTCCCAAGGGCTGAGCAGTGTGAGACTGTGAGTTACAAAACCCGAGGGGCTCTGTGCTGATGTGCTGTGTCCAAAGCATGGGAAGTCTGTGCTTTAGGAGAATGGCTCTCCTGGAAGGCTTTCCATGTTAAATTGTTGCATTCCAAAGGAAAAAAAATGAACCAGTGAGCAAAGAGACACCAAGATGACTCCAGTTTACACTTTTTAGGCTCTGTGGCTTCCATGCTCTTTTAAGTGGAATGGTCACTGTTTCCAGGACCTGAAAAAAAAGAATAGCTTACCTACACAGGCTAGCCGCCCTTCCCTCAAGCCAAAAAGCAAAGGAGAGGCTAAGCCTGAAGCTCATGCCTCTCCTTCTCATTCAGTGCGTAACGTGGCACACGGATGCTCAAGGCACAAAATTTGTGCAATCATTGCATGGATTAGTGATAAAAGAGCCCAAGGACTCCATCCTAATAAACTTTGAGGCAAAAAGAATCGATTAGCTGCACAAAATGTTTGAAAAAAATCCAAGATGGCTGCCATCATATTTTGGCACCAAAAATTGCTAAAACAACTTAAAAGCAAAAAAATCAGCTAAAATAGGATTTTTGAGGGGGAACACAAGAGAACATGCAATTTCAGATCCCCCTCCCTCCCAATTTCTCTCACTGTGCCCTGTGCTGGGAATGTGCTGCAGCCTGCCTCAGCTCTTTACAGTAAGCTGGGAAAGGAGAAAAAGTTGCTGTCTCATGCTGGAAGTTCCTTTCCACTGCTGATCTTTGCGCTGCCAGTCAGACTTGATATCTGATCGTATCCCTACTCCCATGGACTGAAGGATGTGCTAATAAAGAGTGGTGGTGAATAAGCAGCCGGCACCCTGCGAGACACCGCTGAGCTTCCTATTGAAGCCTAACAGCCTGCACTCAAACCCCTGCTAAGCATTAGATGAGGAACAGTAAGTGGGGATGGCCTTGAGCTCCAAAAACACTTTTTCAGGCTGGCCAACAGGTACCACAAGGGATTGGTTTGTCAGCTACAGATCTCAGACTGCTTCTCCTTGCAGGCAGAGTTGATCTTGAAGCTCTGAAACCAGCAAAAATAACTAAAATGACCAAATAAAATAAAGAAAAAGGGAGAACAGAACCAAAACACTCCTGCAGGCTAGCATGGAGAAGAAAAAATTTGTAGGTGGCAATAGAGCTCCCAGTGAAGTAAGAGGATTACAGAAAAAAATCCAGAGTGGATTCCTTCTGCAGAGCTACTGGGAATGGGGAAACTACCCGCTTGTCTAGCATAATACAGCTATTGCACTGGAAATTTATTTCACCTGAGCAATGTGTATGAGATTACTGAAACATATTTCATATATGATATATTTTCAAGTAACACTGAAATTTTTAAATATAATATTGTTAAAAATTAAACATTCTAAAACATTTTGGCCCTGATTCTATAAAGGACACCTAAGTCATGCCTAAAGTTAGGTGTGCTTTAGGCGTCCAAAGAACGTGGACGCCACTTTGTAGACAAAGCCACAATTTCTTGGACGCCCATGTTTAAAACTCACGCCTAACTCAATAGGTGTGGGCTTGGTTTGGGCAATGACTCAATTTGGGCATCCTTTGATTCATTTACATAACACTGAGCGACCTAGGGCATCCATATCATACCTATATTGTAGGCTAATGAAAACCAGGTCTACTTTTGAGCTTAGTTTGGGCTTCAAATAGATCTGAGTTCTATGGACGGAACTTAGGCACTCTTTGGATGTCCTTAATGTGTCTGCTAAATAGCTCTCTGGGTTTTAATTTTTGCTTTATTAAGCTCAAAATACATTTAATAAGGCACCACATAAATGGGGCACAGCAAAACAGATATATTGCATGCACAACCTATTTTTGTGGACAAACAGCAATGTCATTTGCTAATTAGAGGAAAAGATCCATTAACTGAAGCACAGCACATGAAAAACATAGCTTTAGTTTTCTTGCTAAAAAGCTACCCTTATTTTTCTGACTAAACAGTGCTCCAATCAGTTCATTCTTGAAAGCAAAGAAAGCACATGACAAAAAAATATATAGATTGCATACATAATTTTATTTGCAAAAGCTTAAAAACAGAAAAAAAAAACCAGATACAGACCTTAGCATGGCTTCTACTTCATTGTAAATGGATGTTTGCAGCTGCACAATGGTGACCTCATTGTGAGATCATCAAGGTGCATCTACAAGGTAGAATGCCACAATTAAAATATGTGCTGGGGAGCTGGTTGGGATTTGAACTTATGAGCTCTGGAAGAGGAGCACAGGGCTTTTACTTATTGAGCTATAGCAGCTTCCAGGCAGGTGTCTCTGACTGCCCTGTGATATGATAGCTTAGCAGATCTCTAAGCTATCATATCACAGGGCAGTCGGAGATACCTGCCTGGAAGCTGCTATAGCTCAATAAGTAAAAGCCCTGTGCTCCTCTTCTAGAGGTCATAAGTTCAGCTCCCCAGCATATATTTTAATTGTGGCATTCTACCTTGCAGGTGCACCTTGATGATCTCACAATGAGGTCACCATTGTGCAGCTGCAAACCTCCATTTGCAATGAAATAGAAGCCATGCAAAGGTATGTATCTGTTTTTTTCTGTTTTTAAGCTTTTGCAAATTGTTATGTATGCAATCTATATATTTTTGTCATGTGCTTTCTTTGCTTTCAAGGATGAGCTGATTGGAGCACTGTTTAGTCAGAAAAAAAGGGTAGCATGCATGCAGCGCACTATATTAAACACAAAAGAGATGGTCCCTGCTCAAAAGAGCTTACAATCTAATTATGACAGACACACAGGACAAAAAGATTAATCTATACATGCTGATCAGGTAGGGAATTACAAGGAGACTGATGAAGTGAATAGGGTTGGGACTACAGAGGGAATGAACAGATTTGGGTGCTTAACAAATTGGTAAGGTTAAGACTTAAATGCAGCTTCAAAAAATTGGACTTGCAGCCTGGATTTGAATACAGCCAGAGACAGATCCCAACGTACTGAGTCAAGCAGTTGTTGCAGGCATATAGAGCACCAAGATAGAAGGGACAGAGAAGAAAGGTACCAATAAAAGAGACTTATCTGATGAATTAAGTATCTGGGGTGGAGTATAGAGAGAGATACTGAGTGAATACACTTGTAGGTCAGAAAGAGGAGTTTGAACTGTATGTGGAAATAGGGAGCCAGTGAAGCGACTTGAGCATAAGTACAGTGGTGGAATACAAGGCATGTAGCAGTATTTTGAACAGATTGAAGGGGAGAGAGATGGCTTAGCAGAAGACCTGTGAGAAGCACATTGCAGTAATCCAGATGAGGGATGACGAGAGTGTGGATGAGTGTCCTGCCAGTATGCTCAAAGAGAACTGACCTGATTTTAGTGACGTTATAATAGAAACAAGTTTTGGCAATCTGATGGATATGCGAAGAGAAGGAAAGAGATGAGTCAAAGATGAACCCAAGGTTGTGAGCCAATGAGACAGGGAGGATAAGAGCATTATTAACTGAAATAGAGAAAGGGGGAAGGGGAGAGGCAGTTTTAGGAGGAAAGATAAGGAGTTCAGGCTTGGCTGTGTTTCATTTAAGGTGGCAGCAAGAGATCCATGTAACAATGTCAGACAGGCTGATAGGCCTGGATTCTCGTAGAAATTTCAGATGTAGAGAGGTCGATTTGTGAGTCATCTGTATAGAGTTGGTAATGGAAGCCATGGGAGATTAGAGTGCCAAGGGAAGAAGTGTAGAGGGAGAAAAGACAAGGTCCCAGGATGAGTATTTATATTTATCAGATTAAATTTTGGAGGTGAGAAATAAAATCAGATCAAGATAGCCTTTAAAACTATCAGCTGATTTTATTACAGAAAAATTTCACCAATAAACCTCCTTTTTGTGGACCTTAAGAAAACTGCAATGTGGTGTAATAAATAACATGAGCAAAAATTTCTTCCCATCATGGGGTCTGATATACTGCAGTTTAAGATTTAACTATTTCTGCAAGAAAATTTCAGTTACAGGGAGAAGAGGCTTATAGAAATGTTTTGTAGAAGAAAATACACTTCTACAGTTTTGAGAACAACCCCATGACTTAAGAGCAACAAATCTCAAAACCACAACCATATTTTTTTTTTTTTTTACTTAGAATAAATTTACACAATACACCAATTTTAAGATAAGCAACTTTGTCAAAAGATAACTAGAGCTTTTGAAGATGGCTTTCCTATTTAAATTTCTTTCACCACTTGCATAATAGGCCAAGCCTCTGAAAAATAAAACAAAAAAATTATACTGGATGGTAGTTAAAAGTACATTTCTGTATAACACCCAACTGTTTTAGCTTCACAATCTTCCTCCAGGGGAGTTTGGAGACAAAAGAAAAGACAAGCAGCCTTAAGGGTGTGGCTAAGCGTGACAAAACAAATATCTACTCGCTCCCATAGATGCACACTAAACCCTTTTCTGCTTACAGTCTCTCACCAACCGACAGCTGCAGCTGCTCACAAACCCAGAGCTCAGTAATTGACACCAGTGACCTCCCCTCCCCCCCTTTCTCTCTCTCCCTCTCCTCTCTGCAGCAGACTGTGAAAACGATAAACCTCCCCCACCCCTTCCTCCCTCCAGCTCCCTTTGTGCAGGAAATAAAGCCTGGCACGGCCGCCAGACCGGAGCCAGTCAGCATGCTAAGCTTGCTTCCGTCTGACAGCTGCCCTGTTCTGAGCTTCCAGATGGCTCTCCTCCAGCTATTCAAGGCAACCTCTTACAGCTTTCTCATTCCAGGAAACCAGTGGAGACCGGCTGAAACTGGAACAAACCGCTTAAGACCGGCTTGAATTGACAACTCAGGAGAGAAATATTTTCTACAAACAAAAGGAGAGAGAAGGAGAGACAGCCAGAGAGGAAAAAGAAGAGACTAAAACAAAAATCCCCAGAGTTCAACCACTGTATTTTACACATGAACGCATACATACAGATATGGACGTATATGTTTTACTTTAACGATAATCGATAGTATATACTGTTTCATTTTAATATTTTATATGAAAAGTACCTTATGCCACATCCCATTTGTTGTTACTTAAAAAAATATTCCTATATGTCGATTTCTTTACCATTAAATGGAAGGGAAAAAGGAAGCAAAAGTTTTAGCAAGATTATTTCATTTTAAAATTCTCAGTATTTTGCAATAGATTGCTTGTTAGTAGCCAGAAAGCTAAATATACAGTGTTATTATGTTTGCTAAATCTACCAGATAGTGATTTTAATGTAGTGTGTACATGGTAAAGATGGCTCTTCACTGCACTTCTTGCTATGGTGTCCATGTTTATGGTAGGCTGGCAGCCCATAAATAAAAGCTGGGAGCTACGCCAGCCTGGCTGCTGGGAGCATGCACAGCTGTGTTACTGCAATAGACTCATTTGCAGTTTGCACAGTAAAATCATAACAAATGTACTGATATTGTATGATGATCACAAAACAATGCACTTTCTTAGAATTTTGTTGGGAGAATGCTATAGGGAAAATCAGTAAAACTTGTCCAGTTTGAATACTGTATCTTTAACCATCAACCAATCAAGAGTTAAATTCTGCAGTAAGATTTCTTTAAAATGCTGGCCTCACATTTTAAATTTATTCCATATTGCTATCTGGATAGCATTGAATATATGAGGGGCAACTGAAAAGTTCTCAGCCTAACCGAGAAGGGAATGGTGTAGAGCAGTGGTCTCAAACTTGCGGCCCGCAAGGCACATGCGGCCCGCCAGGTACTATTTTGAGGCCCTCGGTACGTTTAGCATAATCACAAGAGTAAAATAAAACAGTTTCTTGATCATATGTCTCTAGCTATAAATGACAATAATATTATCTCCAGGTCCAACAATCAAAGCAGTACTCTGTTCAACATCTGGCGCTCCCTAACCTCCAAAAGAGACCCCACCTTGCTCCCCTCCTCTCCCTCAGCTGATGTTCTAGCAAAATTCTTCAACGATAAGGTTTCTTCCTTGAGATGCTCTTTCCCTCCTTCAGTCTCTTACAACTCCCTAGTGCCCACTGATTCCACTCCCACCCTAATGGTCTCCAACCCTATCCCAGCTGACAGATCCTGGACCACCTTTGAGTGCGTATCTGAATCCCTGGTCCTCGTTCTCTGCCTCAAACTGAAATCCTGTAATTGCTCCTTGGACCCATTCCCCTCCTACCTATACGAGAACATTCCCACTTAGGCTAGTTCTTCTATCACCATTCTCATAAACTCCGCCCTTCAGTCGGGCCATTTCTCCCCAGAAATGGGTCATATCGCCTTGACCCCACTACTGAAAAAATCTGACCTTGACCCTTCCATACCATCCAGCTATCACCTAATTGCAAATATCCCTCTCCTAACCAAGATGCTAGAGTCCATCATTTCTTCCCAACTCTCATCATACTTAGAGAGATTCTCTATTCTTTTACCCTATCAATATGGCTTTCGTCCTAACTTCAGCACCGAATCCCTACTGTCTTCCCTGATTTCAAGGGTTCAACAACTTCACTCTCGAAACAAGTTCGCCGTCCTCCTACAATTTGACCTTTCCGCTGCTTTCGACGTTGTTCACCATGATATTCTTGTTTACCAACTCTCTGAGATAGGTATCAACTCCACAGTCCTAGGTTGGTTCTCTAAATTCCTCCGCTCTCGTTCTTACATTGTTAACATGAATGGCACCTCATCCTCCCCCTGGAAACCGAATTGTGGAGTCCCGCAAGGCTCTCCACTATCCCCTATCCTTTTCAACATCTATATGTCCTCCCTAAAACTCCTCCACCTATCCCCCCTTGAAACAATTTACACTTATGCAGACGACATCCTCATTCTCCTCGAGACCCATTCGAACCTCACCGACCTGTCTAAGAACATATCCTCTTGTATAATGAACCTACAATCCTGGGCCCACACTGTGCAAATGAAATTGAATGAGTCCAAAACAAGACTTCTTTGGCTCGGTCCAAAGCTAGATCACCTACCCACCTCCATCCCACTATCCTCTGGCTCCTCTCTGCAGCTTGAGTTCTCGAGCAAGGTCTTGGGCATCATCATTGATTCCACATTGTCCTTCAATGACCACCTCCAATCCTTGGTAAAAAAATGCTTTTTCAGCCTTCACATGCTGAGGAAAGTTAGATCCTGCTTCCATCAAAAACATTTTACCCTCCTTGTCCAATCCATCATCCTCTCCAGATTGGACTATTGCAACTCTATCTCTTAAGCCTAACTAAGAAAAACCTCCACAGACTCCAACGGATTCAGAATGCCGCGGCCAAGCTCATCTTCGCTAAAAGTAAATTTGACCATGTCTCCCCGCTCCTGGCCAAGCTCCACTGGCTTCTGATAATCGCCAGGGTCCACTATAAATGCGCCTGTTTAACTTTCAAAATCCTATATGGTATCCTCCCTCCCTTTATCCCTCTTTCTTGGAATTCCTCAAACCCTAATACCACCAGAACCTCCCACAAATTAAAACTATCCTTCCCCTCGCTAAAAGGCATTTCCCACACAGGAAAGCTAGGGACCTCCCTCCACTTCAAAATCACTGAGCTCTGGAACAACCTTACCTCCCCTCTTCGGAACTTGAGCTCTCTCCAAATTTTCCGCAAACATTTGAAAACCTGGCTTTTCTCAAAAAATGTAAGTCTCCCTTCAACTTAGGAATCAAGGAAACTCTTATATCTTGGCATCCCAAGTCCTCTAAATTTTCTTCACACTTCTACTTCTAACCCTCTGTTGTAGTTCCTTCCTATTTCTCCTACTGTAAACCGCCTCGAGCTCTACGAACGTGGAGATGATGCGGTATACAAACCTAAGGATTAGATTAGATTATTTTTAAGACTTCGCCAAAAGGAAAGATTTATGAACTATAAAGAGTTTTACCTCATGCAAAATTGTCATTTCTTTAATAAGACATTAACTATTTTTTCTGAGGCCCTCCAAGTACCTAGAAATCCAAAATGTGGCCCTGCAAAGGGTTTGAGTTTGAGACCACTGGTATAGAGCTATGAAACCTACAAGTTATTACACACTTTTCTTGACACTTTTTGTTTCAATGATATAAAATGAAATGAAAAGTGTGTCTCATGGCTCCACATCATTCTCTTCTTGGTTAGGCTGAGAACTTTTCAGCGGCCCCTCGTATGTAGAGAGTAGTGACTGTTTGTTACTAGCTTTGCAGATGGTGGGAGACAGCTCCCCAATATCACTGGTTTTTCCATACAGCTAGGTGGAATACTCTGCACTCACTCTGCCCAGCACTATCCAGATAATGCCAAGGTGTTTTGTAAGAATATTTAGAGGTACAAGGGGCTGCTTATAAGTTCTCAGCCCAACCAACAAAGTTGGGGGTGACAGGTCAAAAGCGCGCGATGACAACCCAGCGCAGACAACTGAGCGCAAGGCGGAAGCACACCGAAGAAAATCAGTATTTTAAGGGGCTCTGACGGGGAGTGTGGGGGGGTACCCCCCCCACTTTACTTAACAGAGATCGCTCCGGCATTGTAACCCCCCACATTATATTGAAAACTTCACTTTTTCCCTAAAAAAGAGGGAAAAAGGTAAGTTTCCAGTAAATGAGGGGGGTTACAACCCCTCAAACACCCCATAACGCCGGCATGATCTCTATTAAGTAAAGTGGGGGGGTTCCCCACCAACACCCCCTGTCAGAGCCCCTTAAAATACTGTTTTTCTTCGGCGCGCTTTCACCTTGCGTTCAGTTGTCTGCGCGCCTTTGTCGGCGCGCGCTTTTGACTATGAGCCAAGTTGGGGCAGTCTCCATTGAGGGCTATATACTTAGTCCAGCGATTTCCCAATTTAGTCTACATTTTTCCACTGGAATGAAAAAAGTGGAAAATTACTGGATTAAGTGTAATGCCCTCAATGGAGATTGCCCCAACTTTGTTGGTTGGGCTGAAAACTTTTCAGTGGCCCCCTTCGTACTATCCAGATAGTGCTTCTGAAAATTAGCAGAAAGATAGCTTATTTGTTTCATTGTAAATCACAGTAAACCAGTTGTCTGGCATTCTGCAGTATATAAGCTATTGTATTCGTAGGTAAGTATTTACAGAATAGTACTTAAGAGCTAAGCTAGCACACATGCACATATGTACGTATATACACATATGTTTGTTATTATTCTAAACATACACATGTGACACAATTACAAGTTCCTAAGTTATAGTGTTGCCCCAATTATATATTGCAGATCCCTTTTTATGTAATGGATACTATGATACATAATGTGCATTGGCAGTGTAGATTAGCAGGAATGGAGGGTGGGGCAGGAAAGGAGGTGATATTAGCTTTCTCCTTTTCATGCATTGCCTTTTTACACACAATCTTGCTCTATTATCCCACTCCCTCCAAGGATGATCCCAGGACTCTCCTCTCTGTGATGAAGCCTGACCACAGCAATCTCCCGGTTTCCCTGGAGAAACTCCAGCACTCCCCCCCCCCCCCAGTATTTTTTTTCAAGACATGGGCACAACAGCTCTCAGCAAGGAATCTAACTCGGCAGACATTACTCTGCTCCCTGTTCCAGCCTCTTCCCTCCCAGACTGTTTGCAGGAGACAGGAAGGGCGAGGCTGCAATTAGATTGGACAGAACAGTAAGAACACTCTGCTCCCTAATCCAGCCCCTTCCCTCCGGTTGTTTCTTCTCTGTAGGGAATAATAGGGGAGGGGATGAAACCTGGAGAATTCCTTGGTATGATACCCACTATAAAAGGCTGTGATCAAGGCTATGACTTGGTTGATGTAATAGCATTTAAAAACTGAAAATATTTTTTTTCAATGGCTTCCCAAGCTTCATGTCCCATTTACATTATTGTGCTTTTATCCAGTGACTCTTAGTCAAAAACCACATAGCAGAAATAAGGGCAATGTAATAAAATATAATTTTAAAAAGTGCTAACGAGTTTGTGTCTGGTTTCATGAAGTCTGTCTCTCTTCCATGCCAAGGTTCCTCATCTCTCCTCCTCCTCCTCCTCCTCCCCATGTGAGGAAGGAATAGAGAAGCCCCAGGGAGCACTTTGCAGCATCTTTGTTGTATTTCTGCAGAAAAGATCTCCCCCCTCCATTGCAACATAGAGATGCAGATTTTTTAAAAAACATTCTTGAAGGTCAGAGTTGCAAAACAGGAAAAATAGAAATAAGCTTTTTAATTTACATTTTAACAAAAACAAAAGTTCGGGATTATTCCCTGAGACACACCCCCATAGGTGTGTCCTGGCCAAATGTTAGGCACCACAATTTGGCTTTTTCCATATTTACTTGTGGTTCACTCATATGTCACACCTTTACCTCCAGAAACAGTTGTTACCACCTTGCATTATGCTTAACTCAAAAGGTTTTTTGGTTTTTTTTGTATAATTTAATAAAATCTATTTTGGGGAAGAGATTTAAAAAATAAATTAATGAAGGGAGCTGTAGAAATAACATAGGCAGAAGTGTGTAAATCACCATACCAACAATCTGAAGTCAAGGATTCATCATGCTTGAGAATAGGACTGTCCAATAACACAAAGATGAAGGACAATTATGTACAGGTAGCTGACTGACAAATACTCAGGCACCCATGCTCTAGGGCATAGATCCTCCAGGGTTGCAAGCAGGCCTGTTTTTCAGGACATTTCTTATGAATATTCATTAGGCACATATCATACATTTATGTGAAACTGCTTAAATTAGATTGGCCAGAAAAGTTGACCTTGAGAATCATGGTTGTGCAACTGCTTCAGTTTATTATAGGTAGGGGTTTAATAAAATTTAAATGTTTGAAAAGAAAAAAAAAATCTAATTTGAATAAGCTTAAAAATATCTTGTTTCTGGAAGGCAAATAATAGTAGTATTCAATAATTCTGAATATATATTACTTTACATCACATCTACGCCAACCACATCTATAGCCACTAAGTAAATCATTAAAGCAACCAAAATGTGCTTTCAATTAATATAGAGAGACAGGTTGTATGTGCCTTTAAGGGGACACCCATAGAACAGTGACCTAAAATGACTGCTAAAAACCAAATGGATTAGAATTATCAGAAAGAGAGGGAAGGGTCAATTAAAGAGACAGAGAGAAAGACAAACTTCTTGCATTAAGGAAAAAACATTACCAGCGAGAGGATTTATGCCAGTATTACATTGTTCCCAGACTCCAGTGAGTCATAAATAACCTGAAGAGTTATATAACATAAAGAAGAACTATTAGCTCAGCTCTGTCTCCCTCTCCTGGCTTCATACAAGCACTGAATATAACTGTGTGACATATTTATTTTATGGTGTCTATATGCATCTTGATGTATGTGTTAGAGAATGACACGGTGACAAAATTCATCACCGTTCCTGTCCCCGCGGATAACTGTGGGAAACCATCTTCATGTCATTCTTTAAGGAGAGAGGGAAGAATCAGAGTATGAATGGCCACAACCACTGACCCGCAAGCTTTGCTTTGAAGAATGCTGGTGTAGAAGGACTGAGGTTGAAATAGACACTAGAAAATGACATGGGATTATTTCCTGCGGTTATCCGCGGGGACGGGGACGGTGATGAATTTTGTCTCCGTGTCATTCTCTAGTATGTGTGTGTTCATCCTTTTAGGCACAAGTCTTTGTTTTGTGGATGTAGCTTATCTACGCCTAATCTAGCTGAAATCATTTTCCTGCATCTTTTGTGTCTTCAGGTGCAATTTTTCCTTAATTTAGTCATCCTTATTTCTATCTAATTGCTGGTATTCTATCTTTCTGACTGCTCCACCTCTGCTTACACCCATGCTATTAAAATGTTTTTCTGTGTATTGTGTTGATATTGTGTATACAGTGCGTTCTTGCTGTTTGTATATCCAATATTTGCGATTTTGCGTATCTGCGGGTGCTCAAATTGTGACCGCTATTTGACATTAATTCTGCTATGTTCGCATATTCACAGACCTGTGCATTTGAACATTAGCCTTCTTTGCTTTCACTTTTGTTTTCGCTTCTGAAAATGGCCACCAAGTTCCAGAAAGTGAGCTGCAAGCAACAACTCCAAAAAGAAAGAAACATATTACTTCTATAAGAAATACTGCAAATTAAAAAAAGCAACATTCTGAATGTTCTTTATGGTTTTTGTCAAGTGCTGTCCCATGCAGGAACCTAACCCTGTTTTTCCAATAGGATCCATTATTCACTTTCTGCAGTTTTGAGGAGCATGTATTCCCTAATAGAATAGCATGCATTGTTTTGTTAGTGAATTTGCAGTTCATGAAGATTTTTGGGGCTCATACTGCTGTGAATAGCGAGAACAAACTATCAAGTTTCAAGTTTTTATTAAAATTTTAATTACTTATCCAATTTCTAAGCGAGTTTACAATGTAAAATAGCCTTCTTTGCCATAATGTGTATTGTTATTTAAATATGTTCAGCTTATTCTTGCTATACATCACCTTGAAGCTCTTCAAAAAGGCAGTAAATAAATCCTAATAAATAAGGTTTTTTTTAGTAAGGTGCGTTAAACGATTTAGCGTGTGCTAAATGCTAAGACATCCATTATATTCCTATGGGCATCTTAGTATTTAGCACACACTAAATTTGTTAGCTCACTTTAATAAAATGACCCCTAAGTGTTCCTTTTACTGCAGTTTAATAAGAGAATATACCACACGGTAGCTGCAAATCTTATGCAGCACTCTGTGGAGGTTGAAACAATTTTCTAACGCTGGTCCTACATTAAAGTTTTCTTTCCTGTATTTTTACATTTTTGTATGTGTGATGATTTGTTTTGTTGATATAAGGATTATTTGTTTGCTTGTTCATTAGCTAGAGTATATTGTGTGATTCATAGCTATATATAAATAACTGCATTTGGTTCTGATACTATGTAAGCAGGAATGTCTGTGAGTAATTGTGTATGTATGTGTGTCTACATATTTATGTGTTTGCTGAAGAAATGCCAGTCGGGTGTGGTTATGGTTACTTTCCAACAGGTGAAGCCTACTTCACAAAGTTCATTTTTTTAATCTGGATAGATTTAGGACATTTTGTTTGCACTGTAAATAAGACTAATCAGCTTAATAGCATAATGGTTGGTGCTGTGCATAGATCAGCTTGGGACCCAGTAGATACTTCAAGGTCTCCATCGGTGCAGTTGCGTTCCATATCACACCATCCCAGCGACCAGATCACGTCCAGATGCTTGATGGTAGGCACAGTAGTCCACGTAGACGGGAATATCAGCAAAGGATGACTCATCATAGAGATGATGATGCGGTTCCTCTTCATCTGGGGGAACATCATGTTCTGGAATACCTGTAGAAGACACACCCAAACATGAGATCCTACTTCCTCAAGGTAAAGCAAAGAAAAATAAAGGGGGAGACCTGTGGTGCTCAATCTTTTATTCACTCAAGGCCCAACACATATGTGTTTTGGCCATGAGGCCTGCTTCAGGGGTCTTTTCCTCAAATGTAGACTACTTTCTGTGATTGTCCTCTCTTATAATATGCAAACAATATCTGATTCAACGATGAGTGACTCAATAATTTGGCTTTTTAAAAACCAAGCAGTATCTTGTTTCTACTGTATCAAAAATGAAAGAGGTTCTGGAATACCTGTAGAACAGCCATGTACTGCACTATCATTCAATACCTTAGGCAACAGTATTGTGATATTTCTGAGCATACCTTACCTCTAAAGGTCATCCTTGGAGAGCCAAAGTTCAAGATACTATCCGACTATTAGAGACTTGACCAGTCTGAATCTGATCACTACCCAAGAAATTGATGGGCTGGTGACACATCTCTACAATCAACTTTTTTCCTTGGATTTAACTCCAAAAATGTTGGAGGGCCCAGACAGTAGACAGCAATACTTTCTCACACTCTGAATACTTCTTGACATTTGTGAACCTTTGCTGGCATAGGCCATGACACGCTTGTCCGAATCATACTTCTGATATAAGACAGCACTGATAGAGTGGAGAATCCCAAGTCAATTAATTCATGACCACTTTTGGGGTAAGCAAGACAAGGAAAGCAGCTGAGCTGATCTTTCAGTTCCTGCATCACAGTTTCCTGGTCAGAACCCCTGGTCCAATGCACATCTTTCTTCAACAGAGCGACCAAGGGTTGGGTGATCTCTGCATACTAATTTATGAATTGTCAAGAATAATTGCATATCTCTTCAATTGTTGTAGAGCCTGTACTCTTTTCTTCTGAGTTCAAAGACCATCAGCAGAAATTTCATACCTCAAATAATTGAGAGATTTCCAGTACCACTTACCTTTGGCAAGGGTCAACTTAGCTCCAGCCATCTTCAGTTATTAGAACACATGCTCTATTTCTTCCAAGTGTGCTTCGAAGATCTGATTCTTGATCAAGATGTCATCCACATAGACCAAAGTTCCTCGAACTGTGTCTGGAAGTGTCTTGTGAGGAAGATGTTAAACTCTGCATGGGAACTGAGAAACTCAAAGGGTGTTCTATTCCAAGTGTACTGTTTCTTCCCAAAGGTGAATGTCAGTTTGTATTGATTTGGAGGATGTACAGGTACGGTCCAAAATCAAAATGTTAAATCTAAGCTGGTAAAGTACTTTGCTCCCTTGGTAGCAAGGTGTTTTTTTTAATATCATGTTTATTAAGACAGAAGGTAACCTTATACAAACAGAGCCAAACCAGGAAGGCAATCATATCAACACATCAATAAATAGGACAGCATGAAATACAGTAAGTTTGGCACAAATACAGTAACCCAGAACCATGGGGTACAATCATATCAGTGAACATCAGAGGCTGGGTACAGAACCACAAAAAACCAAACCGACCACCTCTGTCCATTTAAACTATAAATCCCATCGAATCCCCAAACGATTCAACACATTCAGTCGCCCATACATTCAAAACACTCATTCCACACACACACCCGCATCCACATCAACAGTCAGACCACACTTCAATCACCCTGAACCTTGACCTCTGGAACATCAAAGACAATTATTAACATGGAACCCAAAATAGGGCCGTGCCCTCGTCCAAACAGCTGAACACCGCAAAGCAGAGCATTTAGAGACAGGCAAAATATAAGACAATAATAGGAGATATGCAGATTCTGAGGGTGTGAACAAACGTCCCATCAGAACCAGCAAACCCTCAAACATCAGCATTCAGACAGCAGTGTTCAAAAACCCCTCCCACAAGCCACAGTAAGTTTTCCACATGTCCTTAGAACAAGTCGAGTAGGTGTCCAGTTCATAATGTGCTTGCTTCATCTGGGCGATCCACAGAGTGTATGATGGGGCCTCTTCAGAAGCCCAATGTAAAATTAGCTTTTTCCCCAATAGAATAGCATACAGAACAAATAGAATAGCATGCAGAACAAACTTGAGAAGGTGCATCCATACCCTGTTGGGCTAAGTCCTGAATGTCCCCCAGCAAGCAAGGTTTTGATCCAAAGGGGTCATGGGCCACCTGGACCGGGGTACCCACTTATTTAGCTGTCAGTAGTCAAGGCAATTCTCCAACTGTTCTTCAGGATGAGCCACAGAGGAGAGTTGTAAGTACTATTGCAAGGCCTAATAATAGCCCCTGGACTCCAAGGTATAAAGAATTTCTTGAACTGATTCATAGGAAGCCAATGGAATCTTGTTCTGGCACACAAAAACAGACTTACCATGTGGATCAGTAAGGCCACAATCAATAGGAGTCTACTGCAAAAAGATCTTGATACTTGTATAGCAATTCTGCCAACTGAGCCCTTTCTTCTGAACAGCAAGCATTTGCTTGATTTACTTGGTCCTTCACCATAGCATCAAACTTGGAGAATGGTTGGTTGAATGATATTTCAACTTGCTACTCAATCTGGTCTTGAAGAGATGCAGTCTCAATAGCATGCACAACTTTGGACTTGTCAGGAAGAACCAACTTTCTGGACAGAATCAAGTAATCATCTTCCACCTTCACTTATGAGCTGGTTGCATGATTAGGCCAGATGAAATCCAGTGAAATAAGTATCTGATCAGACATAGCCGCAAATCTAAATTACCTTCTTACAGCAGCTGGATTCAGGGCAGGGAGGTTTGTCGGACTGGGCCTGTTCTGTTGGGCGGGCGGGGAAGCACCACGAAGGTAAGGGGCAGGGAGGGAGAAAGGGAGGAAAGGTGGAGTAGAGAGGAAAAGACGCTTAAGGGAAATGGGTAAAACAGGGGGGAGAAGGATGCTGAAAACACTGGGGAAGACAGAGGGGGGAGAAGGATGCTGAAAGCACACGGGGAAGACAAAGGGGTGGAGAAGGACGCTGAAAGGACATGGGGAAGACAGAGGGGGGAGAAGGATCCTGAAAGGACATGGGGAAGATGGGGGAGAAGGATGCTGAAAGGACATGGGGAAGACAGAGGGGGAGAAGGACACTGAAAGGACATGGGAAAGACAGAGGGGGGAGATGGATACTGAAATCACATGGGGAAGACAGAGGGAGGAGAAGGACGCTGACAGGACATGGGGAAGATGGGGGGAGAAGGACGCTGAAAGGAAATGGGGAAGAGAGAGTGGGGAGAAGATGCTGAAGGGAAATGGGGAAGAGAGAGTGGGGAGAAGACACTGACAGGGAAGAAGACAGAGATGCCAGACTAGGGGGGGAGCAGAGGGAAGAATATGGGTGCCAGACCAATTTGGAAGGGGGGGAGAAAGGGAGAGGCACAGTAACAGAGCAAATAGAAGATGCAGAGAGAAGAGAGATAGTGGATGGAAGGAATTGACTGAGAACATGAGGAAAGCAGAAACCAGACAAAATGGTAGGAAAAAATTCTTTTTTTTTTTTTGCTTCAGGATAAAGTAGTATATTAGTTGTGTTGATAAAAATTTATAAACATTAGAGGCTCTGGTAGAAACCCGTTTACAAAGTATGTATTCTTCCCAATTAATATTTCCAAATTAATAAAGTCTCTTTGCTTATTTGTAAATGGGTTTCTACCAGAGCCTTTAATTCAGTAGCATAACTATTTCTGAAGTTTATAGGGACGGGCGGGGACGGAGGGGATTCATCACGGGGATGGGTGGGGACGGAGGGGATTCTCGCGGGGACGGGTGGGGATGGAGGGATTCCTCACGGGGACGGGTGGGGGACTGGTGGGACTTTGACGGGGACGGGTGGGATTTCTGTCCCCGCACAACTCTTTAAGGCTGTCTCCTCCTATAATATCATTCTCTGCTCTAGTTATCCTCGCTTCTCCTATTCCAAATTCTGTAATGCGCACTAAACACGGTCGTTAAAGACTGCGGGTTGCTGTGGGCCTATTTCTAAACAGCAATCGATGTTCAAACGGCTGCCCATGCAAATGAGTTTTGCGGAGGGCAGTAGTAATTCCTTCTGATCACTCGCTTAGAAACCAGCTCTCACACATGCGCATAGCCAATTAGGTGAAGCCCAACCAGCTGCGCTGCATGGGAAGCCCCAAAGCAGCCACCTGCCACTCAGCTGTTTGAAGGCTTTTTTCTCTTTTTTTATTTAATGGTACAGATGTACGTGTTACACATGCACAGTATCTGTCCCCATTTAAAAAAAAAAGTGACCCCCCTATGACGGTCCCCCCAATCGCCAGAGTCAAATAGAGGCAGGAGGGATGCCCACTCCCTTTAGCCACTACAAATCCCCCTTTGCAGGACCTCCCACTTTGTGCTTCAATAAAAATCAGCAGGACGGATGTCTACTCCCTCCTGCCACTGGATTTACCCGGCCCCCCCAAACCACCTTGTATCTGTACATTAAGATGACAGCAGGAGGGGTACCCAGTCCCTTCTATTTGTAGGCTCAACACTCCAAAATTGTGGGCCTTCCCCTTCCTGGTGCATCCTGGGATGTACAGGGAGGGGCCTAAGGCCCTGATTGGCTCAGACGCCTAAGGACTCTCCCCCTGTCAGTTTTTTCAAGTTGTCATTAGAGATCCAATTATGCCATGCAATGTTAGGCTATCTATGGGATGGCTTGTTTTAATATTAATAACCTCATTTTAATAGTAATGAGTCGTTTGCATGCCAGAATCAGAGAATGTACAACCGCACAGAAAACTGCAGTGAGCTGTTTTGAGAATTGGGTTGGCAAATTCCATTGGTCACTAAACCAGTCAAACTGGTTTAGTGACCATTGGTACACAATTGGAAAGTTTTGTGCATCCTGCCCAAAAGAGTAAAACAGATGTTATGCTGCCTATTCTAGAAATAAGCTGCGGATTTTCTCAAGTCTGTCTTTATAATGGCTTATGGACTTTTAGGAAATTATCCAAACTTTTTTAAAACCCTGCCAAACTAACTGTTTTCACTACATTCTCTGGCAACGGATTTCAGAATTTCAGAAATATTTTCTCCAATTTGTTTTAAATTTACTATTAGTATTTTTGGAGTAAGCAAATGATTCATATTTACCCATTCCACATCACTCAGTTTAATAGACCTCTATCATATCTTCTCCAAGCTGAAGATCCCTAGCCACTTTAGCCTTTTACTCATAGGGAAATCATCCCATCCCCTTTTTCATTTTTGTTGCCCTCTGTAACTTTTCTAATTTTGCTGTATCGTTTTTGAGATGTAGTGGACCAGAATTACACACAGTATTCGAGGTGCAGTTGTACAATGGAGCAATCAAAGGTATTATAACATTCTCATTTTTGTTTTCCATTCCTTTCCTAAAACTGTAATTCCAAACATTCTATTTGGTTTCTTAGCCGCTGCTGCATATGAGCAGAGGGTTTCAATGTATCATCAAAGATGACACTTTACTCCTTTTCCTGGGTGGTGATTCCTAACATAGCAATAGTTTGGGTTCCTCTTTCCCCCATACATGACTTTGCATTTGCTCACATTAAATGTTAGCTGCCAGTGTGCAGCTGTGGCTATGAAAATAAACAGAATGTTAGGAAAGGAAAACAAAAATGAGAATGTTATAATGCTTTTGTATTGCTTCATGGTGCGCCCTCACCTCAAATACCATGTGCATTTGTGTTTGCACATAAGAGGGGCACTGTGAAACGTGATTTGGCTGCAAGAAAGCGCTAAAAAGTGTTGTGACTATAAGGGTGTATACAGTGGCGTACCTAGCATATGTGATACCCGGGGCCCATAATTTTTGGCACCCCCCCATCTGTACGAAAAACATGATTTTTAGTAACAAGCCACATGTCACACATGAGTACCTAGGAAAAGGCAGCATCTTACATATTGTAGTGAGCAGTACATCAATACACCCATTGTAAAACTAAACAAGCCAGACTAGTACAGATCAATCCTACACCGTCAATCCTAACAGAAAACCATGTCTTTCAAACACACAGAACATAGAAAACACCTTCGCCTAGTATGGAATATGCCATCTCAAACTAACCCCTCCCCCTTTTACAAAACTGTAGTGTGGATTTTAGCCACGGTGGTAACAGCTCTGACGCTCATAGAATTCTGAGCATCAGAGCTGCAACCACCACAGCTGGCACTAAAAAACGCTCCATAGTTTTGTAAAAGGGGGGATAAAATAGAAATACATAGAACCAGTAAGAAGCTGGACTCTGCATACAGTGCACCACAGAAACAGTGACACATGTCTCCTAAAGCAATAAATAAATAGAAAATTTTTGTTCTACCTTTGTCTTCTCTGGTTTCTACTTTCCTCATCTTCTTGTTACTGTTTTCCTTCCATCCACTGTCTGCCATCTCTCTGCCCCTCCCTATATGGCATCTTCTCTCCTATGCCCCTTCCAGAAACTGTATGCCTCCCCCTTCCATCTCTCCATTCATCCCCATTGGTCTGGCATCTCTCTCCTCTCTTTCCCTCTCCCACACCTCTCTTCTGCAATCCCTTTCTTCCCTCATTTTCCTTTTCAATTTATTTTTTGCATCCATCTAGATTACGTTCTTACTACCCTCTCATCAATTTCCTTTTTTTACTGTCTACCTACAGCTTGCCACCTCTTTCCCTCACCCCCCTCCAGTATTTCCCTAACTCAAATCTTTTCCCCCATCATCTGCCCTCTTCTCTCTCCCCACTTCCATCATCTGCCCCTTCTCCCTACTTCCATCATCTGCCCTCTTCTTTCTCCCCTTTCTCCCCACTTCCATCATCTGCCCCCTTCTCTTAATCTCTCCATCCACCACAGGCCCATCTTTCTCCCTTCCTCACCTTTCCGATTTTGGCAACAAGATCTGCAACCCCCCTCCTCCCCCCACGATGACACTTAAGATCGGCAACGGGCCTACTTCTACCCCTGGCATCAACAGAACTTCAGATTGGCAACGCGGTGCTCAGTCAAAAGCGGAAACAGGAAGCTGAGTCAGAGGGAAGCTTTTGACGTGAGCACTAGAGAATGGCACGGGGAAAAAAATCTGTCCCCATCACTGCACCGTCCCCTTCACCGTCCCGTCACCGCCATCCCATTCAGCGCCCCGTCACCGTCCCTGCAGCATCCATACAAGCCTCAGTACTGCAATATTTAGCTTATTCCTTCCTTATAAGTCAAAGTTCTGGCTGCTGAACTGGAGAAAGAGATGTTCAGCTGGCAGGGCTTTGTTTATAAATTTTCATCAACACAACTAATATACTACTTTATCCTGTAGCAAAAGAAAAAGAAATATAATTTTTTTTTTCTACATTTGTTGTCTGGTTTCTGCTTTCCTCATGTTCTCATTCAATTCTTCCATCCACTGTCTTTCTTCTCTCTGCGTCTTCCATTTGCTCTGTTACTGTGCCTCTCCCTTCCAAATTGGTCTGGCACCCATCGTCTTCCCTCTGTTCCCCCCATAGTCTGGCATCTCTGTCTTCTTCCCTGCCAGCGTCTTCTCCCCACTCTCTCTTCCCCATTTCCCTTCAGCGTCTTCTCCCCACTCTCTTCCCCATTTCCCTTCAGCATCTTCTCCCCACTCTCTCTTTCCCATTTCCTTTCAGCGTCCTTATCCCCCCTCTGTTTTACCCATTTCCCTTAAGCGTCTTTTCCTCTCCACTCCACCTTTCCTCCCTTTCTCCCCCCCCCCCCTCCGCCCACCCACCCGACAACAGACCCGGTCCAACAAACCTCCCTGCCCTGTGGCCGCGAGTCTAAATTACCTTCTTACAGCAGCCGAGCATTGTAGTTGCATATGGCTGCCGTAAAGGTCATCTCGGACGCAACTTCTGGTTGCGTCAGAGATGACCTTTACGGCAGCCACGAAGGTAAAGGGACCTGGCCGGCTGTGCACCCCCCTAAGGCTGCACCCAGGGTTTGGGGGGAAATCATGCAAGCACCTTTAGTCTCTCATTGGCATGAACAGCAACATAATGTGAAGGATATTAAATGGAGAGTGATAGACTTTATTCAGTTGGAATGGGAGGGTGGCAATTATGAGAAGGCATTAAATTTTAATAAACAGTTTTGTATTTTTTTCTTTGAATTCAATAGCCCCTATGGGTTAAATTTTCTTCCTTGGGTAGGAAGCTTTGGTGTGAGTGTTCCAGTCCTTATCCATCCTCAGGATATTCCTGCTTCAAGTATTCATGTACACCCATACAGCTATACTTTGAATAATCTTGGAAAATGCCAAGGTTGTTTGTACTACATACATGAGAAGCAATCGTCTAAACCAGGGGAGCCCACACTTTTTGGGCTTGCGAGCTACTTTTAAAATGACCAAGTCAAAATGATCTACTAACAATAAAATTTTTAAAAAATACAACGCACACTGTATGCATAGAAAATTTTAATTATCATTCCTATTCCAGGGTTTTTCAAAGAGGTCAAAGCAGATGACTCTATGCACTATCACCTCAGTAACAACCATACAAAAATAATAATAATAATAATAATTTTATTCTTATATACCGCCATACTCAGCGAGTTCTAGGCGGTTTACATCAATTAGATAAGGATCTGCATAGACAAGCAGACTTACAACTATTTATCAGAATTACAACTTTAATCGAACTAGACAGAGGATGTGGAAAGTAGGGAAAAAGGGATGGCCTCGTGAAGGAGGAGAAGTGGAGGGGGGCGAGGTGTTATTGTCGGGGGGGGGGACAATTAGGGTCTTGTTTGCTGAATAGGTAGGTTTTAAGCAATTTTCTGAAGCTGAGGTAAGTGGGGGCCTCGAGTATCATTTGGGCTAGCCATGGGTTCAGCTTAGCTGCTTGGAAGGCAAAGGTTTTGTCCAGGAATCTTTTGAGGTGACAAAGTTTGGGCGAAGGGAAGGCGAACAGCTGAATTTGACGGGATTTCTTGTTGGTGCAATAGAGGTTAAAGTGGGGATTGATGTAACTTGGTGAAGAACCATTTACAGCCTTGTAGCAGAAGCATGCGAATTTACAAAGGACTCTAGACTCGAATGGCAGCCAGTGAAGTTGGTGGTAGAAAGGGGTGACGTGTTCCCATTTCTTTAGGCCAAAGATGAGGCGCACGGCGGTATTCTGGATTATTTTTAGTCTCCTGGTAGTTTTCTTCGTGGCGTTAAGGTAGATGATGTTGCAGTAATCTAGAATGCTGAGGATGGAGGATTGTACAAGTAGGCGGAAAGAAGTATCATTGAAGTATTTTTTTATGGTGCGAAGTTTCCAAAGTACAGAGAAGCTTTTCCTGACGATGAGGTCGGTGTGATTTTCTAAGGAAAGATTTTTGTCCAGCGTGACTCCCAGGATTTTTAAGGTCGGTTCGAGGGGAAAGGTCATTCCTTTCAGTTGAACTGTAGCTTCCTTGATTTTGTCTTTGGGGGTGGCTAGGAAGAATTTTGATTTGTCAGGGTTTAGTTTCAGTCTGAATGATAGCATCCAGAGTTCAATCTGGTGGAGAATGTTTGTAATGTGGTCGAGTATTTCTTGTGAGAGATTGGTTAGAAAAGAACTCATGGGGATATGAAAATGAGTTACCGCGGAGATGGGGAAAAACTTGTCCCTGTGTCATTCTCTAATGTAAACCAGAAACCTGCCCATTCATCACCTGAAGGAGAAAAGGCTGGGAAACCCCACTCTGGGATGGCACTTGGAGCCCAAATGGCCCTCTCTTGCCTAGGTGTGCTATGATCAGGCACGGGATCTGTGTTGTCCTCTGAGCAATCGTAATTGCAGCCAAACCAAGAAGCAACCAAGGAGAGTCTTCTATATAGCCACTCTGACCTATGCCACAGGTATAGAACCTCACTAGCGAAGAGGCCGATTCCACGGAGAGAATGGTAGAACTGCAGTACAAAACCAGAGGTCAGGCCAGCAACAAGAATAGGAGACCGCTGGGACTACCCCTCACAAGCAGACCCCGTGTCCTTTCAGAGTAAGATGAGGCTGTCAGCCCAAAGTCAAGGAAGATCCTAGCCCTGGACAAAAGGAAAGTAGCCAAACTGAGTATGAAGATAAGAAGGTCTCGTACAGAGCAACAGCAAACCAAAGTGAAGGAACCAAATGACATCAATACTCAATCCTTGGGATGCCACTGATCACCCACTAAAGCTGCTAGTATTGTGCAGCTTTGAGAAAGCGGTACCTCTAAGAATCAGAGCCTGGAACCTGCATAGTCCATGAGGTCCCCAGAAAGGTTCAGGAAAAGTGAAGGCTTTGACAGAACCCAACCACTGCAGTAAGGCCATAGAAGCTGGGACTGGTACGGCATAACATTGTTATTTATTTAAAACAGTCATAATCTGCTTTCTTTTTTACAATTCACATACACAGCTTATAATATATGCAGTCTTACTAGACCAAGTACATAACAGGTAAAAAACCAGAAGTCAGGGATGAGTGTAGACAAATATACCCCCCTCCCTTTTTACTAAACCACGATAGCAGTTTTTAGCGCAGGGAGCTGCGCTGAATGCCCAGCGCTGCTCTCGACGCTCATAGGCTCCCTGCGCTAAAAACATCTATTGCAGTTTAGTAAAAGGGGACCTTAGTGTAAAATATAGACAGCAGATATAAATTCAGACACATTTTGATCACTAAATTTAAAATAAAATCATTTTTCCTACCTTGTCTTGTGATTTCATGAGTCTCTGGTTGCACTTTCTTCTTCTGACTGTGCATCCAATCTTTCTTCCCTTCTTTTAGCCTGTATGCTTCCTCTCCTCCAGACCTCATTCCCTCCCCCAACTTTTCCTTCCTCTCTCCCTGCCCTTTCTTTCTCTCTGCCTCCCTTTCTTTTTTTTCTGTTTCTCTTCTTTCCTTCTTTTTTTTCAGTTTCTCTTCTTTCCTTCTGTCTCCCTGCCTGCCCTTTTTCTTTCTTTCTCCTTGCCCTCCCCCAAGCCACTACCACTGCCAGGACCCAAATCGTCACCAATAACAGGCCCGAAAGCTGACGCCGCTCCAAGCTCTTCCTGCTTCGGCCGACCAGCATTCCTCTCCCCAACATCAATTCTGCCGTCGGGAAGAGGAAGGCTGATTGGCCCAAGATCGCGATCGACCTATTGGGGGAAATGCTGCTGGGTCCTGCCTTCGCGGAAACAGAAAGTAGGCAGGACCCGGCAGCAAGAAGAGCAAATGCTTCACTAACCTGTCTCCCACCTTAGCCCATAGCGAACGCTTGCTTCAGGGCTTTCAACATGTGCATGCCGGCTTCCCTTCTCCCCCCCCCCCCCCGGACATAACTTCCGGTTTCGGAGGGAAGAGAAGGGAAGCCGGCACGCACACGTTAGAGCCACGGAGCATAAGTTCGCTACGGGCTGAAATCTCCAAGCCGTTTTTTTTTGTTTTTTTTTAATGTTCAGCATCAGCGGCAGCAGCAGATGACAGCTGGGCGGATCGCCCAGCTAAAAGGCCCTAGAGAGAACACTGGAGAGGAAGGCTGATCGGCCCGGTAGATCAGGACGGCAACACGAGTCTATCACGGAGCCCGGGATGGGCTCCGCGATCGACTCGTGTTGCCTTCCTGAGCTACTGGTCGATTGCGATCAACGTGTTGGGCACCCCTGGTCTAAACTTTCTGTTAGATCTCATTTTCCCTCACAGCATTCAGCTCTGTGACAAAACAAATGCGAGGTTCAGGTGATAAGTTAGGATCTATTTCTTTTGGCATTCCATGTTTCAGTGCAATGTTGTACAGTATGAAACATGCAAAAACAACATCCAAGACTTTGGGGCATACTGTTATGCCCCTTCAGAATGGTGCAATATAGGAAGTAGCTCTTCAGTATTCCAAAGGTGCATTCTATAACACACCTTGTGGTGTAAGCTTCATTGTATCACCTTTTCACAGCTGTAAGCGGTACTGACTAGAGGGTCAGCAGCCATGGCTTACATTATATCCTGCATCCCCTATAAATATACTGTATAAATATATGTAGAGTAGAATATATAAAGAGAATATATAATTTTAACATTCAATGTATATATTGAGGATATGGTGCTGTTGCTTAAATAGCAGGGAATAGCAAACCTTTCTTAGCCTTGAGAGTGTGCAGGGAGCATTTGATGGTATGTGCAACCATAAAAAATATAAACATTTTTATATGTAAAAAGCAGATGACTAGGAGTACTGTAAATGAACAATGAGGGTGGAAAAAAAATATGTGAGTCTTTGCTGGACCATTAATGGAATACAGGTAATAAAATTTGAATTAAAATATAACTAAAATCTACAGAGGCAGAGAAACTTAAAACTTTGCTTTTTAACCAAAATACTTCTTGCCCCCTCCCTTTATTTCCTGGGAATGTTGGTTGAGCTCAGTGTTTCTGTCTTTGCTCTCTCTTGTTTCCCCTATGCTTTCATAACTATGTAGTTAGATCTTAGAGTTAAAAGCTTTGCTTATATGATATTTTCTTTTTATAATAGGTATATAAAATTGTATTGTGTGTGGTGTGGAATATATGCCTGTGATCCCAGAATGCATTGTGTGTCTGTGTGTTTGGAAATATTGTGCATAATTCAAATAGGAATACATAATGGTATGTGAAAAAAAGTTTGGCAGAGACCTTTCTAACCTTTGCTTTCTGTAAGTGGCCCTGCATTCCTGTGTTGAAATGGTATCATATAGAGTAAATTCTAAAGAATGCCTTATATGGAATGAAAATGCTTTGATCAATTGTGTGAAGCTTGTGAAATGATGTCACAGTCATTTGACATAATGATATCCGCTATAATAAAATCCTTAGCGCACATGTGCACTTCAAAATCAGTGGGTCCGTGATCTGTGGCGCCATGCCTCCGCATGTGCAGTAGACCGAGGCTGTGTCAGTTTGCATGCAGCAGTTTCCCCAGCAACAGATTGTGTTTTGCGTGCGGCAGTTTCCCCTGCTAAAAAAAAAAAAGGAGCCTGCGGTGGACCCTGCCAAAGCTGGGAACCTACGGTGGTTGAGGTTTTCATCCGGTGGTTTCCCAAGTTGAAAAAAAGAACCTGCGGCTGCCCCTGCCACAGCTGCCTCCAAAAACAAAACAAGGGAGACTTCTCAGATAAGTCTGCTTGGGGAAGGGAACTAGGTGTGCTGCTGGACAGGGAGGAGGTAAAATGAAGGGAGAATGGTTACTGCTGGACAGGGGGAGCAGGGAAGGGGTACTGCTAGACAGGGGGAGGTAAAAGTAATGGAGAAGGGCTAATGCTGGACAGGGGGAGGTAAAAGGAAGTTAGAAGAGCTACTGCTGGACAAGGGGAGCAGGGAAGGGGTGCTGCTAGATAGGGGGGAGAGACAGAAAGGAAAAAGACAGACAACTGGCATGGAAAGAGACAGAAAGAAAAATAAATAAATAAATAAATGTCTAAATCTACACATCTATTCTAGCACCTGTTAATGTAATGGGCTAAAAACTAGTACAGTATAAGAAAGTGAACTGGAATAAGTTTGAGAACTCTGGACAGAGAGTTACATGATTTAAAACTCTGTGAGACTTCTCCTTTGTACAAATTATATCTTTATCAGAATTTTATGGAAAGGCTGCATTTGTAATTAATTGGCTTTTGATAGATCTTGACCAGGAAGTGATTTCTGAGGGGAGCAAGGCCGTTGTGAGCAGCAGCCTGAAGTTGCTCGCACTGAAGATTTAAAGAGGTACGGAGAAGGGAAGGTGCAGAGAGGTGCCCATGATGGCACCCAGGGTGGTTTGCCCCATTCCTTTACTACTCCACTGATCACAAACAACTTGAATGTTCATTGATTAGAAGTGCTTTCTCTTACAGAATGCCATTTCTCTTTCTGATGGGTGTGTGAGAGCTGCCTGGTGCAATCTAGACATACTACTCAACTGTTTGTGAAGGTTTTTTTTTAGTTGAAATTTTATATTCAAACTGGATTTGAAGATTTCTGATGCTTGCTGACCATTTTTAAGAGTGTTGTTTTTTTAACATCTGAATTATGTATGTTTGTTTAACATTTTATGCTTGTTACTATGGAAAACGTATAGGTAATATACGGTATATAAATTTTTAAATAAATAAATACTAGTGACACTGAAAAATTCCAATTTCAACTTCTACCACTGTGCCAGCGGCTCTGAAAATTGTATATAGTTCCAAGCACACTTTTTCAATGTGGGTAAAGTGCCTAGAAAGCAATTACTGGTCCATTCCATAGGCTACTCCAATTACTGTACATTCTGGAATGATCCAGAGCTAAGGAAATACAAGGTGCCCAGTAACTTTGCCAAACCTAGTGTGGCATGTACTCAAGCTTTCACATGATCTATACTGTATTTCTTTTCTAATACAGAGGCAAAGTTGACCTTGTGCACAACTAGTAGTTACATACTACATATCCCTCCGTCATCTTCAGTGCTGCCCTTGGGCATTATATATGTTGTCTGAGCAGTCTGTAATAAGGCACAAAACTACCACACTGGACTGGACTCCAAAAATGGACCACAAAACTTGTGCTTTACTCCAAAATGGACCACAGAACCTAAGCACTTTTGCAAAAAATAAAAAAAATTTAAAAAAATTAATGAACAGTACAGCTCATATCTATAATATGTTGATCTTTCTGTGCATTTTTAAGTCTGGGCCAAACAAACTAAAACTAAGAAAACATATCTGTGTATGCACTGTAATCTATTGTTGAAAGATTTATGGTTGTACTAATCAGTTACATAAACAAATATGTGCCTATTAGTTTTCTAGGGACGACCATAATATCTCATCCAGGTTCAGCTAGCTTTGCCTACTTACACGACAGAGACCAAGCTAATGAGAAATACTTTTATTATAAAAATAGAAAAATATAATTCATAAGCCAGCAGCAATAACTAATTATTGTTCACATAATATCCGAATACATGTATGAAACTCAGTACATAATTATCACACCACACTTGTTAGATAAATAAGTAAAATTAATTCTTACACTCTAAATAATTCCTTATAATAATACCTGATTAGCAACAATCTATTACAGTTTATCACCAAGAGTAGCTTTACAAATCCTTATCCTATACAACAAATGGAATACTTTTATCTAACCCCAGCTGATAAGATAGATAAGTTCCTTATTCTCACCATCCAATTAGGCCTTAGCCTGGAAGATGGAATTATTCTTCTCAGCACGAAAGATATGAATTCCCTTGGTACAGGAACAAGAGTTCGTCAGCCACTGGTCCAGCTGTAAATTAGGTTTGCAGCAAAGGTTTCCTTTATGTGATAGAATCCAGATCTGTTTAAAGTCCGGTTCTCTCTCTCTCAGGCAGAGAGTCACAAGAGGTAACTTTCCAGATCTTAATTATTATAGAAGATACACAAAGAAACCTATGATAAGATGCAAGTTCACTCACATCCCAGCATAGACTAAATTAATAATTAGCACGTTTCACTTGGATCTCGTCAGATGACCTCTCTGGACCAATCCAGAAACATAACTTAGATGAAAAGTCTTTCTGTATAGAGTCTCGCTCAGACCGTGAAACAGAGGTGCCTTCGTTAGATAAGACCAGCACATGAGCCATAACTTCCCCAAGATTCCCACAGGCTGAGCATGTAGGCATAGCTAGATATCCTTGACTATAATACAGTTATGGTACATACCCAGAATGCATCAGGCAGAAACAACAAAGATGTATTCTTTCTCTTCTTGCTAGGTTTAGGCTGGAATGATTTCTTGCAAACAATGGTTCAGGCTTGATGATGTCAGAGAGGCCTAACCTTCAGGTGCAAATAAGGAAACACCCCTACACTATTCTATGCATGTATCTTGTATATAGGCTTCAAAATGAAAAAAAAGTTGTTTGTACAGTTATATGTATCATTATTACACCTATTTAAATTGGTGGCACAAAATAAATTGTTAAGCAGAGGCTAAATGAATAATTTGTATCATTCCAGTGTGAACATTCACCCACAGCTACTTCTGGGCCTTAGTGGTGACTTTTTTCCCAAGGGCAATTAGACCCATGACTCACCTGCCTCCTCATCAGCTCACTATTACCATGTCTGTTTATAAAAAAAAAAATATTTTAAAAAAAAATATAAATTAAAAAATAAAAAAAAATTATTTTATTATTTTTTTAAATTTAATTCTTACACACACTTAATATTTAACTCTTCTATTTCATGCCTCAATAATTTGCACTGATTTCCTGACATTTCCTGTAGGACTCAAGGGATCCACCGGGATTTTTTTTTTTTTAATTGAGACCAAGAGCTTTATTTCTTGACATGACCTTCTTCCTAATGTTTCCTAGAGTATGTCATGTAAACTTTCATGGAAAGCAGTATTCTTTTCTGGATCACTTATGATTAAAGAAGCTTATATATTCTCAGGAAATAAAGAGAGTTAAGTTAACACCAGTTGAGAATTGAGATTGGATGGAATAAATAGGCAATTTGCTCTTTTGAACAGGGTATATATGTAGGACTTTTAGTTCAAGATTTATTTTGTTTTATTCTTTAAGATGATATTTGACTCTGTTTTCTCCCTCTATTTTCTTCTTTATTACCAAGATTTGGATGACATGTATGGTGGATGTGTTAGTCCACTCTTCAAGGTAATATGTAGAAATGAAACAAAAATATAAAGGAAAAAAAATAATACTCTTTTTATTGGACTAACATGGGCTTGATGTGCCACTGGGGCTTGTGCACATCTGAGAAGCTGAAAGCTTTGCCGTCGGTAATTTCACTACCAGCAGGGCCTCCCAAGGTGGACTAGTTTTAGCAGAGATGTCAGACTAATGCTGAACTACCCATCTGGACAGCAGCAGGTGGGCAGTGTTGGAGGTGGAGGATCACGTTTGATGCAACAACATTGAATTTATCCTGTGCAGAAGACAGGCTCGGCAATCTACTTCTGTATTCTGCCAAGACAACTTAATGATGATGAGACATAAAGAATCAACATATAGTGGTCAAAGCTAGTCCCCTAGGTCAGAAGGCACTCACCATACTACTAGGGAAGATCTGACCATTTCCCATAGTATGCCCAGTGTTTATGAAGCTGACAGATCAAAGCCGCCAGGAAGTCCTGATGCTGATGTTTCTGGACAGAGAAGGGAGATCAGAAGCTGTAAAAATATTCTCAATATAGGAACATGGAACATACTAAGCATGAATCAAAGAAAACTGGAAATTGTTAAAGGTCAAATGGAAAAAACAAAATCAATTTGATAGGGATCACTGAGCTCAAATGGACAGGACATGGCTATTTTCAATCAAAGGAGCATTGGATCTGCTATTCTAGTCATGAAACACACAGGAAAAATGCCTTGGCACTCATCCTCAATAATAAGCTTTCAAAGATGGTACTAAAGTACAGTGTTATCAGTGATAGAGTCATGTCAATCTGCAGCAGGGAAAGCCGATCAATGTCACCTTGATCCAAGTACATGCTCCAATGACAGTCACATGATGCACTCGACTTAGGCAGACATGCTTGGACACCTCTCCCGACCCCGACAACCGTGTATCGGCACTATCACCGCTCTAAACTTGTTTTGGGTGCCCGAAAATAGACTCATCTGATCAGGCGTTTGGAGAGCCATACACTCGTACCAAACAAAGATTGGCTCCCGAGGTATGCCGGCTCGTACTTCTAAGATTGCTAAGCTCCCAGGAGGCCTTTCCACCCCTGCAAAGATGGCAGCCCTGACATCTCCTGCCCGACCGTTGGATAACCTGACGATTACTCTGCAGGCGGCGGCGATAGAGGAACTTAAAAAACACCTGACAGCTATCCTCAATGATAAACTCACACAGCTCCAGACATCCATGGATGGCATCAAGGACACTATGGAAAGGCAAGCTACCAGGCTCCAGCATGTGGAAGAGTGGGTGTCCGCACATAAGGACCAAGCAATGGAGCTAGTGGCTAGAGGAAAAATGCCAGAGGCTGGAAGATCGAGCTGAGGATATTAAAAATTGCAGTTGCCGAAATAACAGGCTGACCAGGCTGCCTGAATCAATAACTGATAAAGATCTTGGAGTGCTCGTATCTACATGGCTGCTCAAGGAGCTGGGCATGGACACTGGTGGTGCTCCCTTGCTAGTTGAACGCATGCATAGACTCAGGGTGTGAAGAGAGGGAGACTGACGGCCGAGACTTGTTATCACCTGCATATTCAACTATGCTGAGAAGCACCAGCTTATGGCCCATTACAGACTAAAGGAACCATTTCATATGATGGCCAGCATCTCCTGATATTCCAGGACTATTCTGCCAGGGTATCGGAGCAGCGGCAAGCAATGGTGCCCTACTGTACACAACTCCACCAGCGTCAGATCAAGTTTGCTCTACAATATCCTGCAAAGGTCAGGGTGCCCACGAGAATCGGGCACTATACTTTAACACCCCGGCAGAGATTCGCACCTTCTTGAAGGGCTTGCCTGGGTGACTGCAGGGAGCTTTACACCACCTAGAGGCTTGGACTGGTTGTTAGCCTATTCGAAGTCAGAGGTCCAAGGTCCCCAGGAGGGGCATGGTGCAGCATTTAACCTTTTGGCGGTGACTATGGTTGTGGAGCCCTGGATTGCCTCGGCCTTGCTCATGACTCTCAAGGGCCAGGATTGAAGACTGGGGACCTTTGTTTCCTTTTCTCTCCTATCCTTTTTCTCTTTTTTTCCCTGCCTTTTTATTTTCTGTTTTTTCTAGGGCCCTCATGTTTCCCTCTCCTTTTAGCTGCCTCTGGCACAGCTATGAGGGAACTATCACCTGTGTTGTGGACAGCCTCGGAGGACTTTGCCTGGACTTGCAGTTTTCCGATGCTGGGGAGCCCACAGTCCCGGGGGGGTGAATCCTGTTTTTCACCTTGCTTAGTGGCAGGGCTCTCTGAGGGAAGCAGCCAAACACATCGTTCAGTCTAGTTATTTAATTTCCTTGTACCACTGGTTATATGGGTATAGGAAATGGGATTGTTTATTGAGCAGTGCTCCTGCTTGATGTGCCTCTTCATGGTTAATATAATTGGATAATGCCTTTTTCAATTTCTTTCATTCTACTTTCTTTCTATGTCCATCTTTCTTTTTTGCATGACTTTATCAACAGGTATTGTACGGGGCTTTGGGTCTAGTTTTTTGTTTGAGGGAGGGTTTGGGAAGGACTTTGGCTCTGAAATTTTGGGAGAAGGGGGCAGATGCCTAGGCCTATGGGGGGGTGAGGAAGGTGGAGACAGGATGGTGGTTTGGATAATGGCGGGGGGGGGGAGTGCTGGATTGGTTAGCACTTTTTGCGGGAGCCTGGAGCCCATGTTTATGGGACTTGCAGCCTCTGATTTGATGGAAAGTTTTGGGTTAACACTCATGGAAATATTATTCAGTAGAGTGGTTTCACATCTTATTTTCTTATGGGAGAGGGAGGGGAGTCGGGTGGTTCGAGTGCATAAAATACAGAGTGTAAAGGAGGGGGTGGGAGCCGAGGGGGGCTTCTGGGAGGAGAGCGTGGATGTGGGATAGAGTCTGTGTGTGGTGTGGCTGTGGTTGAGTGCAGGGTTGTGTGTGGGCGGGCAGTTTGGGAGGGGGGAGGGTGGGCTTCATGGCAGAAGGGAGACTGGAGGGACTGTAGGGGACATGTCTGTTCGTGTGTTGCTAATTCCTGGGGATGGGCCTAGCTGGGGGGTAGGTTCTCCAATATGCCTTATATTATCAACCTTTTGGGTACTATGGTGGCTTTTCTTGCTTAGTAGTTATGGTTAATTTGATAGTAGCTACCTTCAATGTAGATGGCATTCATTCACCCGTAAAAAGTAAGGAAATACTAACATGGCTTAAACAACATCAGATTGACATAGTGTACCTTCAGTAAACACATCTGCACCTGAGCATGAGAAGCTGCATAGAGATTGGGTGGGTGAGGTAGGCTATTCTGCCTATAATGGCAGACAGAGGGGGGTTGCCATCCTAGTCCATAAATAGCTGTGCATAAGATCAGGATATAGGTTTGCTATGTTCTCTTATTAGGGGAATTGTGGTGATTCCAGTTCCTCTTCCGTAATCTCTATGCTCCTAATATCTATAGTCACAAATTCTACTCGGGGCTATTGGGTATTATTGCACAATATTTTACATATCAGCTGATCTTAGTATGTGTGTGTGTATGGAGGGGATTGTAATATCACTGCTGACCCCAGTGTGGATTGTTCTCCTGCCAAGCCGGTGCCTCGTAACCATGATCAGAAGGGGGTGAATTTCCACTGTCGGAATTTGGCAGTGGTAGACATGTGGTGAACCGTTCATCAGTTCGATAGGGATTTCACGTTCTATTCTAATCCCCATAAATTATATACTTGATTAGATTATATTTTGGTGTCTCATACCCTTTTCCCCCTGGTGAACAGGGTCACTATTGAAGAAATGCCTTTATCAGATCATTCTGTGGTGGTTCTTACCATGAGAGTTACAGATCAGAGTGGGGAGCGCACTTGGAGGTTCCCTACT
The DNA here is from genome assembly GCF_902459505.1 of Geotrypetes seraphini. Classification (NCBI taxonomy): domain Eukaryota; kingdom Metazoa; phylum Chordata; class Amphibia; order Gymnophiona; family Dermophiidae; genus Geotrypetes; species Geotrypetes seraphini. The sequence continues at coordinate 236,622,561 of NC_047085.1, read as the reverse complement.
GCTTTATACTATGATAGGGAGTTTCATACCTACCTCAGAGCCCGATGGCTTGACTATGACATTCATAATAACACTCCGGACGTGGACCCTAAAATTTTCTGAGAAGCCTCTAAGGCGGTCTTGTGCGGTCATATAATCCAATATGTAGCCACTAAACGTAAGAAACAGGGAGAAGCGTTGCTAGCTCTTTCGGTGAAATTGGCTGCATTGTGGAGGCTTCATAAGACGAGCTTGGTGGCTTCTAAACTTCAGCAAATCAAATGTATCCATATCCAGATTAATGACATCTTAGACCAGAAAGCGCGGCAAGATATTTATTTTCAGAAATTTAAATTTTATCATTGGGGCAGTGTTTATCAGTGGGGCAGTAAAGCGGGTAAACTCCTTGCGAACTTGGTGCGCTCGTACCGGAAAAAACCAAATCATTCGGCTTGTGAAAAATAAGCAGGAGGCATGTTTCACCCAGGAGTCTCAAATTCGAGAACAATTTGTGGACTTTTACAGCACCCTGTATGCGAGAAGGGATTTCTCTAGTGAGGAGTGGGATAATTTCTTCTGGGGACTTCCTCTTTCATGGCTTACCACGGAGCAGGCAGAGATGCTGAATGCTCCCATTTCACCGGAGGAGATTAAGAAGCTGAAACTAACCAAGTCCCCGGGCCCTGATGGGTTTGGCCTTGAATATTATAAGCTCTTACCTGATCTCCTTGTTGAAACCCTGAGTGCCTATTTTCATTATTTATCTTCTAGCCATCATGCTCTTCGGAGTAATATGGCTCATATCATCTTGCTTCCCAAACTGGGGTAGGATCACACCCAAGTCAGCTCATACCGACCAAAATCGTTATTAAACCAAGATGTTAAGTTACTGGCTTCTATCCTGGCGAATAGGTTGAATCTGTTCTTGCCTCAGCTTATTGGGGGCAACCAAGTGGGGGTTTGTTCCTCAGCGCTACGCCTCCATGAATCTACTTAAGGCGCTAACCACTTCCAGAGGTAAATGGGAGACTTCAGCAATAGCAGGTCTTGATAATATCTTGATATTCTGGGTATTACAGGAATATGGCATGTCTAGGAACTTTTGTCCAGTGGATTAGGGGCTTACACACCAAACTGCAGGCCCGACTCATCATTAATGGGGGCTTGTCGGACTCTTTTGAGTTATACAGGGGGACGCGACAGAGATGCCCCTTATCCCCGCTATTGTTCGTGCTGGCATTGGAACCGCTAGCTATAAAGATTCGCACCAGCACTGAGTTGCGGGGGATCCAGATAGGGAGCACAAAATGCCGTATAACCTTGTTCACTGTTGATATCTTGCTTTTTTGGATCAGGCCCCTCTCCACTTGCTGGTGGCTTTGTGCCTGGTTATGGATTTTGGTAATATCTTGGGTCTTAAAGTGAACTGCGAGAAATCAGAGTTATTGCCCTTGATGGGGACTAGTTGGGAGCCCTGGCATGACCCTTTGCCTATACCCCCGGTGCGCAAACCGAAAAGGTATCTCAGAATTTATTTACATACTGATCCCCGGGTTCTGTATAAATGTAACATTTTGGATACCATCGAAAAAATTAAAGCTTTATGTATCGCCTGGAAAGATCTCCCTGTCTCTTCTGGGTAGGGTTGCTCTAGTTAAAATTATACTATTGCCCAAATTATTATATCCTTTACAGACAGTGCCCTTTTGGGTCTTACAACGAGATGTAAGCAAACTTCGGTCCATTTTCACTGTGTTTATTTGACGCCACATGTTGGCATGGATCGGCTATAATAAATTGATCCTTGCCAAACGGGAGGGGGATCTAGGTCTCCCAAATGTCAAAGCATATAATGTGGCAGCGCTTATGCGTTTCATACACAAAGAGGTGATGGGGTCAGCTAGGTTCTCTCCTCCGGGGTGCATGATGGGCTGGTGCACTCCCTTTACTTTCTTAAATCTACTTCACTCTCCCCGTACAACCCCTCTGTATGGCATGGTGGTGGTGGCGTAAAGCACAGGGGAAATCGCCTTTAGTGTTTCCTTTCCTACTCTGGGCTTATGTCCTAAACCTTTTGCGGCATGGGCCTCTCAGGGGGCAATCACCTTTCATGACATGATAGACACGGAAACGGGTACATTTTCCACATTCTCTCAATTCAAGGAAAAGTGGGAGATCCCTAACACTCAATTTTTTGCATATTTGCAGGCAAGCCATTACTTCCTGAGTATTCAACAACAGCATGGGGCAGGGTGGCATTGTGGCTCGTTGAATGAGTATCTTTTTAGCATTCCTGCCTCAGCGAGTTCTCTATCTGTATGGTATGGGGTAGTTCATTCTTCCATGTCAAAAGGGCACTTAATTATACTTAGGGAAACATGGAATCAGGACCTCTCTGCTCATTACACGCCTGAGGCTTTCTTAGACCTTTTTGGAACCCTGCATGCTTTTGTAAAATTAGCAGCTTGGCAGGAAACCCAATTTAAAGTTTTACCTAGGGCCTATATCACTAAAGCAAGGGGTGCCCAGATGGGATTGTGGGAAGATGAGCAGTGTAGCAAATGTATGCAGGCCCCTGGGACGCTTCTGCATTCTTTTCTGGAATGTCCCACGTTAACATTATAGAACTCCTTCTTTACACAGTTTCAATTGGTGCTGCAGCGAGAATTGGAGTGGGATTATAAAACGCTGCTCCTAGGAGACCAGATTTTGCTGGAAGCACAAGGTCTGACCGTACCTCAGCGGCGTTTTATCTATATGACTTTGTTAATAGCTCAGAAAACGATCTTACAGCACAGGACACAGGACGGAGTTATCCCCTTAGAGAGTTGGCTCAATCAGATGTCTGAGATAGCCCACTTTGAACTTTGCTATTATAAGCACTCTTTGAACCCTGAGGTGTTTGCTTAAAGGGCTCTATGGAAAGTGTTTCTGCAGTTATCTCTAGTCTCTCGTATGGGAGGTTAGGGGGGAGAATGAATGGGGAGTATAAATGTGGTATGTTTAGTTGTTTGGTCAGTGGTGCGTGGAATGCCTGTTGTTTCCTTGGCAAGGGGATGCTGAGGAATGTGATTACTAAAAATGACAAAAGGTAGAGGCTGGGAGAATGTGGATCATTTTATGGTGGCATTGACTTCTTTTGGGGTATCTTGCTTGTTTCACCAGGGGCGCCAGTGTTCTTCTGGTCATGAGTGGTCCTTGATAGAGGGCTCACTTTTGGCAGGAGGCGCAGGGTGACCCACCATGTTTTGTATTACATGTTCTGCTGTTAGCATTTTTTGTAGTTTTTGCCAGATTGCATATTTGTTGACTGCATTATTCCTGTTCGCTTGTTGACTCCTTAATAAAAATGATATATATTTAAAAAAAACATGATAGACTCAGAAGATGAGGATGTAGAATTGTTCTACGAACAACTTCAAAATGTAATAGATCAAATGCTGAAACAAGATCTACTGATCATTAAGGGGGACTTCGATGCAAAAGTAGGAAGTACATCTGAAAATGCAGAGGTTGGTAAGCACGTATAAACCAACAATAACTAGGTTGATATATCAATATTCTAAGAGACTTAATCGAAATACCTCAGCCCCACCACTCCACCGCAATAATAATTTCTAAAGCGGGAGATTTACGTGGTGCTTCATCATTGGTAAATCGTCTCGAATCGCCGTGATTGTATTCATTTAAATATTTTTTATTTTAGTTTTTCACTTTAATTATTTACTTATCAATAAATAGAAAGTTATAAAAGTGTATGAGATTGTATACTTAACATCTACACACAGCTAAACCTGGGAGTCCGACCCGACATGTTTCGCACTACATGTGCTGTCTCAAGTCTCCCTGTGTAAAGATAAAAAACAACACCCTTAGAGCAGCAAGCGTGACATTTCTCTACACATCACCACCCTCCAAGTTAATCTCAATGTATACATCACTACTCCCTCTCACACCAACTCACCGAGGTCGCCGCAGTCATCCGACTCGCAAGTATGAAGTCTGTGAAAGATGGCGGCGGCGTCCTCAGTACAGGTTTAAATGTATTCCCTTAGCATAACCACTCCCCCCACAGAAACCTATTGGTCCAATCATCCTCCAATCAGCGTGCTCCAGTCAATCTCAGCATTCAGTCCCCGTGGTTCCACTGTATCCAGTGTAAAGATTAGTCTCTGCTCAATCTCATTCAATCTCCGTACATCCTTCCCGCCCTCCCTCCCCGTTATTCTCTCAACCACTCGCCACCTGAGTTGATCCACCCCATGTTTATATCTCTGCCAGTGGGTAACTAAGGGGGCCTGAATAACGTTGTTAGTAATACGCGATTTATGTTCGTTAAGTCTGATTTTAATCTTGCGATTCGTCCTACCGATGTAAACCAACTCACATGGGCATACAATCGCATATATCACGTCTTCAGATGTACAATCCGTGATCGCGTTTGAATATAAAGATAATGATCTACCTGGAACCCTCCATACGTCCCCTATAATAGTAGAGGAACACCACTGGCACTTCCCACAAGGGTTATGACATCCTCTCTCCCTCACAGCCCTCTTCCCATATTTTAAAGGGTCGCAACTTTGTCCCAAGGTCCTTCCTCTAGAGTATGCTATCCGAGGGAACTCACTCAGAGAGGGGTGGATCTGTACTATGTGCCAATATTGGTGTAGATAACCCACCAACAGCTTAGTAGCTTTCGAATAGGGTAGCACACATGTCAATAGTTCATGAGTGTCCCCCTCGACATCCTCTGGCTCGCCCAGAAGTAACTCCCTCTGGGCGAATCTAGCCCTCAAATAAGCGTGGCGTATAGATTTTTCCGGGTAACCCCTTCTGCGAAATCTGCCCGCTAACAGATCTGCCTGCACTTTATATTCCTCTAACGAGGAACAGACCCTACGAACCCATAAAAATTGTGCTATGGGGAGATTAAATCTTAATTTAAATGGGTGGAAACTGTCGTAGTGGAGAATGGTATTCCGTGTCACCGGTTTACGATATAGCGAAGTCTGGATTCTGCCTTCAAAGACAGAAATGGCAATATCCAAAAACACCATTTGTGTACGATGGCATAACATGGTAAATTTTATATTGTCATCAATCGTATTCAAATAGTGTACAAATTGATCCAGCTCTTCCCTTGTATCGTCCCAAATGAAAAAAACATCATCAAGAAAACGGCCCCAAAATACAATGGAAGCAAACCATTGAGATGAATATATATTGTCTTCCTCAAATTTAGCCATAAAGAGAGCTGCCACCGAGGGAGCCAAAGTGGCTCCCATGGCTACCCCCTGAATCTGTTGGTAAAATTCTTGATGGTACCGGAAGTAATTTTTTTGAATGACCCATTTAGCTAATTGCATAAGAAAGGTAGTAGACACCCATTGGGGAGGGGTACGATGGTCAAGAATGTCGAATATAACATTCAATGCCTCTAGCTGGGGGATCTGAGTGTAGAGGGAGACTACATCCAGGGTCACCATCCATTTTCCCTGCATGGTAATCTCATTTGTTGTTAATTTTCGAAGGAAATCTGAGGAGTCCCTAATATAAGATCGTATCTTAGGGACCTCACTCCTTAGGAAAAAATCAATAAATTTAGAAAGAGGTTCCAGAACTGACCCTCGGGTGTTAACTATTGGCCGCCCTGGTGGGCTATTCAAAGTTTTGTGTATTTTTGGCACAAAAGAAATTCTAGGGGGTACTGGATATTTCTCATAGAGATACCTATGAGTGGGTTGATTATACAACTACATAAATTACTGGTTCCAGATTAAAGCTTATAGTTAAATTTCACCAGTATGACTGAACTAACAAATCAGTTTGATGGATATAACGAAGAGCACCTCCAAAGAATTTTACAGAGGCCAGCTCTATTGGATGATGATACCATCATCCCCACGGGAGCCTCCTGGTTCGAGTTGGAGAATCTAATGAAGCGGGCAGTGAGGGCAGAGTTACATAACAGTACGCTTGTCCAGTACCTTAAGAGGGCCATGATCCCGAGAGGCCTTAGGATATTAAAAGAACCAAAGATGGTATCCACAAATAAAACCTTTAATGAGAAATGGACTGCCATTCTTAATAGATGTTCCAGAGACCTTATGATTTTGCTCGTAGAAACGACGGAAGACACTGAAAAAGAATTGTGTATGAAGGCCACAGTACTTGAGAATGAATTACAGCAGGGCCACAGTACGGAGGAATTTGATAAGAAATTGAGTGATTTGAAATCTACTATCCAACAATTCCGGGAAGAAGTGAAGGTAACGAAAATACGGAAGTGACGAAAGGGATTATCTTAACGATCGTGTGTACTCCTGGCAGCGTCGGAATTTTAATACTCCACAACGTCAAAAGGTCACATTTGATAGTTCCTCAGGGGATTCGGAAATAACCAGTGAGGAATCTACTGACGCAAATAGTGAGAAGCCAGGGGAAACAGCCAAACCATCACGTGGCAGAGGAAAGACACGACAACAGAGAGGCAGAGGCAATGTCATGCAGTCTGCCCCCAGCACTCGGACTACGAGTCGTCAGTAATAAATTTGTCTACTCTTTCACTTTCCGTAGAACAACAACAAGTGTTGGAGTTAGGGTTGGGATTTGTTCCCACGCGACCCCCGGTTTTCTTCAAACTCCATGTGGCTCTACATGCATTTATTCGGAAAATGCAGTTGAAGGTCTTCTTTCAAAAACATAATGAGAACTTCATAGGCCACCAAGTGGGGGTTACCCAACCCATTGTGAACACGCAAGCTGAAGAAGAATTGAGTTCTGACAACACAATAGAGATTTGTAGGACTAAGTCCAACTGGGTCCCCCCTGGTCCTGTTGATCCGTTAATTTTAGCTTTTCGGGAACTGGTTAGTAAAGCACTATATGGGTTGCAATCCCAATGGGTAAATAGAGGCCCGTATAACATTTCAAGATCTCAGTATCAAGGTCTAATAAGATTGCTAGCTGAAGACCATGTTATTATCATTAAAGCGGACAAGGGGGGTGCCACAGTCCTACTTAATAGACAGGATTATGAGGATGAAGCCCATCGTCAGCTAGCCAATGTCCAAGCCTATTGTAAACTGGTTGGGGACCCCACTGAAGCTCTAGGGGCCAAGATACTTGAATTTCTGAATATTCATTTGGAGGGTGGCATGATCACCCACAGAGAGTATAGGTATCTCTATGAGAAATATCCAGTACCCCCTAGAATTTCTTTTGTGCCAAAAATACACAAAACTTTGAATAGCCCACCAGGGCGGCCAATAGTTAACACCCGAGGGTCGGTTCTGGAACCTCTTTCTAAATTTATTGATTTTTTCCTAAGGAGTGAGGTCCCTAAGATACGATCTTATATTAGGGACTCCTCAGATTTCCTTCGAAAATTAACAACAAATGAGATTACCATGCAGGGAAAATGGATGGTGACCCTGGATGTAGTCTCCCTCTACACTCAGATCCCCCAGCTAGAGGCATTGAATGTTATATTCGACATTCTTGACCATCGTACCCCTCCCCAACGGGTGTCTACTACCTTTCTTATGCAATTAGCTAAATGGGTCATTCAAGAAAATTACTTCCAGTACCATCAAGAATTTTACCAACAGATTCAGGGGGTAGCCATGGGAGCCACTTTGGCTCCCTCGGTGGCAGCCCTCTTTATGGCTAAATTTGAGGAAGACAATATATATTCATCTCAATGGTTTGCTTCCATTGTATTTTGGGGCCGTTTTCTTGATGATGTTTTTTTCATTTGGGACGATACAAGGGAAGAGCTGGATCAATTTGTACACTATTTGAATACGATTGATGACAATATAAAATTTACCATGTTATGCCATCGTACACAAATGGTGTTTTTGGATATTGCCATTTCTGTCTTTGAAGGCAGAATCCAGACTTCGCTATATCGTAAACCGGTGACACGGAATACCATTCTCCACTACGACAGTTTCCACCCATTTAAATTAAGATTTAATCTCCCCATAGCACAATTTTTACGGGTTCGTAGGGTCTGTTCCTCGTTAGAGGAATATAAAGTGCAGGCATATCTGTTAGCGGGCAGATTTCGCAGAAGGAGTTACCCGGAAAAATCTATACGCCACGCTTATTTGAGGGCTAGATTCGCCCAGAGGGAGTTACTTCTGGGCGAGCCAGAGGATGTCGAGGGGGACACTCATGAACTATTGACATGTGTGCTACCCTATTCGAAAGCTACTAAGCTGTTGGTGGGTTATCTACACCAATATTGGCACATAGTACAGATCCACCCCTCTCTGAGTGAGTTCCCTCGGATAGCATACTCTAGAGGAAGGACCTTGGGACAAAGTTGCGACCCTTTAAAATATGGGAAGAGGGCTGTGAGGGAGAGAGGATGTCATAACCCTTGTGGGAAGTGCCAGTGGTGTTCCTCTACTATTATAGGGGACGTATGGAGGGTTCCAGGTAGATCATTATCTTTATATTCGAACGCGATCACGGATTGTACATCTGAAGACGTGATATATGCGATTGTATGCCCATGTGAGTTGGTTTACATCGGTAGGATGAATCGCAAGATTAAAATCAGACTTAACGAACATAAATCGCGTATTACTAACAACGTTATTCAGGCCCCCTTAGTTACCCACTGGCAGAGATATAAACATGGGGTGGATCAACTCAGGTGGCGAGTGGTTGAGAGAATAACGGGGAGGGAGGGCGGGAAGGATGTACGGAGATTGAATGAGATTGAGCAGAGACTAATCTTTACACTGGATACAGTGGAACCACGGGGACTGAATGCTGAGATTGACTGGAGCACGCTGATTGGAGGATGATTGGACCAATAGGTTTCTGTGGGGGGAGTGGTTATGCTAAGGGAATACATTTAAACCTGTACTGAGGACGCCGCCGCCATCTTTCACAGACTTCATACTTGCGAGTCGGATGACTGCGGCGACCTCGGTGAGTTGGTGTGAGAGGGAGTAGTGATGTATATATTGAGATTAACTTGGAGGGTGGTGATGTGTAGAGAAATGTCACGCTTGCTGCTCTAAGGGTGTTGTTTTTTATCTTTACACAGGGAGACCCTTGAGACAGCACATGTAGTGCGAAACATGTCGGGTCGGACTCCCAGGTTTAGCTGTGTGTAGATGTTAAGTATACAATCTCATACACTTTTATAACTTTCTATTTATTGATAAGTAAATAATTAAAGTGAAAAACTAAAATAAAAAATATTTAAATGAATACAATCACGGCGATTCGAGACGATTTACCAATGATGAAGCACCACGTAAATCTCCCGCTTTAGAAATTATTATTGCGGTGGAGTGGTGGGGCTGAGGTATTTCAATTAAGTCTCTTAGAATATTGATATATCAACCTAGTTATTGTTGGTTTATACGATCTAGCTGAGTGGGTTGATTATACAACTACATAAATTACTGGTTCCAGATTAAAGCGTGAGGTTGGTAAGCACGGCATAAGAGAAATAAATGAAGCTGGTGTCAATCATGAATATACATTTCCAACACCACAAACGTTGCCAGTACACATGGACTTCTCCAAATGGCATGTATCAAAATCAAACTGACTATATCTGTGTAGGACAGAGATGGAAATCTGCAGTTTTGACTGCAAGGACTAAACCAAGAGTTGATTGTAGAAGCGAACATGAGCTTTTGACATGCAAGATCAAGGTAAAGCTTTGCAAGAAAATCATTAGAGACCTCCCAAAATACAACATTAGAAACATTCCATCAGACTATTGGATAAAACTAAACAGCAGGTTGCCTTGCTTGATACAGGGGATGGAGAGCCTGAAGAGAGTTATGGAATGATGTCAAAACTGTAATTAGTGATGAAGCTAAAAAAAAAAAAAGCACTCCAGAAGAAAAAGAAAGCCAAGAAATCATCTTGGATCTCAGAAGAAGCCAGAAAAGTAGCAGAAGAAAGAAGACAAGCAAAACTATCCAGTGATAGACAAAATATATCACAAATGAACTGAGTGTTTCAATGTCAAGTATGGCAAGACAAAGAACAATATCGCAAGGATATTTGTCAGAAAATTAAATCAGAACATGTAAATGAAAAATCCAGATTAGCGTATCAGGAGATTAAGAGATTGCGGCAGAAATTCCAACCTCGACTGGGGATTCTTAAAGATGTCAATGGAATGATATTGAATGATCCAGAAAAATTAAAAAGAGATGGAAAAATATATGGAAAATTTATACAAACAAGGCAATGACGATAAGATTGGGGAAATTGATCTGGAAACTGAAGCCAAAGAAGAACCAGATATCTTAAAAGAAGAAGTTATAGCAGCAATTAAAGCTTTATTGAAAAACAAGTCACCTGATATTGACGATATTCCAATTGAATTAATAAAAGATTCCGAAGGTACTATCATGGCCCTCACTTCACTGCCTCACTTCACTGTGTCAACAGATTTGGAAGGAAAAAACATGGCTAACCAATTGGAGAAGATCACTGTTCATACCTATACTGAAGAAAGGTGACGCCAAGGACTAACAACTACAGAATGATTGCATTAATTCCAAACACCAGCAAAATATTGCTGAAAATAATACAGCGAAAGCTCCAATCATACATTAAGCAAGAACTACCTGAAGTTTAGGCTGGTTTCAGAAAAGGTCAAGGAACAAGAGACATTATTACCAATGTTAGATGGATATTGGAGAAGAGCAAAGAATACCAAAAACCCCTATACTTTTGCTTCATCAACTACAGCAAAGCTTTTGACTGTGTGGATCACAATAAACTATGGAGAACTGTAGTAAAAATGGGAATACCCAAATACATAACTCAGCTGATAGAGCCTTTATGAAAATTAAGAAGCTGCAATGAGAATTGAATATGGCAACACTGATTGGTTTCTAATAAAACATGGTGTCAGGCAAGAATGCATCTTGTCACCATTCCTGTTCAACCTGTTCAGTGAAACCATCTTTAGAAAAGCAAATTTGGAACAATAATGTTGGTTTCAAAGTTGGTGGCCAAAATATAAACAACCTGCGATATGCAGATGATACAACGCTCATCACCAGCAGCAAAGATGATATGCTGTATCTACTGAGAAAAGTCAAAGCCGAGAGTCATAACATGGGATTAGAACTGAACATAAACAAGACGAAGTCTCCAATTATCGTTACATTTCCTGATCTACATCTACGATTAATTTCCTCCATCATTTCTTTGTCTGTTTCCTCAATTTGTCCCGGGGGTCGATAATAGAGGCCAATTCGTATGTCCGCTTCTTTTTGTCCAGGAATCTTCATCCAATGATAAAGTTACAACTGTCTTATTTTGGTCACACCATCAGAAGAGAGAGATAACTGGAGAAGGACATCATATTTGGGAAGATCGAAGAACAAGACGAAGAGGGAGACCTGCAATCAGATGGCTGGACACGCTGAAAACAACTATGGGGAGGATCTTTCCGGACCACTGGAGGACCTTTCCGGATTAGCACAAAACCGATTTCCTTATAGATCCGCAATTCATAAAGTTGCTAGAACTCGAACAGTAAGTCGATGGCACCTAACAACAACAACTTAATGTAGTTTCTGATTAGTTCTCAAAGGAACCCCTTTTGATCTGAGGAAGAAGGGGTTACCTTCAAAAGCTAATCATAAAATACGCTAAGGCCCCCTTTTATCAAGCATTAGGGTTTTTATCGTCTGCCGCTGCAGTAAAAGCTCTAGGAATTCTATGAGCATTGAAGCTTTTACCGCAGCAGCCGGTGATTTTAAAAAACCCTAATGTGGCTTGATAAAAGGGGGCTTAAGTTAGCTCAATAAAAAAGATCTTTTTTTTCCCTTTATGCTTTTGTTTTATTTCTACATATTACCAAGATTTGGATTAAATGATTATATTTGGATGTGTATCTTCTTTTATTTCGTCAGCATTCTTTCAGGATTTAATTTATCTTGTATGATATAATCCTATATAATAAAACCCTAGCTGCGCATACGCACTTACCTGCGTGCTTCCGTGATCTCTGATCTGTGATCAGTAGGTCCGTGGCCAGCAGGAGTGCGGATGCGGTGACCAAAGCAGAGAAACACAGCACAGCTGGCGACTCCCCCCTCCCGCCCTCACTCACTGCCAAAACCACCACCACCAAAGCCTTCTCCTTCTCGCTGGCTCACCCGCGTTTCAATTAAGAGAAAAGTGCTGCAACGTGCTAATGCTGGCCTCACCGTCTTCTGTCCACTGCGGCCCGCCCTCTCTGATTACTTCCTGTTTCCGCTAGGGTTGGCCGCAGTGGATAGAAGACGCTGAAGCCAGCGGTAGCGCGGTGCAGCACTTTTCTCTCAATTTTAAAGCAGCAGCTGGGAAGGGGGCGGTGGGAAATGCTGCTGCTGCACAGGAAAGGCCAGGAAATGCTGCTGCTGCACAGGGAAGGGTGGGAAATGCTGCTGCTGCACAGGGAAGTGTGTGTGTGGGGAGAATGCTGCTTCTGCACAGGGAAGGCAGGGAAATGTTCTGCTGCACAGGGAAGGGTGTGTGTGTGTGGGGAAATGCTGCTTCTGCACAGGGAAGGCCGGAAAATGCTGCTGCTGGACAGGGTAATAATAATAATAACAACTTTATTCTTCTATACCGCCACAATCACAATCTAGTGTGTGTGTGGGGGGGAATGCTGCTTCTGCACAGGGAAGGCAGGGAAATGCTGCTGCTGCTGCTGCACAGGGAAGGGTGGGAAATGCTACTGCTGCACAGGAAAGTGTGTGTGTGGAGGGGGGGGAAATGCTGCTGCTGCTGCACAGGGAAGGGTGGGAAATGCTGCTGCTGCACAGGAAAGTGTGTGTGTGTGGGGGGGAATGCTGCTTCTGCACAGGGAAGGAAGGGAAATGCTGCTGATGCACAGGGAAGGGTGGGAAAAGCTGCTGATGCACAGGGAAGGGTGGGAAATGCTGCTGCACAGGGAAAAGTGTGTGTGTGGGGGGGAAATGCTGCTTCTGCACAGGGAAGGCTGGGAAATGCTGCTGCTGCACAGGGTAGTGTGTGTGTGAGGGGGGAGAATGCTGCTGAACAGGGAAGGGTGGGAAATGCTGCTGCTGCACAGGGAAGGGTGGGAGGGAAATGCTGCTGCTGCTACACAGGGAAGTGGAGGGGATGGAGAGGGAAAGGGAAAGGGGGCCTGGGAGCAATCTTGGTTTGCTTTGGGGGAGAGGAGACAGAAGGGGGCCATGGAGAGATAGAAAGACAGGCAGGCAGGCAGCGCATTAGAACGAAAAACAGACACACAGAAAGACAGCAGGCAGGGAGAGAGACAGAAAGAAAGACAGACAGGGTGCCAGAGAGAGAATCAGAAAGAAAGAAGGACAGACAGAGGGAGGGAGAAAGAAAGAAAGAAAGGAAGAGAGACAGGGGCAGGGAGAGACACAGAAAGTAAGAAAGAAAGACAGACAGACATATATTCTAGCACCCGTTAATGTAACGGCCTTAAACACTAGTATACAATAAAAATATATTCTCACAGAGGCTTGGAAGTAGCTGTAGGTGAATATTAGTGCTGGACACAAGATACAAATGATTCATTACTACATCTCATTATAATACAGTAAAAACATTCCCCTATTGTTTCCTTTTTATGGTGAAATGGTGTGGTGGTCATGTTAGTCCACTTTTCAAGGTAATATATAGAAATAGAATATGGTGAGAATACTAAAAGGAAATGTTAAGACAATCCAAGAACATAAGACCTTTGAAATTAAAATGATTAAATATTTTGACACCTACCAGATAGGACGTAAAGATCTGAGCTTTGTTTCACACTACAAAGAAATTTAAAACTGCTTTGTAATCTCTGTCTCCTACTTAACCAACCACCCCTCCCTCTTCCTGTGAAACTATCACTGAAATGCTTTCATGTTTTCCTTATATAAATTGATATTTGTCAATAGAAGAGGTGGTGGAGGCAGAGACTATGAGCTAGATTCACAAAGCAAACCGATCGTGTACCAATTAGTTTGCGACCCTTTACTATCAAATTTCCCTCCAGCCTGATTCACTTACCTCTCCTGTGATTCGTTTCAAATCCGTGCATGCAAATGAGGTGAAACGCATGCAAAGTAGGCTTGGACGTGATTCACAACACCGAATTTCAGATCCGACTGGGCTGGCCGATCACCTGGGGACCAGTCGAAAATGTCTTTCTGACTTTCCAGCCCCCCTGCTCTCTTCTCCTGCACGTTCTGCCCCATGCTTGTCTCCTGCCTGTCGCCCCGATGCTCTTCTCCTGCCTACTCTGCCCCATGCTCTTCTCCTGCCTGCTGCCCCAATGAAAAAAGCAAAAAATAAAAAATGTCACGGCCCCGAAAACCTCCTGCAGCCCCGAACAACAGCCTGCCCCGACTCCCACCCTTCTCCGCAATGTAAGCTCATGGTTTTAACCCACAGGCTTTTAAGCAGGTTAAAACCACGGGCTTCTAACGTAAAAAAAAAAAAAAAAAATCTAAGCTGGGCCCAGAGGTCTAGCGCAGACCATCTGCACATGCGCGGGGATCACTTAACAGCGATCAATGCCTGCAGATGGGACATTCCACCGATTGCCCCCATCTGCATATTTACTTGTTGGGAATTCGTCAGACCTCCCCGGATCGGGCCCGATCGGGCAGGTTAGTGAATCTGGCCCTGTGTCTGATTTCAAAAGGGCCTGGGATAGGCATGTGGGATCTCTATATTTCTATGTTTCTATTTGCTTATTTCTGATCTGAAGAAGAGTTACCTTTGAAAGCTCATCATAAAATGCATCAAATTAGTCCAATAAAAAAGGTATTACCTTATTTTCTTTGTTTTTTGTTTTATTTCTATAATCACCTTTTTATAATGGAAATTATGTGCTAAAATTTGTGCACTGAATATCAGTTCCTTTCCAAACTTTATATATAAAGAAAAGAAAAATAGTTTTCTAATACAATAAAACTACAGGTATGGCTAACCTCCAGTTATTAAAATAACTAAGACTATTGAACAATTGTTGAAACAAAATATAATTACCTTCATAAACCTCTCACCTTCCCCCCAAAGCAAGCATGCCAAACTCAAAGGCTGACATGGGCCAAATAAACAAGGGTTAAGTTTATGTGGGCCGCAAAAACATAATTTCCTGACACTTGCCATCTGTTCTCTGCTACTATTTTTCCTATTTTGGGGAAAATTTTGCCCGTAGTGATTACTTTTAAAACTGATCCAAGGTAAATGTCAGTAATTCTGGATCTGAGAAGAGACTCAGAAGGGCATAATCGAAAGGAATGTCTAAGACCGTTTTCGTCCAAGTCGTCCAAAGTAAAAAAATAGCTTAGGACACATTTTAAAAAAATACATCCAAATTTTTTTCATTTCGAAAATCGTCTAACTATACATCCTGCTGATTTGATCGTCCAAGCTGTCAGGTAACACTACAAAGACTTTTGATAGTAAAATCTCACCAAATATAAAACCTAAAATATTACTGAAACTTTTCAAAAGTGTGTCATCCAGTCTAAAACAATTTAAGGGTTCCAGAAGGTCTTTTGATTTCTATCTGACTCTGTCTATCAATCAAAAATACAAAGTCTATTGATAAATAAAATCTCACCAAGTATAAAACCCCACAATATTACTGGAACTTTTCAACAGTGTGTCATCCAGTCTAACGTACAATCAATCTAAAGGTTTTCCAAGGTCTTTTGATTTCCATCTCACTCTGTGTATACATTTAAAAAAAAAAATTAAAATTTGAATTCTACTTACCCAAATGAAATCATCAGGAAGGACCAAGACAAGCCCCCAAAATGTCAGGTTTGTTAGTGGCCCCCACAATGTATGGTTGGTGGGGGTTACTTGAGAGGCGCCCTAACAAACGCCAGGTCCCAGGTTCAGTTCCCTCACTGAAGACTCACCAGGAAGTAGAATCAAAGAGGCACAGTCAGAGGTGATTGCATAAAGAATATATTATAGAAATAGTCTTACAGAAAAGTAGTATTCATAGGCATTACAATTAAGTAGAGAGCAAAGCAGTTTCCCTGCCTTACAGAGTCCAGAAGGAAGTGTGAAGTTCCAGGGAAAGGCAGAGAGAGAGAAAAGGGGGATGGGGTGATGCTTCGTGTTCCATAGATAAAGAGAAAGATAGACAGAGAAAGAGAGAGCTCAAGAGATAGAAGAGAGGACCAGAGTGCCAAGAGCCAAGAGATAGATAGACTGATAGCTTTTTGTGTGTTGTAGAGAGGAGGATTTTATAGCTTGGAATCTTATTCTGTGTATAGAAACTATTGTATGTCCCAGTATCTTTCTGTTTAGAATTTGTAAACTGTTTGAAACAATGGTTAATTTAATTGCTAAGGAGGGTGTGATACTTGCAAGCATGGTAGATGGGATTAGTCTCTGGCTTCTTTGTCCCATTCAAGCAGCCTATCTTCTTGATCTGTGCACCTGGACCCATTGTCCTAAGCACCCTCTTAATCAGACATTAACACCTTTTAGCTAGTCATGATTCAATCAGGGCTACTTAAAACATATCAATCAGGGCTACTTAAAACCGTCTCCCTGCCCTCAGGGTCTATCTGCATTCACATGCCAGAGTCAGATTGATAAAATTTCCCATAGGCTTCGCTGACATAAGTAATGCCAACTAAAAATGCTGAATGGTAGTGATAGCTATGCTGACACAAGCCAGTAAATCGTCCATCTTTATACCACATTTTCGTCCAACTTTTCATCCAAGTCAAAAATGCCTAGAACAAGCCCTGTTGGACGTGGGAGGGGTCTGCAAGGTGATGGACTGAACACCCAGACATGGCACCTAAATAGTGGGGTACCTTACAGGGCACTGCTGTGAACTTCACAAAAAGGGTGCCATGTCTTCATCTCACTACAGCTCCCTTATAGGGCATGTGAGCTCCCCAAACCACCTCCAGAATCCCCTAGACTGACTTATCTACCACCCCAATAGCCCTTATGGCTGCAGGAGTCACTTATATGCTAGTAAAAAAGGGTTTTGGGGGTGTATAGGAGAGTGCACATGTTTCAATATCAATGCAGTGATTACAGGGGCTTATGGGCATGGATCCACCTCTCTATGGGTCCCTAACCCACCCCCAAGACGGTTTAAGACGCCTCTGTGCAGCACGACTAGGCTTTCCTGTGCCAGGCTGCCAGGTGATGATATTCGGGAGGCACAATTTTCAAGTTGTGATTAAAATTTTTATGGGGGTGTCGGTGATCACTGGGGTACTGTGTGGGGGTCTGTATTATGTGTTTGCAGTGCTTATTTGGTCACTTTAGGTGTGTTTTTGTGACTTAGACCAACAGTGCCCCCTTTCTTTCTATGTCTGTCTTTCTCTCTCTCTCTCCGTGCCCCCTTTCTGTCTTTTTTTCTTTCTCTATGCCCTTTCTTTCTTTCTTTCTTTCTTTCTTTCTTTCTTTCTTTCTTTCTTTCTTTCTTTCTTTCTTTCTCCATGCCCCTTTCTGTCTGTGTCCCGCCTCCCTTCTTTCTTTCTGTCTCCCTGTCCCCCTCTTTCTTTCTTTATTTCTCTCTGCCCTCCCCCAAGCCACCATCAGAGAACAGGCTGGCACTGAGCTCTCCCTGCTTATCTTCTCCAGCGCGGAGAGGAAGTTCTGGGCCAGCCAGGCCATTTTAACATTTTCTTAAAATTGATCTTCCCTGCACAAAATTGCAGAATGCCAGGCAGGGCATTCCAAAGTTTCACACCGGCCATCGTCATCATTGATGCTCCAAGCCTGACATGTACAATAGACATCTGGCCTTCTGTACTCAATTTCATTGTATTTTCAGATCTCAAATTTCTTCTAGGTTGGTAAATTTCAAACCTCTCTTGTAATATCCTCGAAGAAACAGGATACAATATCTGGTGAATAATTGCAAGAATCTTAAAATGCACTCTTTGCTGCATAGGCAACCAATGCAGCCATTTCAATACTCCTTGGAATCCCCATGATCAATCGTGCGGCAGAATTAATGAGCATCTGCAATGCCCTCATTTTCCCTTTAGCAACACCCAAGTAAAGTGAATTACAATAATCCACTCTACTCAGGATTAAAGCTTGAACAACACTTCGAAAATTGGAGGCTGGCAACAATGGTTTTAATCTATAAAGTAATTGCAACTGCATATAGCCCTGACGGATCGTTATCAGAATTTGCTTTCCCATCATCAGACAGTTATTCAAGCACACTCCCAAAATAGTCATCTCCTTTTTCACTGGCAATTTCTCCCCCATCACAACCACATTATCAATCTTAAAGTCATCTCTTTGACTTTTTACCACCATTGCCTCTGTTTTATTAATATTTAACTTCAAAATCATGCTCATCCATCCACTTCACAATTGTTTTCATATATCTTTGTAAACAAAGTTGCGTGTTAGAGACATCATTAATCAGGAAGAAAAACAGAATGTCATCAGCGTATATTCTGTATTGCATTCTGGTTAAGTCTTCTTGGATTACATTGGCTGGGCCGCAAAGATGTTTGTTGTGGGCTGCGAGTTGACATGCTTGCCCCAAAGTATACAAAGGTCTGTTTTAGTATCACTTTCTAACAGAACAAAATAGCAATCGATGAGAGGTTGACATGATCCCATCAAGTGACCTTTGCCTTGCCAAGCAACATAAGAATCCCAGTATAAAATAGAAGCATAGAAATATGATGGCCATATTTGAAGGCTGTCAGCTTAGATATAAGGCAGATGTAATCCAGTTTGGTATAAATACCATTTCCACTCGTGGTCTCCACGATTACTTCCAATATTTGTTAGTATAATCTTTGTTGCCACAGATAAATGAGAAGCAAATTGTGGGCTCCTTTTAACTAAGCTGCGTTAGGGCTTTAACGAGCGGAATAGCGCGCGCTACGATGCCACACGCGCTAAACACTAAAGCACCGCCTTGAGCTGGCGTTAGTTCTAGCCACATAGCGTGGGGCTAGCGCGCACTAATCTGCTGCATGCGCTAAAAATGCTAGCGCACCTTTCTGTTTCCTTGGTAATCCCTGTAGGTAAGATTGAACATTAGTTCTTATTTCAATCGTTGCAGGCTGTGTTGTGCCGTCCAAATTTAAAAAAACAAACAAAAAAAAATCCCCTTGCTAATGCACATTTCATGCCACCTCAGACCTGGCAGTAAATTTCTTTCATTTGAAGTAGATTGCCGAGCTTTTCTTCTGCGCAGTATAAATTCAGTGTTGTTGCCATTGTCACATGAAACGCAATCCTCCGCCTCCACCACTGCCCATCTGCTGCTACCCGGACGGGTGGTACATTGTTAGTTTGACATCTCCGCTGAAACCTTTCCTCCTTGGGAGGCTCTGCTGGTAGTGAAACTACCGAAGGCATAGCTTTCAGTTTCTTAGATGCGCGCAAGCTCAGTGTATAGCCATTTATGCTTCTGCCTGTGGTAGCTTTCTGCATCAGCCACTTAGGAAATACGCATAGTTAGTTCCAGAACAATTTTACAGTAGATGGATGAGTTATTGTTATGAATTATTGGAAAAATTTGAGAACTGTTTAGTTGATCTCTTGGTG
Organism: Geotrypetes seraphini; assembly: GCF_902459505.1. Lineage (NCBI taxonomy): Eukaryota > Metazoa > Chordata > Amphibia > Gymnophiona > Dermophiidae > Geotrypetes > Geotrypetes seraphini. Next base: position 236,603,037 of record NC_047085.1, on the reverse strand, counting down.
TAAATTGGTCCCAACATTAACAAATCTGTTTATGTAGTGCAGGGATCTCAAAGTCCCTCCTTGAGGGCTGCAATCCAGTCAGGTGTTCAGGATTTCTCCAATGAATATGCATTGAAAGCAGTGAATGCACGTAGATGTCATGCATATTCATTGGGGGAATCCTAAAAACCCAACTGGATTGCGGCCCTCAAGGAGGGACTTTGAGACCCCTGATGTAATGGGTTCCAACACTCTGGGCATTCAATTGGCAACTGCCTAGATGAGATACCAAATCCAGAGTTACACAGATATAATAGATGTAATCTTTGCCCTTCTTTCCTCCCCATTTCAAGTCTGTCTTGTCTTAAATTGGATGTTAATGAATTTTAATTTGTTTCTCTATAATTTTATGTCTTTTTTTACTTGTGTACATTGCTTTGTAAATAGATTCAGCGATACATCAAATATTAATAAACCTTGACCCTATTATTTGCTTACTGCATTGAACACAATTTTTTAAAATGCATACTTAAGAACCTTAAGCTTTAGGGAAGCGCTCTTATGTATTGCTTTTCTGCATTAGCCTGTGTGTATGCAGAGGTGTGAGAGTGATGTTCTACTGTAGCTCTCTCACACGCCCTTTATAACAGCACCCTGCCTAGTTTAGCAGTTGAAAGAAAGTTACAGAACGCTTAACAAACATAAGATGTTGTTTGATCTACCTCTTGGTTTTTCAGTGAGCCTTAGGCATTCTTTTGCAAAAAATTAAAAAAGCAATGTCTTATAGTCAGGTCATGTCTATGTAATGCTCCAGTGTCTGCCACTTGGGGGCATTGCAACAGGGAAGGAAACAAACCGCAGCTGCAACACATGATGCAATGCCAGTTGCTGGCTAAATACGCCAGTACAGCCCAGCAGAGGAGGGAGACCTCTGCAGACCTAGATTTAGGTCACTCAGGATGACCGAGACAAGATTTCCTTGACTCCAGGATAAAGGGAAAGACAAACTGAATCATTTCATGGACTTATAAATAGAAAAGAGATAGGTGGATGTAGGAGTGGATGTAGTTCTTAGCTAGCAATGAACAGAGAGAGGTGGGACAGTGATGCTGACAGTCAGAAGAAATTGTTGTGAGGAAATAATGCCTCGAGCGCCCTCTACAATGCCAAGAGCACAGCTGTCCTTCTCGTTTCACATTTAGTCAGGAAAATATAACAAATTCTTGCCTCATACACACATGCAACTGAGTTTGCCTGAAGCCCACCCTGGCATATTTATTTATTTACTGCCTTTTTGAAGGAATTCACTCAAGGCGGTGTACCACAAGAGTAAGTCAGACATAAGCAATAGATAATTACAGCAGTAAAAATATTCAAATTACAATCAAAGAATGGCATGGCATGCTACATTACAATGTCGAAACAATACATGGTAAAACATTTTAATAGACAGTATAGAGCAGTGGTCTCAAAGTCAAACCCTTTGCAGGGCCACATTTTGGATTTGTAGGTCCTTGGAGGGCCTCAGAAAAAATAGTTAATGTCTTATTAAAGAAATGACAATTTTGCATGAGGTAAAACTCTTTATATTTATAAATATTTCCTTTTAGCTAAGTCTTAATAATAATATTGTAATTTATAGCTAAAGAGACATATGATCAAGAAACTGTTTTATTTTACTTTTGTGATTATGATAAACATACCGAGGGCCTCAAAATAGTACCTGGAGGGCCGCAAGTTTGAGACCACTGGTATAGAGTGTAAACAAAGATAGAACATATAGATAAAAGGGTAGCAGGAGTAAGAAAATAAGGGGACAAATTTAAAGAAGTTGTATATGAGGTCAGAATGGTGCTTGAGAATTCTCAACTAGGGTAGGAGTGGATAAACATGTTACCGTAAATATATCAGGATTTTACTCCTCTCTAGAACCCACACCCCACAAACACATACACACGCACGCATGCATGCATACAAAATAGGCTCCAATAGTGCTTGCTTCAGCAGCACATATACTAAAATTGGAACAATACAGAGAAGATTAGCATGGCCCCTGCATAAGGATGACACGCAAATTCATGAAGCGTTCCACATTTTTCAATAAAGACCATTTATAAACTGAAAAAAAAACCCCAACCATAGGCTCCAATATTCAGTAGCACTTTTCTAGATAAATGTTTCTCAAGGGCCATTTAAGATTTTTCAGCAACATTATCTAGAGCAGTGGTCTCAAACTCGCAGCCCGGGGGGCCACATGCAGCCCGCCAGGTACTATTTTGCGGCCCGTGGTCTGTACTAGTGCTGTCTGTACTAGTGCTGCCTAATCTTTGTAGCATCCTCCGGCTTCTTCCCTGGCCTCCCGCTCTTACCTTCAGCTAATTACCGCAGCCTGCAGAGAGGATTGCCGGTGCTGTAGCGTTCCTTGCAGGCTGCCATCATCCTCAGCAGCATGTTCCCTCTGCCGCAATTCTGCCCCTGACGTCAAAGGAGGGGCAGGACTGTGGCAGAAGGAACGTGCTGCGGAGGCCGATGGCAACCTGCAAGGAATGCTACAGCACTGGCAATCCTCTTTGCAGGCTGTAGTAATTAGCTGAAACTGACCGGGAGGCCAGGGGAAAGTTGCAAAGAAGGGAGGAACATGCAGGCCTTGGGGGGGGGGAAAAAGATTTATAAACTATAAAGAGTTTTACCTCATGCAAAATTGTCATTTCTTTAATAAGACAGCTATTTTTTCTGCGGCCCTCCAAGTACCTACAAATCCAAAATGTGGCCCTGCAAAGGGTTTGAGTTTGAAACTACTGTAATAGAGATACCTGGATAAATATCCAGGGGCTGCTCCATACCTGGATATTCAGAGCCAATATACGGGTATCAGCTGGTGCTGAATGTAGATTTAAATGCTGTGGTTGGCTATATATTGGGGGGGGGGGGGGAGAGGGGAGGTGTTAACTCAATGTACATGAATGGTTTAAAATTCTTTATTGTGGTAGTTCTAAAAATGTAGATGTGAAAGAGCATTTGCAACTAGCTGATACTCAGTTTTATCTGACTAGGCCATCTGCCTGTGCAATTTCCAAACTGGCAATGTAAAAGTCATTTTAAATGGCTCTGTTTGCTGTTCACTAGCCGTATTAAAGATAGAGTAGCTTTGATGGGAGGGGAGGAGGCAAGACATATGTGCTCTTTGCAGCTCCCCCTCCATCCGTGTCACCCGTTGGGAGTGTTGCCATGGGGACAGAAGGGGGAGAGGCTACAGGCACACAAGTTCTCTTTGTTCTCTCAGTCCAGACTGAGCGCACAGGCTGCCAAGAGGAGGAGGAAGGTAGAGCCATGAGGTGAATGATGTGGGAAGAGGAAATTAATGCTTGCACCAATCAATAATACACCGTACGCACAGGGAAAAATCTACAATATAAATTCAAACAAAACCCTAGCTTCAATAGGACAATGAATGAATGGACAATCAGAAAATAGAAAAATATTAAGCTAACTACCCTATGGCTCAACTTATATACTCAGAGGTGGTGAAGGCGTTGATCGGCCGCGCATGCACACAAAAACAACATCTCCATGGGAGCCAGCGCTTCGGCGAGTGGTAGGTGCTGGAAAGTAAGGCTGGGGACTCGCGCATGCGCACTCATGCGGCCACGGAATTACTGATCATGGAAGCACGTAAATAGGAGTGCGCATGCACGAGTTAGCCTTTTATTATATAGGATATAAAGGAAAACTGTGCTATTTATATTAAAGTTGTCAGTAATTGAAATCATGCTGTTCCATGTCACATCTTCATTCAGAACTGTTGGATATTTGGATTTTCTTTCAAAAATCCAAAATTGTTCCATATCAGTTTACTAATGTTATCACCTATGTATAATATTAAAAGGGTATGACTAATTACACACTACTATAACTGATTGGATATATGCTCCTATTCTAAACAAAGAGTTACCAGCAGATCTGAAGACAATTAGCGGGAAAGTCTATAAATGGCGCCTTAACTTCCTAACAGCATCTAGAGGGAAACGCTGTTTAAATGGTATTTAAGTAAACATTCAAAGTGCCTACCGGTGTCTAAACAAACGACACCAAAATTGCATCTCCGGAGGCACCTACCGCCAATATAAGTGTGACTAAAGCCAGATACTGAAGGGAATAGACTTAGTAGATAAAGACAGGTTGTTCACCCTTTCCAAGGTAGGGAGAACGAGAGGGCACTCTATAAAGTTAAAAGGGGATAGATTCCGTACAAACGTAAGGAAGTTCTTCTTCACCCAGAGAGTGTTGGAAAACTGGAACTCTCTTCCGGAGGCTGTTTTAGGGGAAAACAAAGTTAGACAAGTTCCTGCTGAACTGGAATGTATGCAGGTAGGGCTGGTTTCAGTTAGGGCACTGGTCTTTGACCTAGGGGCCGCTGCAGAAGCGGACTGCTGGGCACGATAGACCACTGGTCTGACCCAGCAGCAGCAATTCTTATGTTATTAGGCAATGGTAAGCACCTCTGGAGGCGCAATTCACCTCAAAGGTAGGCACCAGAAATGTAGGCCTGGAAAACCCTGGCCTCATTTCCAGCGCCTACAATTGCCAGAGGAGCAATTCTCTAAACGGCACTGTCGCGAGATTGACACATGATTGGCAGCTGCTTTTAAGGCGGCTGCCAACAATGGCTCCATTTAGAGAATTCAGCAGTTAGAGCTAGATTCACTAAGCAAACCGATTATGTACCGATCGGTTTGCGAGCCCTTTGCGACCCGATTTCCCTCCGACCCGATTCACTAACCTGTATACCGATCCAATCTTGATCCGTGCATGCAAATGAGGGGAATTGGCATGCAAAGCAGGAAGGACGCGATTCACTAAAATAAAAAAGCAACACCAACTGGGTTTGCCGATCTAGAATAAGCGACTGCTGAGGACCAGTCACTGAGGTCCTTTCCGAATGCCCTGCCTTCTACCGCCCTGCTCTCTGCCCTGCTTCTCTGCCCCGATCTCCTGCTCCTGTCTGCCCTGCTCTCGGCCCAAATTTCTCCTGCCTGCCGCCCCTGACTCGCTGCCCTGCTCGCGACCTGAATCTGTCCTGCCGCCCCGACTCTCCTGCCCTTCCCCGTATTGTGAGCCCGTGGTTTTAACCCGCGGGTTTAAAGTGGGTTAAAACCATGGGCTCGCTGGGCTAGTAAAAGATTTTTTAAAAAAAGTCACAGCTCTTAGACACATGCGTAGACCATCTATAGATGGTCTGCGCATGCTTCAGGATCACACACTAGAGATCCATGCGGTCCGAGGGAGGCGTTCCTCCGATCGCCCTCATTTTAATTTTTTTTTGTGAATTGGTCGGGCATGCACAGAAAGGAGGTTTGTGAATCTAGCCCTTAGTTTTTTAAATTTATGAAATGTCAAGTATACATACCACGTAAATAACACTTGTACAATAAAGCTGAGAGAGAAAATTGACCATCCCCCCCAATTCATTAAGAAGAAAAGAAAAATTTAGGGCCCCTTTTACAAAGCAGCAGTGGCAAATGCACTGAATCCCATAGGAATTGAATGGGCTTTGGTGCATTTGCCGCAGGAGAAGTGCAGTGCAACTGCAGTTTTTTGTTTTTTTTTAAAAAGGGGCCCTTAAATAAGGAAATGATTACCCTGTGTTAATCCACAATTATCTGCAGAAATTCTCCTAGTAGCCAAAAAATAGTCAGATGTGAAGGTTCCCATAAAACATAGTTATATGGAAATTTTAAGTAGAAAGAAAAATTTATCTGAAGAACTTGGACAAAAAGGCAGTAAAAAAAATGGAAGAGAAATGAAAGGAAACGATCAAATGTTGAAGATGGATGTAATGGAGGAGTTGAAGAAGACAGGAGGAAAGAGAAAATAAGAAATGGACAGGAAACTCTGTGAAGAGAGTTAAGGGAAGGCTTAGGAAAACAGAAACCTAAAACTGGGACCACCACAATTAGAAAAATTAAATGGCCAGACAACAAAGGTAGAAAGTAGAATTTTATTTTTAATTTAGGATAAAGTAGTATGATAGTTGTGTTAATCGCCTCATCCAAGCACCCACTACAAGACAAAGAAAAACGCACGCCCCATTCATACCCCCCCCAATCAAGGAAGTAAAAAGAACAAAACTACACGACGGCCTCCTAGCCACCCAAGCCGCAAGGCTAGACAACCAGATCTCCAACCTCTTGATGACCACCCCAGACTATAGGACGTTCAGAAAAGAAATAAAAACCACACTTTTCAAGAAATTCCTGAAGCAGCAATAACATCACGACCGTTTAGTAACTCTAAAACTGACATTTGATCTACCCACTACTGCACTAATAAGAACAAAAGAACTTCCACTATGACCACCTATTAACTCTTTTACAAACCACCTCACCCTCAACAACCTGCTAAATGTTGATAAGATCTACAACTTACCTCTCTAGCAAATCATTGTAACTCTGTTTTTTTGTTAAACTAACCTTTTGTAATCCGCCTTGAACCGCAAGGTAATGGCGGAATAGAAATCCCTAATGTAATGTAATGTAATGTAATGTAATCTATTTTAAAGGTTAACAGAGAAAATTAACAGAGAAATATACCTTTTTATTAGACTAAGAATGCATTTTTTTTTTACAAGCTTTCGGAGGCTAACACCACCTCCTATGGGTCAGGACAGTATATTATATTTCTCAGTGAAGGAGAGCGAATAGTCGAGTGCTCCAGGTGTCTGTACTGGGACTGGTGCTATTAACTTATTTATAAATGATCTAGAAATGGTGATTAAATTTGCAGGTGACACAAAACAATTCAAAGTTCTTAAACACATGCAGATTGTGAAAAATAGCAGATGAATCTTTTAATAAGGACAAATGCAAAGTGATGCACATTGGGAAAAATAATCCAAATCATAGTTACCTGATGTTAGTCTCCACCTTAGGAGTCAGCGATCAAGAAAAAGATCTAGGTATTATCGTGGATAATAATACACTGAAATCTGTCAAGTGTGCAGCAGCAGCCAAAAAAGCAAACAGAATACTAAGAATTATTGGGAAAGGGATAGGAAATGAGACAAACAATATATGCCTCTGTATCACTCCTTGGTGTGATCTCACTTTGAGTATTGTGTGCAAATTTGACGTCAGAGGAGGACCGCGGCAGAGAGAAGGCAGCTCGGAAGACCTGATGACAGCTTGCAAAGATCACTAGCTGATGAAATTAGGTAAATTGATGCCGGGAGGTCAGGGGGGGAGGCCGGACAGAAGCACTTCCCGACTGACACTCCCCACTCACCCTCTAAAGCAGGAGCATCAGTGGCCGGCCAGCAAGAGGCAGCGCTGCCGATCCTGCTTTAGGGGGCGAGGGGAGAGGGTCGGTCACCGAATCGGAAGGCCGATTTTTTTTGTTTTTGAATCGATTCAAACCGATTCACCCAAAATGAATCGGTGAATCGATTCAAATCGTGAATCGGGCAGCACTAATAAGCATGCTTTGGCCTATTACATCGACAGGACAAAGCCACATAGACCTTCTCCTCAACTTTTTGTCTTATTTGATCCTAATAAGTTGGGGCATCCTGTTTCCAAGAGAACGATTTCCAACTGGGTAGCTGCCTGTATATCGTTCTGCTATGCTCAGACTGGACTGCGCCTGGAAAGTTGTGTCACAGCTTACAAAGTCCAAGCTATGGCAGCTTCTGTAGCTTTCCTTAGATCTACTTCTATTGAGAAATTCTGTAAAACTACCACTTGGTCCTCAGTTCATACATTCACTTCGCATTATTATCTGGAGTCTTTCTCCATACGGGATGGGCACTTCAGCCAGTCAGTATTACAAAATTTATTTTCTTAAAGGCCAGCTCTCCCACCATCCCATTCTAGTTAGCCTGGAGGTCATCCATGTGTGAGAATATGCTGCCTGCTTGTCCTGGGATAAAGCACAGTTACTTACCGTAACAGGTGTTATCCAAGGACAGCAGGCAGATATTCTCACAACCCATCCACCTCCCCTGGTTGGCTTCTTAGCTGGCTTATCTTAACTGAGGGACCGCGCGCCTACGTTGGGCGGGAAGGCACTTGCGCATGTGTGGTGCAGGCTGATCGCGAACTTTCTAAAACTTAAAGTTGTGATTCACTTTTCAAGTGTCTGTACCGGGGCTCCGTCGGTAACATCACCTATGTATGATAATATCTGCCTGCTGTCCCTGGATAACACCTGTTACAGTAAGTAACTGTGCTTTTTCACTCAATTAATAGTTAAACTCTGGAACTTGTTATCAGAGAATGTGGTTATAGTGGTTAACCTATCTAGGTTTAAAATAGGTTTGGACAAGTTCCTGGAAGAAAAGTCCATAGTCTGCTATTGAGAGGGACACGGGGGAAGCAACTGCTATCTCTATAGTGGTAGCATGGAATCTTGCTTCTATTTGGGATTCTGCCGGGTACTGTGACCTGAATTGCCCACTGTTGGAATCAGGAGACTGGGATAGATGAACCATCAAGTCTTATGTCCTGACCTGAGGAAGGAGGTGTTGCCTCTGAAAGTTAATTGAAAACTATATGAAGTTAGTCCAATAAAAAGGTATCACTTTATTTTGCTTTTTGTTAATTTGTCCCTTATACTAAGCTGCACTAAAAAATGAGCTTAGTGTATTCTTACATGGGACACTTACACACACCTAACTCATTTTTAGTGCAGCTGCCAAAAATGAGCTTTTGTCTTTTTGTTAAATATAGGGCCATGCGCTAATGTTAGCATTAGCCTGCAGCAATTGATAATATATTACCAAGGGAATACTTAGCACTTCCTATTTAGGAGACACTAATTGCTCTTGTGTTATGGATACACTAACCAGTTAGTGCATTGCAGATGTTAGCCTCCTACTCCTCCTCCCCAAAAATGAATATTGCTAGAGGCCGACCAATTTTCAGTTTCTGTTTTGGTTATGATGCCAAAACTAGCCCAGAATCATTTCTGCCCAGTTTTTGGCCGTTTTTGGTTTTGGCTGAATATAATCATGTGTTTTTGGTGTTAGCTTAAAATGTGCTGTATCCCATTTGTCTCTCTCCTGCCCCACCACCCATAGCCTCCCTGGGCATATTTTACAATCCCTGTTGGTCTAGGGGTGTAGTCAGGACTGGAGTGATTCCCCGTTACTCCACTATACTCCGGCTCTGTTCTCAAAATGGTTTCCATGACAAGAGTACGGTATTACTCCTGCCCTGGCTGCAACACTAGATCGCCATATATTATAAGGTAATCCGGGGGGGGGGGGGGTTCACTACTCTTTGTATTATGATCTTGATGATTTTGCACAATATTTTATAGAGTGCTCGAAATAGAGTGCTCAAAAGAAATGCTTTTGATACAAAAGTTTAGCAGGAATTTAAGTCTAAATTTGGGATGATAAGTTTTTTAGGAATTAGCCCCTTTGTGGAGTTATGATGTCAGCTGTTACTCCAAATGTGGCGCAAAGTTAGACATTGTAAACACCTTATAGTTTTTAGTTTCAGTTTTCGTTTTCGTTTCATAGCTTCAGCACATGTGGGTGAAGGCTATTTTCCTTGGAGGTAAAATATGGTCTTTCATTATTTAAATTATATTGTGGCTTGGATACTGTCACTCGATATTTAGCTGGTGATAGCGTTTTTAAAAAATACCAACTGTCTGAAGTAGAGCAAAGAGTTACCCTGAGTCATATTGTGGGCTGGAGGAAAGGGAGATCAAAACCAAGAGACACGGCTGCATCGGTGTGCAACTTCATCTGGGGGATGCCCCACTGCTTCAAAAGTTGAGCCCTACCATGTTGGAGTTAAAGGAGAGCAGAGAGTTACCCTGAGGCGTACTGTGGGCCGCAGGAGAGGGAGATCTAGACCAGGAGGCAGAGCTGCGTCATTGTCTGATATCATGTGTGGGATGATCTACTCTCCTTGAAAAGCTGAGCCCTGCCGTGGCCCATGAGTGTGTGTCTGAAGGAGCATGGCCAAAGGGGCACGCCCCTTTAGAGTCAGCTGAGGGGATTATTGCAGATCCTTGTTGGACATAGACTTCAGGTACTGTGTCTATTCTTTCTTTACTATTCTATCATGGGCAAGAGGAAAGGGGTAACTAAGACTATCACCCTGGTTAAGGATAAGATAATTCAAAGTCCTATGGATACATTTGCTGTGATATAAAGGTACAGTGGAGCTCTCCCAGAAAAACTTGATCTCAACTATTGAAGAAACAAGCTCTGAGGCTCCCTCTCTAAGTCCAGACAATCGGTCACTGCCTAAACCACCCAATATTTATCAGATTCACCCTCGCTACTTCTAGTCCCATGATAGGTATAGATGTGACTGAGGGAGCGATTATTCATCATATTGAATCTGATATATCTCTTAGGAGATCAGTTTCTTCTGCTGAAGTTTTCTTGCTATTGAAAGCTCCCCCAAAACTTCTTTAAACCCTGTTTCATTTGAAGGATGTATGGGGGCTGTTGGAGTCTCATCGGCACCCCCTAAGGAGATTTCATATGTTGCAATTTGGCGATTGATGTCACAAAAATATGGTTCAGTGATTCTCAAGAGTGGGATGTAACCATTCTGGGCTATAACCTTTTTAGAAAGGATAGAGATGGCCAAAAGGGTGGTTAGGTTGCCTGCAGGTTCAGAATGCAAAGATCAGATCTTACCCAAATTGGATGTTAGGATGTATTTGGTTAGGAGAGTATTTGGAAAGGATTAATGAGTTCAGGCTATCTGATCACCTTTTTGTTCTCACTGCTGCACCTCGCTGTGGTAGGCCGGTGTCCAAGATTTTCCAGCCAGCTGACAGGATCATGTGGGGAGTTTTCTGTGAATATGTTAGTTACCAAAGGCCTTTCATGGGGTGCTTGTTGCACATAGCAGGTTAGTTTTACATTATTCCTCAATGTTTTTCTGAGTTGCCTTTGTGCCTGTTTATTACATACTTTTAAATGAGTCTCTGCCAGAGCCTCTAATATATATATAAAGTATAAATACTCCAGCTGATGAGGACCCTCAAGCTATGTCAACTGATGACTTCCTCTGAAAGTGGCTGGGGGGTCTCTTTTGCCAAACTTGGCAGGTAGCAGCAGTGTCCCTGAGTCACAGATGCTTGGTGGAGAGAACTTCTGGCCGCCTATGGAGGAGGTCCTCAGCTAGTGGTGCTTGGGGATCCCCACCAACCTCAGCAAGGGTCAGCAAGTACTTCAACACTGGAGAAATAAAAACAGAAATTCATTTCCTTTTCTGTTGAACACAATACATCTGCTATATACATTTCCCAAACATATTTCAGTCAATAAATTCCTTTTTTTTACCTTTGTTGTCTGGAGATTTATTTTTCCATCAAGTTGGTTCCAGTTTCTTTTTTTTCTGCTTTCCTGTCTTCTGCAAATTCTACTTCAAGTGGTTGCTGTCCCTTGGCTCCTCCTACCATGGTCCAGCATTTCTCTCTTCCCTCCCTCCCATTTTACAACATCCTCACTCCTTCTATCTTGGACCGTTCTCCCTCTTTTTCCCCTCCTTTCTCCTGCAAAGCATATCTTCCTCTCTCCACTCACAGTGCAACATGTCTTCCTCTCTTTCACTGTCCACCAACTATACCCCTCTCATTCCCTCCCTTGCTGCTATCTCTCAGAGTAGCAGTGAGATTTGAACCCTGGCTCCACTGGTTGTAAGCCTGCTTCTCTATTAGGTTCAGCCAATAGAGATAATACATATTCAAAACACATTAGGTAGCACAACAGTAAACTAAAAACCAACAGATCTGAAGCCTGCTGGCCATTTGGCAATGTATCCCCCCCCAAAAAAAAAAAAAAGAAAGAGATACACAAATAATTTTATGGATGTTAGTAACCACAGAATTACAGAACTACATAGGGACAAAGTTACATAAGAACATAAGAATTGCCGCTGATGGGTCAGACCAGTGGTCCATCGTACCTAGAAGTCTGCTCTCACGGCGGTCCCTAGGTCAAAGACCAGTGCACTAACTGAGACCAGCCCTACCTGCGTACGTTCCGGTTCAGCAGGAATTTGTCTAACTTTGTCTTGAATCCCTGGAGCGTGTTTTCCCCTATAACAGCCTCTGGAAGAGCATTCCAGTTTTCCACCACTCTCTGGGTGAAGAAGAACTTCCTTACGTTTGTACGTTTGTCGCCATTCCCTTAAGTTTTGACCCCCCCATCTTTACCAGCCCTAACCCCACCCTCAAATGTTTTGCAGCAAGCCTTTTGTAGGCCTATAACCAATATAACAACAACAAAAAAAACCCCAACAAACCATCCATTACATATATATTTTTAAATTTTAATCAAAATACTGTTATGATTAAAGTCCCCCCCCAATGACACTCAAGATTGGCAATGGGCCTCCTTCTCTCCCGGCATCAACAGCACTTTAGATTGGCAACGCGGTGGTCAGTCCAAAGCTTCCCTCTGACTCGAACTGCCTGGGTGGAAACAGGAAGCTGCATCAGAGGGGAAGCTTTGGGCTGAGCACCGCGTTGCTGAACTGAAGTGCTGTTGATGCCCACGGAAGAGGAGGCCTGTTGCCGATCTTGAGTGCTGGGGGGGGGGGCCTGTTGCCGATTTTGAATTGCGTCGTGGGGGGGGGGCCGGTCCGATGCCAGTGCCACCCATCGCTGTTGCAGCCCAGATGCTGATGGTCCCAATCCAATCTCGCTGGCCCTGCGTGGACCGGCAGGAATTTTCTGCGGACTGGCGGTTGAAGAACACTACACTAAAGTCAGCGATTGTCACTAAACCTATTTTGACAGCTTTAATGGCAATCACATTTGCCAACCTGATGCACAAAATGGCTCACCACGTGTTTTTCCTCTCGATCGCCGGTTTTCCAATCTGGCCATGCAAATTAGCTAAAACCCCATGTAAACTAGCCAAGTGATTGATGCACTAACATCGCTTGGCTATGCACAAAAAAAGTACAAGGGTTTTAGCGATCCGAAAAAAACAGACAGGTGTCTGTAACTGCCCCAAGGGGAGGGGCCTTTGGCATCTGATGCACCAGAGAGGGGAAGACCCACCATTTTGGACTGATGAGCCTCGGAGTAGGAGTGACTAAGCATCTCTCCTGCTCCCAACTTCCTTGAAAGGTGCGGGGGAGGGGAGTTTCAGGGTGGTGGGGGGTTCGGGGGACCTTGGTGGCAGGAGGGAATGGACATCCCTCCTGCCATTTTTCGGGGGGGGGGGGGAAAGGGGGGAGGGTAGGGGATTTTTGGGGTGGCAACTGACATGGGGTTGGGCCTTCGGTAGAAGGAAGGAGTGGGCACCCCTCCTGCTGTTTTGCTGCTGCAGGGGTGGTCATTTTTTTGTCATGCAGGGCACAGCATGGCAGGTGGGAATGGGCGTCCCTCCTGTTGATTTTTGCTAGCACGGAGGGAGGATTCCCAGTGCTATGTTCATTGGGGGTCATCGGAGAGGGCCACCATCGGTGGGGTGGGGAGAGGAGGGGGTGCTTTTTAATTTTTTTAATGGGGCAGATATTGTGCACAGCATCTGTACCTATTTTAAAAAAAAAAAGTTTCCTGCCCCGAATAGCTAAATGGCAGGAAACTGCTTTTGGGGCTTTCCCTGCTAGCTCTGAATGATCTGGAAATTGGAATGACGTGAGGTGATTAAATTTGCAGATGTTTATAATTTTTTGTAAACCGCGTAGGACTTTTTGGTAACGTGGTCTATAAGTATAATGTTATGTTATTTTATGACACTAAACTGTTCAAAGTTGTTAAAATGCATGTGGATTGTGAAAAATTGCAGGTGGACCTTAGGAAATTGGAAGACTGAGCGTCCAAATGGCAGATGAATCACAGTTACTGGATGCTAGGGTCCACCTTGGGGATTACCGCCCAAGAAAATATGACACTATGACAATATGATGAAATCTTCTACCCAATGTGCGGCAGCAGCCAAAAAAGCAAATAGGATGCTAGGAATTATTTAAAATGGGATGGTTAACAAGACTAAGAATGTTAGAATGCCCCTATATCGCTCCATGGTGCGACCTCATCTGAAGTATTGCATTCAATTCTGGTCTCTTTATCTCAAGAAAGACATAGTGGCGCTAGAAAAGGTTCAAAGAAGTGCGACCAAGATGGTAAAGGGGATGGAATTCATCTCGTATAAGGAAAGACTAAAATGGTTAGGGTTCTTCAGCTTGGAAAAGAGACGGCTGAGGAGAGATATGATTGAAGTCTACAAAATCCTGAGTGGAGTAGAACGGGTACAAGTGGATCGATTTTCACTCTGTCAAAAATTACAGACTAGGAGACACCCGATGAAGTTACAGGGAAATACTTTAAAAACCAATTGGAGGACATTTTTTTTTTCACTCAGAGAATAGTTAAGCTCTGGAACACATTTGCCAGAGGATGTGGTAAGAGCAGATAGCATAGCTGGTTTTAAGAAAGGTTTGGACAAGTTCCTGGAGGAAAAGTCCATAGTCTGTTATTGAGAAAGAAACGGGAGAAGCCACTGCTTTCCCTGTATCGGTAGCATGGAATATTGCTACTCTTTGGGTTTTGGCCAGATACTGGTGACCTGGATTGGCCACCGTGGTAACGGGCTACTGGACTTGATGGACCATTGGTCTGACCCAGTGAGGCTATTCTTATGTTCTCTGCGCATGTGTGAGAGTCGCTTTCATAGCGATTAATCGGATGGGAAAGTCAGGGATTGCAACAAACTTCCGCGCAAATCATTTGCATGCAAACTTTTTAGTGCATCAATAGTTTTTTTTGAATTGGTCAAAAATTGGATTGGAGCAGACCCACATGGTCGTACTGATCCTCTTTAGTGCATCTAGCCCCCAGTGCTCAGAAACAGCACACAAACAAAACCCTGTAATTATGGCTAAAAACCTAGATGGTTTCAATACAGCCACACCCTGCATCTGAACTCCTGGCCCCCAAACCTGCATACAATGAACTCCCAGGCCTTGAACGAGACATGACTGATCAAGAGTGTTGTGCTTTAGAGACAGCTCTGGAGTTAGCCAGACCCAGCATACGCCTTCCTTCGCTGTTTCACTTTCTTCTGCAACTGAAGACATTTGCCTTGTATGCAGTTTCCAAAAGGCAGTCCAGAGACCAAAGCTGTTCCCTATCGCACAGGTCTTGTGCGCACATGCCATACAGGTTCTTCCACTGCATAGAAAAATAACTTCCCAATGCTCAACCCTAATGGTGCACATATAATTTGCATACTATTAGTGTTGAGCATTGGGAAGTTATTTTTCTGCGTTGTTCCCACAGTATTCTCATGTGCTGTAGAGAACAGTGTAGGTGTTCTGAGCATCGGCCTGCTAATGTCTTTGTGATTCCCCATAACTCGCTAATCATGTGGCACAATGGTAGTATGGTATACAAAGAAAAAATATAATAAAACTTTACTTTGAGTTTAAACAGCAATCTACATCTTTCAGTCAATTTCATATACAGTACATCTATAACAATTATTTACAGTCTTAAACTTTCACTTCCACTTCTTGGTGTTTAGTTTTCCTTAAGAAAGATGCAAACAGCTGAGCCTGGAACTCACAAGACTCCTGCCTTTCCTAGAATTTCTCCTTTTGGGGGCAAAGGGTTGCTTAGGTTACTCAAGATCTTAGAAGGCAGGATACAGTTGTTTTTTTTTCTGTCTCTCTCCAGCCCTTCTAGATTCACATTCTTAGCAGTTACTTTTGCTCGCCTCCCTCAGGCATGGTTGAGAACTGGAGAATAGTGCAGGTGTCCCCAGGAAATCTCATAGCTCCTCCCGATAGGAGACTCCAGAGGCCACACTTTGAATCTAAGGTTTCTGTCCGATTCCACCGAAGAATCACTGTGAGAGCGACTCTCACACATGCACAGAGCTGGCAGGGGAAGCACGAACAGCTGAGAGGCAGGGGAAGCCACGAAGCAGCCTCCTGCTACTCAGCTGTTCGGGGCAGGAAATCTTATTTTTTTTTTTTTTAATTGATACAGATGTTGTGTATGTTACCCACGCACAGCATCTGTGGCCATTAAAAAAAAAGAAAGGCATGGTAAATGTTATAAATACAGTCAAACCTCGGTTTATGAGTGTTTTGCAAGACGAGCAAAATACTCCTGCAAACTTTGACTCGCAAACCGAGCGTTGACACGATATGCGAGTCCCCACCCCACCCCCGAGAACCGGCTTCGCCCCCCCCCCCCCCCGCCCGCAGCCCAAACTCTTACCTCGAGCGGACAGGACACCGGCATGCAGCACTAACCCACAAGACATGCTAGTGCCAAAAGAGCCTGCCGCTGATCTCTGCTGGGCTGCTGCGGGGCCTTGAGCATGCGCAGATGCTCAAGGCCCCGCAGCAGCCCAACAGAGATCAGCGGCAGGCTCTTTTGGCACCGGCTTTACCTGTGGGTTGGTGCTCTGTGCCAGTGTCCTATCTGCTTGAGGTAAGGGTTTGGGCTGCGGGGGGTGGGGTGGCGAAGCTGGTTCCCCGGGGTGGGGTAGGGTGGGTGGAAGCGCGCCAGTGGCCTCGGGGGTGGGGGGATGGGGTCTTTTTGGGATGTGGAACGAATCATCCAAGTTTCCCTTACTTTGTATGGGGAAACTCGCTTTGATATATGAGTACTTTGGTTTACGAGCATGTTTCTGGAATGAATTATGGTCGCAAACCAAGGTTCCATTGTATATTAATTTCAGGGCTGAACTATTGGTAGGACAGGTAAGCGATTGATCTTGACCAGTGGAACAGCAAAGGGAAGGGTGTGCTGGGTCTGGTCTTGACCAGTCGCTTTATTCAGATTGCTATAAGCGATCACTTTTTTTTGTGCATCGCTAAGCAGTGTTAGAGCATTAATCGCTCAGCTAGTTTACATGGCATTTCAATATTAATAACCTTATCTGCACAGCCAGATCGTAGAATGAGTGATCGTGCAGAAAACCAAGAAGTGATCCATTTTGTGCATTGAGTTGGCAAATCTGATCGTCGCTAAACCAGTCAAAACCGATTTAGAGATGATTGTTAGACGATCATTGACTTTAGTGCATCTGGGCCTAAATCATTTGTATGTTATGGACAAGGACACTAGTGGTTCTTTAGTATTACTACTGTCTATATTACAATTATTACACTGATTCTTTAATAATCCTACTTAATAAAATACAATATAGATAAAATTCTGGGAATGATAAGATAATTACTAAATTTAGACATGAAAACCTAAAACCAGTAACCATATATCTTGGAACAAATTTCTGGAAAAAGAAGTTCAAGTTAAATTTTATTTGATATACTGCAAAAGCATAATAAAAATATCAAACAATTTATAACAACTATAAAATGAGGAGTATATAAAAAAGAAAATAACAAAAAAACAGGAAAAACATGGTAAACAAGAGGAAGAAACAATGGGGAAGAGAAGTCATGGGGGTAGTTAGGAAGACAAAAGACAGGTAAAACATAAAGGAGAACACTATTTGAACTGATAATAACAGTCAGGCATGGGGGAAGGCATGGGTGAAAAAAAACCCCACACCTTAAGAACGCCTTTAAATTTTTTGAAAGAAACTTCCATTCTGATAGAAACTGGAAGGGCATTCCAAAGGGAGGGGGCAAGAACACTGAACGAAAGATTATGTTCTTACCTTTTCTAATCTTCTTTCTTGTAAATCCACACTTTATTCCAGGACCAATGGGTTATTTCCCTCCATCTGCCAGGATTTTGTAGGAAGCCTCAAACTTCAGAGGCTTAAACCCCTCCTCCCCCTCTTACCACATCCCTGTTCCTGTGAATATCAGTTAGTCTTAAAGCAGACAGGAACTTCTGTAGCGAATAAGAAGAGAGAAAGGGGGACAGGGACACTCCCTAACAAGTCAATTCTGCGCATATCAACAAATGCAACAATGAAAAATGAGAGAACAGGTCATGAAACAGAAACCAGAACAACAAAACAGTGCTACAAGGAGACACAGCCTGCACTGTCTGAAGGAGGGGCATCTAAACTAGGGACTCCCCAAAACTAAGTGCTAAACCCATTCTGATGGCACTCTTATAAAGACTGATCAGAAAACAGAAATCCAGCTTACCAGAATATGTAAAGGCAGACAAATGGCGAATCAGCAAGATATAGGGTGGGTTTCCAGAATAAAGTGTGGATTTACAAGAAAGAAGATTAGCAAAGGTAAAAATCTAATCTTTAGTTCTTGTACAATCTCACTTTATTCTAGGACCAATGGGGTGTAACAGAGCAGTCCTGAAAATTCAGGGTGGGACTGATGAGCCCACTGCCATCTGAGTGACAGAGAGCTTGAGACAAGCAAGAAGTTGTCAACCTTCAAGTTACAGCTTTATAAATGGATTCTTATACTTATGTTGAGAGTTAAACAGTAGTATCTACCGATATCAGGCAAGGAGTGTACTGCACATATGTTTATGGAAGCAGGCTGCTTATTGTTTTGTATAGGAGTCATTCCATGTCAAGTGGTCTATAACTCTCCACTCAATCATCTCATAAATTGCCAAAACTTTTTCAGGCCTTTATTTGGGCTACTTTTTTGTACCAAAAGAAGATGCCAAGTGTGGACCCTTCTTGAAACTGGATCAGTTGACATGGAATTACCCATAGGTTTTTAAAGGATGAGATTGTGCTCTTGGTCTACAAAACTGTGTAACTGTAGTTCTCTCTGTAATATGGCCTAAAGTGTTTTTTTGACCCAAAATTAATATAAGACACTGTCTTATTTTCGGGGGATGTCTTTTTTTTATGTACAATCATCTCTCTCTTCCTCTCCTCCACCCCAATTCTTCCTCTTTCCTTTCTCCCCCATCCCTGTGCAGCATCTTTCTCTCCCTCCCATCCCCCTGTGCAGCAGAACCCCACTGCCCCTCCAACCATGAGACTGACATACTTCTGCTCCGAGGCCTCTAAAAACAGCAGCGCTCTGAACGGGCTGTTTCGCAGCCTTCACTGCCAGAGCCTTCCCTCTGCCACATCACTGATGATGTTGATTTTAACTAGGACTTATTTTGGGGGTAGGGCTTATATTTGGAGCATCTTTAAAAATCATGCTAGGACTTATTTTCGGGATAGGTCTTATTTTCAGGGAAACAGGGTATTTAGATTATGGAATGTTTCCTATTGGTTTCTGGCCTTCAGTGCATGGTGGGCTAGCAGCTCCCCCCCCCCATGCTCTTTCCTCTCTTGCTCTGTCTGGGAGCATGGCAGCCAGCAACTCCATGATCTAGCTAATGTATGTCTTCAGAAAACCACTGTAATCCCATAAAGTTTTTTTCACCCTTTTAGTACTGTCAGTCCTACTGCAATCATACTTTTGCACTTAGAGCATCCCTACATACTTTATTGTAAACTACAACATTGCCACTCAGCAAGTGCTAAAGCTCTCTAACTTAAAGGGAACACTGGTTGAAGGTGGACTCAGTGGCATAGTAAAGAAGGGGGCTGGACCACCCCAGGCGCTGCCTAGGTGGGAGCACCAACACCTGTCCTCCTCTTCACCCCTCACTCCTTCCCGACCCCTCCCTGCTGCGCACATGCACCACTTCCCTTCCTTCAATTTTCCCGGCATGAGCTGTATCACGAACTTGCTGCCTGTGTCGGTGTCTGCCCTCTTGGATGCCACTTCCGGGTCCTGCCCCTAGGAAGTGACATCAGAGGAAGAGCCCACATGATGCGAGCAGCAAGTTTGTGATGCTGCTCACGCCTGGAAAATTAAAGAAATACAGGGGAAGAGGAGGGCAGATGCGCAGCGGGTGGGGGGGAGGTCGGGAAAGAGCGGGGGATGGAGAAAAGGGCAGGGGAGGGGTGCTACTCACCCTCGCTATGCCACTGGATGGAATCTACAAGGCTTACCAAGCAACTGAAAGCTATTCCTCTCCTTGTTTTGAGTTGTACGTTAAAGAAGATTTAAGAATTGAGAGTCTATTCTTGGGATGTTATATACCTACAATACTGGGGTTTAAACTACCTGATGATCCTTAGGGTGAGATCAGCCACAACTAGCTATTATACATCGTGTTTAAACCTGTTATTAAGGAACCCTTAATAGTCTGTGTGCATTGAGAAAGACATTTGGGGAGATCTTGAAGAGTTTTAGCCATAGATCTTAACTTGTTTGTGCACCTCTGACCTTTCTCAAGCTTCTTGCACTATGCATTTACGTTTACTGGGGACCTCTTTTGGAATACTTGGGGTTCAGTGAAAACACAAAATTTGAGTAACAATAGATCCTTGGAGAGAGTGGGAGACAAACATGTAGTGTGAGCAGCGTAGGCTTACTCACTGCCCAGCATGCCAAGTTTAAACTTACATTTCCGCTAGAAATTGATTTTATTTTAATTTTTATTTAAAGTATTATTTCTTCGATTTTTTTTTTGCTGGTTGCTTGAGTTCTGGTTAACGGAGAGTCTACTGTAACTTAGATTATAGTTCTGATGTCCTATGCAGAGTTATCATTCTCCCCCAAGATCCGTGAATGACACAGTATGCTAGCCTGTGCCAATCCACAAAGCAGGAACAGGAAAAAGCAGCCCAACCTCTGGATTACCCCATCTAATTTTGTAACAGAAAAGATATGAATAGTTTGAAAATAAAGATGAAAAGAATTTAATTGTATGACTTTTTTTTACTCTATTAGAAAACAATTGCAAATATCTGGTAACATTACAATAATTAAAATGATTTACCTGCTATTACCTTGTCTTGATTGTATGTGAAATCTGCTACGTTTTGCTGCCCTCTGGTGAAAACTAAAGGAAATATTCCAAATAATGAATTTTAAGATAGTGATTGAATAAAGTAAGCTGCTTGCCTGGTTGCTATGTTAGTCCACTTAGGCCCTGATGCACAAAAGGTTTCCTTGCAAATAAGATTTACTTGCAATGAAACTCTCCTCCCAATGCTAAAAAGGGTTCTCCGTGGCTGCTACCGATCGCTGTAGCAGCCATTGAGAACCCTATACAAATGCATTACAAGGAGCTCATTAGTATTTTTAATGAGCATTCCGTGTAATGCTTTAAAACTTTTTGCACACTTTTTACATGGAAAAGATTCCAGCAGGGTCTGAGCTGTCTTAGCTTTACTTTCCTGTCAGTACCAGAGAACTGATTGGCTCGAACACTGACAGGAAAGTAAGGCTTGACAGCTCAGATCCATCCCATGCAAATTTTTTTAAAAAAAGACTCTAACCTCCCTCCCTCCAACCCCCCCCCCCCCAGCCATCCATGGGCCATCGTGGTTTGCTGGTGTTTTTTTTTTTTTTTTTTAGCAAGACACTGGAAATTTTAGATAATGGGTATTTAGCACATGCAGTTTTTCTTGACTTAGCAGCAACAATTGATCTGATAGACCATGGATTGTTGATAAATAGATTAATTACTACTGGACTCTCTTCAACAGTGATAGACTGGTTTAGGTCTTTTTAAAGAAATAGAACCTATTCAGTCAAAGTGAATTCATCGCTATCAAAGGAATTTCATCTGTTGTGTGGTGTACCTCAGGACTCTGCACTATTATCAATCCTTTTAAATATTTTTTGGCCCCATAATTTTCAATAATATAAGAATTTGGTCTAAAAGTATATTGTTATGCAGATTATTCACTTATTGTGGCTAAGACTGATCCAGTTCATTTAGATTTAACACATTAAACAAATGGATTGTCTGCAATACCACGGTGGCTTAAAGAACAAAAACGGGTTTTGAATATAAAGAAATGTACGTCATGTTGGATAACTGGACATTATCCTCAACCTCAGGTAGATCTGTTCTTACTAGGGGAAAAATATCAGTAACACAGACTTTTAAATATCTTGGAATTATGGTTGATTATCAATTAACCTTTGAAAATCAAATTTTGAATTTGATAAAATCATGTTTTTATTAATTGAGAATGTTACAGGCGGTAAGAGGTCTATTTGATAAAAGTAATTTGCACACACTTATTCATGAATTTATAATCTCAAAATTGGATTATTGGGTATATATGGGCTTTACAAAATCTAGTCTTAAAAGACTACAAACAATGCAAAATATATCAATTAAATTACTTGGATATAAAAAGAAATATGAATGAGTTACCCCCTATTGTTTTTACAGTATCATTAGTTACCAATTCAGTCTAGAATTCAGTTTAAAGCTCTAAATTTAATTCATAGAGCTTTCTTTTTACAACAACCAAACTATTTATTTACATTAACTATACCTTATACACCAACTAGAATTCAAGATAATAGAATTGTTCTCCCCTCAGTAAAAAGGGGAATCAACTAGAAATAAAGCTATTTATTTTATGGCATCAAGATTACGGAATAAGCTACCACATAGTATTTTAGCCCGTTACATTATGTCTGTCTGTCTTTCCTTATTTCTATCTCTCTCTCCCTCCCGCTGTCTTTCTTTCTGTCTGTCTCTCTCCCTGGCCCTCTTTGTCTGTCTGTCTTTCTGTGTCTCTCCCTGCCCCTGTGTCTTTATTCTTTTCTTTCTGTCTCCCTTCCTCCCACTGTCTGTCTTTCTTTCTATCTATCTGTCTGTCTCTCTCCCTGCCTCCTATGCAGCATTTCTCTCCCCCCACTTCCCTGTACAGCAGCCACAGCAGCATTCCCTCCCCCCACACTACTTCCCTGTGCAGCAGCAGCGTTTCCCCTGCCCCCCTTGTCCCTTCCCGTGGTCTGGCCGGCTCCCTTAGTCCCTTTCTGCCCCCCCTTTCCTTCCCGTGGTCCCGACAAACCTGTGACTCCAGCAGCATCTGCAGCACTATACACACGCTGCTTTGGGGCCTCCTACTGCCTTGATTTGCTCTGACCCGTCTCTGATAATGTTATAAGGGATGTGCCAGAGTAGTTGGGACCGCGGGAAGGGACTAAGTGAGCCGGTTGGATCGCGGGAAGGGAAAGGGGGGGCGACAAGGGAGTAAGTGAGCCTTACCGATCATGTGGAGAGCAGGGAGTCCAGAGCTGGCGGCCAGTCCTGCGAGTGTAGGTAGGGGCTGGGGACTCGCGCATGGGCACTCCTGCGGCCACGGACCTACATCTCACGGATCAGGGAAAATGGAACACGCCAGTAGGAGTGCGCATGCGCGGCTACGGTTTTATTATATAGGATATTGAATTATGGAAATAGGCTCTTTCTTCATTGGGATTTTGTAAAATATTGGCATCAGAAAATTATGTGTATGTGAATGAGCAAATGTTATGGCTGATTCTTAATTTAGGTCTATCCTATTGTTGTTGGCGTTCTTTTCCATGTATTTTATTGTATTTTAATGATATGAACCACTTGGACCTGTTGTAATAAATTAAAATTCATCTTATTAAAGCAGTTAGTAATACTATGCCAAGCAAGTAGAACTTATCTCAATTTTCTTCATAGCACAGTTCATCGGTTATTGGTGTGGGGAGAAAGTTTCAGGAGATGGGAGTACAGTACAGAATATACGCTGATGATATTCTGTTCTTCTTCCCGATTAATGATGTCTCCAATACACACATATTTACAAAGGTACATGGAAACAATTGTGAGGTGGATGGATGAACATGATTTGAAGTTAAACATCAACAAACCAGAGGTAATGGTGGTAAAAGGTCAGAGTCAACTTTGAGATAGAAAATGTGGTTGTGATGGGGGAGAAATTGCCAGTGAAAAAGGAGATGACCATTTTTGAAGTGACTGTTTGACGATGGGAAAACAAATTTTGAAAACGACTCGGTTGGGTTATATGCAATTGCAGTTACTTTATAGACTGAAACCATTACTGCCAGCATCTGATTTTCGTAGTGTGGTCCAAGCTCTAATAATGAGTAGAATAGACTATTGTAACTCACTGTATTTGGAAGTTGCTAAAGGGAAATTGAAGGCACTGCAGATGTTGATCAACTCAGCTGCAAGACTGATTACAGGGGTTCCTAGGAGTTCACATATATCTCCTATATTAAAACAATTGCATTGGCTGCCTATTTAGCAAAGAGTGCATTTTAAGATCATTGCAATCATTCATATTTCTCCAAGGGTACTTCAAGAATTGTTTGAAATTTACTAACCTATAAGAAACTTAAGATTTGAAAATACAATGAAATTGAGCTTAGAGGGTAGGATGTCTTTATGCATGCTAGGATTGGAGCATCAATGATGTCAGTGGCCGGTGTTAAACTTTGGAATGCTCTGCCTGGTATTCTGCGATTTTGTGCTGGAAAGATCAATTTCAAGAAAACGCAGCTTTTTGTTAATGCTTTCCTATTAAGATATTGCTATACCTGCTTCAGTTTTAAGATACAGTGTTAACGAGTATTTGATCTTGAACTTTTTGCAGTTTTATTGCTGAACTTTGGATTGATAATGTGTCTGTCTACTGTTTGTATATATGTATGCGACTAAAGGGCGATTAGGATAATATGTGTGTAACAAATATGTTAACTGCGTAGTTTTATGTGGTATGTAAATTGTTAAATAAATAAATAAAATTGCACTGGCTTCCAATATCACAGTGAATATACCACAAGGTGCTTTCATACATGCATCAGGTGGTATATTCTTCTGCTCCAGCATGTTTTCAGAACCTCCGGGAAGTCTACCAGCCTAATCATAGGTTACAATCAGAGTGTGGTATGAGACTGGTGAATGGCAAAGAAACTAGAATTCACTATAAGAAAATGAGGGATACCATGTTTTTAATAATGGGTGTAAAACTTTGGAATTCACTCCCTGGCTTTATGAGATAATGTAAAGATTGTATGAATTTTAGGAAACAATTGTTTGATGACGCCTTTATGTAATACGTATAGATGAAATATTGATATTTTCTGGCTATGCACTATCCTTAAGGAATGACATTGCAAAAGAAGTAGACAAAGTAAGATCATCAGCCTGTAAATTATGAAATATTAATGTAAATTTTTGGTTCATGTTATGGATCTTAGTGTGTTTCAGTAATGGGTATGTGATTTTGTACATCGGTTTGATTATAAGCAGTTTATAAATCTTAAATAAATAATAGTCAGACTCTCACCTACAAAATAGGGAACCACAATAAAAAATCATGCAAACAAAATCTGAAATGGAGATCCCCTCCCCCCTGAAAACCAGATTATATAAACAGGGCAATATCGGTAAGAAAGAAACATGAATGTACTCTGCAAAATACAAAACTAGAAAAATGTACATTTCACAAAGCATGTGCATCTCAAGTACTACATAAAAATATATATATTTTCTACCTGTGCTGTCTGAGCACTTTATTTTTCTGATTGGGCTGGTCCCAGTCTCTTCCACTTTCCATGTGTCAGTATTCTAAATTCCAATTCTAGTTCTTCTCTCTCGTTATCTTCCTTTCCTTCTCTACATCTGTCTGTCACCGAACTTTTGTTTTATGATGGGTTGTTTTTCTTTCTCTTCCTGTGTTTAGCTCCCTTTTCCTCACCCTCTAGTCCTTGATTTCATTTTACTGTACTGGCTTTTTCCATCTCTCATTTCCTTTCCTGCACTCCAATTACCCCTTCTATCTCTCCCCTCCCCAGTCTCCTATCCCCTTCCATTTTGGTGTACTGACTCCACAGGCCTGCTCTTTACTCACCCTTAGTCATAAGAACATAAGAATACTGGGTCAGACCAATGGTCCATCAAGCCCAGTAGCCTGTTCTCATGGTGGCCAATCCAGGTTACTAGTACTTGGCCAAAACCCAAGGAGTAGCAACATTCCATGATATCGATCCAGGGCAAGCAGTGGCTTCCCCCATGTCTTTCTCAATAACAGACTATGGACTTTACCTCCAGGAAATTGTCCAAGCCTTTCTTAAAACCAGTTACACTATCCGCTCTTACCACAACTTCTGGCAATGCATTCCAGAGCTTAACTATTCTCTGAGTGAAAAAAATATTTTCTCCTATTGGTTTTAAAAGTATTTCCCTGTAACTTCATCGAGTGTCCCCCTAGTCCGGGGGTCGGCAACCTGCGGCTCCAGAGCCGCATGCGGCTCTTTTCCACCTTTGCTGCGGCTCCGGTAGTGTGTCACGCAGGCATGCACCTTACAAGTCCAGCGTCGCGGCGGGAAATAGCCATGCTGAGCAGTGAGCTCAGCACATACACAGATGAAAGCCTTGCTTGCTGATTGGTCCGGCGGCCCCGCCACGCCGTGCCGCCGGACCAATCAGCAAGCAAGGCTTTCATCTGTGTAGTGCTGAGCTCACTGCTCAGCATGGCTATTTCCCGCCGCGACGCTGGACTTGTAAGGTGCCTGAAAAAGAAATCATCCTGGCCGGGGTCGGTGTCATGCTCCGGAGATCTACAGCCTTCCTATCTCCCTCTCCCTTCTACCTGCTTCCGGCCACATCCCCTGCTCCGCGGCTCTCTTCGGCAACTCAGCAGCAGCGATCGACACAAGCTTCTGACGTCGGGGCCTACCCTCTGCGAGTCCCGCTTGTTTCAACTTCCTTTTTCCACAAAGGCGGGACTCGTAGAGGGAAGGCCTCGATGTCGGCAGCTTGTCTTGATCACTGCTGCTGACGAGTTGCTGAAGAGAGCCGCGGAGCAGGGGGGTGTTGCCAGGTGCAGGTAGAAGGGAGAGGGCCAGATGCAGGACTCGTGGGTGAGGGAGGAGAAGAGAGAGAGAAAGAGAGAGGGGAGGGAAACAAAAGGAAATCTTTCATACTGGGCTGGGCCGGAGTGGAGGGAGGGTGGAAAGATTCTGGCTACCGGGTGCAGTAACAAAGGAAAAGGGGGGAAAACTGAAAATGGAGATAGTGACACAAAGAAGAGAAAGGGTAAGCAGGACCTACTGAATAAGGATAGAGATACAGAGGGGACATGAAGAGGAGGTGAAAAAGAGACATAGAAGTAATGCTGAAAAAGTGTGGGGGGGGGAGATAAAGACATTGAAAGGGCAAATGGTGAACATGGGGTAAAGACAAGGACAGAGACAAATGAAGATTCTGAAAAAGTGGTGAGATAGGGATATAGGTGAGATGGACACAAAGAAGGGTGATGCTGGAAAATAGGTGGAATGGTAATTCTGACAGACACAGAAGGGAAATGCTGGATCAAGGAGAGATGGGGCTCAGGCTGGATGGAATGAGGAGAAATGCCTTGTTGGCCCGGAACTTCCTCTCCTACATCAGAATTGACGTCAGGGAGCGGAATGCTGGTCAGCGCAACACTTCTGCAGGGAAAGCTTGGGACGGCGGTGGCTTGGGGGCTGTTCCCCGATTGCGGTGGCAGCAAACCGAGTGGCTTGGGGGAGGGCATGGAGACAGAAAGAAGGGGGAACAGGGAGACAGAAAGAAAAAGTTGGGGGAGAGAATGAGGTCTGGAGGAGAGGAAACATACAGGAGGCTGAAAGAAAGGAAGAAAGATTGGATGCACAGTCAGAAGAAGAAAGTGCAACCAGAGACTCATGAAATCACCAAATAGCAAAGGTAGGAAAAATGATTTTATTTTCAATTTAGTGATCCTGTATATAGCATTAAGATAAGAAACAATATATGCAGTGTTAGATTTGTTTTATAATGGTTTTGCGGCTCCAAGTTTTTTTTTCTTTTCGAAAACGGGTCCAAGTGGCTCTTTATGTCTTAAAGGTTGCAGACCCCTGCCCAAGTCTTTGTAATTTTTGATGGACTGAAAAGTCAATCCACTTGTATCCATTCTGCTCCACTCAGGATTTTGTAGACTTCAATCATATCTCCCCTCAACGATCTCTTTTCCAAGTTGAAGAGCTCTAACCTTTTTAGGCATTCCTCATACAAGAGGAATTCCATCCCCTTTAGCATCTTGGCCACTCTTCTTTGGACCTTTTCTAGTGCCGCTTTATCTTTCTTGAGATAAGGAGACCAGATGGAGTGATACAGGGGCATTCTAACATTCTTAGTCTTGTTAACCATCCCTTTTTAAATAATTCCTAGCATCCTGTTTGCTTTTTTGGCCGCCGCCACACATTGGATGAAAGGTTTCACTGTATGGTACGGTTTAATATTAAAATGGGTATAGAGAGGGCTCATTCAAAAGTAAAGGTTCTAGATTTTAAAAAACTAACTTTGTTTGGATGAGGAATTACGTCAAGAAATTGTTATCTGGATGGGAACGTCTGGAAGGAGTAGAAATGAAGTGGGCAAAACTAAAAGGAGTTATTTTAAGGGTGACAAATCTTATTGTGAGGCAAGTAAGTAAAGGTAAGAGGAAAAGAAGGCTGCTTTGATTCTCAAAAGTAGTAGAGTGGGACCGCAGAAGACAAATACGAATAGGAATGGTGGAGTGTTAGATCCCGATTTATTTTCAGAGGGTTGTGTTCATGAGGAGCTAGCTAAATCTTTCTTGAGATAAGGAGACCAGAATTGACGCAATACTCTAGGTGAGGGCTCATTCAAAAGTAAAGGTTCTAGACTTTAAAAAGACTAACTTTGTTCGGAAGTGGGATTATGTTAAGGAACTGTCTGGATGTGAATGTCTGGAAGGAGATAGTGTAAGGGTGACAAATCTTTTTGTGAGGCAAGTAAGTAAAAGTAAGAAGACAGGATGGGACCAGAGGAATGTCCAAGACTTGCAAGGAGAAAGAGTCGTAATAGCTAAGATCCCTTTGGGGAAGGAACCATCTATTAGGCTTGTTGTACTACAAGGCTGAGAGACCCCCTATCTATTTCAGAAAGACTTAAATAATAGCTTTCCTCTGGAGACAAAAAAAGATGTAAAAGGATTTTCATTAGAAATCTCATGCAGCCAGAATGTTCCTATGGAAACCCAGTAGAGATTGTGACTAAAATATTTTTCTTTTTAATTCTGTCTGTACATAGTTGATGCTGAACATTGTCCCATTATTTTGCTTGAAAACTCTGAGGGCCAGATTCTCAAAACTCACTAATAAAATTCAGTGGGTCAATACAGTGGCCGTAATGGGAGTGATATTTCTTTTACTGGCAATTCTCAGCATAATAGCATGCAAATTATATGAACGTTATTTGTGCAGAGAATCACCAGTAAAGGGGGTGGGGGGATTGGAGGAACTGTGCCTGGTGTTTGCTTAGAAGAATAATTGCTAGGTCCCTCTTGTCAAGGCTTCTCTCCCTGCCCCAATCAACTGAGCCGCAGGTCTTAATGAGTCCTGCTGGCTTAGCTGATTGATCAGCAGGGAGAGCAGCAGAAGGAAATATCCCACTTCCTGCCAACATCCCTCTCACCTGCTGATGCCCAGCCTCCCCCCCAACACACACACCCTGTACAAGACTGGCAGGAGGAATGTCCATTGCCTCGGTCACCGGTTACCGCTGCCTTGACCCCAACACACACACCCATGCCTTAGTAGGAGGGATGCCCACTTCCTTTTGTCTTAGTCACTGCTGCCCAGAACTGCCCAACCCCCCCTTCCACATCCCCGTACCTTGGCAGGAGAGTTGCCTACTCCCTCCTGCTGACAGGGTCCCCTCTGGTACCTTTAGATGAAGGACAGCCAGAAGGATGCCCACTCCCTCTGGCTGCCGATGTCCCCAATCCCCTAACTCCCTGATCCCTTGTACCTTCAAGTTGAAGGATTGCAGGAGAGATGCCCACTCCCTCCAGCCAGCAGGCCCACCTCTTCAAAATGGTGGGCCTTCCCCTTCCCAGTGTATTCTGGGATACACTAGGAGGGGCCTAAGGCCCTGATTGGCTCAGGTGCTTAAGGCCCCTCCCTATCCTAGTATGCACTGGGCAAGGGCCCAAGGCTCGGATGACCTGCGCCACAGTAGAATCCACTCTTGGCTGCTCAAAACTGCTGAACAGCAGGAACCAGTGGAGAAAATGTAGGCATAGTTTTAGAGTTGGAAAGAGCTTCCTGGAATCCCACTGGCCCGTCACCAGACTGTGGGTGGGACTGAAAAAAGGAGGACAACACATTAGAATGTTCCATGACCGAACACTAAGACATAGAAGGCTGAGAGTCCAATTAAGCCATTTTAGGGCATCAGCATGAAATGGAGGACAGAAACAGATCTAAAACATCTGCGGATGGTGGGGTCCTCACCCAAATCTGGACACTCCGAGGTATCATGCTGAGAAGTCCCTGCAAGGGTAGCAGCAGCATTATCCAAAAGAGACACAGTGTCAGGAGACAGGATAGGCATAATATCCATGTGACAACTAATGTAATCGAGATCAGTCGCAGCCGAAGGAGAGGGCTCCTGCACAGGGACCTCCGGCACCGGAGTGATTAGCCTGGAAGAAAGCGATGCACTCTCCGGCTGCATTAAAAGAGCTGGAATTGAAAAGCATGCTCTCCAAGAGAGCTGAAGGAAATCCGGGGAAAATGCACACCCCACAGTCACTGCTGAGTCCAGGTGAGGTGCCTGTGCCGCTCCAAAAGAATCCCCATACTCGGAATGCAAGCGTTTGGTGCCAGTGTCCAGTATAGCCAGTGGGCGAGACTTTTAGCCCAAAACACAGACCCAGGCTGGCTCCTCAGCCCTGGAAGACCCAGAGGAGGTGAAACCTGAAGTTCTCGCCCTTCCCCCAGCATGCTGCAGCACACAGTACACAAATGCTGTTCTGGCGCCAATTTACCACAATCTATACATGAAGTCAACAGAGGAGGGCAGAGGAGTCCATCCCAATTAATTTGCACAAAATTCAGGGGTTTTGAGGCAGGAATCAAGCTTTGAAAAAACAATTGATTAAAATCCATGATGGCCACCGCCAGTGAATTCACGCCAAAAATGGCAAAAATAAAGAAAATTCAAAAATAAAAAATAGCGATTTGGGGTTTGGGGAGGTGAGAGAACTGAACCCTACTCTATTAAACTCTGAAAAATGAGTTTTACAGAGTGCCACAGACCACCCCTGAAGCTCCCATAGGAAATAATGGAGGTGTACTTAGTCTGTGAAGTGCCTGCCTGCTAGCTCTGTTATACTGTAGCTGAATGGAGGAAAAGGATTTTCTGCCTCAGAAACTGCTCCAAATGACCAAACTTGAAGCTCTTCAGACTGCCAGTCAGACACTGACTGTAACCTCTGCCCCAAATGGAAACTCTCCATGCAACCGGAGGTGAAAAACGCAGCCTGCGCCCTGAAACCTGAAGGGATATTTTACTCAGGACGCATATAGCTGGTGCTAAAACCCCTGAGAGGATTAGAGGGCAAGCGAACTCCCAGGGGAATGGAACCCGAGTCTAAGAAGGGTGGTACTGGGAGTGGCCTAAGATTCTGATTGGCCAGATCCCCTAGGCCCCTCCTAAAGGTTCCCAAGGGATCTGGCCAATTGGAATCATAGGCCACTCCCAGTGCATCCCAGAATGCACTGGGAGATGGGCCTAATATTCCAGTTGGCCCAGATGCCTAAGGCCCCTCCTATAAGAGGGGTCTTAAGTGCCTGGGCCAATTAGGCCCTTAGGCCCCTCCCTGGTGCATCCCAAGATGCACCTGGAAAGGGCAGGCCCACCATTCCTTCAAAGGTTAGAGGGGCTTCTGTGTGGTGTCAGGGAATGTCCTGGTGGGGGTATCCGGGGGTGGTGTTGGTGAACTTTCAAAGTCCTGGGGTGGGTCCGAGTGGGTGGTGGTGGCAAACCTTTGGGGGGTGGGGAGGGTCCAGGGGGTGGTGAACCTTCGGGGTGGTAGTGGCAAACTTTCAGAGGGTTGGGGGTATTGACAGGAGGGATTGGGCATCCCTCCTGCTGGGGAACATCGTTGGGGGTTGGGGGTATCCATAGGAAGGATTGAGCATCCCTCTGAACATTGTAGTGGGGTGTCGGCAGGAGGGATTGGGCATCCCTCCTGCCTCTGATCATTGCGGGAGGGTTCAGGGGATTGCTGCAAAATAGATTGGGCATCTCTCCTGCTGGAGAACATTTGGGGGGGAGGTCACAGCAGTTTTGGGCAGGAGGGACTGGGCATCCCTCCTGCTACAATTGTTGCAAGGGGGGGACAGTTCATAAGAACATAAGAATAGCCTTACTGGGTCAGACCAATGGTCCATCAAGTCCAGTAGCCCATTCTCACGGTGGCCAATCCAGATCACTAGTACCTGGCCAAAACCCAAGGTGTAGCAATATTCCATGCTACTAATACAGGGCAAGCAGTGGTTTCCCCCATGTCTTTCTCAATAACAATAATATGAACTTTTTCCCCAGGAACTTGTCCAAACCTTTCTTAAAACCAGCTACGCTATCCACTCTTACCACATCCTCTGGCAGCATGTTCCAGAGTTTAACTATTCTCTGAGTGAAAAAAATATTTCCTCCTATTGGTTTTAAAAGTATTTCCCTGTAACTTCATCGAGTGTCTCCTAGTCTTCGTAATTTTTTTTTGATAGTGAAAAATCGATCCACTTGTACCTGTTCTACTCCACTCAGGATTTGGTAGACTTCAATCAACCATCTCTTTTCAAAGCTGAAGAGCCTTTAGAACCGTTTTAGTCTTTCCTCATACGAGAGGAGTTCCATCCCCTTTACCATCTTGGTTGCTCTTCTTTGAACCTTTTCTAGCAGCACTATATCTTCTTGAGATAAGGAGACCAGAATTGAACGCAATACTCCAGGTGAGGGGCACTATGACATTCTTAGTCTTGTTAACCATTCCTTTTTTAAATAATTCCTAGCATCCTGTTTGCTTTTTTGGCTGCCGCCACACATTGGCCGGAAGGTTTCATTGTATTGTCTACAATGACATCCAGATCCTTTTCATGGGCACTAACCCCCAAGGTTGATTCTAGCATCCAGTAACTGTAATTCAGGTTATTTTTCCCAATGTGTATCACTTTGCATTTGTCCCAGTCTTCCAATTTCCTAAGGTCCGCCTGCAATTTTTCACAATCCCCATGCGTTTCAACAACTTTGACCAGTTTAGTGTCATCTGCAAATTTAATCACCTCACTCATCATTCCAATTTCTAGCACCAGTCCCAGTACAGATCCCTGCGGCACTCTGTTTACTCTCCTCCATTGAGAAAAATGACCATTTAACCCTACCCTCTTTTTTCTATCCGATAACCAATTCCTAATCCACAACTGAACTTTGCCACCTATCTCATGACATTTCAATTTTCTCAGGAGCCTTTCATGAGGAACTTTATCAAAAGCTTTCTGAAAATCTAGATACACTATATCAACCGGCTCACCTATATCCACATGTTTATTCACACCTTCAAAGAAATCAAACAAATTTGTGAGGCAAGATCTCCCTCTGCTGAACCCATGCTGACTTCGTCTCATTAAATCATGCTTATCTACGTGTTCCACAATTTTATTTTTTATAATCGTTTCTACCATTTTGCCCAGCACCAAAGTGAGGCTTACCGGTCTGTAATTTCCCGGATTTCCCCTGGAGCCCTTTTAAAAAATTGACATAACATTGGCCACCCTCCAATCTTCAGGTACTACAGACAATTTTAATGACAGGTTACAGATCACTAACAGCAGGTCAGCAATTTCATGTTTGAGTACTTTTAGTACTCTGGGATGTATACCATCCGGTCCTGGTGATTTATCAATTTTTAACTTGTCGATTGGCTCAAAACATCTTCCAGATTCACCGAGATTTCTTTTAGTTCCTCTGCATTATCACCCTTGAAAACCATTTCCAGTTCAGGTAGATCTCTTACATCTTCTTCCATAAAGTCCGAAGCAAATAATTTATTCAGTCTTTCCACTATGGCCTTATCCTCCCTGAACGCTCCTTTCACTCCTTGATCATCCAACAGTCTCACAGATTCTCTCACAAGTTTTCTGCTTCTGATGTACCTAAAAAAAATTGCTATGAGTTTTTGCCTCTTTTGCAAGTTTCTCTTCATATTCTTTCTTAGTTGTCTTTATCAATGCTTTGCATCTAACTTGCCAGTGCTTGTGTTTCTTCTTATTTCTTCATTCAGATCCTTTTTCCTTTCTT
Source organism: Geotrypetes seraphini (assembly GCF_902459505.1). NCBI lineage: Eukaryota > Metazoa > Chordata > Amphibia > Gymnophiona > Dermophiidae > Geotrypetes > Geotrypetes seraphini. Next base: position 236,569,239 of record NC_047085.1, on the reverse strand, counting down.
TAAAGGATGTTTTTTTTGGTTCTAACAGCCTCTTTCACTTCACCTTTTAACCACACCGGCTCTCGTTTCCTCTTCTTTCCACCTTTGCTGATACTTGGAATACATCTGGTCTGGGCTTCAACGATGGTATTTTTAAAGAACATCCATGCCTATTTTACAGTCCTAACCTTTGCAATTGATCCTTTTAGCTTCTTTTCAACCATTTTCCTTATTTTATCTTAGTTGCCCTTTCGAAAATTAAATGCCCCTACAGTAGATTTCTTTTGCAATGTTGCTTCCGGTATCAGCTCAAATTTGATCACGTTATGATCACAGTTTCCCAGCGGACCCAACTCTCGTACTATGTTTTGAATTCCATATGATTCTCTAACTGGCGCTTATGACAGACGTCGATTAGAGAATCGTGCTTTTAGGCAAAAGACTGGTCCCTCCCATGCCTTGTTATGGGCATTTGGGACTAGTGTGATTTTTTAAAAGAATAGGGCTTAAAGGTAGATGTAGTAGCGGTCTGGACGATTAAACTCCTGAACATACTGGTAGGCCATTCTAAAAAAAACAAACACATTTTGGATGTTTTTTTCGAGAATGGCCATTTCCCTGCTGCCTACTTTGTGCACGCAGGGCCTTAGGCCAAAATGGGACATAGACGTTGTTTTTGATTATGCCCCTCTAAGTCACCTGGAGACAAAGAAATACCTACTGTACCTGAATGTAGCTTACCTTGTATTTATTAAAAAAAAAAAAAAAAGGGTGAGCTAAATCCAAAAACCAAAAGATAAGTAGGAAAGATGAGATTTATTTAATTTTTATTTATTTATTTCATTTTCTATCCCATTGTCCCCAAAGAGCTCAGAACTCAGAGATGCTGACCATATTGAGGAGTAGGGATGGATGTGAGAGAGACAGGGGAAAGAAAGATGGTAGCCAGTTAGGGGAGTTAGGCAGGGAAAGGAGAGCTCCTGAACTATGGGTGTGTGTGTGTGTGTGTGGGGGGGGGGGGGGATGGAATAGTTTGGATAGGGCCTGGAGCCTCCCCTGAGGAGGTTCAGATAGCTGAAATGTCACACAGTGCATTAGATACCATTTGACCAGCCTTGGACATTGAAAATTTTTTCACCACAATAAAATTAAAAATACTTTCCAATACAGCATGCTCGGTGCAAGCTCACATCTCCCTAGATACAGCTCTATATTTTGGAAAGGAGAATTGTGCCACCCAGTGACTGAATCCTCATCTGTTCCTCACATTACAGAAATAAAGTTTAATAAATAAAAGCTAAAAGCCAAAAAATATAAAAAGTATATAAGGTAATCTCTTTCTAGTGGAATAACTAAACAGAAAATAATAAATAAAAGATGTCAATTGTAGAAAATATAAACAAATCATAAAAAGCATTTCAATGATAATATGTAGAAGAAATATGGAGGAGAGACTAATGGGCGTTATGACAATGACAGAGTTCCATGACATTGAATTCCGAAACCTCCATTGACATTCACAATCTAGTCACATTTTTATAGGCTGAGATATTTTTGTCAGAATAACTTGGTATTTCTAATTGCTTCCTTCATCTGTGTGGCATTTTCTTTTAACACAAGCAAAGGCTCTGTTCAACACAATAGAGCAAGCTGTTTTATTCTGTACAACACAGCCCCCAGCCCCCAAAAGATCAGGACTCAAAAATGAATATAATTAGCTCCACAATGATCTTTTCAGCACTTAATTGGTGCAGCCGCCCTGTCCCCACTATGATAAAAATTATGCCATATTAAGTTTACATTATTTAAACATTTCTTGCCCAAGCTGGTTGTATATTCAATAGCATTTTTCCTTAAGAGAGATCTAGAATGATGGCTTTTGTATTGATTATATGATAGATAAGGGTGGGGAGGGGGGGGAGATAAGAGAATATTATATGTATCATTGTTGATTATTAAGTGATATATTTATGGTTATTTATATGGATATGTTATCACACTTATTATAAGTTTAAAAATGAATAAAGATTAAAAAAAAATAAATATATATATATATATAAACTAAATAAACAAACAGGTAACAAGGGAAAATATTCAACAAGCTATGAGGGCTGATTGAAAAGTACTGAGACTATCTCTGGTTTTCTTTCCAAGAAGTAAATGTGCAACATTGTGCTGGTTCTTCTGAAGCTCATACATCAACATTTCTGAACCTGCAGTTGGACTGCTGTAGTCCTCATTGCTGGGTCACAGCAAGAAGAGGAACTTTGTACGTTTTGTCATGGCAGATGAAGATGTGTCTGTGAGAGTACGCTAGAGAAACATAGAAACATAGAAATAGACGGCAGATAAGGGCCACGGCCCATCTAGAGGTATGTGATTATGAGTTTACGATAAACCTGAACTTAGTGCTCTGTGATTTCTGGGCATTACAAACCCTGAAAAAATAACTGCACTGTTGAAGTGAAAAATGCCACAGTGCTAAAAGTGATGTCGCAAAAAATCTATTGCACTTATTTGAATCTACTACTTATTTCTATAGCGTTGTGTCACACAACTATCCCCTGCTCAGGCTGGAGGCAGTTTAGCCATGTTTTATCCTGACCTGTCGGCATGGCTTTCCCAGGAAAGAGGAAGGCCTTTCAGGTAAAACAGACCTAGGCTCCCGCCTATCCTGCCCAGGCCACACTGAGATACGTTTGCCAATATCTTTCATATGCCTGTCCCTCGGGCTTCTCATTTTTTTTCAATCACCGCTCCTACAAACGTGGTGGGGGATTGGCAGTATACTTACGTGACTCATTAATTCTGCATAAAACTCACGATTCTACTAACTCTACTATTGAGTCATTGCAATTCTCATTAAAAACAAATCCTAATTTAGATATACTACTAATCTATGAACCCCCGCCTATTAACAACAACACTCTTCAATTATTAGAATCTTTGATCTTTGATTTTGGTTCATCCTCTATTAACCCACTAATTCTGGGGGACTTTAACATACATTTCGATGATCTAAATAACAATTACTCTAAAGATATTCTTTCTCTTCTGAATCAAATTGATTTTTGCACACTCCTTTCTCATTCTACACATCAAGCTGGTCATACTATTGATATGGCCATTGCACCAGCGGCAATGACAAAAAAATTTTCAATTAGTTCTTTTATATCTGTCCCATGGTCAGATCATTTTTTAATTCCAATAAGATATTTTTCTCCTACCATTAAAAACGAGACTGTTGGTAAAATTACCAAATTTAGAGATTTTAATAAATTATCTGCTAATCAACTTGCTGATAACTTCCATTTTACACCTTCTAACTCTAAATCTATTACCGTAGATGATTATCTATCTTTATGGAATGAGAATATACAACTTTTACTTGATAAAGTAGCTCCGTTTCAAACTAAATTTATTTCAGCTAGGAAATGTTCTAATCCTTGGTTTACTGCAGAACTCACATTAATTAAAAAACAATTGAGATTCCTTGAACGCTGTTGGAGAAAAAACAAAACTCAAACTAATTTAGAAAAATTTAAAATTCATTCCAATATTTACAAGGAAAAAATAAATCAAGCTAAAAGGAAATATTACTCAAATCAAATTTCAAAAACTAAAAATGTTTCTACTCTATATAAAATATTAAAAACAATTACTCCATCTTCTAAAAAACTGGAACACTCGTCAAATCAGTTACCAACAGCACAAGAACTTGCAACCCATTTTGTTGAAAAAATTAAAAATATTAGAGAAAAATTTGGTATTAATGATGAATCTCTCATTGAACAAATTGATACAATTACTTCCTCTGTGTTTTCTGCAAAATGCACACAATTTCATCTTCCCTCTCTTGAAGAATTAAAATCAATAATCAAAACAATTAACAGTAAAGGTACGCAAAACGAATCTATCCCGCCATTTATCCTTAAACAACATTTCGATTTTTTCGGACCATTAATACTTTTTTTGATCAAAGAAAGTCTACAGCATAGCACTATGCCATCGGCCTGGAAATCCTCTATTATCCATCCCATTGTCAAAGATCACAAAATAAGTATTGAAGAGAAATCAAATTATAGACCAATCGCCAATATCCCATTTCTCGCAAAGATAATAGAGAAAATTGTTTTTAATCAAATATCAAACTATATAGAGCAAACAAACATTTTACACCCCAATCAAACCGGCTTCAGGCAAAACCATTCCACTGAACATTCCCTGATTGGTATGACATCCTCAATACTCTACCATCTGGATTACCATTCTTCCGTCCTTCTGATTTCATTAGACCTCTCGGCAGCATTCGATACAGTTGATCATAACCTTTTATTAAATAGATTAGAATCTATTGGCATTTCCGAGCAGGTCCTTCTTTGGTTTAGGTCCTATTTTGATAATCGAATTTCTATAGTTTCTTTCAACGATTCCACATCTTCAAGTTTCTCTACCTCCTATGGTATTCCCCAAGGCTCTATTTTATCTCCTCTTTTCTTCAATATTTTCCTTTCACCCCTTATGACTCTTTGTCAATCTATCGGTTTCTCAGTATTCGCTTATGCTGACGATGTACAACTTTTACATCCCCTTGACCCCAATAATCCATCTGAAATCGCTGCTATTAATGACAAACTTAAACAGATTCATCTATGGTTGGACAATAATAGACTGTCCTTAAACATTAATAAAACCAATACGTTACTCTTCCCCTGGAAAGAAAACCATAAAATAGCGGTTCCTATTAATATACAGGGAATTACGCTCAAACAAATAAACAAAATCCAGATTTTAGGTGTCATCCTAGATGAAAATTTAACTTATCACGACCACATTAGCTATGTGGTCAAAACTACTTTTTACAGGTTACGTCAAATCCGCTCTATCTCAAAATTCCTCTGTCCCAAATCTTTAAACACACTAATTCATTCATTGATCATTTCAAAAATTGACTACTGTAATGCTTTATTCAAAGGAATGGCCCAAAAAGAAATCAGAAGATTACAGATCATCCAAAACACATCTATCAAATTAATTATGGGGGCCAAAAAGTTTGATCATGTCACCCCTTTACTACAAAAGGCACATTGGCTCCCAGTTGCACACCGAATATTATATAAATTATCTTTACTCACCTTTAAATCGTTGCTATACAAAACTCCATCATTTATTTATAAAGTCTTAATTCCATACTCCTCTCAAAAAACTTTACGATCCAATGAACAACTTTTATTGGTCATTCCCACTCTTAAATTCATAAATACCCGAAGACAATATATCTTCACTGTTACAGCACCACAAACATGGAATTCTCTCCCACTTTATTTAAGGGAGGAGAAAAATCTTGATAAATTCAAAAGCCAACTTAAGAGCTTTCTTTTTAAAGACGCTTTCAATATTTAATTGAAATGCCAATTGCTCTTTATAACTCCCTTTCATTCTAGTCAGCTAAGTATACTATTTCCAAAAATTATTTTGTTTTCCCTTTCCTTTTGTATTTTACCCTTAACGGTCCCTTCTTTCCTATTATAAATTGTATTTCTTTCCCCTCTATCCCAGTGTTTCCTGTTGTAATTTGTCTAGTTTTTAAATGATTTTTATATTTTTATTATATTATTGTTATTGTTTTATCATGTATTCTTTGTATATGTAAATCGCTTAGTAATTGTAATAGGCGATCAATCAAATAACGAATAAACTTGAAACTTGGAGATACAATTCAGGTATAATCAAATTCTCATTTTTAGGCTTTATTTGATAGGGGTCTGAACACCGTCAGCAACCCTCAGGATATGCATAAATTAGGCAAAAAGTAAAAATAGATCATACAGTTGTCAGAATGGCCTAAAGTCCAAGTATGGCATACAATTGCATTCCCCTGGACTTTCTCTGCTTTAAAGATAGTCCTCTTCACCAGGGTTCAAATAAACAGAAATGCCATGAAAATAAATTCCAAAACAATGAAAGCAAAAACTGAATGAACATAACAGGCAAGTAAAGTAGCAAACTTTGGAAATGCAGTCACAAGCTCCCTAGCTAACCTTGCAAGGTGAAGTGTTCTGTTCCCAGTCTCTGACTCCTTCAGAGCTCTGCCGTTCAATCGGGCTTATCAGCATCAGCTGGGCTTTTCAGCAGATGGAGCATAGCAGGGCTTTAAATAAGTTGTTAGTTTTGCAAAGGATTCCCAAGTGGATTTCCAAGATAAGAGATACAGCTTCTTTAGAAAAACAAAATCTCCGGGCAATCCCAGAGCAAAATGGAGAGGTTTTCCTTCTCTCCCTAATCAATGACACCTTGCTTCCCTTCAGCTTATGGACTAACCTCCATTCCTTCTGGGTTACAATTGACATCTAGAAGCAATTCAGATGTGTCCATTGCCTCAGCTATTGCCAGGTTCTCAGTAGCTGGGCTCAAGCTAGGAAAGTCCTCTACCATATCCATGTCCTCGCTGCTGTGGGGCTGAGGAGAGAGACTCCTCCCCTCACCTTCCTGCTTGCTCTGCTGCTCGTGCCTTTCTATTTCTCTGTCCTCTGTGCCTCTGTCCCTGCCTTCTCCTGTGTCTCTGTGATTCAGAGCTCTGCTTTTATGTGTGTCATAGCCCTTCTCTGGATCAATGCCTCACCATGAAAGATCAGGTGGACTCCCTAATCAAAAAGAGTTTTTTCACCCTCTGGAAACTTAAATCCATTAAAGCATACTTTGATAACTCTGCCTTCAGAATCTTGGTACAATCCCTCGTATTAAGTCAACTCGACTACTGTAACATCGTCTACTTAGCAATCCCCCAAAATAATATGCGACGATTACAACTAATGCAAAACACTGCGGTCAGACTAATCTTCGGTCTAAAGAAGTTCGATTACGTGATGCCATACTTCAAACAGCTACACTGGTTGCCGATGGAAGCTTGTGTAAAGTTTAAGTTCGCCTGCCTCTGTTTTAAAGTTTTCTACGGTCTAACCCCTAAATACATCACTGACCTATTCTCCTTCTCAGCCAACAAACACAAGAGAAGTTACCACTCGCACTTCGTTTCTCCCCCGGTTAGAGGATGCAAACTAAAAAAACACCATGAGCATCTTCTCTCACATCAGGCTGCTCTAGGAAACGCCTAGACAGTTGACCCACTTCCCTCTTTCCCCTCCCTTGCTCTTTCTCCCCATTGTTCCCCACATCCCTTAAGTTAATTCAACTTGTACGTCAACTCAACTTGTACTCCACTAATCTTTTGTAAACCGCATAGAACTTAACGGTATTGTGGTATATAAACTGTTATTATTATTATTATTACTCTTCTCTCCTAGGAGCAGGGGGATTGGGCTGGAAATCCCTAGGGAAATAACTCTGGTTTCTACTAAGCTGATAGTGAGAATAGCCTGCAGGACTAGGTCTCCACTTTTCAGTAAAAGTCCTAACAGGCTTTCTGATGTTTCTATTCTAGTACGGCACACTCTGCTGGATATTCTTAGGCTCATACTCTTCCTGTTCTATCTCACTGTCTGAGGGGTAGTCAGGCATTTATATATCCTTACTTTTGACCTGGTCAGCTCTCCTGACCAGGGACCGTACTCTGCTTTTATCCATTACAGGGACAAAGCTGGCCACGGGTTTGTCACAATCCCCCCTACTTAAAGGATGACTATCCTGAAGACTTTGAGGGTGTCCCGTATTCTCAGGTATTCTGGATAGAATGTCTACGTTGGTATTAAGCTTTCCTGGGCGGTGTATCACATGATACCTGAAGGATTGTAATTCCAAATACCAGCGTGTCAGACGTGTGTTATTGTTGCGCAGTGTTTAGCTATTTTAAAACAGCATGGTCTGTAACTATGGTAAATTCCTTCTCGTTCAAATAATGTTCCAATGACAGTACTGCCCACTTGACTGCCAGGCACTCCTGTTCTACTGTGGCATAGTTCCTTTTATTAGGGTGTAGCTTACGGCTAAGGAACATGACCGGATGTTCAATCCCTTCACTCACCTGACTTAGAATAGCCCCTAACCCTTTGCCAGAGGCATCTGTTTGCAGAATGAGAGGCTTGTTGAAGTCCAGATTGTTTAGGACAGGCTGTTCACACAGGCTCTTCTTTAAGCCCTCAAAAGCCCGTTTGCTGTCTGTTCCCCACTGCAGTGTGTCTGGATCCCCTTTCTTTAACATATCTGTCAGTGGGGCTGCTTTTGGGGAAAAATGCTGGATAAATTTCCTGTAATAGCCTATTAGTCCTAGAAAGACCCGGAGCTGTTTTTTGGTACATGGACGTGGGTAATTCCGAATGCACTGGACCTTGTCCACCAAGGGCCTAATTTGCCCCTTCCTACAATGTAGCCCAAATATCTGACTTTTCTTTGGCCTACAAAGCATTTTTTGGGATTGACAGTGAGTCCTGCCTCCCTAAGTGACCTCAGTACTGCTTCTACTTGCCTCAGATGTTCCTCCCACGATGTCAAATATATGACAATGTCATCAATATATGCCTCAGCGTAATCATGGTGGTCCCTCAATACTTCCTGGACCACCCATTAACATTAAGCTGCCGCCCCATGTAAGCCAAAGGGCATACGCCTAAACCGGAACAGACCTTGTGGCGTACTGAATGCCATCTTAGGCCTGGCATCATTAGTAAGATGTATTTGCCGATAGTCTTTTGTTAGATCTAATGTCATGAGGAACTGGGTTTGCCCCAACCAATCGAGCAGCTCATCCACCCATGGCATCGGGAATACATCAAATTGCGATATTTTATTAAGCTGGCCTTCGGGACAATGACTATTGGACTGCACCAGCGGCTTTGAGATGGTTCTATTACCCCAAGGGTCAACATTTCCTGGACCAATTCGTTCACTAAGGTTTTTCCCTTCAGCAAGTCTGTAGGGACAAACCCAGATAACCTTCCCTGGGGTAGTGACAATATCATGGGCAACTATCCTTGTCTTCCCTGGCATTGTAGAAAACACATCTTAACCTAAGGATTAGATTAGATTAGATTAAAGTGATGAATCATGTCCTGAACCTGATGTGCTTGTGTCTTGGTTAGTTCCATCCCTATGTTCACCTTCTCCTCAGTGCCCACATCAGCTATCTGGGGACCCAAGTCATTGTCCCTCCATTGCTGGGCCACCAAGGTCAATACCTCCCTATCCTTCCAAGGCTTCAGGAGATTAATATGGTATGTCTGTACCCTGTTTTTATGGTCCTTTACCCATTAGTCTACTTCTCCTTTTTCTATCACCATGGCTGGACCCTTCCACTGAGCTAAGAATTTGGGGGGGGTCTGAGGGAACCAGTACAAACACCTGGTCTCCCACCTGCAACTGGCAGGTCTTTGTGCCTCTATCGTAGTAGGTTTTTGATGACGCTGACTTCACTCCAGATGATCCCTACCTATCTTCATTGCCCGATTCAACCCCTGTTTCAACTGGGCTAGGTATGTAATTATACTGCTTCCTGATTCTGTGGGAAAGTCCCATTTTTCCCTGAACATATCTAGCATATCCCTGGGTGGTCATCTAAACAACATTTCGTAAGGACTTACCCCCACAGAGTCTTGCACCTTTTCTCTTGCTGCAAATAAGGCAAATGGTATGAACAGATCCTAATCTGTAGGGTTGTCTCTTATGCCTTTCTTTATCATCTGCTTCAATGTTTGATTAAAACATTCCAGCATGCCATTAGCCCGTGGGTGGTAAGCAGAAGTTTTAATATAGCATATACCAAAGACTTCCCAGAAAGCTCTCATCTCGATGGAGAGGAAATTACTCCCCTGATCAGTAAGAACCTCCCTGGGGAACCCTACCATACAAAAGAGTCCCAATAGTTCCTTCATGATAGCCGCTGATGTCACTTTCCTTAACAGGAATGCCCATGGGAATCGAGTAGTGACATCCATTACTACCAGGATGAAATTGTTCCCTCTTGGGGTTTTCTCTAGGGGTCACTAAAGCAAAGATGAAGATGAAAAGTGAGGCAATCTGGAAACTCCCACAACGAATAACAACCCCACTGATTGGGAGCAGTCCAAGCCCCATAATAGAGAGGACGCTGAAATAAGAGCTCCTTGTTTGAACCCTTGAAAAAGCCTGTATAGGCAAAACAGGTCCCGTCGGGGCATGCTTGAGATACTGCATTAAAGGATAAGTAAAAAGACCCAATAGTCGTGGTTATCTTCTTTTAGTAGAAAACAGTGAACTGGAATAGTAAGCTTATTAGCTAACAGAGCAAGCAGAATTGCTACCATTCCATGGTAGGCCGGAACCTTAATCTAAATAAGAACATGATAAGCTTCTAGGCCTTTCAACAATCTATTCCCAATCAGTGGGGTTGTTCATTGTGGGAGTTTTCTCTAGGGGTCCCACAATATCCATAGCAATGCGCACTAGGGGTTCTTCTACCATGGGAATAGGAATAAGAGGAGCTCTAGCGGGTTTCACCAAGGATAGTTTCTGGCACACAGGGCATGATCGTCAGGAGTCTATCACTTCCTGATGTGCTCCTGGCCAGCAAAACCGTTTTTCACAACTTCGGGCTTCCAGCTGACAAAACTTCTTCGGATGCATCCTAGCATTTGCCTAGCCTTGGATGAAGCTTTCTCTACTTGATTGGCAGTCTTCATATCTTCACTAATGATTACTCCTAGGTCCTGTTCTGCAGCAGTTCTTGTTAAGGTCTCACCATTCAGAGTGTAAGTACTGCATGGATTTCTGCTGCCAAGGTGCATAACTTTACATTTTTTGGCATTAAAACTCAGCTGCCAAGTTGCGGACCATTGTTCCAGTAAGAGTAGATCCTGTGTCATACTGTCGGGCATTGTGCTTTTGTCCACTATGTTGCACAGTTTAGCGTCATCGGTCTTGATTGCTGTCTTGTTGCTTCTAGTTCTCCCTGCCATTCTTGAGTTTCTTACTTGCTGGGTGTTTGCTAGGTGTGTGCCTGGTGTTTGTACTCTGCCTTGTGGTGTGTTGAGTCCTACTAGTCAGTTAATTGTGTGTGCCTGGGGTTTGTACTCTGCCTTGTGGTGTGTTGAGTCCTGCTAGTCAGTTAATTGTGTATGCCTGGGGTTTGTACTCTGCCTTGTGGTGTGTTGAATCCTGTTAGCTCTAGACTTCCCCACACCTGCTCCCCCCAAATTGCCATACTTTGGTTCCTCTTCTTCCTTCCTCCCTCTCCCCGTGGGACCCTGCGGCACCATCAACTCTTACTCCCTCTAACGCCGTCCCTGCAGCTCCGGACTTCCCCACACCTGCTCCCCCCCCCGATCGCTATTATTTTAAATGTTATAGCAGCCAAGGCGATGTATCCATCAGAGGAGACTTCTAACCTTGGCCTGCACCGGAACTCTTACTGCAAAGTGACTTCCTGTTCCCGCTTAGACAGGCGGCTGCTGCAGTAAGAGTTCTGGGGCAGGCCGAGGTTAGAAGTCTTCTCTGATGGATACAGCGCCGCGGCTGCTATAACATTTAAAATAATAGCGTTTTGGGGGGGGTGGGGGAGCAGGTGTGGGGAAGTCCAGAGCTGCAGGGACGGCGTTAGAGGGAGTAAGAGTTGATGGTGCCGCAGGGTCCCACGGGGAGAGGGAGGAAGGAAGAAGAGGAACCAAAGCATGGCAATTTTGGGGGAGCAGGTGTGGGGAAGTCTAGAGCTGCAGGGGATAATGTTGTTGTAGCCAGCTGGAGGGAGAAGGAAGATGAGGGAGGGAATGAAAGGAGATGCCAGGGTTTGGAGGGAAGGAGGAAGGTATGCCAGACTAAGGGAAAAGGAAGGGGGAGATGTCAGAGCATGGAGGGTGAGGGAAAGATGGAAGAAAAGGAAAGAAGAGAGATGCCAGAGAATCAGGGAAGGGAAGATACCAGACTGTGGGGTGCAAAGGAAATAAAGGAGAAGAGAGAGATGCCAGAGCTTAGGGGATGGGGTGGTGACAGAGAGAAAAAAAATGGAGTGGTGGCAGAGCTGAAATCAATCATGTACAAAGGAGAGAAGGGGCAAGGATAGATAGTTATGAAAGGAGCATAGAAAGAAGGAAGATGTCATATGGGAGAGAGAGAGAGAAGGCAGACATTTGATGGAAATGGCAGAGAGGGCAGTGACTGGAAGGGGCGAGACAGAGGGTGAACAGTAGATGGAAGGGGTTGAGAGAGGGACAGACACTGAATGGAAGTGTGGGGGAGAGAGGGAGCAGACACTGGAAGGAAGTAGGGAGGAGAAAAAAAAGGGGCACATGCTGGATTGAGGGACGAGGATAGAGTTAGATACTGGAAGGGGTGAGGGAAAGAAGTGGCAAGCTATAGCTAGACACAGTGAAAGAGGGAAATTGAGGACTGAATAATAAAAAAGAATTTAGACAGAGACAGAAAATAAATTATGAAGGAAGACCAGGGAAGAACGGAAGGAAGGGAACAGAGAGAGAGATGCCAGAGCAGGGGGAAGGGGAGGAGACAGATACCAGACCTAGGAGGAGGAAAAGAGGAAGGAGACTGATACTGGATCTGAAGGGAAAAAAGGAGGAGATATGCTAAAATCTGCTGGAGGGAGGAAGGAAAGAAGGAGAGAAAGAGGCATAGAAAGGGGTTGGGGTGTTGTAAGCAGATTAGAAAGATGACAGAGAGTAAGGCCTGGACGAAAGGGGAAAGACAGGAGGAAGATGCAGGACTATGGGAGGATCAGACAGAGAGGGAGGGAGGGAGAGGGAGACCTGGAACAACGGTACAAATGAGAACTGACACTGGATCTGGGGAGGGTAATAGAGGGAAAAGAAAGAGAGAGACCTGGACCCAAAGGGGATGGGGCTGGATTATGAAAGAAATGTTAGATGCAAAAGAAAGAAAGATTGGATGCACAGTCAGAAAAAAGTGCAACCAAGAGACTCATGAAATCACCAGACAACAAAGGTAGGAAAAATGATTTTATTTTCAATTTAGTGATCAAAATGTGTCTGTTTTGAGAATTTATATCTGCTGTCTATATTTTGCACTATATGTGTCTATTTTTCTATAGTTACTGAGATGACATTGCATATTTTAAAGTAATCTGTTTGACATCTTTGAAAAAATCCCTGAAACTCGTAAATAATTAACATTTTCTCTGCGTACCGAGTGCTTTGTGTTTTTTTAATATATTTTATGTTTACCATTATGAATTAATAAGATATTGTGTGTACATGAAAATGAATGGAAGAAATTGGGGGCGGGGCTGGGGGGTGAGGCAAGGGCGGGACTGGCTGGCCCGGAACGTTCTCTCCGACATCAGAATTGACGTCGGAAAGAAGACTTCTTGTCGGTGATTAGCAGCAGCAGCGGAGAGGTAAGACTGCAGCAGCGCGGACCGGGGGAAAGGAAGGAGAGAGGATTTTTTTTTCCGCGGAAGGGAGGGAAGGATGTAGGCAGGCAAGCTGGCTGGCTTTAGTGCGGCAGGGAGGGAGCGAGATAGGTAGGCAGGCAGGCAGGCTGGCTGGCTTTGGAGGTGGGCAAAATCTGGAAGGCAGTGGGGGGACATAAGAAGGAGGCACTGGGGACACTAAGGATACAGGAAGGAGGCACTGGGGGCACTATGGACACAGGACGGAGGCACTGGGGGCACTATGGACACAGGAAGGAGGCACTGGGGGCACTATGGACACAGGACGGAGGCACTAGGGGCACTATGGACACAGGACAGAGGCACTGGGGGCACTATGGACACGGGAAGGAGGCACTGGGGGCACTAAGGACACAGGACGGAGGCACTGGAGGCACTAAGGACATAGGACGGAGGCACTGGGGGCACTAAGGACATGGGAAGGAGGGAGGGAGGGAATAGAAAGGGACAATTGTTGGGCCTGAGTGCAGAAAGAAAGAAATGAAAGAAGGGATACACATTCAATTAATAGATGTCTCCTTTTGACGAAAAAAATAAATGGTCACGTTACCTCTGACTTACTTTCTCTTCAGTACAGTCGGCAGCCACACTAAGGTGCAGGAAGGTCCCGCGATGACTCGTCTGCTGGCTCTGCTCCGGAAGAAGTAAGTTACGTTGGAGTGGGTGGACCCGGCAGACGCAGTCATTGCGGGACCTTCCAGCATGCGGCTGCTGAGTCCGCTCCAGAGCAAGTACGTCGGAGTGGGGTGGACTGATAGCTGGCAGCTACAGTCATCGCGGGACCTTGCTGCATGAAGGGAGAGAAAGGAGCAAGACTGCTGGAATGGATGAGTGGTGGAGGGAAAGAAAGGGGGCAGGGTGGTATGGAAGGTGTGGTGCTGATGGACTTGATGTACAGAGAAAGGGGAGAGACATAAGGGGGAAGGATATTGGAGGGAAAGAAAGGGGGAAGATGCTGATTGAAGAGGGGTGGATGGAGAGAGAAAGGGCAGACATTGGATGGTAGTGGGGAGCCTATGCTGGATGGAAGTGCAGATGGGAGAGATAAGGGAGCAAATGCCAGAAGGAAATGGGAGGAGAGAAAGATGGGAGCAGATGCTGGATGGAAGTGGACAAGAGAGGAGAAGGTACTAGATGGAAGGGTTGGAGAAAGAGGGTACATGATAGAAGGAGGGGATAAATAAAAGGAGGGCACATGATGGGGAGAAAAGGATTGAGTTAGGGAAACACTGGAGGGGTGAGGCAAAGAGGTGGCAAGTTTTAGGTAGACAGTAAAAAAGGACATTGATGAGAGGGTAGTAAGAACATAATCTAGATAGATGCAGAAAATAAATTGAAAAGGAAAATGAGGGAAAAAAAGGAAAGGGATTGCAGAGGAGAGGTGTGGGAGAGGGAAGGAGAGGAGAAAGATGCCAGACCAATGGGGGTGAAAGGAGAGATGGAAGGGGGAGGCATACAGTTTCTGGAAGGGGCATAGAAGGAAAGAAGATGCCATATAGGGGAAGAGAGACAGTGGATGGAAGGAAGAGAGTTACAAGAATATGAGGAAAGCAGAAACCACAGAAGACAAAGGTAGAAAAAAATGTTCTATTTATTTATTGCTTTAGGAGACATGTGTCGCTGTTTCTGTGGAGCATTGTATGCAGAGTCTAGCTTCTTGCTGGTTCAATTTAACCTTTGTCTATGCATTTCTATTTTATCACCCCTTTTACAAAACTGTGAAGCGTTTTTTAGCCCCAGCCGTGGCGGTACAGCTCTGATGCTCAGAATTCTATGAGCGTCAGAGCTGTTATCTCCATAGCTAAAATCCACACTACAGTTTTGTAAAAGAAGGAGGGGTTAGTTTGTGATTACATATTCCATACTAGGCGAAGGTGTTTTCTGTGTTCTGTGTGTTCGAAAGACATGGTTTTTTATTAGGACTGACTGCAGGATTGATCTGTACTAGTCTGGCTTGTTTAGTTTTACAATGGGTGTATTGATGTTGTACTGCTCATTGCAGTATGTAAGATGCTGCCTTTTCCTAGGTACTCATGTGTGACGTGTGGATTGTTACTAAAAATCATGCTTTCATACAGATGGGGGTGTGTGTCATAAAATGATGGTGTCACATATGCTAGGTACGCCACTGCTGCCGTTCAATCAGGCTTATCAGCATCAGCTGGGTTTTTCAGCAGACAGAGCACAGCAGGGCTTTAGATAAGTCATTAGTTTTGCAAAGGCTTTATCACAGTGGCTTCCCAAGTTAAGAGATACAGCTTCTTTAGCAAACAAAACCTCCGGGCAGTCCCAGAGCAAAACGGAGAGGTTTTCCTTCTCTCCCTAATCAATGACACCTGGTCTCTGGTTACAGAGAGCCAGCACACAAACGCAGCTAGATGAGACAGTTTCCTTGCTTCCCTTCAGCTTATGGACTAATCTCCATTCCCTCTGGATTATAGTTAGCATCTAGAAGCAATTCAGATGTGTCCATTGCCTCAGTTCTTGCCAGGTTCTCAGTAGCTGGGCTCAAGCTAGGAAAGTCCTCCACCATATCCACGTCCTCACTGCAGTGGTGCTGATGAGAGAGACTCCTCCCCTCACCTTCCTGCTTGCTCTGCTGCTCCTGCCTTTCTGTTTCTCTGTCCTCTGTGCCTCCATCCCTGCCTTCTCCTGTGTCTCTGTGATTCAGAGCTCGGCTTTTACATGTGTCATAGCCCCATCCCTCTCTCCTAGGAGCAGGGGGGTTGGCTGGAAATCCCTAGGGAAATAACTCTGGTTTCTCCTAGGTCGATAGTGAGAATACCCTGCAGGATTAGGTCTCTACTTTTCAGTAAAAGTCCTAACAGGCTTTCTGATGTATCTATTCTGGTATGGCACTCTATGTTGGATATTCTTAGGTTCATACCCTTCCTGCTCTACCTCACTGTCTGAAGGGTAGTCAGCCATTTCTATATCCTTACGTTTAACCTGGTCAGCTCTCCTGACCAGGGACCGTGCTTTGCTTTTATCAATTACAGGGACAAAGCTGGCCACGGGTTTGTCACAGTTGCCAGACATACGCAGTGCTGAATCATTTTTGAAACACTGCAAAAAATGTTTTGAATGTGAAGGATGCTTCTTTGAAACAGAAAAATATTCAGACCCTGTGGCGTCATCTGATTCTGAATAAAAACAGTCTCATTACTTTTGAATCATCCCTCTTAGATAGCCCAATCTGTGTATAAAGGAGGAGGAAACTGTGGTGACAAAATAAATAAACAGCAGAGGAACTAAGCCCCTGAAAAAAAATCACCATCCTAGGTCAGATAAACTCCGTTGTATTACAAATTGCATAAAATGCTGCCACTTGAATTATTGTAAAAGCCTCTAAGGTCAACATATCATTTTCATCAGAGTTAATGTTGGGTGGGTTTTGTAATATGTTTCATGCTGATTTCAAAACTGTGTTTAGTTTTTCACTAGCACGTCACATTTTTGTAATGAGGCTCATTATATATAATTATAAATGTTAATTAGGCGATATATCATGCATTTATAGGATAAATGTATAAGGAGGGTTAATGACAGTTGTCTTTGTTTTTTTTATGCTACAGTGATTAATATCAGTCTTTATCATGCCAAGACATTGTACTAATCATCCAGATAGTTTCTGTTACGTCTGTGGTTCATTCATGACGAAAGCACAACGCCGCCCAATTACCGTAGATCTGAAGAAGGTATATAAATTGTACTTTGGCTGTCAACTGGGTGACCAGTCTTGGGATCCACATATCATGTGTACCAGTTGTTCCAACGGACTTTGTGACTGACTCAGTTGATGAAAGGCAGCGATGTAATTTGCAATTCCAATGATATGGAGGGAACTGCGAGACCATATTAAAGATTGCTAGTTTTGCCTTGTGAACACAAGTGGATTATCAGCTAAAACTAAGCACAAAGTTATATATCCTACTCTGGATTGTGCTATTAGGCCTGTTCATCATGACGACTCACTGCCTGTCCCTGTACTTCCACAAGATGGACTTGCTTCTGTGGAATATGATGAGGAATGTGATGATGATGCAGCAGCTGGTCACAATCCAGAATTATCTGATCCTGATGATGTGAATGATCAAGATTCAGAACCAGAGACCTTTACACAAGCTGAGCTCAATGATCTTATTTGTGATCTAAATCTTTCAAAAGAAAAAGCAGAACTTCTTGCTTCAAGGCTTAAGCAAAAGCACTTGCTTGCAAAAGACGCTAATATAACTCATTACAGAAAAAGGAATCATAATTCAACAACATTCTTCACTGTAAATGGCTCATTGTGTTTTTGTCATGACATCAATGGGCACTTCAACAGTTTGTCACAAGTGCATTGTCCAGATGAATGGCGTCTCTTCATTGATTCTTCACAGAGAAGCTTGAAGGCAGTGTTATTGCACAATGGAAATTCCAAACCAAGTATACCAATTGCCCATTCTGCTCATCTAAAGGAGTCTTATGAGAATATAAATAATTTATTAGAAGCAATCAGTTATAAAACACACCAGTGGAACATCTGTGATGATCTGAAGGTCATTGGCATGCTAATGGGAATGCAAGGAGAATTCCTGTTTCCTGTGCTTGTGGGATAGCAGATCTACAGCTGAACATTATGTCAAGCGTGTCCAGCAGCTGAGGGATATTTATAACCTAGGGACAAGCAGTGTGAAATTTATGCCATTGGTGGATCCTCATAAAATATTTCTTCCACCTCTTCCTATCAAGCTGGGGTTGATGAAGAACCTGGTAAAGGCCATGGGTAAAGCACACTCGCCAGGTTTTCAATATTTTGTTAAGAAATTTCTAAAAATCAGCACTGCAAAACTGAAGGAAGGAATATTTATAGGCCCACGGATTATCCATTATGCAGGATGAAGATTTTAAGCAATCAGTCTCAGCAGCTGAGCTTGAAGCTTTTGGAGGCATTCAAGTGGTTGGTGGACAACTTTCTGGGCCACCATAAATCTCCTTCATACAAGGAAGGAGTTCAGAATCTCCTTGACTCATATCAGAAACTTGGCTGTCACATGTCATTAAAAATACACTTTTTGCACTCACATCTTGACTTTTTCTTGGAAAATCTTGGTATGGTGAGTGATGAGCAAGGAGAACATTTTCATCAGGACATTCGGTTAATGGAGCGTCGTTACCAAGGTTTCTGGAATGAGAGTATGATGGCCGACTACTGCTGGATGTTGTGCCGTGACAATCAAGACACAACTCACAAAAAAAAATCATACTCTAAACATTTTTGAAAAAATATAGGTTGCTAAGTGACATAGTCCAGTATAATTATTCTATGCTGTGTGCTTATTTAACTTTGGACCGAAGACCCTGTGGATGGGACCGTTACTACACACAACCAGAGCAACGGACTCTTCCTCCGAATGCCCAACCCAGGACTTCTGAGCCACTCTTTAGGATTCCACCTGACAGTGAACTAGCCTCTTTAGTCAGGCAATTATGGGAAAAGGAAGAGGCAATGGAGGTAGAACTAGTGGCAGCCTAAGGAACATTGGAAACTACAGAGGAGTGCAGTGAGGAGATGAAAACCACCTGAGCTTGGACCCCTGAGGAAGGCTTATATTGCCGAAACACGGCCTATGTGGGCTTTAGGTTCCAGTGCTTGCATGTTTATTTTTTACAATTTGAAATAAAGTATTTTGTATTCTAAAATCCTGGGTTCAAGGACTGGCTCCACTTGGTGTAATTTGTGGATGTTCCTGTTTCTTTTGTGGAAGTCTGGTCTTTTGCTTCTGACTTTGGAATAGCCGTCTTTTGCAGCGTGCCCTTTCAGCGGCTTTATAGATTGTGCCAATGATACTGCAAAATTTGTATAAGTTGATGCTGCAATTCTTAAAGCCTTATATGCTAAAACGCTATAAACTAACATTAGTCATAACTTTAAAAGTTTACGTGACTGAAAAAAACTGATAACAGATCTGAAATTAGTGTGAAAAACTGATTTAGAAAAATGTGCTGTGTTGTCAAATGATTCCGAAAAAATTTTGCTGCCTTGTGATATGAGCACGTAACACCTATTTTGCATAGTTTGCACTGGTTACTTATTGCCTCACGTGCTGTGTTCAAGACACTGTGTTTGATCTTCAAAGTATTGAACGATAAGAGTCTGGTTGTTAGAGCTCGCTGTTTTGTCATTATCAGCCAAAGAGAGCTCTGTGTTCTGAGAATCAGATGCAACTTGAAGTTCCGTTGTTGCATTTGGTGAGATCAAGAATGTGTCAATCAATGGTGTCAGTACAAGGGCCAGTATCATAGACCTTGTTACCTACTGAAATTAAGCAGGCCTCTAATGTGTTACAATTTAGGAAAAGTGTAAAAACAATGCTGTTTGAGAGAGAAGATATGTAAGCTTTTTGTTAATGCCAAGCAGGTTTCTTTAAATTTTACAGTACTTTTGTTAAATGGGGATAGATATTAGTAACTGAGTGAGAATTTTATAGAAGTTGTATCATATGTTTTTTGTGATAACTGTTTGTGTGTTATGATTTTATTATGTGTGTTTTTATGTAACCCACACAGAATTGTGGGATGCTGTGGGCTATAAATTTTTAAAAAAATAAATATTAGCTGAGAGAAGCCAAAAATTTCACAAAAAGGATCCAATGAAAATCAGTGCCCAAACAATTTCAGATAAGTGTATTTACTGCTCATAAATGATTGTATATAAGAATTGTGTTACAGCTACCTTTTATCTGAAATTAGTTGGTTGCTGGTTTTCATTGGATCCTTTTTGAGAGGATTTTGGGTTCTGTCAGCTATCATCAATGGAGCTTTTCTAACCTAGGATGCTGATTTTTCTCAAGGGGCTTAGTTTCTCTGCTGTTTATATATTCTGCCACTGAGGTCTTTTCTCTATTGTTTAAATGGAGGTTTTTTCTTTTTTGTCATGTTAACCCATTTACAAATGCCTGTTTATACTTACAAGAATACAGTTATGATTTATTTTAATTCTCATACGTGAAAATAATGATCAATAAATATTAAAATGAGCACTTTATGCACGCAGATATACATAACCTTTCAGTCTGGTTAAAAGAGCGCATTCCCCCTTTCAACCAACAGATGTCCTCCACATTCAACATTGCATTCTTTACTCCTTTTCTTTCTGTTTGTATGGCACACTTCACTAGACATGTATGTATTTGTTGAAAGGTTTTACTCCTAACTTATCAATAGGATTTATGAGTTTGATATCTTAAAAGTTTCCTCATTCTACTCTTATGATTTAAACATTCAATAATCATGCCTAATAATACTACAAATTTTAAGTATAATCTTAATTTAAAAAAAAATTTGTTTCGTCCACCTGGGCAAACTGGAGATATCGATAAAGAAATGGAAGCTGAGATGAAGCAAGAATGCAAAAGCAGTTACACAGTTATTATGGGAGACTTCAACTACCCCGGGATAGACTGGAGTCTTGGAAGCTCAAGATGTGCTAGGGAGACAGAATTCCTGGAGGCTACACAAGATTGCTTCATGGAGCAGCTTGTTAGAGAACCGACAAGAGGAAATGCCACTCTGGATCTAATCCTAAATGGGTTAATGGGACCTGCAAAGGAAGTGGAAGTAGTGGGACCATTGGGAAACAATGATCATAATATGATCAAGTTCAAGGTTGAAGTAGGAATATCGAAAGGAAAGAGAACCATAGCGACAACTTTCAACTTCAGGAAAGGAAACTACGAAGCAATGAGGGAAATGGTAAGGAAGAAACTTAGGAACACTTCCAAGAAATGCCAAACAGTGAAACATGCCTGGTCTTTTTTCAAGGACACGATGAGCGAGGCTCAAAATCTGTACATCCCCAGATTCAGAAAGGGGTGCAAAACGAGTCGAACAAAACATACGGTATGGATCACTAAAATAGTGAAGGAAGCGATAGGCATTAAGAAAAATTCATTCAGGAAATGGAAAAACGACAAAACTGAGGAGAACTGGAAAGAGCACAGGAAGTATCAAAAAGAATGTCACCGTGTGGTTCGTAAAGCCAAAAGAGAGTATGAAGAGAGGCTAGCCAGGGAGGCACAAAATTTCAAACCGTTCTTCAGATATATTAAAGGGAAACAGCCGGCTAGGGAGTAGGTGGGACCGCTGGACGACGGAGACAGGAAGGGAGTAGTGAAGGAGGAGAAAGAAGTCGTGGAAAGACTTAACATGTTCTTTTCGTCTGTATTTACGAACGAAGACACAACCAACATACCGGAACCTGAGCAATTCTTCAATGGAAATCAAGCAGAAAAATTAACATCCATGGAAGTGAGCCTTGAAGATGTGCGCAGGCAGATAGAAAAACTAAAAACTGACAAACCCCTGGGTCCGGACGGAATCCATCCAAGGGTTCTGAAAGAATTAAAGGAGGAGATAGCGGAACTACTGCAGCAAATTTGCAACCTATCCCTGAAAACAGGAGTGATTCCGGAGGATTGGAAGATAGCCAACGTCACGCCCATCTTTAAAAAGGGATCAAGAGGTGTCCCGGGAAACTACAGACCGGTGAGTCTCACCTCGGTTCCGTGGAAAATTGCGGAAGCACTGATAAACGAAAACATCGATGAACATTTGGAAAGAAACAAACTTCTGAAAACAAGCCAACATGGTTTCTGCAGGGGGAGATCGTGCCTAACTAACTTATTGCACTTCTTCGAAGGAATTAACAAACAGTTGGACAGAGGAGACCCCATAGACATCATATATCTGGATTTCCAAAAAGCCTTTGACAAGGTGCCACACGAGCGTCTACTCCGGAAACTGAAGAACCATGGGGTGGACGGAGACGTACATAGATGGATCAGAAACTGGTTGGCGGGTAGGAAACAGAGGTGAAGGGCCACTACTCGGACTGGAGGAGGGTCACGAGTGGTGTTCCGCAGGGCTCGGTGCTTGGGCCGCTGCTATTTAATATATTCATAAATGATCTAGAAAGAAGTGTGAGATAATAAAATTTGCAGACGACACCAAACTATTTAGTGGAGCTCGGACTAAAGAAGACTGCGAAGAATTGCAAAGGGACTTGAGCAAACTAGGAGAATGGGCAACGAGATGGCAGATGAAATTCAACGTTGAGAAATGTAAAGTATTGCATCTGGGAAGCAGAAACCCAAGGTACAACTATACAATGGGAGGGATGTTAGTGAACGAGAGTACCCAAGAAAGGGACTTTGGGGATAGTGGTGGACATGACAATGAAGCCGATGGCACAGTGTGCAGCGGCTGCTAAGAGAACGAATAGAATGCTAGGTATAATCAAGAAGGGTATTACAACCAGGACGAAAGAAGTTATCCTGGCGCTGTATCGGGCGATGGTGCGCCCGCATCTGGAATACTGCGTCCAATATTGGTCGCCGTACCTTAAGAAGGATATGGCATTACTCGAGAAGGTTCAGAGGAGAGCGACACGTCTGATAAAAGGGATGGAAAACCTTTCATACGCTGAGAGATTGGAGAAACTGGGTCTCTTTTCCCTGGAGAAGAGAAGACTTAGAGGGGATATGATAGAGACTTATAAGATCATGAGGGGCATAGAGAGAGTAGAGAGGGACAGATTCTTCAAACTTTCAAAAAATATAAGAACAAGAGGGCATTCGGAAAAACTGAAAGGGGACAGATTCAAAACAAATGCTAGGAAGTTCTTCTTTACCCAGCGTGTGGTGGACACCTGGAATGCGCTTCTAGAGGATGTAATAGGGCAGAGTACGGTATTGGGGTTTAAGAAAGGATTGGACAATTTCCTGCTGGAAAGGGGGATAGAAGGGTATAAATAGAGGATCACTGCACAGGTCCTGGACCTGTTGGGGCCGCCGCATGAGCGGGCTGCTGGGCACGATGGACCTCAGGTCTGACCCAGCAGAGGCATTGCTTATGTTCTTTTTATTTATTTATTTATTTTTTTTATTATTTATTTATCAATTTTCAAATAAACAATCAAGTATACACTTGTACAGAAAGGAGAGGCATTAAAGAACACATTCCAAGCAAGACAATAGTTATAATCAAAGAAAAATAATCTTAATCTCCTCCTCAAGTCCTCATATTATGGATCCAAGATGTAAAACGGTGAGCCTTACACAAATCTTAGCAATATATCAATAAGAAGAAAAACAGGAACACTTAGCTGAAGGAAGTGACCTAATCAAATAATGAACGCTCATGTTGTATTAATCCCAGCTTTCAGGTGTGCAGCTGACAGAAAGATTGTCAGTTGTATAGGCTCAAAGAAAACATATTTTTGCTTTTGATATAATATCACACGTTTACATGGGTGTCTTAAGAAGAAAGAGGCTCCAAGAGCGATAACTCCCGGCTTCAAAATCAGAAATTCATGACGACGCCTTTGGGTATCTCGAGCCAGATCTGGAAATATTTGTATTTTAAATCCCAAAAATTCTTTTGACTTGTTTTTGAAGAAAAGTCTCAGCAACCAGTTTTTATCCGGTGCCAAGGCAACAGTAAGAAGTAAAGTTGCTGATATCGCGATTTCCTTGTCCGACTGTTCTAGTATCAGTGAAACATTTAAATTCTGTTGGACCTCTGTAGGTATTTGTTGTGGTTCTTGATATTGTTGATGTTGTCCTTCAATTTTCCGAATAGGCAGATAATAAGCCTGAGTTAAAGGTGGAAGCAATTCTTCTGAAATATCCAAGATTTCTACCATATATCTTTTTATCATCTCTCTCGGAGATATTGTTGCCACTTTAGGAAAATTAATCAACCTGAGATTGTTATTACGAGAAAGATTATCTAAAGCTTCCAATTTTCTTCTCATATTTATATTGTCTTTCATTAACGTTTCACTAAGTTGTTTAGTGGCAGCATTTGAATCTTTAAGGTCCTGAAAATCTGTTTGTAAACCTTTAATATTTGTTTCATGGATATTTAGCTTTGATTCAATTTGGGAAATTTGGGGTTTTATAGATTTTGCCAAATCTGCCACCAGATCCCATATCGCCTCAAGAGTTATTTCTCTGGGTTTCTCTATTTCAACAGTTTGTACTTTTTGTATAGGAAAATTAGCTATAGCTGACCTTTCCTCCTGCATGCTGTTCTCCTGGAAGCTGCATTCCCTCTTGCTGCTCTGAGCCTCAGCCATTACCGGACTCACAACACAGGAGTCCACATCCATTCTCCCCTGTCCGATGACCAAAGCCTCACTGGACAGGAGCTCACCAACCTCAGATGGCTCTACTGTCCGAGGGGAGCTGGTATGCTGAGGAAGAGGGGGTGGTGTTCTGGTGTCGGGGCTTAGCGATATTTCCAAACCCGGGGAGACCACATCCTGCTCACCAACAAGTGCTCCCATCGGGGAAGCCGATGCCACCGCCGACACTTCCTGCATCCGGTGTATTAGTTCCTCAATGTTGCCGAGTCTAGCGGGGTCAGGGCGCCGCGAGGCTACAGCGGCACTTCGTCCCCTTCTCTTCGGCATTGCTGGATGAGGTAAACACCGCGAAGGAGGAAAAAACAAGCAGGTACTCGCTCTCGGTTCTAATCGGGATGCTCAGCTAGCTGCCCCGTCGGCCATCTTGGATCCCTTATGTTCTTATGTTCACATGACAATGAATTAATTTCTATCTGTGTTTTCCTAATATTTGCTCCAATTTATGTACTCTAGATTTCTACCAATTTAAAATCTAAAAAGATATTTTTTAAAGCAATTTCCATAAGTAAAAAGTGTTTCTACCTAAATAGAGGCAGTCCCTGGGTTAAGAACGTGTGACTTACGTTGGACTTGTACTTTTAAACTGGAGTCCTGCTTCCTACTTCCTGTTCCAATGTGCCCGTCTTCCTCCCTTCCTATTCCAATGTGATCCTTTTCCTCCCTTCCTCTCCCAATGTGACCCTCTTCCTCCCTTCCGTGTCCCAACGTGACCCTCTTCCTTCCTTCCATGTCCCAACGTGACCCTAATCATCCTTCCCTCCTTCTGTTCTGTGTCCCAAATTTGTGCCTCCCTTCTGCGGGTGTTTACCTCTTCTGGCTGACTCCTTCCTCCAAGCTGCACTTCTCTTCACATAGGCATGAGCTCTCCTGTACATTGCCCATGGCTGACTTGGAAGCCTTCCCTCTGACATCAGAGGGAAGGCTTCCAGGTCAGCCATGGCTTTGTGAATAGAAGTGCATTTGACCTGAGCAGTGCCTTTGACCTAGATGACCATACTATTCTCCTGTCCTACCTAGATGCTATTGGCATTGCAGGCATAGTACTGAACTGGTTTCAGGGCTATTTAACTAGATGTTTGTATCAACTGAGCTCAAACGACAAATTCTCCTCTGTCTGGACCACACACTGCGGAGTTCCTCAAGGTTTCCCACTGTCACTGCTCTTAACATTTACCTGTGTTCACTGGGGAACCAACTGGCATCCTTAGGAATCAAAAGTTATAACTACGGAAATGACATCACAGTCCTCCTTCCAATCCTCTCCATACCTTCAAATGATACTAGACAAGTTAACGAGAATATCAATGTAGTGGAAGATTGGATTAACTCTGAAAAAACTTAAATTCTTCTTTGCAAATTCCTCAACCTCCAATGAAAACAGCAACTCTATCAGAGGCAAACTCTGGGCATTATAATCAACCATTAAGATCCTAGCAGCTCACCATGAAAACCCAAGTAGATGCAGTTATAAACAAAGGCTTTGCCATATGTTCTCCCTTTCTGGATCTTTTCTCAGACACTGATCCTTAGCATTCTAGACTACTTTAACATTGTACATCTCTCATGCCCTCAGAAGCATTATAACAGACTTCAAACAATTCAGCACTCAGCTATATGTCTCATCTTTGGACTGAAGAAATCAGACCATATAATAAACAATTTCATTGGCTCCCCATCAAGGCCTGCCTTTTTTCAAATTTGGCTGCTTCATTTACAAGGCCCTCCATGGCCTTCTACCCAACTACATGATGGAAGTGTTTGAATTTGCAACTCCAACCCGCTATCTATGCAAAAACCCTATCTTCTCCTTTCCCACCCTGCAAATTACGAAAAACATATGTGACAAATCAGGCAGCCCATTTAAGCCAGATGCTGCTTTCCATTATATTGTCCTTCTCTCTCTACATGCACTTCAGACATAAACTTAAAAACCTTATGTATACTAAGTTCTTGATAGAGCATTAATCTGTGTTCCAGTATATCTCTCCAACTCTGATTTGCCTTTAGATCACTGTACTTGTACTATGTGCTGGTTATGTTCAGCCTTTATATACTTCTGTTAATTGCATCGAACTACAGTGCAATGCTCGTATATACTGAAAAACCTTTATGGAGCCCTGCATTGAACAATAGCCCCTTCCTGAGCAGAATGGCTTCAAATGTAGCTCCTTTCTAGTCCAATTCCTGGTGATATTTATAGTGTTTACCTTATGCTATCAATGAGGACTTTGTCGGAATTTCTCCAAATAAGTTATTTTTGTGCATTTTTGTTCCGTCGCTGAATTTGGAGAGATCAATGAAAATCTGTCAATCCATGGTGTCAGTACAGGGAGCAATGTTGTGGAACTTGTTACTAATTGAAATTAAGCAGTCTTCTAATATGATGCAATTTAGAAAAAGCATGAAACTCTATTGTTTGAGAAATAATATAAGTAAATCTTTTATTCATGAAAGGCAGATGCTTTTTTTTTCCCTTTTGGTTTTAAGCTTTTGTATAAAGTGTAAATTGAAGAAAAGCTGAATCTATTTTTTTTATTGTGTGCCGATATGTTTTTTTATTATGTGCTGATTGTTTGTTAGTTATTATTTAATTATTATTTTATTATGTACTAGTGTTTAAGCCTGTTACATTAACGGGTGCTAGAATAGATGTCCGTCTGTCTCTCTTTTTTCTGTCTCTCTCCCTGCCCCGTCTATCTTATTTTTCTCTCTCTCCCTGCCCCGTCTATCTTCTTTCTTTCTTCTCTCTCTCCCGCTGTCTTTCTTTCTTTCTGTCTCTCTCCCTGCCCAGACCCTCACTGATGCTGCCTTCCAGCTGTGCCAGCTAAGGGATCACTTGCCTTTTCCTCAATCCAGCTGTAATGCGGCAGAGGAAAGGCCCTGAAAGTCTTGCCGTGAACAGCCTGTTTACAGTGCTGCCATTGCTGCTTTGGGTAAGGAATGGGGGGGGGTTGGTGGATCAGGACTGCTGCCACGGCGCTGAGACGCTTCTCTGGTCGGCGGTTCCTTCCCTGCTTGGCTTCTCTGGTCGGCGGTTCCCTCTACTGTGCATGCGGAGGCACGGAGGCATGGCATTTCAAGTGCGCATGCGCAGCTAGGGTGTTATTATTATAGATGTTTTTATGTAATCCGCAGAGAACTGTGGATGTAGCAGAATATCAATTTTTTTTAATTAAAAAAAAACAACAACTTTAATTGTAACAAAGCCAGTCAGTGGAAGGAACCTACACAGTATTCAGCAGTTACAAACATGGAAAAAAAGCTTCAAACTTAAGCAGCAGTATATGCTCTGATTTATAATTTTTATTGATTTTATATAACTTATACAAAGTGCAAGAAAATAGCATAATAAAATCAAACAAACAGTACTTTCATACTACATCAAATTCTTAAAACAACCCAAACTTCCTCCCACCTAACCTCCCTTACCCCTCCTCGATGTGTGTAAAGAATATGAATAATGCAATATATAATCTGAATAAAATAAAATATGTTAAGAACACTTCAAACTGCCTTTAATCTTATCACTGGCATAAAAAAACCTCTACATGAAACTTGTTCCAAATATCTCAAAAAGGTCCAAACCATTGTCTGTGCACAGGAGAAAAAAATCACTTAACTAGAGAAACAGTCACACAGTCCATAGTTCCCAAAGGTTCACAAAATCTTCAGTTCTTCAGGGAAACCTCCATTTATTCAAATACTCAATATCTTCATTGCTCCAGCAGAAAATTATATAATCTCGACAAGGGTCCTTGTATTGTCAGATTACCTAGCTGCATCAGGGGAAATCACTCAAATCTGTGAACTAATGGCATTCAATTTGGCAAAGCCATAAAAAGAACACTATTCTATTCGCTTCCAGAGCACCATTACATCAGGAATTTCCCAGAATGCATCATTCCTTGAAACCAAACAAAGTTGAAAAGAAAGCAAATCATTCCACTCTTTGGTTCAAACCCCTTGGCCATATTGTGTTTACAGAAAGAGTGGTAGTGATAAGATTAAAGGCAGCTTGAATTGTTCTTTATATATGTTGCTACTAGATATTGTATAGCAGGGATCTCAAAGTCCCTCCTCGAGGGCCGCAATCCAGTCTGGTTTTCAGGATTTCCCCAATGAATATTCATTGAAAGCAGTGCACGCACATAGATCTCATGCATATTCATTGGGGAAATCCTGAAAACCCGACTGGATTGCGGCCCTCAAGGAGGGACTTTGAGACCTCTGCTGTATAGGTTCCTTCCACTGACTGGCATGGTGTCACATGCTAAACCCCTGCCTAGGTCTGCAGGCAGTCCTATCAGTGATTCTTCTGGCCTGTTGGTGTGGCTTCCCCAGGAAAGAGGAAGGTCCTTCAGGTAAGACAAGACTAGGCATCTGAGAGCTCTATGGTAAAGAAAACTAATATTCATATATTGCAGATAATCATTTATACAAGTCCTTGATATATTATTGCTTTACAAGCTGACACATACAGAGTTAAAAAAGGGGAGGAGTAAGCAGATCTGACCTGCATCAAGCAGCAGGGCTAGAGCCCAGGAAGAATAAGGCTTCCACAGCTGAGAGCTTGAGAGAGGAGTGGCAGGAACAGGAAGAGCCAGAGCAGCAGGAGAAATTGCAAGGCAGAGCTGAAAAGCTGAAAACTCTGCCAGGCCTCAGGGAACATTGAGAAAGTTTCCATTCCAGTACCACTGCCTTGTTGGAAACTGCTGTCAGGAACTCCCAAGCAAGGCAAAAATCTATTTCCCAAAGTAAGGTTAGCTTGACAGGGGGAGGATTCTGAGGAGAAGTTTGTACAGGCTGGCTGTGAGAAACGAGGGCTTTCCCAGGGTGGGGGAGGGGAGCCACATTGCAGAGAAGTAGCTCCTATGGAGGTGAATGAACAAGGTTTTGATAATAGCTTTAGACTATGACATGGATTACAGTTGTGAACGAGAGGAAGGAATGTGTGATGAAAGCATGTGTAAATTAACCTGATTTAAATAAGAAACCTTCCTGTTTAAAGGTAAAACAAGGATCCTGTTACTAAGGGATATTAAACAGAGATTTGTCCGAGTGTGGGGACAGGAGTGTGTATGAGCTTTGGTGCAGTGGGGGAGGAAAGCTCAGTATTACTGCAGAGAAAGCCAGGTTTAAAACCAAGGCTGTTTCAAGTGCCTCAAAGTTTGTCCCTGTCCTGAGACATGGATTAATTGGGAACACGGGAGGTGTACAGGATCCATTTTTCTGTAATTGGGTGGAGCTTGTTCCCGCACCTACTGGCCCCAGCCAGGGCAGGATTAAATCTTCAAGGGCCCCTAGGCACACAAGTACACTGGGCCCCTCTGGCCCTGCCCTGCTCCATTTATCTGTTTTCTTATTTACTTTTTTATTTCCACCTGTCTTTCTTTTTATTTTTTTAAAAAATATCTATTCATTTTTAAGCCATACATAAGTGCAACATATTATACAATCATATTACATTATAAAAGCACTTAAAATCAAACAAATTGTAATCTATGACAAATAGATATATCCCCCATACTCATATTTAAAAACTGCACTCAAAGAATTTAAAAAATATTTTCCAACCCTCCCTCCCACCACCCACCCTTGACGTGCATGACCAAAGGGCAAAAATCAACAATCACTCTTTGCAAAATTTTGTCAATAGCTCCCAAATCTTCAGAAACTTTTTGTAATGTCCCTGTTGTATAGCCATAGTATGTTCCATTTTAAAAACATGACACAGAGACTCCCACCAAAAGGTATAGTTCAATCTATCCCAGTTTTTCCAATTCCTTAAAATAAGCTGTATGGCAACCCCTATCATAATAAAGAGTTTATTATTATGAGATGATTTTGGCTTTTAGCTCTCATCAAAGTGCCAAATAGCACAGTGTCATATGTTAGTGCCACTGGATTTTCCATTACTTTGTTTACCTGATCCCAAATGGGATCCCAAAAGGGACAATAGTATAATAGATGATCTAACGTCCCAGGTTCAAGATGGCAGTGCCAGCATCTATTAGACTTGGAACTATCTAATTTCTGTAATCTAACCAGAGTTCAACATGCTCTATGTAACAAGAAAAACCATGTTTGTCTCATAGATGCAGACACCGTACATCTCATCCTCCAAGTCCATATTCGTGGCCATTGAGATGCAGTAATTTGATGCTTTAGCTCAATGCTCCAAATGTCCAATGGGACAAACTTACCGCTACAAACAGCGGCAGCAAGAGGCTACTAGACTCCATGCGAGGAGCAAGCCTCAAGCAGTTGGTTCTAGAACCCACCAGGGATCGAGCAATCCTGGACCTGTTACTCACCAACGGAGACAGCATCACAGAAGTAGCGGTGGGAGAAACCTTGGGCTCCAGCGACCACAACATGGTGTGGTTCCACCTGAAGAAAGGAGCCACCAGATCAAATACATCCACTAATCCTTAACTTTTAAAGAACCGATTTTCAAAGCATGGGAGACTATGTCCACAAAAAGCTGCAGATCCAAAACACATCAGACAGTGTTGAGGTACTATGGTCGGCCCTGACATCAACCCTACAAGAAGCAACCAACATATATATAAAAACCGTGAGCAAGCGACGCAGAAAAATTAAACCACAGTGGTTCTCCGAGGAGGTTTCAAAACTAGTAAAACAAAAGAAAAAAGCTTTCGTGACCTACAAACAGAAGCAAAAGAAACCTATATGATGAAATCTAGGAAAGTTAAAACGTCAGTGAGGGAGGCCAAGCTCCGGATGGAAGACAATATAGCTAGGCAGGTTAAAAATGGGTATAAATCCTTTTTCAAGTACGTCAGTGACAGGAAGAAGAACACAAGCGGCCTGAAGTTATAATGCCATTATACAGATCCATGGTGAGACCGCACCTGGAGTACTGTGTCCAGTTTTGGAGGCCACATTACCAAAAGGATGTGAAGAGAATTGAGTCAGTTCAGAGAATGGCTACAAGGATGGTCTCAGGACTTAGAGATCTTTCATATGAAGATCGTCTGAGCAGTCTGCGCTTATACTCGCTCGAGGAGCGCAGAGAAAGGGGGAACATGATAGAAACTTTCAAGTACATAACGGGCCGCATCGAGGAGGAGGAGGAGGAGGAAATCTTTACTCTTACGGATCCCATGGTGACAAGAGGACATCCGCTAAAACTTAGAGGAGGAAGATTTCATGGGGACACCAGGAAATACTTCTTTACCGAGAGGGTGACTGATAGATGGAATGGTCTTCCACGTCAGGTAGTCGAGGCTAGTAGCACGCTCGACTTCAAGAGACGATGGGACAAACATGTGGGGTCGCTACAGAAGTATGATAGAGAATAGTTTCTCTATCAGGGTGGAAGGGATCATGATTGGGCAGACTTGTTGGGCCGTCGGCCCTTTTCTGCAGTCATATTCTATGTTTCTATGTCACGAAGACTAGTTTTCGGTTTCTTATTCAAAAATCCAGATATTAATTTATACCAGTCAGTTGCCTGGCGACCCAGGAAATCCATCTGGAAGCACAGGAACGGCAAACTACACTGATTTTTAAGACTTTTCCAATCAGGGAACCCCTCCTGAATGGCCTGCTTCAACTGCAACCACCTATAACTTTGAGATTTAGCAATATCAAATTTTTGTTGCAGTCATGAAAACTCAAGCAGCTTTCCGTCTGATATTACAATGTCTAAAGCAGTGGTTCCCAACCCTGTCCTGGAGGACCACCAGGCCAATCGGGTTTTCAGGATAGCCCTAATAAAGATGCATGGAGCAGATTTGCTTGCCTGCCACTTCCATTATATGCAAATCTCTCTCACGCATATTCATTAGGACTAGCCTGGAAACCCGATTGGCCTGCTGGTCCTCCAGGACAGGGTTGGGAACCACTGGTCTAAAGTACATATGCCCGCCTTCATCCAGTATTTCCAGATGACCTTAAACACGTCAATTTGAATCTTGGGGTTCAACCAAAGGGACTGACAAGTGGATTTATGAATTGGAATATCTGTTAAATTATTATTACATTTTAATGTCTTCCAAGTGTCCATTAAAATTCTATTGTCCTTATACAGCCTAGGCATCTTTATACTCAAAACGTGACACAATCTCAGTGGAGACAGGAGTTGCCATTCCAAACATAACCAGTCTGGAAGATTTTCCATGAGCTTGGGGAAGATCCAATACATACCCTGATGCAATATTTAGGCTTGATGGTACCTATAAAAATTTGGAAAATTTACCCAACCCTCCACAATTAGCTTTTGTAAGGATTCTAAAGCAATTCTTGCTGCTTTCCCCAGCCAAATAAATTTTGTAAGAATACTATTTAATTTTTTGTAAAAGGACCCCTGAAAAAACACTGGTAACATACCCATTTGGTAACAAACCACAGGCAAAATCATCATTTTAACCATCTGAACTCTCCCCCACCTAGACAGATGTAATGGGTTCCAATGCTCACACATTTCTGTGACTTTTAGAAATAAGGATTGTTCATTTACTTTCATCGTTTCTTCCAGCGTTTTATAAATCCAAATTCCTAAATATTTTATACCCTCTTCCTTCCAAAGAAAGGGGAAT
Source organism: Geotrypetes seraphini (assembly GCF_902459505.1). Classification (NCBI taxonomy): domain Eukaryota; kingdom Metazoa; phylum Chordata; class Amphibia; order Gymnophiona; family Dermophiidae; genus Geotrypetes; species Geotrypetes seraphini. Next base: position 236,536,157 of record NC_047085.1, on the reverse strand, counting down.
GAATCAAACAATCCTTTTTGACAATGTACATTAAGCGGAAAAATCTCTGATTTATTCCAATTTATTTTATATCCTCAAAATTTTCCAAATCTTTCAATTAAATTTAGTAAATGTGGAATGGTTGTTTCAGGATTCCTCAAATGAAGGAATATGTCATCTGCATAAGCAGAAACCTTATATTCCCGACCTGTGTAAGGAATACCCATGGATCTCCTTTGCTTGTTGTATAGCTAATAACAAGGGTTCCAAAACATTATCAAACAGCAAAGGAGATAACGGACATCCTTGTCTAACTCCCCTCTCCAGACAAAAACGTTCCGAAAAAGAATTATTTATATATAATCTGGCAGAAGGGGAACTATACAAGGATTAAGTCATTTGTATAAATCCTGAACCAATACCAAACCAATCCATTGCTTGATACATAAAGGTCCATTCCACCCGATCAAAGGCCTTCTCTGCATCCAAGGATACAGAGAAGGCTGGATCATCCATGGCTTTTGTTAAATTTAACATGTGAAAAGCCAGCCTGGTGTTATTTGAAGAATGTCTTTGAGCAACAAACCCCATTTGGTGCATATCAATAATATAAGGGAGAACCTTCGCCAAGTGCAAAGCCAATAACTTAGCCAACAGTTTGCCATCTACATTAATCAATGAAATAGGCCTATAATTTGAAACCAGCATAGGATCTTTATTTGGTTTCGGCAAAACAATAGTTAACGATTCTGCCATAGTACCTGTAATGCAACTTTTAGTCAGTTGAACCTGATATAAATTTAATAGATGAGGTAATAGGGTACTTTGAAATGACTTGTAAAACTCTACAGTGAAACCATTACCACCTGGAGCGGATCCAACTCTAAAGGACTTCAATGCTGTTTGTAATTCTTTCATTGATATAGGCGCACCAAGAGTTCCTTTTATATACTCAGGAATTTTAGGCCCCTTAATTAACTCCAAAAACTTTAAACCCTCAAGTTCTTTATTTGAATAAAGTTTGGAAGAATACAAAGTTTTATAATATTTCAAAAATTATTTTAAAATAATTTCAATTTGAGAATGAGTTTCCCCATTCTCATCTGTGATAGCCACAATTTTCACTTTCCTTTTTTTTTTGCTTTAAGGTAATTAGCTAATATTCTTCCCACTTTATTCGAGTTTCCATAATACAGAGCATGCTGCGAGAACAAGTCTTTCCTAGCCATTTGAGAGGAAATCTCAATGTATTTATATTTAACTTTTAAGAGGGCCTGCAAAATAATTTGGTCCCACTTCAAGGTCAATTGTGACTCCAAGGGCTCCCTTTTAAAGCACTAGCGGTTTTAGCACATGCACCGGATTAGCACGCGCTAGCCGAAAATCTAACGCCTGCTCAAAAGGAGGCGGTAGCGGCTAGCGCATACGGCAATTTAGCATGTGCTATTTCTTGCGTTAAGGCCCTAGCGTGGCTTTGTAAAAGGAGCCCCAAGTCTTTAATATTTTGCACCAAATTTGAAAATTCTTTATTGAGTTGTTTCCTGATATGTGCCGAATATGAGATTATTTGCCCTCTCATAGTAGCTTTAAAAGCATCCCATAAGGTTTGTAAAGAGATATCATCTGAAATATTGAGTTGAAAATATTCAGTAATTTTTGACTGAAATTCCTCAATAAAGTCGGAATCTGCAAGCAATGTATTATTGATCTCCAGACAGGTCTACAATGATCTTGTTCATCCATCTTCAATTCAATCCAAATTCCACCATGATCTGAAAAAATAATTGGATCTATGGCGGCCTTTGTAACCTGCTGCATTAATTGATCTGATACAAATACATAATCTATTCTGGAAAATGATTTATGTACCTGGGAGCAGAAAGAAAATTCCCGATCATTAAAATGAAGAATCTGCCAAATATCTTTTAAACCACAGAACTGTCCCGTTATCCAGCCCTAATGATTTTAGTATTTTACTAGTTTTTTTTTTCCAATATTGAATCCATAACTGCATTGAAGTTCCCCGCCACCACTAAATTAGAAGCAGCCAGTGGCAGAATAAACTGTTGAAGAGTTTTACAAAATATATTTTGATTTGAATTAGGTGCGTAGATATTAACAAGCCTCAGAGTATCTTTCCCCAAGTTCATATCCACCAGTACCCAATCTCCCTGTGGGATCCGCAAAATTCAATTTAAATGTAACTGAACATTTTCCACTAACTAAGATGGCCACCCCAGCTTTTTTCCCTACAGCGGGGGCAAAAAAACAATGCTTGACCCATCCACCCTCTAGCTTTTTTGCTTCCATGGCATTTAAATGGGGTTCCTGTATGTGGGGTTCCGCATTTAGTTTTTTTTTAAGAAGTTAAGTGTTTCTTTCCTCTTAATCGGATAATTGAGACCACTGACATTTAAAGAAAATATTTTCAGATTCATTTTGCCACTATAAAAAGAAAATGGAACCACAAAATATACCTCTTAACTCCATTAATACCTAACATCACTCTTTGATCAATACACGTCCACACCCCTACCATATAATCCCTCTGACCCCCCTCCCCCCAAAAATCATATGACAACTTGAAAACGCACATATAGACAAGCAACCCAAACCTCATCACAGGCATCCTAAATATTTCCCCCCTTAAAAAAGTATTAATACCACCCTAGAATGCAATAATAATACAGTAAAAACTTGAACACTACATGTAGTAGATAAATAAAAAGGGTACTAAAATGATTTTTAAACAACCACAAATAAGACTAATGATTAATATTAATTATTATAATGAATTTCATGACTATAAGAAATTTATAGTTATCTAACTAGCTATAATTTCGTAAATCCCTTATCAAACCAATATTCATGAATTAATAATTAAAAGACCCTAACAGATCAAAAACAAATTTTAAGTTTCTTGAAATGCACAGAATCATAAATATGCCTATACAATAAAGTAAATATTATATTAAACTTTTCACTTATTACTTATTAATTTATAATAACAACAACAACAACAAATATATATACACATACGTATTTAACACCGAACACATATTATCCAATTGAACTAATTAATTTTGTGGCAAATTTCATTCCTTCAGTATATATATTTCAATTTCCTCAATTACATCTCAATTTAACCTATAAACATAAGCAATAACACAATAGCTTTAATCAAAAATAACTAAATATATATATATATATATATATATATAATTAGATAAATAAACAAATAATTTGTTCTTATACGATATTTTCCTCTCTTCTTTCTTAATCTTCTGAGCATCCCCTGCTATCTGTAGTTACTCTAAAATCAATCTTAGTACGTTGTATATAAAACCATCTAGAATTTCTGATTATCTTGACAATTCTCCTTCCATAGATATCACTGAAGAAAATCACCATTTCATGCTGTTGCTGTTGCTACTAATAGAAGGATCATAGGTGCAATCATATACATCTCTCAAACGTAGCAGCAAACCCAAGCATTGTCACGCTCTGAAGCAATCCCCACTCTCAGAAGTAATTGAGCAATAAATAGGTAATTAAATAATTAAATAGTGAAACAAAGCCGGTAAGAGCAACTTCATGGTGGATCTGGGTGACCTAAGAAACCTCACTAACCCCATTAATGAGCAAGGAGCAGGACTTTTGTATCCTTGGTAAAGATGATCTCATAATCTGACAAAGCCTGCATGGACTGTACGGCCCTGGCCATACAGACAGTGGAGGTTGTGTATTATTGATGATGTTGTAGAGCACTCTATTCCATCCTCATTCAAATATTCTTAAGGCCTATGCAGCAGTCAGAATGTGACAACAGCCCAGAAGTTAGAAAAGCAGCAGCTTATGGGATTGGTGTTATGGCACAATTTAGTAGAGACAATATAACACACACCACTTCAATTAGAAAAGTGCATTACACTACACAGGCCTCAGAACTGGAGCCTACGCACAGTTGTGTTACCACAAACTAGAGTGATCAGCGTAGTATCTTTGCTCCTTGCTCCAATCATTGGCCACTTAATTATTTCTTCTTACTATTTTTTTAAATTTTTAAGAATTTTTAAATTTTTTAAATTATCAACGTTTTAAAATTTGCACCAGTGTCTCTGTACTGTTATTTAGTCATGTGCACTTCTCCATATTTTTGAAAAAATTGACAAACTACTTATCTCAAACAGTGCTCGTTTCTGGATACGCTTTTCTCAAGCAGTGCTTATTATACACATGCCGACGCGGCCAGCGTTTCGCAGACTTGTTACTTGTCCACTGCTTCAGGGCCAGCACTGCAGTATACAGCTCTATGAATTAAAAAAATTAAATTAAATTAGCTTCTTATACTTTAGAACCTACTCAAACACACACACAGTTACTCACATCACTCAATTCAGCCGTCAAGATTTTCAAACCAACCTAAAATGGCGACAGCGTCTTTTATTTATACAAGCTCACCAAATGACGTAGTAACGTCAGAGCTTCGTAACATGACTCCTCCCTTCTTGTTCATGCATAGATTCTACAAAAGAAATACACTACTTCCACCTAATAGAAGTGTTGCCACTCCATGTTTTTATTTAAGCCCCTTGGGCTCAAAGTATCCAACCTGTGAATCCAGCGCTGCTCACATTGGGCCAGGAAGCGTCTAAAATCGCCCCCTCGCACCCCCGGTGTCATAACTTCAATAATGACCACCTTTAAAGATGTAAAGTTGTGGTTAAAATCGATACAATGTTTTGCTAGGGGTGCCCCTATATTCTGATTTTTTATATTGCTTTTATGTTCAGTGAGGCGAATATTCAATTTTCTCGAGGTCTGTCCTACATACAGCCTATCACATGGGCATTGTATTATATAAATTACCCCCGATGATTTACAATCAGAGTCATGTTTCAGACTATAATACTTCCCATCCCTAGGGTTACAGAATGTCACAGTACATAACATAACTTCACACATTTGGCATGACCCACATTTCTGATGTCCCAGATGAATTGAATCCCCTATAGGTTTAGAAATGGGCAAAATTGAGGGGCACAAGATCTCTTTAAGATTGCGGTTCCTGTGATATGCTATCCTTAGCTGGTAGTCCTTAAATGTCCCCGATATCTTTAGGATATCCCAATGTTTCCTAAGAGATTTTGATAACTCTTACTCGAGTATGTAACTACACAAGTCATATACTGTTCCCCCAATTGTTGATCTACTGAGCGTTTAGGAGCAAACAAAGCATCACGCTGACTGTAAAATGCTCTTTTATAGGCCGCTGAAACTATTTTGGGGGGATACCCCCTTTGAAGAAATTTACATTTCAAATCATTAGCCTGCATCTTAAAATCAGTAATGATGTAGATTACAATTTAGTAGAGACAATCATCAACCTTTTTGCACAGCCTCCACTATTAGTCAGGGCCTCTCAGTCAGCAGACTCCAAAACCAAAGAAAACATCAATGCAACTGAGAACTACATCTCAGCCGCGGGAAAAGAAAAAAACCCAAACAAACCCAGGAAGCTCCGCAAGTGCTAAGGAAGTCTTGCCTCACATTCACCATGGCCTTTATAAACTTTATTAAAAGGTGGAAGCCCAAGTTCTTCATATTTAAATGCTTCTCTCAAAACCTTGTTGAACTGAATTTATTTTTGTGATATGTGCAAGTGAAAACTATACTTCTCTGACTGTCCTGGTATTTAGACTCATTCACTTCTCCTCTGCTAAACTCTTCCAGGTGGTGACGCGGCCTGTCTATCCCTGCTATATGGTGGGTACCCTGGGCCAGCAAAAAGAGCACCACTACATAAGAACATAAGAATTGCCGCTGCTGGGTCAGACCAATGGTCCATCCTGCCCAGCAGTCCGCTCACGCGGTGGCCCCAAGGTCAAGACCAAAGCTCCAAATGAGTCCAGTCTCACCAGTTTAGCATGAACTTGTCCAACTTTGTCTTGAAACCCTGGAGGGTGTTTTCCCCTATAACAGACTCCGGAAGAGCGTTCCAGTTTTCTACCACTCTCTGGGTGAAGAAGAATTTCCTTATATTTGTACGGAATCTATCCCCTTTCAACTTTAGAGAGTATCCTCTCATTCTCCCTACCTTGGAGAGGGTGAACAGTCTGTCTTTCTCTACTAAGTCTATTCTCTTCAGTATTTTGAATGTTTCGATCATGTCCCCTCGCAGTCTTCTCTTTTCAAGGGAGAAGAGGCCCAGTTTCTCTAATCTCTCGCTATACGGCAACTTCTCCAGCCTCTTAACCATTTTAGATGCCCTTCTCTGGACCATTTCGAGCAGTATCGTATCCTTCTTCATGTACGGCGACCAGTGCTGGACGCAGTACTCCAGGTGAGGGTGCACCATGGCCCGGTACAGTGGCATGATAACCTTCTCCGATCTGTTCGTGATCCCCTTCTTGATCATTCCTAGCATTCTGTTCACCCTTTTCGCCGCTGTAGCACATTGTGCAGATGGCTTCATGGACTTGTCGATCAGAACTCCCAAGTCCCTTTCCTGGGAAGTCTCTCCAAGTACCGCCCCGGACATCCTGTATTCGTGCAAGAAAGAAGAACGCTGCTACAATTCAGGGCCACTGCTAGCCCTCACCAGGCTCTAACCACATTCGAGAGTTGTGTCACTTCCAGTCCCCACCGGGACCTGCTGAAATCAGGCGATAGGGAGATAGCTCTTCTACACCATGTCTTTCTTTTTAAAAAAATTCAAAACAAACAATGATTAGCATACCAGTGTACAGTTTTTCTTGTATGCAACCCCCAACCATTTCTGAACAAATCCCCCTTCCTTCCCTTCCCACCTACTTACCCAGGACTTTAACTCTGAACCCTTCCCATACGTATATAAAAGTGTTCAAATATATTGTAAAGCAGTAATACTATCTGAAATAAGTCTATATTAATAACCAAGTTTACAAGGCCTCTCAATTTCCTCACTCTATGTCGACCAACTGTAACCCATATGTATGTATAAACAACCAAATCTGTAACTCCTCTAGTACGTTCCACTCCATGTATGTTAACTTGTAACGAAACAATAAGGCAAGCAGTCCACCAAAGAATCCAACATGAAACAAAAGATTGACAGACAATAAGGAAATTCAAAAGAGGTTTAATCAAGGTACTCCCAAGAACCATGCTCAATGCATTTCACCAAACAAGGCTAGTCAATGCTAACAGAAAACCATGTCTTTCATATACACAGAACACAGATACACCCTCATCCAGTATGGAATTAGTAATCACAAACTAAAAATAGAAATATGTAGATAAAGGTTAAACTGAACCACCATGAAGCTAAACGGTATACAGTGAAACACCACAGAAACAATGACATATAGCCCCCTAATACTCTACAAAATATAAATATAGCAGATGTAAATTTGAAGACACTGACATACAATCACCATTTACAAATAGAAATAAAACAAAAATTGAAAATAAGATTATACCATTTTATTGGACTAATTCATTTTCAATTAACTTTCAGAGGCCATAGCTTCCTTCTTCAGGTCAATATAGTTTACTGCTGTTACATTATACTGTCCTGACCTGAGAAAGGGGGTTTTGTTCTCTAAAAGTTAGTAAAAAATGTGTTAAAATTAGTCCCATAAAAAAGATTACCTTATTTTCTGTTTATAAAACTTTTATCAATACAGCTTGTCACACAGCTATCCCCTGCTCTGACCGGCAGGCGGCTTAGCTGTGCCGAATCTTGACCTATTGGCGTGGCTTCCCCAAGAAAGAGGAAGGCTTTTCAGGTAAAACAGACATAGGCACCTGCCTAGTCTGCCAGGCCACACTGAGATACTTTGCCAAAAAGGAGACACGATTCAGGTCTGTTCAAATTCACATACTTAGGCTTTATTGAACAGGGGGTCTGAATACTTTCAGCCACCCTCATGGAATGCAAAAATTAAGCATAAAACAAAAACAGCATATGGTTGTCAGAATGGCTTGAGCATCAAGTATGGCATACAATTCCACTTCCCTGGACTTTCTCTGCCTTAAAGATAGTCCTCTTCACCAGGGGCTCAAATAAACAGAAATGCCATGAAAATAAACTTCAAACAATGAAAGCAAACTGCATAAACAAAGCAGGTAAGTGTAGTAGCAAATGTTGGAAATAAAGTCCCAAGCTTCCCAGCTAACCTTGCTGGGAAGTTTCCAGAGTCGACTCCTAGGCTCATTAGCATCAGCTGAGCTTCCCAGCCAATGGAGCACAGCAGGGTATTAGATAAGCTGTGAGCTTTACTGAGGCTTTAACACGGAAGCTTCAGACTATCACAGATACAGTTCTTTTAGCAAACAGTGACCTCCGGGCAGTCTCAGATTGAAACGGAGAGGTTTTCCTTCTTTCCCTAATCAAGGACAGCTGGGCTCAGGTTACTGAGAGCCAGCACATAAACACAGCTTTGCTTCACTTCCTTTCATGGACTAACCTCCATTCCCTCTGGGTTATAGTCAGTTTCCAGAAGCAGTTTGGTGGTATCCATTGCCTCAGCCTTCTCAGCAGCAGCTGGGGTCAGGCTTGGGAAGTCCTCTGCCTTCTCTATATCCTCGCTATTGTGGAGTTGAGGAGAGAGACTTTTCTCCTCATCTGCCTGTTTGCTATGCTGCTGGTAGTGCCTTTGCCTTGGCTCCTCAGCTCCACCTCCGTTCCTGCTCTCCCCACTGTGATTCAGGGCTCTGCTTTTATGTGTGTCATAGCCCCACCCCTCTCTCCTAGGAACAGGAGGGTTGGGCAGGAAATCCCTAGGGAAATAACTCTGGTTTCTCCTAGGCTGATAATGTGCATACGTTGCAGGACTAGGTCTCCACTTCTCAGTAAAAGTCCTATCAGGCTTTCTGATGAACTTATTCTGATATGGCACTCTCTGCTGGATATTCTTAGGCTCATACCTTTCCTGCTCTACCTCACTGTCTGAGGGGTAGTCAGCCAATTCAATATCCTTACTTTTCACCTGGTCAGCTCTCCTGACCAGGGACCGTGCTCTGCTTTTATCCATTACAGGGACAAAGCTGGCTACAGGTTTGTCACATACTACAATACTATTTTATCTTAAAGCAACAAAAAAAATATTTTTTCTACCTCTTGATGTTTCTGCTTTAATCATCTTGGCTTCACTCTCTTCTTTCTAGCCAGCATCTGTCCTCTCTCTCTCTCTTTCATGCAGCATCAGTCCCTTCCAACCACTGGAGGAGTGTGTGGCGCAGTGGTTGAAGCTACAGCTTCAGCACCCTGGGGTTGTGGGTTCAAATCCCGCACTGCTCCTTGTGACCTTGGGCAAGTCACTTAATCCTCCATAGCCCCAGGTACATTAGATAGATTGCGAGCCCACCGGGACAGACAGGGAAATGCTTGAGTACCTGATTGTAAAACCGCTTAGATATACTTGATAGGCGGTATATAAAATCCTAATAAACTTGAAACCGTCTGCCTTCTCTCTCTGCCCCTTCCGTTCACTGTCTGCCCTCTCCTCGTTCCATATGGCATCTTCCCTCTTTCTATGCTCCTTTCATAAACTGTCTATCCTGTGCCCCTTCTCTCCTTTGTACATGATTCATTTCAGCTCTGCCACCTCTCTCTCCCCTATGCTCTGGCATCTCTCTCTTCTCTTTCCTTCCCTTCCCTAATTCCCTGGCATCTCTCTCCTTTCTGTTTCTTCCATCTCTCCCTCCTCCTCCATGCTCTGACATCTCATCCTTCTTTTCCCCCTTCATTTTCCCTTGGTCTGGCATACCTTCCTCCTTCCCAACATGCCCTGGTATCTCTTCCTCCCACCTTCCCTCCATGCCCTTCTTCTGTTTCATCCTGGATTTGGGGACTCCAGATTTGTGATTCCCTATGCTGATTTTTTTTAACTTTCACACCAGAGGATGCACAAAGCTAAGTACTGGTACTTTTAGTACATATTTATATATTTATTAAAGACATAATAATAAGAAAAACATATTGAAAATTAGTTTGAAAAAAGAAACGATCCGGAGCGTAAAGCCACACACTATTAAAATTAACTGAGTGTGTGGTGGCCCTGCTGAGGATTGGGAAGACTGATTACATTTATTTATTTAATAATGAGTGGAACGAATGCAGACTACATCTAGCATTCTTTAGAACTACTATATTTTTGCACATAGGAAATAAACCTCACTCCTAAGCAGGGTATGTGGAGTATGATCTCAGTCACTCAAATTTATTTATTAAAAAAATATTTATTTAAAATATTTATAATCTGCCTTTGTCCAAGGCAGCTCACAAAGTACACATACATAATTCCAATTTACAAACATTAGAAAGAAATCACATACCATAATAAAAAATATAAAACATAGGTGCATTTGTATATCTTAACAGCTATTGCATCAATCCACTGAAGAGGTCTATTATGATTGGAATGAAGGGGTCAGCGACCCTCATTATGATTATAACTGAATTACTTTGCCTGAAGGAATGTGAGCCTTGCTCATTATTTTAGGATAAGTTTCATTTCCTTTATTTGCTCATTATTTTAGAAAACTGGCTGTGCATAAGTTTCATCTCCTTAATAGGGTGCCTTTTCTGGGAAATCACGTGATGCATTCCTGTTTCTGCTACAAGAAAGTGATAATGTACCTTGCCCTTCTGGACATGTAACAATCGAAACTGCAATGCATAGATAAGTTGTGTATTTACTATAGGCTTATAAGGACACCCAGATGACTAATGGTATGCTTTGTATTAGGACCAATCATGAGTTGTAAAACTGTCAATAGTTAACCTATAGAAACCCCCTTGTAGCATCTGATATATATGAGAATGATATAAAGGAACTTGCTTTTCCTCATTTGGACACTTCTGAGGAAGAACCTTTACTGCACAGGAGTCCTGCATATGCTGAATAAAGATACTTTTGTACTTTCTTCATGTCTCTGGTTTTTTGACTGCACAAGTGACCTTTCACCATTACACCCATTTACTGAATAGCATCACTCTTAAAATATAAAAACAAGCAATTAAAAAAACCTAAACAGATACAACTCTTGCTTAACATAAAAGGGAGACATTATAATTAGCAGAGAGGCATAATTTGCTAAAAAACGAGATATTAGCATAAGAAAGTTTGCATAAACAAATGACAAGTTTTAAGCACCTTTCTAAATTGCAGTAAATCTCTATAAAACCATAAGTTACCAGACATAGCAGTCCACATTTACTGCTAATGCTTGCTGTAGTACTTGCGTTGTGCCAAAAAAAAAATTCCTTTCTGGTGTTCATAAGATTTTGTCCTTTGAGTCTCTGTAGCAGTCCCTCTGTGATGTCTCTGACTTCAGGCTGAGGAATGAATGGGCCCTGGTTTCAGAGGAGCCTCCTTGGTGCAAAACAGACAAATATCTTGCTTTTCATATGAAATTCAGTAGCAACTCATGTCTGATTCCTGGAAACTCTGAGGCTTAGAAGCTGAGTCTTCTAAGTTGCTGTAGCTTAAGTGTTCTCCTTGGTTCCTTCTGAGTTCTCAACTGAATCTTGTTCAGACTGCATTAGAAATTTTCAGGTGATATGTGCGAACAATCTGGTATTATCACTGGAGAGGCGGCCAGCCAATCCCATCTGTTCAGGGGCAATGATGGTATCCAAAACCAGCTGTAATCGCATAGCAATGATTTTAGCAAAAATCTTGGCGTCCATGTTGATCAGTGACAGTGGTCTGTAATTTTTGACATCAGTGGCATCTTTATCTTATTTGGGTAGAACAATGATCGTGGCTTCTGTAAAGGTTCCACTTCCATGGCCAGAAGTTATCAGTGCCAGAAAAAAGGCAAGGATGCGAGGCAGAAGCGAAGGTATTGAATATTACTAGTTCTCTTTTGGACATGGGCTCATTTCGGATTAACTAATGCTGATGTTCTTTGCTTTCTTATTTACCTCAATGTTGTTTTTGTTACTATAAACCAATATAAATATTGAACACAAAAATAAATTTTCAGGTGACATTCTTAGTGAACTCTGATACTGCTGGGAGGTGCTGGGTCAGTCCTATGACAGTTTCACTGACCCAGTTCTAAGGAGTCTACTCCCAGTTTTGCCTTTAGTTGCCTACTGGATATACTTGAACTCAAAGCAAGCAGCTATGTTTTGGGTTTCATCCTGATAAAGATAGGAAAACTCCAGAAATCTGGAAGCCTAATATTCAGTTTCTTTGTAAGTTCAAGGAGATGAGAACCTATTTTTAGTGAAGCTCCCCTTACACAAAAACAAAGTAGCATGCATAGCAGAAACTGGTTATCATACTTCAAGGCAAAAAGTTCAGGAAAGGCCAATTGCTTAAGATTTCTAATAACAAGTAGCCTATAATGTTTTATACTTAGATTGGCGACTTCTGTGTCAAGATCTAAGAAAGTAAATCAACTAGCTTATGTGCTTCCATTTATGGAAGAAATTATATGTTCTTCAGTTTTTACTTTATAAATGTAAGCTATTTGCCATGACAACCTCTCTCTTTTCTATCTGTTTTGTTTCATGCTTTCTGTATTGCCATCTGGAAGAACTGTGATTTCCTGGTGGTTGTTGGAGTGTGAGAGGAAGGAAATTAACACCTATGCTGTGTACTCAACCACTATAGAGAAGGCACTGGCTCTTTCTCTGCTTTTTACCTCATTTCTGTCAAGTGCCAGGACCCAAGGAAGGGTACAGTTTCGCGCAGACAATGCCGGGCAGACAATCGCACGCAGGACGTCAGTGCGCTGGATTGAAACACTATTTTAAAGCGCTTCAAGTTTCAAGTTTATTAATAAGTTTCAAGTTTATTAATAAATTTGATAAATCGCCTATTAGAATCACTAAGCGATGTACAAAATCAAAAATAGAGTATAATAAAAAGAAACAAACATTTAACAAAGTTCTTTCGTCAAAAAAAAAACATGAGTTGGGAGGGAAAGGATAAAAGTTACAATTTTCAGGTTGGGGTAGAAGAAATGGGAAAAAACAAAAGGATAAAGGGAAGTAAACCACAGCATAATTTGGAATCTCGCTGAACATTTAAATATTAAAAGCATCTTTAAATAAGTAAGATTTTAAAAGTTTTTTGAATGTTATAACGTCCTTTTCATTTCGAATATATTGTGGCAGGGCATTCCACCATAGAGGTCCCATCACAGAGAATATGTCTGCTCTTCTTGTACCGATAATTTTCAAAGAGGGGACTGTAAGAAAGTTTTGACCAGAAGAGCGAAGTGAACGTTGGGAAGTGTGAGGTATTAATAGTCTAGATATGAATTGAGGGGTGTGTGTGTGGGGGGAACCACTCCACTTTACTTAGAACTGTTGCTTCTCCCCTTCAGGGATTCAAGAAAAGGTTGGATAAGTTCCTGCTGGAACAGAACATACGCAGGTATTGCTAGACTCAAATAGGGCACTGGTCTTTAACCTAAGGGCTGCCGCGTGAGCGGACTGCTGGGCATGATGGACCACTGGTCTGACCCAGCAGCGGCAAATCTTATGTTCTTATGTTGGGGAGGGAACCCCCTATTATAGAGGAAACAGCCTTTTCCCCTCTTTTTAGGGAAAAAATTATAGTTTCCTCTGTAATGGGTGGGGGGGGGGGGGAACCAGCTGCCTGCACAAATAAGATCCTAGGACTCACTGATGAACTTCCGCAAAGCAGTGAAGAACCTCCTCTTCAACTGAACACCTGCCAACAAGCAGACTTCTCCCATCCCCTCCTTCCTGTGAACCCTTGCTCTACTTCCTGCCTCTCCTAATCTACTGTGACTTCTCTATTCAGCTGTGATTTTCCTTCTGCATCAGCCTTGATATGCCTTGATGATCTCGAAATGCCTTTGTAATGTATTATAATATTTTGTGAATGTTCTTTTGTACCCTGTTTTGAGCTCCTGGGTGAGAGTGAACACCATGGTGAGATCAAAAGAGCTGTCTGAGGCATTCAGAAAGAAGATTGTAGCAGCTTATAAGTCTGGTAAGGGATTTAAAAAGATCTCAAAAAAAATTAACAATAGTCATTCCACGGTCCGGAAAACAGTGTACAAGTAGAGGACTTTCCAAACAACTGCCAAAATACTCAGGTCTGGCCGTCCAAGCAAGTTGACCCCCAGAGCAGACCGCAAGATGCTAAAAGAAGTCTCCAAAAACCCTAAAATGTCATCACAGAACATAGGCTCTTGCTACTGTTGTGAAAGTGCAAGCTTCTACAATCAGAAAGAGACTGCACAAATTTAACTTGCACGGCATCCTTCCTCCATTAATTCCACTCTCCTGGAATTCCTCGAATCGTAGAACCTCCAGACCTACCCAAAAATCGAAACTATCCTTCCCCTCACTAAAAGACATTTCCCACCCAGGAAAACTGGGGTCTTCCCTCCTCTTCAGATTCACAGAGCTCTGGAATAACCTCACCTCCCCCCTTCGGAACCTGAGTGCTCTCCAACCCTTCCGCAAACATCTGAAAACCTGGCTTTTCTCTAAAATCTAACTCTCCCTCCTCCCTGACTTTCTAGCTCTCTTACATTCTTCTTCCCTCCGATCTTCATCTAACCCTTTCCCTGGAGTTCCTTTCTCATTACAATCCCTGTAAACCGTGCCGAGCTCCACGACCATGGAGATGGCGCGGTATAAAAACCTAAGGTTTAGTTTAGTTTAGTTTGGCAGTCACAAAACTTAGAGACTTGAAGAAAGCACAGATGTTTATTAGCATGCATATGTGACTCCTGAGCTCCAAGCTGGCTTCAGAAGTCCCGAAAACAGGAAGTTACAGAGATATTTATACATTCTTCTGGCTATACAACTGAATTCTAGAAAAAACTTTTCACGTATTACTTTTCTTAACAATCATTGGTGCTAAGCTCACACTAGCAGGTCTTTCTGTTACATGTCATTTATGCTGAGATAGCCATAAGAAGTTAGAATGTCCAAGCTAACACCCAGTGCAGGCAGGCTAGAACATGAGATAAGTTAGGTCTGCAGCTAAACATAATTCAGCATTTTATTAAAGAGAAAACTTAGTTCAACACTTAGGAAAACCAGTTCCAGACTCCTTCACAAGGAGGAAACCTTTGCTAAGAAAACATCGTTGATGAGGGGGACCATTTGCTGGAAGCCTAGTTCCAATAGTGAAGTGATAAAGTCTGCTGGGGATACGGTCTCATTTGGGTAGCTTGCGAAGTTAAAGTCCCCAAGTGTGATGACCCGGTTGTATGTGATGACTAGTTTGCTAAGGATGGATAGAAGGTCATCTAAGATGGCCATTGGAGAGTACGGTGCTCTGTATATCAAGGCAAAGGTTAGAGCTCTGTTGTGATCCACCAAGAAGGTGAGGCACTCTAGTGTGTCTAGTGCAGGGGTCTGCAACCTTTAAGACATAAAGAGCCACTTGGACCCGTTTTCAAAAAGAAAAAAAAACTTGGAGCCGCAAAACCATTATAAAACAAATCTAACACTGCATATATTGTTTCTTATCTTAATGTTTAGATGCTGATTGGCACGGCGGGGCGGGGCCGCCGGACCAATCAGCAAGCAAGGCTTTCATCTGTGTACGTGCTGAGCTCACTGCTCAGCATGGCTATTTCCTGCCGCGACGCCGGACTTGTAAGCTGCATGCCTGCATCGCCAGAATTTAGGTAGGCTGTTTTCATCCCCGTGGGAGTCCCGTGGGCCAGGGGGGGAACCTGCGGGATCCCCGCGATCCCCGTTCCCGTGCAGACCTCTATCACACGTCATCCTCCGCGCCTCCCATTCTTCAGGAGCGCGCCGCAGCCACTGAAAGACTCCAGCCCGTGTAACACACTACCGGAGCTGCGGCAAAGGTGAAAAAGAGCCGCATGCGGCTCTGGAGACGCGGGTTGCCGACCCCCGGTCTAGTGTGATGGCATGTATCAGTCTTGGGTTGAGACTGGACTTAATGATGACAGCTATACCTTCACCTCTAGTGCCGGTGCATGAGCAAGCTATTGCTTGGTACCCTGGTGGGCAAAGCATACCCAAGATAGCTCTTTCATTGTCTTTAATCCAGATTTTAGTAATTAGGAAGATGTCCCAGTTATTGTCTGCGAGGAGATCATCCACTATAATAATACCCTTAGTGCGCATGCGCACTTCAAACTTGGTGGGTCCGTGATCCGTGGTACCGTGCCCGCGCATGCGCAGTGCCTGCCTCAGCTGATTTCCTGATCTCCGACGCCAGCTGACTTCTGACTGCGCTGTGCTTGCCAGCTTTCTGACCCTGTTCCTCCGAAACCGGAGAGGGGGGAGGAAGGAGAAGTGAAGCCGGCAAGCACAGTGTTAGAGCCCCTGGAGCATGGCTGACGTTGCGTCTTGGCTAGGGCGGCATTGGCGGAAGATAGGGCAGGGAGGAAAGCTTTACTCGTTGCTCCTGCTTGCTTCGGGCCTTCCTCGCTGCCGGGTCCTGCCTTTGCAGAAACAAAAAGTAGGTGGGACCCGGCAGTGACGAAGGCCCGAAGCAAGCAGGAGCAGCGAGTTGTGAATACTGCGCTGCCGATGGCTGTGTGAGACCCGGGAAGGGGGGGGGGGAGAGAGAATGAGAAATATTGCCGATGGCTGTGTGAGACTGCGGGGGGAATGCTGCAGCAGCATGGAGAGACAGAGTGAAACAGAGAAAAGGAAGACCAAGGAAGGGGGAGGGGGGAGAAAAATGCTGCTGTTGCACAAAGGGGAAGTAAAAGGAAGGGAGAAGGGCTACTGCTGGACAGGGGGAGAAGAGAAGGGGTGCTGCTGGACAGGGGGGAGGTAAAAGGAAGGGAGAAGGGCTACTGCTGGACAGGGGGAGCAGGAAACTAAGAAAGAAATAGAAAGAAAGAATGGCCTCAGCACCCCATTGTGCTAAAAGTTTACACATCTATTCTAGTTCCCGTTAATGTAACAGGTTTAAACACTAGTTGAGAATAATGTCTTTGTTGTTTACGGACCTTGCATTTGCCAGTGCAATTTTGAAGTTAATGGGAGTGGGTGATGGGCATAGGCCTAAGGTAGCGGGATTGTGTGCTAAGGATTTGGTGTGGGGAAGGTGACTCAGATCACCATATCTATCTTGGCCTCTGACGACTGAAATGGAGGAATACATGCTGGCAAGAAGAGTAATTGGCACATAACAGGAAAACAGAGATTGTGGCATCGGTATTATGAAGGCAGTGTAACTATGAATGATTGCGGTGGCTAGGCTTGGGTTATAGAGCCTTGGTCTTTATTTCTGTTGTAAAACTCTTCAGGCTATCTAAGCTGTGTGTTATGGTATAGCTGGTGATAGCTGAGTATAATAGAAGGTCCCCTTCCAGCCTACTTCAAAGATAATTTGTGTATTTAGGGAAGTTTTGAGTTTATTTTATTTATTTCAGTGGTAGAAGGGTGGAGAGAGTGAATAAATGGAATCACAGGGGCAGTGTTATGGTTTGAGCTCTTAGTTTTAGGGTATTATGTAGAATTTTTGTTGTTGGTTTAGTTAATTTCAGGTGTGTGCAGTGGTTAAGAGTGGTGAGGAGATAGTTTGATAAGGATTGGTAGTGGAAGCCTTAATTAGTGTTAATTTGTAGTTGTGGGCGTATAAGTGTAATGTGAGCCTAGAGATGGGGTGGGATGGGATTAGTGAGGGGGACATAGGTCTCAGGTCTGTGAGCATGATATAGCTGTGAAAACTAATCTCTAAGGGTAGGTAGATAAGGAGAAGCAGTGCTATAAACACAGTTAACAGTTTAAAAACATTTGTCAGAATTATACAGTTCACAGAATAATATTACATACTTTTCAGAAGCGTTTGTCCTAGGAAAGGTAGAGAGAGAAAACTTTTTTCAAAGCAGGTATTCCTGAGAGTTAGTGACTGAATGCAGGCTGATTTGGTTCTGAGAATGCCATACTGGAGTCTGCTTCATTTTGCAGCATCTGTATGCAAATGAGCTCCTTCCTCTGATGTCAAGACTTCCCTCTGCTGGCCGGTGATGGGATATACACCCCATCACACCAACTAACTACGGTTTTATGGTTACTGTTCACTTCTTGTGTATCTTTCAGGAGTTAAAACATCCTCTAACCTAAAAGAGAAATTCCTGACTCCATGATCTCATAGTAGGCCATTGTTTTCCAAAATCACGTACCATTTTAGTTTTAGCAAAGCATATGAGCAAATCTGGTAATGGACAACATATATACATATATATTAAAGGATATGACTTGTTTTAAGTGATTGTTCAGAGATTTTTTTAATTGCTTGGCAAAGAATTTAGTTAAAGAATCCTCGATTTCAGGTGTGTGGGGCGGCTTGCGGCGGTGGCAGTTTGACTCCTGCGCTGCCGCTTCGCTGCGTCCTCCATGTCCTCCCAGTCAAAGTCACTCGGCACAAACACACATACTCAGTGATCCCCAAAAGAATCTCCTACCTCCAACTCTGAGTCACACCAGTATCAGCACTTAATTCACTCAGATGCACCTCAGTTGCTAATGCCAGCTCTCATTAATGCATAGTTTAACCAACATGGTTAAAAGATGAAGTGAAAGAGGCTATCAGAGCCAAAGATCATCCTTCAAAGAATGGGAAAAGGATCAGAATGAAGAAAATAAGAAGCAACATAAGCACTAGGAAGTTAGATGCAAAGCATTGATAATGAAGGCTAAAAGAGAATATAAAGAGGCAAAAACACCCAGCCTGATTCCCCCCTCCCCCTACCGGTGCTGTCAAGGTGCACTGCTGCTGGGTAGGCCCAAGCCTACCCGAGTCCACTGTTTCATTCTCCACAAAGCACTCCATACATGCAACCTCTTGCAGATTTCCATATCTTATAGCAGTTATATACTGCCAACAACTTCTTGTCAGTCCTCTTTGGGTGATTGCTGAGACTGATGGTGTGTAAAATATCTTCTGTCTTGTCTAAATAGAGCTCTCCCTTCTTCTATTTCCCTTGATTCTTGACTCTGCTTCACACAGCAAAGGTGGGAATTTTTTCACTAGCTTCCACCTTTCCTAGGCAGTTAACTCTATGAGTAGCACCTCTTTCTGGGTTCTTTCCTGGATAGTCTGGAACTGGGGCAGCACCCCAAAGTCTGCCGCATTCATCTCTTACTGACACTGGAGCTCAGCTTGGCAGAAAGAGAATAAAAGACACTTTTCCCTCCACAACACTATTTTATATCCTCTAAAACTTCCTAGCTCCTTCTCTTGTACTCCTCACTGGGAATCCAACAAGAAAATTCATTTTTTTTTATAATTCTTTATTGATTTTTTTAAAACTTCAATAGTGCAATGCAACAAATGTAACATGTAAAAATACAATAAAAGCACATTCCACTTACACATGTTTTTAATCGGTGACGGGTCAAAAGCGCGCGAGGACAAAGGCGCGCCGACAACCGAGCATGGCCAACTGAGCGCAGGGCTTAATCGCGCCGAAGAAAATCCGTATTTTAAAGGTCTCTGACGAGGGGTGTGTGGGGGGGAATCCACCCACTCTATTTAATAGGGATCGTGCTGCCTCACGCTGCCATGTTGGGGGTGTAACCCCCCCACATTATACTGAAAACTTAATTTTTTCCCTAAAAAAACAGGGAAAAAGTTAAGTTTCCAGTATAATGAGGGGGGTTACAACCCTCTAACCCCCCCAGCGCGATCTCTTTTAAGTAAAGTGGGGGGGGGGGTTCCCCAACAACCCCCCCCCGTCGGAGCCCTTTAAAATATGGTTTTTCTTCAGCGCGATGAAGTCCTGCGCTCAGTTGTCCGTGCTCAGTTGTCGGCGCGCATTTGTCCTCGCGCGCTTTAGACTATGAACCTTTTAGTCAACCATTTTCCCCCACCTTCCCACCCACCCAATGATTATTCAATAAAACACAACAACATAGCTTTCCGTAAAAAAACAAACCAATCCATACCCAGGTCTAATTACTAATATCTTCCCATCCAGTCATCCAACTCCTAGAACTAACCCAAGATCAAAAATAATCCCCCCTCCCACCCTTCCCTGGATATGTACCTAAATGAACAAAAAACTAATTAACAACAAGAAAATTCTTATGCTTTTAAAACCTGATGCCAGGGCTTATGGTACCCCTTGAATTAATGCTTTTTTTAAAAAAAATCCTTCGTCGGGAAGGGAATGTAAGTATCCCTGAGTCACAAATCAAAATCTACACCACATGCATGGTCTAGTCAGCCAGTCAAAACTGAACAGAGGTCATTTATGATTATTTTAGTACAAAATTCTGAACTTTTTATTCAGAGGCTTGTTTCTATGTAAATGTTCTGTAATAAGAAAATCAAAATAAAACATTTTTAAAGAAGGAAAGAGAGTGAAAGAGTTCCTCAGGATGAGGCATTGCAGTTTGCCCCATCATTTTCATGTGTATCAAAATAAACAATCAAATAGAATGCTAGATGGGCAAATGTCTCTTATCAGTCCGACTCCTAAACCTATGGAGCTTTATTTCAAACTGCTTCTTCACAGCCACTAGGGGGGGCAGTCTACTCAAAGAATGCTAATGTGTGCCTGAAGATGCTGCTCTTATGTACTAAGTTTGATGTACAAGGAAAATGAAATTATTTCAGAACAGTGGAAGCCTCATCCCTGGGAATGTCAGGGAAGTCTGACTCAGCTTAGTAAAATACAGCTTTCTACTACTCTGATCTGTAATGATTCAGATTTTATTAGAATCTCTATCTGATAGCTTATAGTTTATTAAATTTTGTTACACAGCCAGGCTTTTTAACAGATCATGGCGGTTTACAAAATAATATTTTAAGAAAAACTCCTATGAAATAATAGGAAAGCACTTAATCCATTCATACAGTACAAGTAATCATTCACTCAACAAGAACATTTACAGAAAACCATTTACACAAGTCCCTGCTGTCTTTCTGAAGGGTCTACGACAAAAGTGTTCTGAAAAAAGTGAGTTAAAAAAAAAATGTATATTTCTATTGAAATCTCACTATCAAATTCAACTGACAACAAACAACTTCAACTGACAACATGCTTATAAACATCTGAAACATTCTTCAGAGGTTATCTCATCAATCTTGACTTTGTAAGAATGACTGTTTTCCATATGGATATAGTGTGTAACCCTGTTTTCAATTACTTTCAGTCTTTGTAGCACCAGCTAGCTCTACAGGTCAAGCATCTGCAACCAAGGTATATAAAAATAATTCAAAAGTAGTCAATGTCTGAGCTGGGCATAGGCCGAAGCTGAATTCACTCTGGTAAGCGGAAGGATAACTTTCTATGAGATTCAATCACTCCATGCATTTCTTCACTTAACCATAATGATTTAGGCAGAGAATGATGTGCAATTCATAACTTGAACTTTACTGGAAACTTGATTGGTAAATTGAACTCTCTAACTATTTATAATTAGTCTCTTTGTCAACACAAAAAATGGTAAAATCTTGTATAGTCAATTCAAATATTTCCTTCCTTGTGTTTCCCAACCTCTTCACACAATTCCGTCAGTACTCACGGTGAGCTGCTCTGGTCTCACCCTCTTCCCTCAGCCTGGGACCGCACTATCTTCCCGCCAAGGTGAAACACTCCACACTAGCTCTGCTAAAAGAAGGGTCTTTCATACTCGCTGTTACCCACAGAGAAGGGTATCCACACAGTTCTGATTCTGTCCGGAATGGGGGGGGTCTCTATTCTTTTCTCTTGGTGAGTCACTCTGGGACCTACCCTTGCTCTATAGTCCAGGACCACGCTATCTTCCCAAGCTGAAACACTCCACATTCTGCTGTTAGCAAACCCACTCAAACTTTCACCCCACAAACTGTCAGCACATCCAGGAGTCTTCCTCTGTACTTGGCTCTGGTGGAAGATCAGGATAACCAAAAGCCCCGCTTTTAATCCTCACCTCTCTTTTATATTCCTCCCCCCTCTCTTCTAGGTCAGGGTTCTCCAACTCTCCAGTTAGTCACTCAGCACACACACATATACTCAGTGATCCCCTGAAGAATCTCTTATCTCCAACTCTGCAGGAGAGGCATTTTTGTGGGGAGTTGGGGGAGGGGGGTTGTCATGTCATGTGACTACAATTTTCTACAAGGATCTATGCGGTTTACAATAAGATTTAGATCATGAACTGAAGTTACACTGTTTGCAGGAGCATAGCCTTAGGAAGGAGACTGAGGGTAAGAAAGTGACTATAGTAAAAAGAGTTGCGTCTTCAGTTTATTCCAGAATTCTAGGTAGTTCATGGGTTATCTTAGGTGTATTGGCAGTTTGTTCCAGATGAAAGGTCTTTGGTATTCAAAGGTAGTTTTGAATATTTTCTTTCACTGTACTTGCTGAGGAGATGGGAAGGTTAATTTGTACAACTGCGTAGTGTATGAGTTGAAGAAGGAATGTGGGATTTAAATGCCAGAAGTTAGTCCCTCTGAGTTCTCACTGTAGATCACTTTGTGGACTAAGCAGGCTATCGTGAACTGGATTCTTTTTTCCATCGGTAGCCAGTGTAGTTGCTCTAATAGTGGACTTGCCATCTCAGATCAGTTCTTTTTTAGAATTAGTCTTGCAGCTGTGTTCTGCAGTAGTTGAAGTCTCTTGCATTCCTTTTCTGCAATGCCGCCATATAGTGAGTTGCAATAGTCCAGGTGTGCTACTCAGTGGCGTACCTAGGGTATGTGGCACCCGGGGCCCATCATTTTTTGACACCCCCCCCCCTATGTAAAAAAATATTTTTTGTAATGACCATGAAACAGAATAAATGGTCAGAATAGAAACAGGCAGTGAAAATTTTCTTATATTCCAAACATAACATAACATAAATTATGTCTGAATTGTCATGACATCAGAAGTACATATGGAGTAGTTGCAGGTGATGCTTGGGACAGTTCTGATTGTGTTAGTTCAGTTTTATGTGTTTTTTGAATAGAAGGGTTTTTATTTCTTTTTGAAGGTTTTGCAGTCTGTGGTCGATGTCAATTGGTTGTAGAGTTGGGGGTCGAGTGTTGCAGCTCGAATGGCTAGGAGGTTGTCGAACAGTTTTTTTCTTTTGACGTTTTTGGTTGGAGGGTGTGTGAATGGTGCGTGAGTTCTCCTATGTCTGTTTGAAGTGGATTGAATTATTTAGCTGAAGAAATTAGTTACCCCCTCATCCCACACACATTAATTCTCTTCCATTTTTGTTCCCATTATAAAAAACACTGATAAGTTCCCAGAAAAAAAATACATTAAAATAAGAAGTGAAAACAAAGGTCCCTACAGATGAGAACATAACATAAGAATAGCCTAACTGGGTCAGACCAATGGTCCATCATGCCCAGTAGCCCATTCTCATGGTAGCCAATCCAGGACACTAATACCTGGTCAAAACCCAAAGAGTAGCAACATTCCATGCTACCGATCCAGGGCAAGCAGACACTTCCCCCATGTCTTAATAACAGATTATGGACTTTTCCTCCAGGAATTTGTCCAAATCTTTCTTAAAACCAGCTACACTATCTGCTTTTACCATAACTTCTGGCCACTTCATTTTTAAGTTTAGATCTTTCCTTTCAAACAGAGACCTTGCTAGATGTCAAATACAGCACAAGGTAACTTCACATGGACTTAGCTGTGCAGGAAATGTGAATCTCCTCATACACCCACCATATAGTGCAAAAATGTACAAAGGTCTGTTTTTTTCTTTCGATCACTACATAGCCTAATGCCACACAAGCAGCGCTGTTACAAACATATTCTGTAGGTCAATACTAAGGATAACAAAGTTTCCTTCCTTGGACCAGAAGGAGATAAACCACTGGAAGAGATCCCAAAACAACACCCAAAGACCCACTCAGTGTGTGAACCAGTTGAGTGGAGTGGACTAACTGGGGGGTGGAAATGGGCCCGGAGTTTGCTCAGCAGAATTTCCCAGACCACCTCTTCCTCTCAACACATTGACACGCTGCCACCATCACCACTAGGAACACCTCACTGGGTAGGCCAGCTATGCTATAAACTTTATAAAACACATTATTATATTTTCTTATAAAGCACATATTTTAACTGAACTCTCTGACATCCTCAGCCTTTCCATTCACAAAAATAGAAGGAAGAAAAGTTCCCATTTCCTGCTGTCTCATGTCCCCGGCCTATACAATATTTTTTTTCTGCAGACCCTTCAAAAGTCTGACCAAATCCTCGTTTCACTTGCATTATAAAGTACTGAGGATGCCATCTCTCCCCAATCCCAGGTCCTAAAGTCTAAGACAGTAGCGCAAACTAATGCTGCCAGATACAGGAAAAAAAATTTTGATTCGATTCAGCCCTATTGAATTGGTTTTTCAATTCGATTTTCCTGCCCAGTTGGGTGATTTTTTTCAAAACTCCTGGTGGGTTTTATAGCTTTTTCACCCCCTTTGGCTTCTCCTAACCACACTGGCGCTGTGGTGTAAATAAAATAAAGAAACAAAAAGGACTTTTCCTCTCTCTGTTAAATCCTAGCTCACGTTTGCAGTCCAACACCAGCTCTGGCAGGATACACATTTCAAATCCGACATATTATAATCACAAAACAGAAAATAAAATTAATTTTTCTACCTTTTGTTGTCTGGTTATATTTCAAATCTTGTTGGTCCAAGGCTCTGGTTTTCTTCTGATAACTTGCTTGCCAGGGTCTCCTTTTTTCTGCATGCTAACCATCCATCTGCCAACTCTGTCCTCCCTTTCCATTTCCCTTCCCTGGAAGTCTGGTATCTTTCCTTTTTTTCATCTCCCTCCACAGATCCACCTTTTCTTAAATACCCTTTCATCCGGCATCTCTCCCTCCTTCCCCACCATCCCAGAGTCCACCATCTCTCCCTTTCTTTTCCTAATTACCCTCCTATCCAGTATCTCTATCCCTCCTCCACACCATCCCTTGTGTCCAATTTCTCTCCCTTTCTGTTCCTTCCCTCCCTAAATCCCATGGTCCATCATCTCTCTCCCTCTCCTCTATTTTCAGACCCATTATTTCTTCCCCCCCCAAAGTTTGGCATATGCACATCTCTTTGAACACCCCCTTCCCTCCGTGTACTTCTAAATCATGGTCCCCCCCCAAAGGCCTGTCCCCCCTTGAAGGCCTGCACCCACCTTGAAGGCCTGTCCCATCCCCTTGTAGGCCTGTCCCCCCCTTGAAGGTCTGCACCCCCCGAAGGCCTGCACCCCCCCGAAGGCCTATCCCCCACTTGAAGGCCTGTCCCACCCCCTTGTAGCTTCTCCCCCCCCTTGTAGGCCTGTCCCCCCTTGAAGGCCTGCCTGCCTGCCTTTCCCCCCCTTGAAGGCCTGCCCCCCCCTTGAAGGCCTGCACCCACTCTCGAAGGTCTGCACCCCCCCTCGAAGGTCTGTCCCCCACTTGAAGGCCTGTCCCACCCCCTTGTAGCTTCTCCCCCCCTTGTAGGCCTGTCTCCCCCTTGAAGGCCTGCCTGCCTGCCTTTCCCCCCCTTGAAGGCCTGCACCCCCTTGAAGGCCTGCACCCCCCCCGAAGGCCTGCACTCCTTTGAAGGTCTGCACCCCCCCCCCCGAAGGCCTGTCCCACCCCCTTGTAGGCCTGTCCCCCCTTTAAGGCCTGCCTGCCTGCCTTTCGCCCCCTTGAAGGCCTGTCTCCCCCTTGAAGGCCTGCACCCCCCTTGAAGGCCTGTCCCACCCTTGTAGGCCTGTCCCCCCCTTGAAGGCCTGCCTGCCTGCCTTTTCCCCCTTGAAGGCCTGTTCCCCCCCCTTGAAGGCCTGCACCCCCCTTGAAGGCCTGCCTGCCTTTCCCCCCTTGAAGGCCTGTCCCCCCCTTGAAGGCCTGCACCCCCTTGAAGGTCTGCACCCCCCCAAAGGCCTACACCCCCCCGAAGGCCTGCACCCCCCCCTGAAGGCCTGCCTGCCCCCCCTTGAAGGCCTGCACCCCCCCCCCGAAGGCCTGTCCCCTCTTGAAGGCCTGCCTGCCTGCCTGTCACCCCCTCCCCCTTGAAAGCCTGCCTGCCTGCCCGCCCGCCCCAACCTGAAGGCCTGATGCCCCGCCCCACCCCGAAGGACCGCTCGCCTCCCCGCACCACCTATGAAGCAGCCGCAGCAGGATCACGAAGTCAGCGTCAGCGATCCCTGCGCTGCTTCCTGCGCCACGGTCCCGCCCCTCCTTTGACGTCAGAGGAGGGGCGGGATCGCGGCGCAGGAAGCAGTGCAGGGATCGCTGACGCTGACTTCGCGATCCTGCTGCGGGCTGCTTCACAGGTGGTGCAGGAAGGTCAGTGGGGCGAGCGGTCCTTCGGGGGTGGCGGGGGACTGAACGGCAAGGCCGGGAACACCCCCTAAGGGCTGGCACCCGGGGCGCACCGCCCCCCCCCCCTGCCCCCCCCTTGGTACGCCACTGGTGCTACTGTCCTGACAGATTGTGATGTGCACTTACACAGAATTCAAGTAGTTTTGCAGGCCGTGGAATTCTAGCTACCAGCCTGAAGTTTTCTACTTTGGTTAGGCCAAGGTTTTTAGCTTTAGGTATGGGTATCAATGCTATAGCTGATATTGTTTGGGGGGAGAGTTTTCTAGGCATCTGTTTATTAGGTTCATCAGCCAATGCAGAAAGTTGGGGGTGTTTCATTCTGTTACTGAAAGAGCTATCAATCTGGTATGACTATGTTATGTGCACAAACAAGTCACCAAAACTTAAGCAGAACAACCCTGAGTTTGTGTATGGAGCAGAGTGATTGATAAATAATGTATGAGGGTGAATTGAAAAAGTAAAGGCAATTGTTAAATTGTGTGATAACCGGAACAGAGTTAGCAAAATGCAACATATGTACTTGTACATTACCTGTTGGATAGTTCATCCACACACAGTGCAGCGCTCGGCCTTTAGTCATGTGGCAGTCACGACGTCAGAAACAGGGACACTCCCATTGCAAAATTGCACTATTGAAGAAAAACGTGCAGTAGTGCACTTTCTTTGGGCAGAGGGAGTGAAACCTGTGGAAATTCACAGACGGATATTGACTCAGAATGGACATAGCACCATGAATCAATGAAAGGTTTATGAGTAGGTAAAAAAAGGTTAAAAGCAGGAAGATCAGGTGTAACCGACGAAGGTCATTCTGGTCGCCCATCAACATCATACACACATGAGCACATTGACAGGGTGGATGCCTTGTTTAGAGAAGACCGATGGATAATGTTGAAGATCTGAGTATTCTGGAGAGAACTTTCTCCAGTGACGAGACATGGGTGCAAAAGACAAAGCATGATGGAGTAAAGAAAGCGGTACTCACCTGGCTTCAGGAGCAACTGAAAAACTTCTTCTATGCAGGAATGCAGAAGCTAATTGAAAGATACAACAAATGCATTGTCTTGAATGGGGACTATGTGGAAAAGTGATATGTTCAATTGCTCACAGTTACTTCTATTAAAGCTGTTAAATGTATTTTACCTTTATTTACTGATTTACCCTTGTATTTAGAGTATTTAACAGGAAAAATTTGACTTGAATTGGAAATTTTTACAAGAGTGAAAATGACTGCTAGTACCCTAGCTCCTTACTTGTTGCCTGTGCACCCACACCAGAAAGTATGAGGATAGAGGAGAACCTGTGCTTCCCAAAATGCAGCTTAAGGGTTATTCAGTAGAAGATAGAGTAAATAGGTTTTGGACTGAACCATTAGCTGGATGCTCCCCACCAGGAAGTATTCCTTCTAGTTAGGACACACCATGAAATATTCAGTTCTTTCTTAAGAAATGTTCACATATTGGTGTCAAATTTTTTTTTTTAATTTATCTCTGGAAAAGAAAGTGATGCAATTGCAGGTAACCAACAAAAACTTTCCTTGATTTACTCATGAAACAAAAGTTAGCGATGCTCCTTCTAAGGACTAGCCAGGTGTGGGGAAAATTTTTTTCACATGAGTCACAAGTTCTAAAAAAACAACAATTTTCCAGATCTGCAAGTATTTTTGTAAGCAACCATGTAAAGCGTTCTCAGCTTACAAGGAACAGAGACAGTTAGCGAAGCTGGATTAAAAAAATGTTTGTACAAGTTCCTGAAGGAAAAGTCGAGAGTCTGCTATTGAGACAGACATGCGGCAAGCCACTGCTTGCCCCAGGATCAGTAGCATGGAATGTTGCTACCATTTGGGTTTCTGGCAGGCACTTATGACCTGGATTGGTCACTGTGGAAACAGGAGACTGGGCTAGATAGACCTCTGGGCTGACCCAGTATGGCTATTATGTCCTCTCTCCAGTATAGTAAAGTGTTCTTGAGGGAGAGAGCCCAACACTGAGCTTCTCATCTCTCAATGACTTGGTGTCTTTGGTTCTAGCTAGCAGTTTAGCTTACTTGTTCTCAAGGGACAAGAAAGGAGGAACTTTATCCTGGGTTCCAACTAAGAAAGAAGTTATGTCCAAAAAAATCAAGGACCTAACAGAGGAGTAGTGTTAGTGCTGCTACCGTAGCTGTCCTTCTGAAGTGCCTTTATTGTTCCAGTCTAGAAAGATAAAAGAAGAGGAGATATCTCAGAAACTTTTCCATTAATGCTGTTTTTAGAATCCAGAGGTATTCCAGAAGAAGGAGTAAAAAATGGTCCTGATGCCAAAAAGGTTTTCAAGATCCAGGGAACTAATAGGACTAAGACAAATGAAAGTCCAGAAGAAGGAGAGCTTCCCATAAAAGGAGGAGATGGATAGTACAGACCTCTAGTACTCTAATAACGTAATGTATGGTGAGTTTTCTATGATCACACCCCCCTCCAGTTGTTTTCAGAATTTGGAAGAGTTCGCCATATATTGAGGTAATGACAGGAGGAGAAATGAAAGGTATAAATACCAAGCCCAAAAGCGGTTTCTTTCTATTTGCCTGGCTAAGTAACTGTAGCAAGAGTACCTTAGGGTATACGTGATATGGGCTACCTCGGTGGTCTTTAATGCAAGGCCCACAAGCCAATGGCAGCCCTCAGAGACCTTCTGGGAGGCCCACACACTTATTCAGAATCCCCCTCTTCCCCCCCCCACCAAGATCTGATGCTTGCTCACCATTCTCGTTCCCAGCAGTGCTGCTCTTATTCTTTGGGCTGCCAGCAGCATAGACTGAAGACCCTGGAAAGAAAATTAAGAAAAGATAGAAGAAAGCAGAAACTGGGATAAACATGAATAAAATGGCCAGACAATAAGAGGCTCATAATCGAAAGAGAAAAACGTCCAAAAACCAGCCTAAGTTGGCACTTGGACGAACATTGTCAAAATACGTCCAAGTGCCGATAATAAAAACGGGTTTTGGATGTATTTCTAAATGGCCTAGGCCTTCATAGTGCTGCTGAATGACCAAAGCTAAATGGGGTTTTCAGGAGGAGTGTCCAGGGTGGGATTGGGTGGGACGTGGGCCGGCTTAGACTTAGTCGTACAGCATGTACAACTGAAAGTTATACAGCCCAGGATTGACGGAACTTGGACGTTGTGACTTAAACCATTTAAAACATGGTCTAAGTCACAAAAACCCACTTAAAGTCACCAGATAAGCAATGCAAACACATAATACAGACCCCCACACACTACCCCAGTGATCACCAACCCCCCAACCCCATAAAAATCGTAATCACAACTTGAAAATTATGCCTCCAGACCATCATCACCTGGCAGCCTGGTATAGGAAAGCCTAGTCGTCCAGCACAGAGGCGGCTTAAGCTGTCTTTGGGGTGGGTTAGGGACTCATGGAGAGGATGTTGGGTGGAGGGTTGCTTGACTTTGGCAGCTCAATTTCTTGGGGGGATTTTTGTGTTTATTTTGCGCATGTGCCCTTTGCTTTCACCAGTGATGGGCACATGCAAATTTAGTGAATCTTTACTACTCTCCGCCAATCTCATTTGCATGAGTGTTTTTGGGAGAATGACTCACTTTTTAAAAATTATTACTTACTATAACGCAACAGCAGCCTGTTGATTTTTAACTCAAATGTTTGAGAATGTAGACCTTGATATACCACTTTTTCTGTGTGGTTTACACAAAGCGGTTTACGTAGGGCAGTGAAGTGTTAAGTGACTTGCCCAGTGTCATAAGGAGCTGGAGTGGGAATCGAACTCGCAACATCAGAGTGCTGAGGCAGCTGCACTAATCACTAGGCCATTCCTCCAAGATTACTGTGACTTGCATTAATTTAGTGTTACTTTTTTCTGTCTTCGTATTACATTTTTCCAATGCAGTATTTCAAAGATAGCTAAACCAGTCCAATATACATAGAGGAGAATCAAACACTTAGAGCTCCTTTTAGAAAGCTGCAGTAAATGCACTGAAGCCCATTCAATTCCTATGAGCTTTGTTGTATTTACAGCTGCAGCTTTGTAAAAGTCCATCTTAGTTTCTTAGTTTTATACATATAAGATCATTGAAACCAGAATAGGGCAGTGTTTCTCTTAATTAATCATCTCTTTAACATCCATTGACAGGATGAGTTTCTAAATTGGTTGAATTACCTCTGTGGGAAATGAATAGAGATGAATGCTACAGTTGATGAACATCAGATCTAGTACAAAAAGGTGATGAATTTGCAAGGCTAAAAGGGAAGAGAGGAGAGGCTTTTGACCTTGCCTTGATATTCTAGAGCCAAGATGGAGCTTTTCTTTGTAGGGAGAGGGATACAGAGGACTACCTAAAGTGCTAGAGGCTCTAGAATTGACCAACAAGGTCAAAGGTTACAACTGGCATAGGTATGAACAAAGCAGGTCTCAAGGAAACTGGAGAGAAGAGGTCACATACAATATTTAACCTATGATGTAAATGTTACAGGGTCAAACAGGAAGGACCCAAAAATGGGGATATTGGCTTATATTCAGGTTAGCGCTCACCCACCCCCTCCTGGACCTGTTGAAGGCCTCCACTGGGCCTGCTATAAGACCTGGTGGGCCAGCGGTGGGCCAGGACAGGAGGGATCCCTCCTGCCTCCTGTCCTGGCTGACTGTTATGATTTTTACCTCCCTCC
Organism: Geotrypetes seraphini; assembly: GCF_902459505.1. Classification (NCBI taxonomy): domain Eukaryota; kingdom Metazoa; phylum Chordata; class Amphibia; order Gymnophiona; family Dermophiidae; genus Geotrypetes; species Geotrypetes seraphini. The sequence goes on along the minus strand of NC_047085.1, from coordinate 236,505,289 downwards.
CACCTCCACCACGTACCGTATTTGCCGGCGTATAAGACGACTGGGCGTATAAGACGACCCCCCAACTTTTACAGTTAAAATATAGAGTTTGTTATATACTCGCCGTATAAGACTACCCCTTCTTCCGCACACCTTCTGCACGACAAATAAAACTTAAAAGAACATCAGAATTTATTTCAACAATTTTAATTAATTCACTAAAGCAATAGAATTCTTTTCCTACCTTTGTTGCCTGGTTTCTGCTTTCCTCATGTTCTCATTCAATTCCTTCCATCCACTATCTCTCTTCCTTCTGCATCTTCCATTTGCTCTGTTACTGTGCCTCTCCCTTTCTTCCCCCTTCCAAATTGGTCTGGCACCCATCTTCTTCTCTCTGCTCCCCCCATAGTCTGGCATCTGTCTTCTTCCTACTCTCTCTTCCTCATTTCCTTTGTGTCCTTCTCCCCCCCCCCACCCTTCCCATGGCCTTTCAGCGTCCTTCTCCACCCCTTTGTATTCCCCCATGTGCTTTCAGCCTCCTTCTCCCTCCTCTGTCTTCAAGTGCTTTCAGAGTCCTTCCCCCCCCCCTCCTGTCTTCACCATGGCCTTTCAGCGTCCTTCTCCCCCCCTCCTTCTCTACCCGCCCCGGGTGCAGCACAGCCGGCCAGGTTCCCTTACTTTTGTGGCACTTCCCCGACCGACCGACAACAGCCCCGGTCCGACAAACCTCCCTGCCCTTAACCGCGAATCTAAATTACCTTCTTACAGCTGCTGCAAGAAGGTAATTTAGATTCGCGGCTACAGGGCAGGGAGGATTGTTTAAGCCCTCCCTCCCCTCCGACGTCAGCGCTGACGTCGGGAAGACTTCCGTTCGGCTCTGTGCTGCAAGCAGAGAAGGTAGGGAGAAGAAGAGCCGCGTACATCCAGAAAACTGAGCATCCAGCCCCGCAGGAGCCCCGCGACCCTCGGAGGCGTCCCCATGGGATCCCCGTGACCCTAGGGGGCATCCCCACGGGATCCCCACGACCCTAGTGGCGTCCCCGTGCAGCTCTCTAAACAGTACCCGGCGTATAAGACGACCCCCGACTTTGGGGAGGATTTTAAGGTACTGAAAAGTCGTCTTATACGCCGGCAAATACGGTACTTTTCAATTCTCTAGTGGTCCAGTGGCGAACCGAGCAGGAGTACAATCTTCTTGCGCTCCTGCTTAGCGCAGAGCCACTAGTTGAATGACTGCTGAGAGAGACATGAGAGAGCCTACAAGTCCAACACTCGACGCACCAAAGAGATAGCCAACAAAAAGGCCGTCTTCAAGGTAAGGTTTTTGACCATAGCTCGATAGAGGGGGTTTAAAGGGAGGTAGCTGGAGTACTTTGAGAAAAGGATTCAAATCCAACTCCGGACAAGGGCAACATAGAGGAGGCCACAACTGGCCCACCCCTTTAAGAAAGTGCACCACGTCTGGGTGAGCTGCCAAAGAGGAATTGTTAAGGTGGTTGTGGAAGCAAGCTAGCACTGTGGCCTGAACCCACAATGAACTGGCAGAAAGACCTTCCTGGTATCCATCCTGCAGAAAGGCCAAAATGTGGGGCAACTGAGCCTGGAAAGGAGGAATGGCCAAAGTAGAACATCAAGTCTCAAACAGACACCACACTCTGGTGTATGCTGCATTCGTGGAGCACTTACAGGCCTGGAGAAAGATAGAAATAACAGACTCTGAGAAGCCCTTCTTCCTCAGGTGCATCCGCCCAAGAACCAGGCCGTAAGACCAAAGTGGGATGGGTCTGCCATGTGAACTGGCCCCTGGCAAAGGAGACTGGGTGACATTGGAAGGTGCAACGGATTGTCCTCTAGCATCCAGATCAGTTCAACATACCACAGATGACGTGGTCAGTCTGGAATGTCCAGAATCACCTGACACCGGTGCCGGCAAATTCTGTTGAGGACTCTGCTGATCAATAGTCTCAGCGGAAACATGTAGAGAGTCGGGAGGCCACAAGAGCAAGAGAGCATCGATCCCTTCGCTTCGGACTCCGGATCCCTCCTCTGGCTGAAGAACCGGAGAACTTTGGAGTTATGTTTTGATGCCATGAGGTCCAGCAGAATGAGGCCCCAGCACTGAGAGATGAGTGGAAATGCTGTCGGAGACTGTTCCCACTCTGATCCAATGTATTCATGCTGAGGAAGTCCGCCGTAAGATTGGAGACACTTGCAATGTGAGTCGCAGACAGGAGGGACACTATCCTTTCTGTTCATTGGAGGAGAGAGGCCTCCTCCAACATGCACTCACTTCTTGTGCTCCTTTACCTGTTGATGTAAGCCACCGCTGTCATGATCTCTGACAGGACACATTTTATAGGCCATGCTGTCTCTGTCGTGCTCCATTGCCCCTGAGCAACTCCATGGTGGCAGTGAGCCTCTCAACCCAGGAGGCTGGCATTGGTCATCACCACTTCCCATGATGGAGACGCCAGAGGCACAGCCTTCTTGAGATTGGACGCATGCTGGCCCTGGCCTCCATGGACCAACAGAGGCAAACTGCATAGTCCTGCGACAAAGACAACCAGCGGGACAGAAGTAACCATTGCAGGGGTCTCATGTGGGCCCTGGCCCAGGGGACCACATCCAGAATTGCCACCATGGAACCGAGGACTTTGCATAGTCCTGGGTAGAGGGGCACGGATTTGGTCCTGTAGCCTGGTAATCCTGGCATCCAGAAAAACAACCATCTCTCAAGCTGTATCAAACGCTCCCAAGTACTCCAGACATTGAGTTGGCTCAAGGTGGCCCTTGGTCATGTTGACCACCCAACTGAGAGACTGCAAAATGGCAACTACCCAATTGGTAGCCACTCTGGCATCCCACACTGAGTCAGCCAGAATCAGCTAGTCGTCTAGGTATGGATGCACCTGGATTCCCTCTGCGTAGAAATGCCGCCGCCGCCACAACCACCACCATGATCTTTGAGAATGTCCTAGGGGTGGTGGAGAGGCCAAATAGAATGGCGATGAACTGGAAGTAAAGGCCGAGAATCACAAACCAAAGAAACCGGTAGTGCGGGGCCAAACTGGAATGTCAAGGGAGGTGAGAAATTCTCCTGGTTGAATGGCCGCAATGACAGATCGAAGCGTTTCTATTCAGAAGTGCTGAACTCGCAGGGACTTCTTGACCTTTTTGAGGCCCAGGACCGGGCAGAAGGATCCACCTTTCTTTGGAACAATAAAATAGTGTACTTGCCTGTCCCAAATTCGTAGGGAGGGACCTACGCTACTGTGCCACTATCCCACAGTGCCTCAAGAGTGACAGCAATTGCTGTTCGCTTCCCCAGAGGGCTACAGAAGGACTCCACAAAGGAATCTGTGATGGGAGAGACAAACTCCAATTTCTAACCTTCGTGAATGATATTAAGTACCCATTGGTCTGAAGTTATTTTGGTCCACTCCTCGTAAGAAAGGGACAGCCATCCCCCAATGTGACAACAATTCAGGGAGTGGGCCAGCTGCCCATCATTGGATGGAACGGGCACTGGAGGAATGGAGTTGCTGACCCGAAGATTTCCTATCAGAATGAAAGGAGGGCCTGGGCTGAAATTTCAGTTTCTGAAAGGACTGAGATTTTCCAGGATGATAGTGCCTAGAGTCCTGGAACTGTGTCCTTGGCTGCCATTGATGCTGCTGAAATCAGGGCCTGTCCTCCGGCAGCTGTTGAGGTTTGACTTCTCCCAGTTCCTTAACAATTTTCTCCTGCTCCTCACCAAGGAGGAGCTTACATTGAAAGAGGAGCCTAATGAGCCGTTGTTTGGACGTCGAGTCCGTGGCCCAATTCCGGAGGAGAAAAAAACACCATCAGGGGGACCATGGGGGCCATGACTAGGCCAGCAGCAGAGTTGGCGGTCGAACCCTGAGCCAGGATCGAAACTACCATGCTATCATCATGTCTGCAACCCTTACATCTCCCGTTGACTGTGCCCCTTACCACAAAGGGAACAGTGCATGGCAGCCTCTGCCATAAGGGAAAAGAAAAATTGGCATACGTGACTGAGGCCGGATCACACCCAAAGCATCGTGTGGTGGGCAATGGAGAAGCGTGTGGCAGCCAAGTAAGTGTCAGATGCCGGCAAATCACAAGGGCTCTGCAGGAACGAGGCACTGGTAAGGGAGCAGCACCACGAACTTTGCTCTGCTCCAGCTATGACCGAACTCCGCTGACTCTCTCCCTCATCCCAGTTTGAGAAATAAAATTCCCCACACCGCTTGCCGAACAGGGAAAGCCCTGGCACTTAGACTCTGTTTAGCGGCTGCACAAATAGTAAGTCCTGACAAGAATCTGCCTCACAGCACTGTGCTCCAAAGTTTGGATGTTTGGGGTTTTATTTTTTTGTAATGAGGAGGGAGCCTGAACAACAGAGAGCAGCAGCAGAGGTAAAGAGGGAGAGAGAAAGGGGGGGGGGGGGTATTGACCTGGTTTATCCCCTTGGCACAATTGAACCTAAATCCCCGAGGCTACAACCAAGGCAAAAGAAGACAATGGGAGCCTTTTGGAGAGAAGAATCCAGGAGCATGGAAAAGTCCATCCATCTGCACTGATGGAGATAGAGTATACTGGAGAGGTATGGAGCATGCCATCCAAAGTATCAGCTCACAACTCTGCTGTTCTCTATCTGGATTTGTCTGCTGCTGCTGACAGGGAACTTCCTGTTCCCATGTAGCTTCAACTCACATAGAGAAAGAGACTGTTGGAGGGAGGGAGGGACTGAAGTTCTCGAAAGAGATACAGGATCGCAGGGAGAGGGAGGAGAGAGATATTAGACTGGGGGGGGGGGGAGAGGAAGAGGGAAACTCATTGGTCAGCTCCAGGTAATGCAATAGAACTTATTTGACATCCAAAATCTTTAAGGACTTGTCATTTTCTTGAACCCTGTGGGGTGAAATGCTGGCAGTTTTATTTTCTATACTGTTCTCCCAGGGTAGAACAGTTTACATTAATTTATTCAGGTACTCATGCATTTTTCCCTTTTTGCCCTGGCAAGCTCACAATCTATCTAATGTACCTGGAGCAATGGGGGATTAAGGTCACAAGGAACAGTGTGGGTTTGAACCTCCAACCTCAGGGTGCTGAGGCTGTAGCTTTAACCACTGTGCCACACTCTCCCCTTCTAACTTCTTGCTCAACATGAAACACTGAAATGATGTTCGGCAAAAAGGAAGGAACCATCCACAGAGTCACTCCAGCTTCCATAATCTGGAGAAACAGCTCTCTGCAGGACAGGGCCTGCAATTCTGAGACTCTCCTAGGAGAAATAATTGCCTCCAAGAAGATTGCTTTAACCATTACAACCATGAGGGAAGCTTTCTGTAAGGGCTCATATGGAGCTCTGCTGAGTCCCTGTAATATTATATTAAGATTCTAGGATAGAAAAAGATCTTGAATCGGAGGCCATAGTCTCAGGGCAACCTTCAGGAACCTAAGACTGAGTGGGATGCTAGCAAAGCTTTATTTCCTTGGCCCCAGAAACAAGAGAGTCCTGCTACTTGAACTCTATGGGACGCCACTGTCATTCCATTTTCAAGGCCCTTATGTAGGAATGCCAGTACGGACGAGATGAGAGCATTGCCCAGCTCTAAGTTTTCTTTGCTGCACCAAAGCTGAAATGTTTCCCATGCCTTAACATACACATTGAAACCATTGTTGGCTTTTTGCTCTAAGTAGAGTAGCAATGACTACTTCTGAGTATCCTTTTTGGACTAGCACTGCGTGCTCAAGAGCCATGCCATAAGACCACAGCATCCTGGATTTTCTAGGGCAGTCCCTACTAGAGTAAGTCTGGATGCACTTGGAGCCTGAGACTTCCCTCCTTTTGTAGTCGTATGAGATCTGAGTATCACGGGTGCCTGAGTTAATCTTGTGCTATAAGAACTACTGTTCCAATGTGATGAGCTATCCAGTGGATCACCCAGTCTATCATAGGCCAAGGGGGAAACACATAGAGTAGCCTGGTCTCTGGCCATGGTTGAACCAGGATGTCTAACCCTGCACTTCGGGGCTCATAACTACAACTGAAGTACTGGTCTGCCTTCTTGTTCTTTGCAGTTTCTATAAGGTCAAACGTCAGATGACCCCATCTTCTCACAATGGTCTGAAACGCTTTCAGAGACAACATCCACTCTCCTGGGTCTAATCTCTGTCTGCAGAGATAATCTGCTTGAACATTGTCCACTCTGGTCATGTGTGCCACTGAGATCACCTGAAGATGTATTTCTGCCCACCTTCCTGTCTGAGCAAAGTGCTCCTGGTGCCTCCCTGCCTGTTAACATAAGCCACTGCCATGGCATTATTGGAGAAGACTGACTGCTTTGCCCTCCAGCAAAGAGTGCAGTAAGAGCATCTCCATCCGAACTGTTTGGAGTTCTAGTCTGTTGATAAACCACTTCGATTGAGATGGAATCCATTGGCCTTGTACTGGGTGACCATTGCAATGAGCTCCTCAGTCAAACAAACTGGCATCCATTGTCAAGGTGACCCAGGAATCAATCCGAAGCAGGATCCCCTTCACCAGAGACTGTGGAGAGATCCACCAACTCATGCTGCGTTTGACTGCTGCTGTCCAGAGAGAGCAGAACTTGCAGGGAGTCTTTCTGAGGTGACTAGCGAGACAAGGCATCCTGGAGGGGGATGCATGGGTGCCTTGGCCCAGGACACCACCTCTATCGTGGCTGACATTGATCTATGGACTTGAAGGTAATGCCATACAGTAGGTACTGGCTTGGCTAATAGGTCTAGAATTTGAACCCGAAGCTTTTGTTTACATGCTTCTGGAATGGTTTGGTTGGAGTCATCTATACCAAAGCAGTGATTGATATCAACAAATCAGCTGTTGACAGCCCCATGTAGTAGACATCAGACGTCGATAAATAGGCCATCTTTGCCGATTTGAGCATGAATATAAATGCCGAGTAAGTTTGGATACAGAGCTAGGTATCCTTTCATTATTTTTACTCTGATACTGCTGTGTTTTGTTCTCTTTGTATAGGAGTCCACCGCCCTGACACAGCCATATAGCGAAACGTCAGCTAGTTTCACGTTGGCGGGAGCGGACCAGCAAAGACAGCAGGAGTTTCATCAAGAAAAAACTTTCCCTGCCTAAGCTAAGTTTATTACTTTACGTTTTTGATCATCTAGTTGCAACAGAATTGGTGAATTGCTAGGCAGGAGGGGGAAAAAGGGCCAATGAGGTTTTTCCCCTGTCCAGTGCGGTTGTTGAGTTAATTTAATGGCAATACATGGGGATCTGAGGCTCCTCCCCTTATAAAGTATTCTTCAAGGAATTAAGACTGTTTGAGATAAGTCTAACGGAAGAGTACTTTTCACTGTTTTCCACCTTTAAAGTTATTAAGAGAGTAACAGAGAAGTATTTTGCGAGATTATAGATTGATCTCTCTGCATCCTATATAATTTTTGATTGAGCCTTCAGGTGTCTCCTAGGGCTCTGTGACTAGGATCCTCATGTCTGGGTGCTGTGGAAAAGACTTGGGCTGAGCCCAGAATCCACTCAACAGAGAACACTGGGAAGACAGGGTTTGCAGAGGGTTTATTTTTAATTCTCTGAGGGACTCTTATGATCTCTAGTAAAGCAGAGGACTTAAAAATTTGGCGAGTGAAGGGATCCTCTCCCTGATCTATAACTGATACCTCCTGGTCCTCCAAATGGGAAGCCATTTCTCCCAGCAGGGAAGCTTCACTTTGGGACAGTAAAGGGTGCAAATCCAAACTCTTGTCCTCTGAGTCCGTTGGACCATCATAGCCAAGCATAGCCTCTGTTTTCAGGGAGGAAGCGCTTAGAGTCTCCAGCGTAGACTGCTCGCTGGTGCGCTTGTCCGCAGACCTAACAGACAGATCTCTGCCTTGTGTAAAAGCCTGCCAGAGAAGATTAATAAACTCTGGAGTAAAGACATGAGAGGTCATGTCTCCATGTTCCTTAGGGTGCAGCAAACACTTTTTCTTGGGCTGCGAAGCTTCTATGTCCCAGGGTCCCAGAAGGATTTTCCTTCCACCTGACAGGACCATCTGACTTTCTCCAGCCCTAAAGGTTATGAAGGGCTAGGCTGAAGCTCCCACCCCTCCATCCTGTGCCATGTAGCACATGGCAAACGGTCGCTCTTCAGCTGCCCATCCAGTGCAAATAAGGGGTATTAGGTCTGGGGACTTCATCCCAATCAATACTGAGGCAAAATGAGGTGTATTACAAAAGCTGAAAAACATAAGGAATGAAAAAAAAAAAAACCAGGCAATCCAAGATGGCTGCCACAGCAGAATTTTGGTGCAAAAAAAAAAGACTTAAAAATGCTTCAGGGCTGACCAAAAACAACAAAAAATAGGATTTTAGAGAAGGGGGAGCAAAGCCCTAGCTGAAGAAACAGTCAAAAACAGTTTTTCAGAGCCCCCATCCCTAATTTTTTTCATAGGCTGCCGCAGCCTGTAATCGCAGACCATGTGCTGTAGAAATGGTAATGCAGTCTGCTTCAACTTCTTGAAAGAGTTGCTGGATCTCGAGGGATTTTCTGCCTCAAGCCACTGGTCATCTGTCACGCTAAGATTTATAGTCTGCCAGTTGGACTGAGCCTTCACCCCTGGGTCACAACATACGCTGAAAGAAGAGGGAGGAGGTGACTTATAGCCAGCTTCATGAGCGCCCCCAAGGAATGCTATTGATGCCTAACAGCTTGCACTCAAGCTCTTGACAGAGTCAAGGAAGCGAGAAAATGCCGAGGGCCCGAAAGCCTGAGCTCCACAAATCTTCAACAGGTTGGCTGTATAGGTCCTCGAAGGATTCACCTGCCAGCTTCAGACTAAAGTCTGTTCCTCTTCAAGCAGGCACAGCAGTTTGCTTAATCCGCGTAGGCACAACAGTTGCTTGAGCCATGTAAAAAACATGAATGACCAAAAAAAACCCTAAAAACAATGCAAAATAAAGAAATAAAAGGAGCAGATCACTGCAACACTTTCATGTTCGCCTGCAAAGGGAAGATCTGAAATGGGCAGCAGAGACCAGAGAGAAGGAGGAGGAGTCGAAAAGCTGTGATTAACATCTTCTGCAGAATGTTCACGAGCAGACAAAGACAACCCTATATGTTCAGCATACCATCCCTATTGTACTGGAAATTAAGTTTTACAGATAAACCTCCTCCTCTCTCCTCCTGCTGCTTCTTTGGCTGTCAACACTGTAACCAGTCTTCTCTTTCTAAGATTTGGTTATCACTGAAGACTGATGGGGTCATGATCATCCTGGGCTTCAGTAGCTGAAGATGATGGTTAAGAGAGCATGGAAAAAAAATTCAAATTCCAAGAGGCATCCCATACCCTTTTCAGCAAATTCTAATAGGTGTAGCCACCACGGATTTTAAAAGTCCTATGTACTCCTTCTCTTGAAAGCATATTGTAGAAAGTGTGTGTGTGTGTGTGTGTGGGGGGGGGGGGGGGGTCTTAACACCATGCATGTGGCTCACTGGTTCAGTAGTAACAGGATAAAAAGAGTACCAATACTCAAAACCAATGCAATATAATTTCCTCCCCTTAGAAATAATCAACAATATATGAGCAAAAGATCTGGATGCGCCAAGAAGCTGTTACCCAAGATTCATAGTCTTTATTTCACTTTTCACGTATTTTGAAATTTAAGAAGTTACCTATGATTTTCTTGAGATCTCTCAATTGTGGTTTGTCTTGGGCTCTGATAGCTGAAAACATCAACAAGGTTCCCAAAGCATGACAAGTATGGGCTGGTGGTGATGTACTGCAGTTTTATCTGGGTAGTTAGATTTGTAGTAACTCTATTTTTATTTATTCTTTTTTATTTATTCTTCTACTTGTGCCTGCTCCTAGACTTACTATTTTTTGGGGTTTCATTTCTTTAATGGATGATTTCAAGGAAATGGTCCAGTAGCCAACCAAGAAAAAACAGAACTACTTCTCATAAACAAATGGGGAGGAAACAACCCTGACTTCCAAATAATACTAAACGGCAATACCATAGAACCATCTAAGAATGGGGTGAGAAACCTAGGTGTATGGCTGAATCCAAACCTAGACATGACACCACAGATCCAATGCATTGTCAAAAATGCTTATGGCTAACTATACTTGGTTAGAGGAATAAAACCCTACCTCTCCCACCAAGAAATGTCCAACGTAGTATCCCTGGTACTCACAATCTTTGACTACTGCAATGCAACCCTGCTGGGTTTACTGAAATACATGATCAGACAGATCCAAACAGTACAAAATGCCACAGCTAGATTTTTGCTAGGTAAATCAAGATAGACAAGTGCTACTCTACACTGACTCCCGTTTGAGAGCGGGGTGAAATTCAAAATCTTATTGTTGATGCACAAAACTGTTCACCTCTCAGAACTGCAATACCTAGCAGCCAGACTACAACACACTCGAGCCAAAAGTCCTTACTACATATAACCTCCTTCAAAAGATATCAAATACAAAATCACTAGGGCAATAATGTTCTCAGTATTGGCCCCAATGTGGTGGAATGCCCTACTGAAGGAATTAAAGCTAGAAGAAGGACACCAGAAAATTCAAGAAAGGTATAAAAACTATCCTTTTCTCAGACTACTTCAACTGAAATTATGAAGTTGACAGAGAGGAAACTAATAACACTTTCAGGGATGCGTGTAAATAAATTATATTTGGTTGAAATGGCCAACCTCTTTAGGAGGTGTGTAAATGTGGAGGGGCATAATCGAAAGGAATGTCTAAGTCCGTTTTCGTCCAAATCACAAGTCATCCAAAGTAAAAAAATAGCTTAGGACACATTTTCGAAAAATACGTCCAAATTTTTTTCGTTTTGAAAATCGTCTAACTATACGTCCTGCTGATCTGATCGTCCAAGCTGCTAAATCGTCCATCTTTATACCACATTTTCATCCAACTTTTTGTCCAAGTCAAAAACGCCTAGAACAAGCCTTGTTGGACGTGGGAGGGGTCTGCAAAGTGATGGACTGAACACCCAGACATGGCACCTAAATAGTGGGGTACCTTACAGGGCACTGCTGTGAACTTCATACAAAAAAGGTGCCATTTCTTCATCTCACTACAGCTCCCTTATAGGGCATGGTGAGCCCTCCAAACCACCTCCAGAATTCACTAGACCCACTTATCTACCACCCCAATGGCCCTTATGGCTGCAGGAGTCACTTATATGCTAGTAAAAAAGGGTTTTGGAGGTGTATAGGGGAGTGCACATGTTTCAATATCAATGCAGTGATTACAGGGGCTTATGGGCATGGGTCCTCCTCTCTATGGGTCCGTAACCCTCCCCCAAGATGGTTTAAGATGCCTCTGTGCAGCACGACTAGGCTTTCCTATGCAGGCTGCTAGGTGATGATGTTCTGGATGCACAATTTTCAAGTTGTGATTAATATTTTTAAGGGGGTGGGGGGACGGTGATCACTGGGGTAGTGTGTGGGGGGGTCTGTATTATGTGTTTGCAGTGTTTATTTGGTCACTTTAGGTGGGTTTTTTGTGACTTAGACCATGTTTTAAATGGTCTAAGTCACAACGTCCAAATTCCATCGATCCTGTGCTGTATAACTTTCGGTTATACATGCAGTACGACTAAGTCTAAGCCTGCCCACATCTCGCCCAAATACCGCCCTCGATACTCCTCCTGCCACACTACGTTTAGCTATGGTCGTTCAGTGGCACTATAGAGGCCCAGGTCATCTATAAATTCGTCCAAAACCCGGTTTTATTATCGGCACTTGGACGTTTTTGACTGATGATCGTTCAGGTGCTGACTTTGGCCGGTTTTTGGACGTTTTTCTCTTTCGATTATGTATTTAGCTGCAATAGTAAACATAGTATTATATGTGTATATACATAGGACAATTGATTTGGTATAAACATGTGTATATAAGTAGGATGATTGATGTGCCAGTAACATACATAGGATGATTAATTTTGGCATAATCATGTTAGTATTAATAACTCTGTATTGTAACACTGCCATAGAGCTCCATGTATTTCAGTTTAGAGCCCATGCATTCTAACATCTGTACAGAAGCTCTTTGTAACTCTGTATAGTAAACGGTATAAAAAAAGGGAAAAAGTTTAAATAAATCAATAAATCTCTACAGAAGCTCATGTAGCATAACATAGCTTTTAATTTGTTAAAATGTCATGCTGCTGATTACAGGTGTATGTAAGTTGTTTTTCTTGTTATCAAGACATCATTAATTGTTAATGTTAAAATCAAATTCAAGCAATAAAAATAAGAGGAGTACAGTGGAACCTTGGTTTACGCATTTAATAAATATATCTATTGAATATTTAATAACATCGCATAAGCTGCTACATTTTACCAATGTGAGTTTTTACTTAGGCCCCTGCTAGCCACGGTTCTGTAAACGGTGCCTAAGTGTGATTTTTTTAGGCACTGGCCAATTTAGGGGCCATTTGTTTAGCTACCCTACCCTAAGGACCTGCCATTACAAAAGATATCTAAATAGAACTCTTGCCTTCCAAGCAGGTCATCACAATAACTGGCTGGCCCACCTCATCTCACGCACTTCATCCTACTTAAACTTCAGGAAGCTACTAAAAACTAATCTTTTCACCCGATTCATACCCTAAGACCCTATGCTCACCCTGGCCCCTTCTATCTCTCTTTGTCCTTTACGCAGATTGTCTTGACCTTCTTCCCTGTACCATTTCATTGCCATAATTGTACCCATCTTTCTTTCTGTTTGTAATATTTTTTCTCTCTGTTGTACCATTTTTTTCTCTGCCACCTAATTTTCTCTGATTGTAACATTGTACCATTTTCGCTGATTGTCCAGCCCTTCTTCGTTGTAAACCGCCTAGAACTACTATGGCTTTGGCGGTATATAAGAAATAAAATTATTATTATTATTTACGAGCATAATTCGTTCCAGAAGCATTCTCGTAAAACAAATTGCTCGTTTATCAAAGCAAGTTTCCCCATAGAAGTAAGGGAAACTCGCTTGATTTGTTCCCTCACTGCTCCACCCCCCCAAGAGAACCGGCATCGCTCCCTCCCCGCTCGCGACGCCCCCCCCCCCGTGCAAACTGGCATCCTCTGCCTACCCAAACAGAAGCCTTACCCCATCTGGCACTGGCACGCAACCCACAGGACATGCCGGTGAACGAAGATCCTTCCTGTTGCCTGGGCCTTGAGCATCTGCGCATGCTCAAGGCCTTCTGGCTCTCTCTCTCTCTGAGATTCTTCTTTTCTGAAGGGATAACATTGGTCAATTCCAACCATTATCTTTCTGAGTTGAACTCATCATCCTTCCAAAGCAATTCCTTTCTTCGGTATCTTTAATTCAAATAGCATTGCCAAACTGACAGAAGAAATGCAGTGTTCACTATATAACAAAAGTTAAGTTTTTGATTATCACTGTCCAATTGTCAAAAACCTTTGGGTATGTCCATTTCACATATATAAATATTCACCTTTTGTGTGTTTGTCCTCACATGCTATTCGCATCCTGAACAGCTATCCAGCAATATATTTTCACATATGAAATCCTAACAAGCAACCATGTGACTCATAGAGAATGCTGCTGTTCCATTAATTTTGATAAATGTTTTTACACTAATCATTTTCTCCGATACCATTCTTTCATGTATGTTTGAGGTTGTCCACTCTCTTTTATTCTGTCATACAGTGAGTATGAGAGACCAAGGTGTTTGCCATAGTTGAATGTTTATTAAAATGACACTTCCAGCTGGCTTTTTTCAAGCTTGGATAAATATGCTCACTACCTCCTTCTGCAGCTTCTTACAAGTTCCTTACATATTCCTGATTCTGGGGTCTTTATGTTGCTTTGATCAACCAATCCATTTATTTTGAGGAACCCCCACCCCAATGCTTCTGAAGTAGCTACAAGGTAACTGAAAAAGGTTTTGCAATGTCTGGCTAAAAATAGGCTGACAGAGGGAAATGTGGGATGGGCATGACAGCCTGTGCAAAGTCAGTTGCTATGGCAACCCACCAACCATTTAGAGGCTGTGTCAGCCAAGAATCTGATAACTTTGGGATGGTATGTTAATAAGAGGGTGCTCATTATGACTGATTATAACATTTGCACATCCAGTCTCAAAAGTTGAAAAAGTAGGAGAATTAGAGTTCACTATGCACGAGAGTCAGTGGACAGGGCATAGGCAGTAGAGGTGTGAATGGGGACATATTCTGGTCCCTTATTCACTCAAAAACAAGCCCCACACGGACAAACGATACACACACCCAGCAACACTACAAGGCGAAACTTTTGGCCTTTTTAAGAGCCGGGGTGAAGAGTCTCTCTGCGCCAGTTTTGATCGATGAAGTGGTGAGGATGTTTGAGGAGTATGGTGGGTCTGGAATATCTGGATGTGAAGCAATGATATGAGCACCCCTGACGCAGCCATTTGATGCGAAACGGAGGGTTTCCCGATGGGTGTAAGGACTGCCTGGCCTGGATTTGGAGGCCATTAGCAGCTAAGTTATTTTTTCTTGCTTTTGCTATGGATGTTATGAGCTGGACTATACTGCCTTTTGTTACATTCACCCACTGACTTTCATCTGTGTTAGGTGTGCTGTTTGATACCACCTGGCAGGCTACTTTAGTTGCCCTGTTTTCTTGGATTATTTTTCAGCATTTACACATAAACAGCTTTTGTAGGAGTGGAGTTTTTTTGGCCAGATGAAACTGAACTGAGGCCTTTTTCTCCACTTCTTTTCTTTTTCCTTTTTCCCTTTCTCTTTGGGGGAGTGTGAATGTTGTGGGTTGTAAGTAAGGCCTTGTAGTGTTGCTGGGTGTGTGTATCGTTTGTCCGTGTGGGGCTTGTTTTTGAGTGAATAAGGGACAAATTTTTCCCCATATCATTCTCTAATCTGCCCCATAAAAAAATAAAGAAGAAAAAAGCACCCACTCCGATGATGGTCCCTCCCTCCCGCCGGCATGACGATTGGCAGGAGGGATGCCTACTCCCTCCTGCTGCCAGCCCCTGCCCTTCCGAACTCCTGACATCCCCAAAACTAACACCCCCCCAATTGAAGATTGGCAAGAAGGATGCCCACTCCCTCCTTCTGTGGCAACTTCCTCCCCTGACCTTAATCCCCTCCCGCCAAGCAACCCTCCTACAGACCCCTCCCCTCCCCTGCTTCTCTTCATTAAAAAAAAAAAATTGACAGCAGGGATGCCCACTCCCTCCTGCCACCGGATGCCCCTCCAAACCTCCCCCTTACCCTTCCCACATACCCCGAACCTCACCTGTACCCAGTCCCTCCTGCTCTGCAGGTCACCACTGCAAAATGGAGGTGACATATGCATCTGAGCCAATCAGGCCCTTAGGCTCCTCCCAATTTATCCCAGGATGCACAGGGAAGACCCATCATTTTGCAGTGGTGCCTGCGGAGTAGAAGGGACTGGGCATCCCTCCTGCTGTCATCAAATTACAAGGTACAGGGAGGTTTGGGGATGTGTGGATGGTTCTTGGGAGCATGGACATCCCTCCTTCCAATTTTTTTATTTTTATTTTTTTTACGATGGGGAACAGGGAAGGGGAGGGGTCCTGGCATAGGGGGGCATCCAGTAGCAGGAGGGAGTGAACATCCCTCTTGCCAACTTTGGCTGACAGGGGGGGTTTCGCGGTAGTAGGAGGGAATGGGCATCCCTTCTGCCTCTCTGGGTGCGTCGCTGTCACAGGGGCAGTTGTCATCATCTGGGGTGCGGTAGTTCAGCTCACTTATTTTTTAAAAGTGGTAGATATTGTGCGTATGTAACACATGTACAGCATCTGTGCCCATTAAAAAAAAGGTAAGGCATGTTATAAATATATTAATTTCAGGGTTGAACTATTGGTAAGACAGGTAAGCAACTGATCTTGACCAGTTGCTTTTTTGGATCGCTTTTTTTGTGCATCAAGAAGTCATGTTAGAACATCAATTGCTCTGCTAGTTTACATGGCATTTCATTATTAATGACCTTATTTGCATGGCTGGATTGGAGAATGAGTGATCTTGCACAAAACCACATGGTGAACCTTTTTGTTCATTGGGTCTACAAATCCGATTGTCACTAAATCAGTCAAAACCGGTTTAACGACAATCGTTAGATGATCGCTGACTTTGCCAGATACAGTACTTGTGAAGTAATACTAAATCCTTTAATGAAGCTTCTCAGAGCTTTTGTGGCAAACCCTTAACAGCACCACCACTGCATACACAAATACCAACATGTGGGAAGCCTCTACTTGTCTCTGGGATTGGTAGCATGGAATGTTGCTACTCTTTGGGTTGGTCAATGTTGAAAGCAGAATACTGGGCTAGATGGAACATTGGGCTATTCTTATTAGAGAATGACAGGGGGACAAATTTTCCAATCCCAGCAAGCTCTTTTCCTATACCTGCCCCATTCCTGCAAGCTCTGTCCTCATAAGAATATAAGCAGTGCCTCTGCTGGGTCAGACCAGAGGTCCATCCAGCAGTCCGCTCACGCGGCGGCCCATCAGAACATAAGAACATAAGAACATAAGCAATGCCTCTGCTGGGTCAGACCTGAGGTCCATCATGCCCAGCAGTCCGCTCACGCGGCGGCCCAACAGGTCCAGGACCTGTGCGGAAATCCTCTATTTATACCCCTCTATCCTCTTTTCCAGCAGGAAACCGTCCAATCCTTTCTTAAATCCCAGTACCGTACTCTGCCCTATTACATTCTCTGGAAGCGCATTCCAGGTGTCCACCACACGTTGGGTAAAGAAGAACTTCCTAGCATTTGTTTTGAATCTGTCCCCTTTCAGCTTTTCCAGATGCCCTCTTGTTCTTTTATTTTTTGAAAGTGTGAAGAATCTGTCCCTCTCTACTCTCTCTATGCCCTTCATGATCTTATAAGTCTCTATCATATCCCCTCTAAGTCTCCTCTTCTCCAGGGAAAAGAGACCCAGTTTCTCCAATCTCTCAGCATATGGAAGGTTTTCCATCCCTTTTATCAGACGCGTCGCTTTCCTCTGAACCCTCTCGAGTATCGCCATATCCTTCTTAAGGTACGGCGACCAATATTGGACGCAGTATTCCAGATGCGGGCGCACCATCGCCCGATACAACGGCAGGATAACTTCTTTCGTCCTGGTTGTAATACCCTTCTTGATTATACCTAGCATTCTATTCGCTCTCTTAGCGGCCGCTGCGCACTGTGCCGTCGGCTTCATTGTCATGTCCACCATTACCCCTAAGTCCCTTTCCTGGGTACTCTCATTCAATAACATCCCTCCCATCGTATAGTTGTACCTCAGGTTTCTGCTTCCCACATGCAGTACTTTACATTTCTCAACGTTGAACTTCATCTGCCATCTCGTCGCCCATTCCCCTAGTTTATTCAGGTCCCTTTGCAATTCTTCGCAGTCCTCTTTAGTCCGAGCTCCACTGAATAGTTTGGTGTCATCTGCAAATTTTATTATCTCACACGTCGTCCCTATTTCTAGATCATTTATGAATATATTAAATAGTAGTGGCCCGAGCACCGAGCCCTGCGGAACACCACTCGTGACCCTCTTCCAGTCCGAGTAGTGGCCCTTCACCCCTACCCTCTGTTTCCTACCCGCCAACCAGTTTCTGATCCATCTATGCACATCTCCGTCCACCCCATGGTTCTTCAGTTTCCGGAGTAGACGCTCGTGAGGCACCTTGTCAAAGGCTTTTTGGAAATCTGTATAGTAATCTGTATAGTAATCCTCTATCTATACCCTTCAGGAAATTATCTAATCCCTTCTTGAACCCCAAAACCGTACTCTGTGCTATCACATCCTCTGGAAGCGCATTCCAGGCATCCACCACCCTTTGGGTGAAGAAGAACTTCCTAGCATTGGTTCTGAATCTGTCCCCTCTCAATTTTTCCAAATGCCCTCTCTTTCTTGTAGTATTCGAAAGTTTGAAGAATCTGTCCCTCTCCACTTTCTCTATGCCCTTCATGATCTTGTAAATCTCTATCATGTCCCCTCTAAGCCTCCTCTTTTCTAGGGAAAAGAACCCCAATTTCTCTACTCTTTCAGCATATGAAAGGTTTTCCATACCTTTTATCAATCGTGTCGCTCTTTTCCGTACCCTCTCGAGTATCGCCATATCCTTTTTAAGGTACGGCGACCAATATTGGACGCAGTACTCCAGATGCAGGTGCACCATCACCCGATACAACGGCAGGATAAGTTCTTTCATTCTGGTTGTAATACCTTTCTTGATAATACCTAGCATTCTATTCGCCTTCTTAGAGGCCGCTGCGCACTGTGCCGACGGCTTCATTGTCTCGTCCACTATTACCCCCAAGTCCTTTTTCTTGGGTACTTTCACCCATTACCAGCCCTCCCATCGTATAGCTGTACTTCGGGTTTCTGTTTCCTACATGCAAGACTTTACATTTCTCTACATTAAACTTCATCTGCCATCTCGTAGCCCACTCTTCTAGTATGTTCAGGTCCCTTTGTAAATCTTCACAGTCCTCTTTAGTCCCAACTCCACTAAATAGTTTGGTGTCGTCTGCGAATTTTATTACTTCGCACTTCGTCCCTTAAACACTTTAAAATCATAAGTGTTCGAAGCTTGTGTGGTTATAGCAGAGGTTACAGGAATGGGGCAGGGATAGAGACAGTGATAAAAACTCATGGGGATGGGATAGGGAAATTGAGTTCTCTATATACTCATGATAGCAGTGAATACACAGAATTGCAATATGTTTTTTACTGGAAAAGCCAGACAAGTCACAAAAAGTACATACCAACAGAATCTCTCAAAGAACACAAACCAACCCCTCACCTACAGAATAAAGGACCAAAAATTAGAATGAGGAACCACTAAGAAATAACATTCTCAATAAGCAAAACAGCACAAAGAAAAATAATAAAAGTATTATGTACTGTAGAGAGCAAAATGCAAGATCACTTTTCACCCCCAAATAAATTATCTGGATACTCATTAAATGTTAAAAACAAATTTTGGGTAACCAGCAACAGTGCATAAATATATCCTGCAACGATGTGCTATGTAAGTTAAGCGGGTATCTGCCGAACAGCATATATGTAACAAAAATAAAGTACCTCTTGTCCACATTCTGAATCCCCAGTAAATCAGGGGAAGGGTAGGGGATCACAACATTAACCCCTCCCTCGTTAGCACTAACCCCAATAAATGAAGGGAAACAGGTAAATTTGGAATCCAAGAACTCCCAGATCCAGTTTAAATCAACTTATATCTAGAGAATCAGGCTTTTACCAAGTCCACTGGATCTTATGCAGCCTCGGTCTGCTTACCCTACTCAGGAACACTGACAATGTTTTCTTTCATATTAAAGCTGAATCCAGCTTTACTGCTAAGAATCAGCTTGCCTGCGGCTGTTCTAAGGTAGCCCAGGGCAGAATCCAGAGGAGGCCTCTGAATCCGTCTTTAATGTGAAGAACAAAAATGTCGATATTCCTGAGCAGGAAAAGCTAGGGCACAGCAGGGCCCGGCCATGGCAGCAGAGCATCCAGGGACACTGCTGAGCGAAGGATATGGGGCTGTAACTGGCTGGAGGGAAAAAAAACCCTGGATTCTCTGGATTTAAGATGGTTTAGACTGCATTAACCTGTCCCTAAATTCAGCACCCAATAGCTGAGGTGGTTTGCATTGGAGCCCTGAGCAGAGACACAAGTGTAATAAAAAAAAATAAAAAAGATGGCAGCAAGATTAAGAAATTGTTCTTTTTGTTGGCATTTCCTCTGCCCTTTCCTAGCACTCACATCAGTGTCATTGTTCCTGTCCTATTTTACTCCCTTCTCCTATCCCAGCATTACTCCTACCCAGCTCCATCTTCTAGCCCAGTATCTCTCCTGTCCCCCCCCCCCCCCCCACATCCTGGAATCAACCACTGCCCTTCTTAATTCCCCCTTGACCTTCTCTCTCAGCGATTTCTCAGAACCCTCCATAGATGAGTGGCCTTCCCTAGCATCTCCAGGAACAGGAGATGGGTTAGGTCTGCCTGGGCTCAACGATAAATCATTGTCCATGCTGGGCTTATCCCAAAGCCCAGCAGCAGATGCACCCGATATCACTGGAGAGACTATATAGGCTGTAATTAGTCTGATGCGGTGATGAAATCACAGGATCGGCTAGAGGGTTAACCCTCCGTTTCCCTCTCCTTTTGGGCATTGATAAGGTAAAATTCTCCAAGGTAATTCACTAAAGAAAAATCCCTAAGAGCGGGAGCCTTCATCTATATAACTTGCTCAGTCGCCATCTTGCCTTCCCC
The DNA here is from genome assembly GCF_902459505.1 of Geotrypetes seraphini. Lineage (NCBI taxonomy): Eukaryota > Metazoa > Chordata > Amphibia > Gymnophiona > Dermophiidae > Geotrypetes > Geotrypetes seraphini. The sequence continues at coordinate 236,485,019 of NC_047085.1, read as the reverse complement.
AATGCCCCCATTTTCACTGGTATGTCAACATGTACATCAACTCTGGTATTTGTTGGTAGAGAATGTGGTGACAGCAGTTAGTGTAGCAGGCATTAAAATACAGATTCCATAAGATATGGCCCTGAGCTATGATTATGATGCATTTGGGGAAACCACTGGTTATGGCTTGAATAAGTAGCATGATATCTGTTCTGCTGCTTGGGTTATGGGCAGGTACCTATGACATGGATTGCCAACTATTGGAAACAGGATATTGGGCTGGAAGGATGGTCAGTCTGTCCTACTCTGGCTACTCTTTTGTCCTTGGCCCTCAATGTAGAGGCTAGTGCTGCTTAAGCTGCCCCTATAGCAGGTCCACCGTTTGTACTATGATCAGGGTTTGTGCTCTGAGCTCCTGCAGCAAGTCTCTGTGCATAAGGGAGTCCTAAGAATTGTGTTCAATTCTGGTCTCCTTATCTCAAGAAAGATATAGTGGCGCTAGAAAAGGTTCAAAGAAGAGTGACCAAGATGGTTAAGGGGATGGAACTCCTCTCGTATGAGGAAAGACTAAAACGGTTAGGGTTCTTCAGCTTGGAAAAGAGACAGTTGAGGGGAGATATGATTGAAGTCTATAAAATCCTGAGTGGAGTAGAATGGGTACAATTGGATCGATTTTTCACTCCGTCAAAAATTACAAAGACTAAGGGACATTCGATGAAGTTACAGGGAAATACTTTTTAAAACCAATAGGAGGAATTTTTTTTCACTCAAAGAATAGTTAAGCCCTGGAATGCATTGCCAGAGGATGAGGTAAGAGTGGATAGCGTAGCTAGTTTTAAGAAAGGTTTGGACAAGTTTCTGGAGGAAAAGTCCATAGCCTGTTATTGAGAAAGACACGGGGGAAGCCACTGCTTGCCCTGTATCGGTAGCATGGAATATTGCTACAGCTTGGGTTTCGGCCAGATACTAGTGACCTGGATTGGCCACCGTGAGAATGGGCTTGATGGACCATTGGTCTGACCCAGTAAGGCTATTCTTATGTTCTTAAGTGAGCTGTTCCCAACATTGCTATGACTTTGTTGGCATGGGGCAAGAGGGGAAGGGAAGAGAGCTTACATCAGTAGGGCTCTCATGTTAGCAGAGCAACAGTGGGACGGGGGGGGGGAGGGGCAGGATATTTGAGCTTCTAATGCCTTATTCTGTGGATTGTGCTTTGCACAGTGGTGTTTTTTCTTTTATTAGGACATGAGCAGCTCTGTGTATTGTAGCCCCATACCCTGCCTGTGTCTGGTGCTTACATATTCCTGTTTCTGTACTTTGGAGGGGTCCAGTTTCACACTGCTGTGGATGGCTTTCCAGGCCCTCCAAATGGACATTCTCCAATTTGTCCTACTTCCTCTCTCCATCTTTCTTACTCTCACATTCTTTTCACCCTCTCTGTTTCTTTGCTACTTCCACTATGTCTCCTTCTCTCTTTATCTCCTCACTATATATTGACATCATCGCTAAAGTTCTCCATACACAATAACACTGCAGGCATTCCATGGTATATTTTTGATGTATGGCAACATTTATCAGCGGACAGTAATATCATCTGTAAATGCCAGTTTCCCAGATGTTTATCTCAGCAATTGTTGAAAAATGTCATATGTTTTAGGTGTTTGATTATCGCTGTTAGTTTTGATTGTGTTCCGAGCGATGTCTAACCTTGAATTTAGACATCATATCAAAATTGCCCTTTATGTTAGTTAAAAAAAATAAAGAAAAAAAAATACTAAAGAATAAAACCCAGGAACAAAAAAAGAAACCACTTAGTAGTTAAAAGGACAGAGATATATATTGTGGCTACTGCCAATGTGTCCTCGTGAACTCTCACTAGCAGGCCACTGTATTTTCCAAAATCTTGAGTACAGACAGGTCAAAGTTTATCAAGGATTTGTTGTTCTTATTATTACTGTTATCAGAATGCACCATCAGTCGAACAATGGATGTGGAGGGGGGAGGAGTTAAGATGGCGTCTCGCCGGTAGCCACGCTGAGAAAGGCTACTGTTTGGAACTTATTTTCCTCTTGCTGTATAGCGCTGAACTAATATCAACATGGGTAAGAGAAAGGGGAAAATAAGGACCTACCCCTCCAAGTCCTCTCCACTTCCCCTTTCCACCATGGAGAGATTTGTAATCCGAACAGCGTATATCCCCGGAGTGGGTGCTGGCGAAGGGGCGGCCTTACCCAAGCTCAATGTCACTCTGAGCCCGGAGGAGCGACTTCCACCCTCTGACCCAGGCATGGTGACGCTGCCGGAACAAGCATTGAACCTGCAGGCTGTGACTAGCGCTGCGGATTATTCAACAGAGGAGGGTAGTATCCGGAGCATAAGAGGAGAAACCAGAGAGCTGGGAGACAATATGGGAGCGAGTTCTGAGCTCCACCTGGTTATTGAAGGTGCTGTAGGAGGTGTAGAGGAGATGCACGGAGAGAGCTCCAGGTCTGAAAAATTTGATCAGCGGCAGGATATTGGTGAGCAGCAAATTACACCACTGGTTAAACCTCCCCATGTTACTTTAGCTTCTATCTGGGATGCTGTAGCTCGCTTGGAGAAGATTTTCATGGGAAATAAGGTTTTGGTGGACAATTCTTTGCAAGACTGTAAAACACGTATTGTCATCCAGGAGGCAAAGAATTTTGAGCTCAAAAAAAAAGGAGAGGAAGTTCAACAAAGTCTTAAAGACTCAAAATCTAATACCCTGATCTATGGACAAGGTATGCCTGGACTGAGGAATAAAATGGAGAAAATGGAGAATTATACCCGTAGGTTGAATCTGCGTTTTATCAATTTTCCTCAATCCAGGGCTGTAGCCCCCATTGAACTGCTTAAGAAATATCTGATGGAAGTTCTGGGGGTACCAAAGGAAACTGTGCCTCCATTTTCTCGAGTCTATTCTATGCCAGGGAAGAAACGGCAAACTTCTTCCCAAGGAGAACTATCGATGGATAGTTTAAATATAACACAATTATTAGAAACATCTTTGGAAGAAGAGTGTATAAGAGCAACACTCCTAGTTACATTTGTTTTTTGAATCTGACAAGGACTGGGTGATGAGAATGTTTTTTCGTAACTCTGATAAATTGTTTTTGGGAGGTAAAGTTTGGGTTTTCCCTGATGTCTGTGTAGACACACAGGAGAAAAGGAAGTAATTTCTGACTCTACGCCCTCAGGTGTTAGCCCTGGGTGTTCATTTCTTTTTGCGTTTTCCTTGTAAATGTTTAATATTGTATGAGTCAAATAGGTATCTTTTCTTTGATCCCAAACAATTGGAGGCTCTTCTTGAGAATAAGCGTAAAATACAGGTACAGGTGTCGGGTCAAGGGGAAAGAATATAATAATTATTAGAAATGGAAGATTGTATTAGTTTATTTCCGGTGAGACGTTGTCATTATTGATTTATTTAAGTTTTGTGTCTTTTTTTTTCTGAAATGTGCCTCTTTTTCCTTATCCTCTCCCTATCTTTAATTGAGGACTTATAGAGAAAGTTGCTATGAATATGTTTGCTTGCTAGATTTCAAATGGAAATATTATTTTGTGGATTGTTTTTGTATTTAGCAATATGTTTTCTATTTCTTAATGCATTTTTATGTTGTATGTTCATTTAAAATTGCATAAATAAATAATTTAAAAAAAAGAATGCACCATCAGTCAATCAACATTGCACAGCAGGATTTTCCCCATTTTTACATTGGGTTTTTCAGTTCCAAAACAAAAACATGCTTTATTTAAATTCAAAAAGAAAAAAAACAAACAAACAACAAAACACTCCAGCAATAAGTCCAAACCACAGCTCCCCTTCATTCACCTTCCTTGGTTTAGGAAGCTGTGCAGTTCATTAGCAAACTCAATAATTCATTCTGTTATGCACACTTTATCTCAATAACAAACTTCATCATTATAGGTGGTTTCAGTTGAAGCAGGCCATTCAGAGTGGGTTCCCTGACTGGCGTAATTTAAAAAATCATTATACCTTGCAGGTCCTATGTTTCCAGATAGATTTTTTAGGGCATCAGGCCGCCAGGTGGTATAAATTGTTATCTGAATTCCTGAACAAAAAAACCAAAATCCAGTCTTAGAGAAATTTGGAGCATCGAGATACAGCAGTATATTTTTGTGTCTTGATGGCCACGTATTTGGACTTGGAGGATGAGATGTACAGCATCAGCATCTATGAGACAAACTTGGTTTTTCTTGTTACACAGATCTTTTTGGACCCCTGTTAGGTTACAAAAGTTCTAATCTAATAGATGCTGGCACTGTCATCTAGGCATTGGGACATTGGATCATCTGTTGTTTTATTGTCCTTTGATACTCAACTTTTGGAAGTCAATATGGAGACAGATTAACCCCATATTGGAACCGACAATCCCATTGACTTACGAGGTAATTATATGTGGAACACATGGATCGTTATAAATGCTGGCTTTTTCTGATTATGACTGGGAGAGCTATACAGATAATAACTCGAAATTGGAAAAACTGTGATCGTCTTAATTTTTCCTTATGTTTAAGCTACAGGTATGAAAAGATGAATGCCGATATTTTTGAGCATTCTAAGATATTTAACTTAGTTTGAGGTCCATTAACATCTTTTGTACAATTGTTATAGTTTGTTTAGCCTTCTTTTACTGATGTAATTCAGACACATCCGGGGTGGGGGGGGGATGTATCTTTAGGGTGATCCTTAAGGTAATTGTGGGGGCGAGGGCATATATTGTTGTACTAATACTGATTGTATTTAAGTGCTTATTTATTATTACTGATGTGAATATTGTGTTGCACTTTTTGTTAGTAATAAAAATTAGTAAAGAATTAAAAAAAAAAAACCCAAAAAAACCCATCACAGTTCAAAAGGAAAACTTTTCTCCAAACAGGGTGAAGCTTCCAGTAGCCTAATACTCTCTGCGGTCTAGCCAGCATGGTGAAGCAGAAGGAAAAAATAAAACCACCAGAAGAAAACACAATGTAAGTTTCATTGTTGCCTTTAAGCTGCAGCCTGCATTGCTCAGACACACTCCATAAGTTCAGGCTCCATTTCAGCCTTGCATTCACTGGGTTCCTGCTGCATTGGCTTCCCTTGGAAGTTCAGGTCACAAACCAGCAGTTTCCTCAGGTAGCTCTTCCTTTACTACATCAGGAGGGATGTTGGAAGTAGGTGTGCTAGCTAACTCCTCCCCTTCTGAAACCTCTGAGTTGAATTTAAGTTCCCGGCTTCTAAGGGCATGCCCTGACTCACCCAACCTCCTTTATTCACCAGATGTCAGGTGTTTCAGAGTTACCCCTTGTGTTTTTCAGTGTTTGTAAAAGGCAACTTTCCCCTCTCCCACCTGATTTCTCCTGAGTCAGGGAAAGCCTTACTCTGGAGCTTTGGTCCAGCATAGCTTCTCTCTTTTCTATCCCTTCCCCCAACCTTGTTCCTATTGGGGCTCAGGACACTAGCAGGCTTCTCAAGCCAAGGAATATAAGCTGGTTTATCTCCTAACATAGGAGCTACAGAATGACACATGGGACAAATTTTTCCCCGTCCCCACGGGAACTCATTCTCCCGTCCCCACCAGTTATTTTTCTGCGCCACACACTGCCTCATTCCCTGAAGCTCTGTCCTCATCTGCACAAGCCTCAAACACTTTAAAACCATAAGTGTTTGAGGCTTGTTCAGTTAAGGCAGAGCTAGCAGGAATCACAGAGGAAGGGGGCTTGGGGGTTAGTATATCAGTTGAGAGAGGTGTTCTTTTTTTATATTTAGTGGATGTTTAGGGATTTGGGCATTTATTACTATTCTGAAAATCTTTAAAAGTGATCTGTTCTATGCATCTGTACAATGTTTTAGCCTATGTTGTATAGTAGATGTATACTTGATATACAGAAATAGTATGTTGTTGACATGATTAGTGTGTATTTCAGTTGTGCTGTTTTATTTTTCAATAAAGACCCTTACAGATATAAAGAACTGAATTTGTAGCAGTATGGAAATTATATGCACTGTATGTGTCTATGTATTTCCCATGACTATGAGCTATTCAGTTCATTATCAGTGCTGTGGTTTTTCTGCAACCTTAGTAATTAAAGCTGCACTTTTGACTTACTGTTTCAGTTTGGAGCTCTTTGAACCTACTTGAGCTAGGGAGCTTCAAGGGGAATTGTTATACTGTGTTTCCCTGAAAATAAGACACTGTCTTATATTAATTTGGGGCCCAAAAAAGGCACTAGGTCTTATTTTCGGGTAGGTCTTATTTTTTTTCATGTACAATGATCATCTCTCCCTTCCTCTCCTCCACCCCAGTTCTTTCTATTTCCTTTCTCTTCCCCACATATGCAGCATCTTTCCTCCCCTCTCACCCATACCCTTGCGCAGTAACTTTCTATCCCTCCCTCCCATCCCCCTGTGCAGCAGAACCCTTTCAGCTTCTATCCCTCCCTCCCATCCCTTGAGCAGCAGAACCCTTGAAGCTCCTATCCCTCCCTTCCTCCCATCCCCCCCGCAGCGTATCCCCTGGGACTCCGACCTTTTCATCCCTTCCTCCCATCCGAACCCTGACCATGAGACCGAAATACCTGGTAACAAATGGCAGTGTCGGCAGCACAGGCTGCATCGCGGCCTTCTCATGCCTGAGTGTTCCTCTGCCACATCAATGATGTCATCAGCAATGCGGCACACAGAATGCCCAGGTGTGAGAAGGCCGTGATGCAGCCTGTGCTGCTGATGCTGCTGTTTGTTTCCAGGTATTTTGGTCTCACGGTCGAGGTTCGGATGGGAAGGAGAGATTGAAGGGTCAGTGGGGGGGGGGGGGGCGCCGTGCAGGAGAGGGGGATGCGCTGCTGCTGGCAACTAGAGCTTATTTTCGAGGGTAGGGCTTATTTTCGGGGAAACACGATAGTTACTTGAGACAGCAACTACCGTGTTTCCCCGAAAATAAACCCTACCCTCGAAAATAAGCTCTAGTTGCCAGCAGCAGCGCATCCCCCTCTCCTGCACGGCGCCCCCCCCCCCCCCCCCACTGACCCTTCAATCTCTCCTTCCCATCCGAACCTCGACCGTGAGACCAAAATACCTGGAAACAAACAGCAGCATCAGCAGCACAGGCTGCATCACGGCCTTCTCACACCTGGGCATTCTGTGTGCCGCATTGCTGATGACATCATTGATGTGGCAGAGGAACACTCAGGCATGAGAAGGCCGCGATGCAGCCTGTGCTGCCGACACTGCCATTTGTTACCAGGTATTTCGGTCTCATGGTCAGGGTTCGGATGGGAGGAAGGGATGTAACTATCGGAGGCCCATGTCAGGGGACTTCTGATTGTTTTTGGAATCAGATCCTAGTAGAAGCCAAGGTAGCTCTTAGATTTGCTAAAAGAGTGGGCTAGTGGCAGTAGCTACATACACAAAGAAAATTTAAGCTCTGCTTTTGGCACCAAAATTGTCTTTTGGATTCTCTCCTGCCATCTGACCATCTAGTCTGAAGGAGAGCTCCTTCAATTTTCCTATTACCTGAAAGCTGAACACCCGAGAGAAGAATTACAGATTCAGCTTGTCTATACCAGCCAGGTTAGACATTATAGGCACTTGCTACAAGAGCAAGGAATCAGAGGCTGGGGCAAGCTCCAGGTCCGAAACCTAGTGCTGACTTGTATTAGTGAGAAGGTTTGGGGGAACCCTTCTTATTACATCGGAGCTCATTTGAAAAGAGTTTAAGGAGAGCCTCAGGATTTGTACAGCCTACATCTGAGACTGAAGGAAGATAATATTTAATTATAGCATTTATATACCACATAACCTAAGTGGTATACATTCAGGTATACAAGCATTTTTCTCTATCTGTCCTGGCAGTCCCACACAAAAAGGTTCTTGATAATATAAACTCAGAATTGTCCCTGGAAGGCATAATTACTAGAAATTGACTTATTTTGGACATGTGATGAAGGTGAATTCTCTAGAAAAGGAGGTGCTACTCGGAGTGGTCAGTGGTAAAAGGAAGCTGGGGGAGACCAAAGGCTCATTGCCTAGATACCATCAAGAATGACAAGGGAATGAGCATCAAGCATTTGAAAGAAGCCATGGAAAACTTGTAAAGATGGCAAGGACTGGCCTACAGAGTATCCAAGGGTCAGACACAACTGAATGGATAGTAGTAGTATTTTATTATTTGATATTTTGAAATGTGCAGCTGACATCTGAAATAACATCAGCCTACCCTGTGACAAGATTGCGAGTCTTTATTTTATCTTGGTTTTGAGGAAAGGAGTAATGAGAATGGATATCCACTGTATATAAATCGGAACTGGTTGAGCTATGTAACTGTTTAAGCTAATTGCCTCTTTCATCAACTGAGAGAATAAAGTTCAAGGTTTTGGAGTTTAACATCTTGTGTGGCCTACCTTCTTGGAGTGAGTGAGTGGACAGTTTGATGTGTGCTTGCAACAGCCCCTCCCCACCCAGCTTCAAAGTTGGTCCCGACAAATAAATTCTTTGTGTATCCCTTCGGCCACCATCCAGGCAGGGTCTAGGTAACTGTCTAACATCAAGTTTCAAGTTTATTAGGATTTTATATACCACCTATCAAGGTTATCTAAGCAGTTTTTACAATCAGGTACTCAAGCATTTTCCCTATCTGTCCTAGTGAGCTAACATACCTGGGGCTATGGAGGACTGAGTGTCTTGCCCAGGGTTACAAGGAGCAGTGTGGGGTTTGAATCCACAACCCCAGGGTGCTGAGGCTGTAGCTCCAACCATGCGCCACACACTCCTCCATCTCATATCTCACTTAACCAGAGGGCTTACAAATATTTGGTGGGAAGTGGGAAATATTGACACCTTAATTCATGATAATTAGTGATTCTCTCTTTTGGTTTACTGAACTAGTCCTGACTATGTTTTGCTACATTGATAAGGGCTTGTCTCTGAATATGATCATATCGTGTTTCCCTTCAGTCTCTTTTTTCTAAAAAAAAATCTTTATTGATTTTCAAGTAGTAACAGTGCAATACATATGAATCTGAACATATAACAAATCCAGAAAAGCACTTTGAACTTACAAATATTCAAAAGCAATCATTCCCCCCTTAATTAATCCAAAATACAAATGCATATAAACTTCCAATATCCTAGCTTAATTAAAATAGTAGTGCAATCCCACCCTGCATGTGTAAGGAAATCAGACAAAAATTAAAGGGAAATGACAAATATATAGAAGCAATAAAAGATGCCAATGGGCCCCACACCAAGTTAAATACAGTACATTATTATGCCCCAAGATTTCAGCATTCATTTTTTCATATTTGTAGCTTAAGCATAAGTTCCAGGGGGTTTACAAATATTTGGTGGGAAATGGGAAATATCGACATCTTAATTCATGATAATTAGTGATTCTCTCTTTTGGTTTGTCCTGACTATGTTTTGCTACATTGATAAGGGCTTGTCTCTGAATATGATCATATCGTGTTTCCCTTCAGTTTCTTTTATTTCCTTGTTCATCTTTGTAAGCGTACTGAACAGGTTGCAGTGTTCCAGGTGTCTAACTGTAAATTCTATAAACAGAGGAGGAGTTCAGTTTCTAAGTGCTGTTGATCGGGTACTTTTCAAGGTCATAAAAAATTCCCCAGAAGCGGGGGTATGTGTGTGTGTGTTTTTTATATATCTTTATTCATTTTCATTCTAAAAACAGTACCTACAAAAATTGCATAACAAGTTACCTGAAAAAACAGCACTTATATGCATCAGTGAAATACATAAGAATAATTTTCACCCCCCTCCCCCCCTGATTTCAATATATTCAAGACACCCATGCAATAGTACTAACAACTTATAAATATACCAGTCCCTATACATTATCCTTCTCCCTCCCACCCACCCCCCTTCCCTGGATGTAAAAGTGTTTTTTTTAAATGCAAAAGCAGCTATTACTACGTATTGTGTTTGCTCTGTACAGTGTGAACGAATATTGGTTAAAGCTCAATTTCCATAATTGTTTGGTTTCTTTCATCCCAGGATCCCGTTTTAGTTGCTAAGAAACGATGTTCTCTGCACAATATATCCAGTTGAGGTAATGACATAGCTACCTTGAGTGTAACATGGCAACAACGCATGGCACAGTCGCTACTGTGCGAATAATATACAATTTTTATGGCTGTCATGTGTCATAATAAGCCTAAATAAGCATTGTTTATCTGTAGATGTTAAGTCAGCAGGAAGGGTGACAGTTTATTAAAGAGTTATAGTTCCATTACTTCCTTGAGGGGCTCTAATGGAGCAATGGTTCAGATTAATCATGAAATTCTGAGACAGAACTGCAGACTTGCACTATCAAATTGGGGAAAATTCTATATACATAGTAACAAAACATAACGATGCTTAAAAATGGGTGCTGGAAAAAAAAATCTGTACTAATCACTATCTCCCTCCATTCCCCTTATCTTTACGGTCTGTTAGAGTAATAAATTTTCTTTTCAGAGGGGCCCCCGGTGCGGCAACCATTCTCGTAAGCTACTGGTGATTGCCCAGAAGCTTTCCCTCTGCTGTGATCCGCTCTCTCTGACGCAACTTTCTGTTTCCACCTGGGCACCTCGCAGCAGAGGGAAAGCTTCAGGGCAGCTGCTGGCAGCTTGTGAGGATGGTTGCCATGTCGGGGGACCCTTTGAAAAGGAAATTTTTGATTCAAAGATGCAAAGGTAAGGGGAAGGGGGGGGGGATAGACGTAGAAGGGGAAAAGATATCCGGACCGCAGGGCCACGTGAAGCCATTTTAAGTTAGCCAAGGGTTGGGGGGAATGCGGACCTGAGATGGGGGGAGGAGGAGTGGGACTAGAAAAACAAATAATGAAGGGGGAGGGAGAGAGAGAGGGAGAGTTGGTTGGCAATGGAATAGAAGGAAGGATTTTATAGGGGCTTAGGCAGCCGTCGTTTGGGGGGCAGGTTAAGCTCCATGCACTAACACCTGAAGCTTAATAAGGAGTAGACTGTGTGTAGGGAATAACACATTACTCCTCACTCTTTCACTCCCCCTTCTTGTAAGTGGTCATGCACTGTTTTCCCTCTTTCACTTTCTATGGTCTGGTGTCTCTCTCCTTTCTGTCTTCCCGTGGTCCGGCGTCTCTTTACCCTATCCCTTACCTCACTAGCTGCCACTGCAGTTCTATCGCATCAGTTCTTTCAAGGCAACATTGCCTCTTGCCAACCCAGAACCTTTCTTTTGTACAATGCTGCAGAGAGAAAGCTTCTAGATTGTGAAGAGTTGAGGCTGCCTTGAAAGAGCTAATGCTGGGGAACTGCGGTGGCAGTGTGCGGGCTAGGGACAGGGAAAGTAAAAGAGATGCCAGACTATGGGGAGAAGGGAATGGAAAGAGAGAGAAAGACACTAGACTGAATAGTTTGTGGAGTGGGGGGGAATGTTGGACAGAATATGCACTGCCACTGGGGGAGCCTGAGCCAAGAATTTGTGTGTGTGTGTGTGTGTGTGTGGGGGGGGGGGGGCCTGGCTCCCCCCTGACAAGGGGAAACAATGGCAGAGATGTTGAACCCAGGGGAGGCAGGCAGGCCCTGGAAGGGAAGATGCTGGATGGAAGGACAGTTGGGAAGAACAAGAAATATGTTGGAGCAGGGGATGAGAAGGGATAGAAGGAGAAATGTTGAATGAGGTTGGGAGTGGGAAAGATGCTGGATTATGGGGCAAGAGGCGGGAAGAAAATCAGGAAAGAGAGCGAGAGCACTGTTGGACTATGAGAGGGAGAGGAGGTAAGATGATGGACTGGCGCGGGTGGGAACAGAAAGATGGTGGAGGAAAAAGGATAGAGAGACTTCAGGGGAGAGGGACAAGAGATAAGAACGGAGGGAGGGAATATACTGAAAGCAAAATGGAACTTTAGAAGTTAAAAGTTTTCACAAGTAAAAGCGATGCATATACTGTACTTAGCACATCCAAATAATGCACAGTATAAAGTCTGTGGCATGGACCCGACACGGTCCGTGTTTCGGTATGAAACAACCGTCTTCTGGGGTCCTATAAAGATATGTAAGTGTGTAAGTCTATTGGTGAGCATGTAATATATGAAAAGAGTTACATGGTGCTGAAAATTGTGGACTCATGTGGAAGAGACTGAGGGGATTGCAAGGAGATGACTGAGAGGATAATAAGTACAGAAGTAGAAAAGTGGTAATCAGGAGTACTTAGATGAAAGATAGAAGGGAATAGGAGGTTGGGAAATGTGTAAGATGGTAAGTGGGAGAGCTAGGGCATGAGAAATGAAGATGGTTAGTAACTGAAAAGTAAAAAGAAGGACAAGGGTGAAATCTGAGTGAACGAATAGACAGGAAAGTAAAAAAAAAATGGCAGGAAAAGCTAAAAAGGAAAAATCAGTATACTGTATAAAAGGCAGGAATAGTGAGGGAATGAAATTAGACAGGAGAGAGGAGAAAAGACATATAGATAGAAACCACTGGTAAGGGAATTATCAGAAGACACAGGAAAGCAGAAGAGACAAAATGGGACCAACATGATGGAAAAATAAAATGCCCAGAAAAGAAAGGTATCACCTGGAATATATTAGCTTTGGGATATGTGCATCACAGATATTTGTATTATGTTTAGTGACTTACCAGACAGTTAATGGGGGGTGGGGGGGTGGGGTGGGGACAGTGGTCCTGTGCCCAAAGTAGGTGGGCACTAAATTTTCTTCCCACCATGCCCAATGCCTCCTGCCCAAATGCAAAATATAAAGACCTAAGTTGCTGGGCTTCCCAAAGCCCAGCCTGCTGAAGACTTCTTCCTTCAGTCCAGCAGCCAGAACTCTTCAAGCTCTGCAGCTGGTGGCAGCTCAGGGATGCTGCCTCTAGCTGCAGAGCTTGGAGATTTCTGGCTGCCAGACCGGAGGAGGTGGACTTCAACTGGCAGGGTTTTGAGATCTCCACTATCCACAGCAAGGGAGGTGGCTAATTTTTGGTGGACCTGGGACCCCTTAGTGCATATACTATTACTACTACTTATCACTTATATAATGTAATGTAATGTAATTTATTTCTTATATACCGCTACATCCGTTAGGTTCTAAGCGGTTTACAGAAAATATACATTAAGATTAGAAATAAGAAAGGTACTTGAAAAATTCCCTTACTGTCCCGAAGGCTCACAATCTAACTAAAGTACCTGGAGGGTAATAGAGAAGTGAAAAGTAGAGTTAGAGGAAAAATAAAATAAAATAAACATTTTAACAAGACAGCATTGATCTAAATACTTTGGAAGGTAGAAGAGAGGAGAGAAAGGAATAGAAGCAGAAGGGGGAGCCGTTGAACAGTAGAATTCTGGAGAAATTTAAATGAAAGAAATAGAACAAAACAAAGACAAAAGGCAAAACAATAGATAAGATTAAAGATAAATCATAAGCTGGAAAGAAAAATAAATAAAACTTTGTCTTCAATCCATGGTTTCAGCGTCAGTGATGAAGTGGAGCAAGTAAGTTTAGGAGGAGCGATTGACGTTTCCAGAAAGGGCTTCTTCAGGGAAGAGACTTGGCAGACAGTCCCAGGATGCCTATGTCTCCTCCCCTGCGATGTTCTCCCATCCATGCATTCCCTCCCAGACACACTGCCCGTGCCCCAGCCGCTCCAAGGAGGCTGCCCCAGATGAGGCCCACGGTGAATGCAGGATTCTCTCCTCTGCGGGAAAGCCGCCCGCTGAAAGGCGTACACAGTGCTGTACATTTTGACATTTAAAGACTGTCCCTGTTAGGAAGAGCTTACAGTGTAACTTGGACAGACAGACATGACATATAGGGTTGGGGATGCAGAACCCAAGGTGAGAGGAGTTAGGAGTCAAAAGCACTCTGGGCCTTGAACACTACTAGAGACGGAGCCCTCCGTAGGGATTTGGGCAGCTTGTTCCAAGCATATGGTGCAGCAAGGCAGGTGGGATGGAGTCTGGAGTTGTCAGTTGAAGAGAAGGGCACAGAAAGGAGGGACTTAACAGCCGAGCAGTGCTGACGGGGATATCATAAGGATAAGTGAAGAGAGATTGTGAGGGGCAGCTGAGTGAGTGCATTTGTAGGTCAGTAAGAGGAGTTTGAAACGGATGAGAAACCAATGAACTGACTTTAGGAGAGGGGTAATGTGAGTATAGCGGCTCTCCCAGAATATAAGTCATGTGGCCAAATTCTGGATGGATTGGAGGGGAGCGAGATGGCGAGTAGCTAGCTGCAGTAGTCTAAGCACAAGGTGATGAGGGCATGATTAAGTGTTTTGGTAATGTGCTCAGAGAGGAAGGGTCAGATTTTGGTAATCTTATAGAGGAAGAAGTGGCAGGTTTTAGCAATATGTTGTATTTGGGTGGTGAAGGAGAGAGAGGAGTCAAAGATGACCCCAAGACTACAAGCAGAAAAAACAGGAAGGATGAGAGTGTTGTCCACAGAGGCGGAGAACGAGGGAATTAGAGAGGTGAGTTTAGATGGGAAGATGAGCAGCTCTGTTTTAGCCCTATTCAATTTTAGATGGTGGTTAGACATCCATGTGGCAGTGTTGGACAGGAAGGCTGAGACTCTGGTCTGGGTTTCAGTAGAGATATTTACACAGAGAGGTAGATCTGGGAGTTGCCAGCAAAGAGGAAGCTGGAAGCTGATACTGGAAGCTGTGGGAGGAGATCAGCGCTCCAAGTGAGCAAGTGTAGATTGAGAAAAAGAGTGATCTCAGGACAGAGCCTCGAGGAACACCAATTGATAATAGGAAGGCTGTGAAGTAGGAGCCACCATTGCGCACACTGAAGGTGTGATGGGAGAAATAGGAAGAAAACCAAGAGAGGGCAGAACCCTGGAATCCCAACAAGGTCAGCGATGATCAAGTTCCAAGTTTTATTTACATTTGATAAACCGCATTAGGAATAATATCTATGCAGTTTACATATTAAAATAAAATTTTTAAAATCTAATAGAAATTAGAAATACAATTTATAATAGGATAGAAAGAAAGAGTTTCAAAGTTGTTACTTTTGCTTAGTCTTGACTGTTCCCAACAAGAGAGCTCTGATCGAAGATTTTAGCCCATCATCTGTAAGCATCCATGAAAAGAAATGTTTTTAAGTGATTTTTAAATATTTCGATGGTAATTGTGGAGCAACAGATGTGATCTTGGATGGCTGAATATGTGATATGTCTGTGAGATGGTACAGTAAGTAAAGTCTGTTGGAAGGAAAGAAGGGTACGAGATTGTGTGCAGGGAATTAAGTAATTTTCCAGATAGGATGGAAAAGCAGCTCCTGATTGGATATGGCCCGACTTCATTCAGGAAGAGGCGGTCGGAGCGAACCACGAGTGATTTCCTGCACTCGCAGTACTCCGGCTGCTCTCTCCTGCCTTTCCCGCTGCCCTCTCCTTGTTGGCGGTTTGCGGTCCGAAAATACCGCGAATGACCGGGACCGTGAACCGCTGACCGCGAACAACCGGGGGAACACTAAGGGTTTAAAAAATGCTGACCGCCACCGGCAGAATATTATCCTCTAAGATCCTATGGTTGAGGAGGTGAGGGCTAGGCCCAAGTTCTCCCAACTTCCATCATCTACCCTGCTCCCTTCTGTCTCCCTTCTCCCCACTTCCATCATCTGTTCTGCCCTGCCCCTTTCTTCCCACATCCATCATCTGCCC
Source organism: Geotrypetes seraphini (assembly GCF_902459505.1). NCBI lineage: Eukaryota > Metazoa > Chordata > Amphibia > Gymnophiona > Dermophiidae > Geotrypetes > Geotrypetes seraphini. Next base: position 236,469,375 of record NC_047085.1, on the reverse strand, counting down.
TGCTCCCTTCTGTGTCCCTTCTCCCCACTTCCATCATCTGCCCTTTTCTTCCCACATTCGAACAGAAAGCTGCGTCAGAGGGAAGCTTTGGGCAAGCAGCACCGCTTGCAAAATTACAGTTCCCCTTGCCTTTCTTACCCACGTTGCTCATTTGTATTACTTTCCATCGATGGGGGGCCTGTGTTGCTGATTGGGGGGGGGCATTGCCGATCGGGGGGGGGGCCTCCTTCATCGGGCCCCCCCTGACCATTTCGGGCCCTAGGCACGTGCCTACTGGGCCAATTGGTTAATCAGGCCCTGTATGGTTCTGTAATGTTCCTGATGTAGTAACTACAGAGCTCTCTCTTTATTCATGAATAATTCTCCCAGTTGATAGAACATCTAGGTTTCTTAGGTTTATTTTAGATACTAGTCTAACTATGGAGCCATAGGTGAAAAGATTATTTGAGACTGTAATTTTTAAATTAAGACATCTTCATTCTATTAGATATTATTTTTCTGAACATCATTTCAGATAGTTGGTCCAATTATTGATCCTGCTTCATATCAATTACTTTACTGTTTTCTGTCTAGGAACTTCCGCAAAGGTGGTAAATTGATTCAAGCTTTTACAAATATAGCTGCTTGACTGATTTTCAGAGCCTGGAAATATTATAGAGCTAGTCCCCTATTGACAAGATTACACTGGTTATTTGTCCAGGCCCAGGTTATCTTGAAAGTGGCCTTTATAATTTTCAGTATGCTTTAAGATTTTAACCTGGAGTTTCTCACATTCTTTAGTAATTCTTGTACTTAATTAGCATTGTTGTTTGCTCAAATTCCTATTAGAGGAATTCAGTTTAAGCGAGTTTTTGATTTATCCTTCCCATTTCCAAACAACTTATCTCTTGAACGCTCTCCCTCTACACATCAGATGGATTTCTTCTTCAGTTTTCATTGTGCTTTTGAAAACTTATATTTTGCAAAGCATTGTACCAGCTCTAATTTAGTTTTCTTTTTCTATTTGAATCTTTTAGTCTTGTAGTCCCTGGTGTATACATCAGTCTGGATTAAGAATTGCACATTGCTTTGAATCTATGTCTAGGGATTGGACAACAAATAAATACAGTAAATAGCATAGAACAGAATAGGACACTGGGCTTTAAATAAAATAAATAAATAAAATAAACATCCTGCTTTTCTTTGCTGTTTTGAATTTGTTTGTATTATTTAATGTGATTTTGTTCCTCGCTTAAATTTGTGGATAAGCGGGTTATAAATATTTTTTAAAATAAATCCAGTATAGTTTCTTTTATTAATAATTCCAAAAATGTTTGCTATTCAAGTAAATTTAAAGAAATACACTTAAGGGCATACTTACTAAGGTGTGCTAAGTAGCTCATGTGAGTTTTAGTGTGATCTAGTGGGCAGTCCCAGTTTGTATTACAACAGCCAGAGCTAACAGCCTAGCTCGATGGGGTGGGGACTTGGAAGGGTATGGGCAGAGAGTGGGCATGGACTGTACAGTATGGTTAACGAGTGGAAGGCAGCATTCATTAACTGTTAGTGTTAGGCGACCCAGTGTTAACTAAACATTTATCTCAGTAAGTGGTGTTAGATGCACCTGTGCTCATCATACTTGTGCAGTAATGTACTGTATGTTAAGAGTCTCAGACCCAGATATACTAAAATCACTAAACCAGTTTTGACTGCTTTAGCGATGACCGCCTATGCCGACCCAATGCACAAAATGGCTCACCGTGTGTTTTTCCCCTCGATTGCTCATTTTCCGATCTAGCCGTGCAAATGACCTAAATCCCCATGCAAACTGACCAAGTGATTGATGCACTACCATCATTTGAATATGCGCAACCCCCCCCCCCCCCCCGGGGTTTTAGCAACCCCAAAAAAGTGACTGGTCAACAAGACCAGTCGCTTACCTGTCTAACCATAGTTCAGCCTGTTTTTTTTGTAATGGGCGCAGATGCTGTGAGCCCTTCAAAATCCACCCAAATCTTACTATACCCATCTGTACACCACCACAATAGCCCTTATGCCCAGGGCAGGATTAATTCTTCGAGGGCCCCTAGGCACATAAGTACACTGGGCCCCCTAGCCCTGCCCTGCCCCCATTTATTTAGCTGTTATTGTATTTAATTCTTTATTTCCACTTGTATTTCTTTTTTTCTTTTCTTATAAAATCCAAAAAAACAACAAAGATTACCAAGCTGGTGCCAGTGTACTGTTTTAGTTCTATGCAAGCCCCAAACATCTCTGAACAAATCCTGCTTCCTTCCCTTTAACTTTAACTCTGAACTCTTTCCATATGTATTTAAAAGTGTTCAAATGCATTGTAAAGCAGTAATTCTATTTGAAACATAAGTCAATATTAATAACCAAGTTTGCAACTCCTCTCCACTGCCTCACTCTATGTCATCCAACTTTAACCCATATGTATGTATAAACAACCAAATCTGTAACTCCTCTGGTACTTTCCACTCCATGTATGTTAATTTGTAACAAAACAACAAGGCAAGCGGTCCACCAAAGAATCCAACGTTGAAGAAAAGAAGATCGGCAGACAATAAGGAGATTCAAATCAGGTTTATTCAAAGTGCTCCCAGGTAGAGAATGACACGGTGACAAAATTAATCACCGTCCCCGCCCCCGCGGATAACCGCGGGAAATAATCTTATGTCATTTTCTAGTGTCTATTTCGACCTCGGTCCATCTACACCAGCATTCTTCAAAGCAAAGCTTGCGGATCAGTGGTTGTGGCCATTCATACTCTGATTCTTTCCTCTCTCCTTAAAGAATGACATAAAGATGGTTTCCCGCGGTTATCCGTGGGGACGGGAACGGTGATGAATTTTGTCACCGTGTCATTCTCTACTCCCAGAAACCATGCCTGATGCATTTTTCCAAACAAGGTTGGTCAATGCTAATAGAAAACCATGTATTTCATACACACAGAACCACCCTCCCCCAGTATGGAATAATAATAATTTTATTCTTATACACCGCCTAAGCCTAAGTCTAAGTTTCAGGCGGTTTACAACAAGAAATACTGGACAAGCAGTAGAAAGATAAATATCATACGAAATACAATATTAAAATAAGAATAAAAATGAGTTATAAAGTTAAAACAATAAACCTTCAAATTATAAATCGATCAAACAGCTGGGTTTTTACTAATTTTCTAAAAGAAGATAAGAAGGCGCATGAATAAAGATATTACCCAACCAGTCATTCATTCTGCCAGCTTGAAAAGCAAGGGTTGAATCAAAAAATCTTTTATACCTACAAGCTTTTATTGTTGGAAACGTTAACAGATGAATTCGACGTGTGGATCTGTTAGAACATTCCAAAGAAAAATGTGAAACCAGGTAGGCAGGTGCCATACCAAATAGTGATTTAAAATAGATACAAATAAATTTAAATAGAACTCTTGCCTCAGTTGGCAACCAATGCAACTTTTTAAAATAAGGACTAATATGTTCCCATTTTTTCAAATCAAAAAACACCCCCCCCTTTTTTACAAAAGAATGGAAGAAATTGGGGAACTATTACAATCCTTGGCTAACATGTTAATAAAAACCGGGCAAATACCAGATAACTGGAATATAGCAACTGTCATCCCAATTTTCAAAAAAGGAACAAGAGGGGAACCAGGAAACTACAGACCAGTGAGTCTCACCTCGGTTCCTGGAAAGATAATTGAAGGACTAATTAAAGATACCATTGTAGAGCACTTGGAGGATCACAACCTGATAAGAGCTAGTCAACACGGCTTCAGGAAAGGGAAGTCAAGTTTGACAAATTTACTACAATTCTTTGACAAGGTGAACAAACCAATGGATAGGGGAGATCCAGTGGACATAATTTACTTGGACTTCCAGAAGGCATTTGACAAGGTCCCGCACGCAAGGCTCATGAGTAAATTACAAAGTCATGGAATAGGAGGAGAAGTGCACAGATGGATCAGCAAATGGTTAGAAAACAGATTACAGAGGGTGAGCATAAATGGAAAATTTTCGGATTGGGTGAAAGTGACTAGCGGCGTGCCTCAGGGCTCGGTTCTTGGGCCTATCTTGTTCAATATTTTTATAAATGACCTGGAAGAGGAAACAACATGCAATATAATCAAGTTTGCAGATGATACAAAATTATGTCAGGCGGTTGGCGCTCAAAGAGACTGTGAGGATCTTCAGAAGGATCTCAACCAGCTGGAAAAGTGGGCGAAAAAGTGGCAGATGAATTTTAACTTAGACAAATGCAAGGTAATGCATCTGGGAAGGAAAAACAAAGAACATGAATATAGGATGATGGGGTGACATTAACCAAATGCGAACAAGAAAAGGATCTGGGGGTAGTGATTGATAGAACCCTAAAACCTTCGGCTCAATGTGCGGCAGCGGCGAAAAAAGCAAACAGGATGTTGGGCATGATTAAGAAGGGGATCACGAGTAGATCGGAAGAAGTTATAATGCCACTTTATAGAGCAATGGTCAGACCACACTTAGAATACTGCGTCTAACACTGGTCTCCATACCTTAAGAAGGATATAACTCTGCTGGAGAGGGTGCAGAGGAGAGCCACAAAACTAGTCAAAGGAATGGGGAATTTGAGCTACAGAGAACGCCTCGAGAAACTGGGACTGTTCACCCTCGAGAAGAGAAGACTGCGAGGGGATATGATAGAGACTTTTAAAATATTAAAAGGTTTTGACAAAATAGACCAGGAATCAGCGTGTGACAAACCCAGGTCTATTTTGGGTCTTACCCACAATAAACCCGGATCCGTTCCTGGTTTTGTCCCAGGGAGCAGGAATGTGCACAAGTCACCTAGGTGCAGGAGAGCGGATCAGGTGACTGACCAATTAATTAATCAAGCTGACTCTAGCTCTGACGGGGAAATGGAAATAACAGAAACAGGGCAGGATAAGTGTGAATGTTTCACTCTAGGCAAACCTCATCCTGACGCTGTTAAATCCCTCAGGAAATTTGAACAGCCAGTTAAAACCAGGGCTAGAAAATATCCCATTTGTGAAAGCAGGAAGCAAGTGAGTGCGTGGAAAACCCTTTCCCCACAGTCTCAGAAGGGGAGTGGTTTTCCACCAGATATAATGAGCCTGCTGAGAACAGAAGGGGGGAAGCAGCCAAGGGAAGCCAGACTCACGAGGCACCCAGGAGAGGAATACCCAGGAGGGTATGAAGCTGGAGAGAGCCAGACTCTCTCAGACTGGCCCATGCTAGAGGCAGATGATGCAGCTCATACCAGGGAGCCTTGGGAGCAGCCAGAGGAGGAAGCAATGGACACCTAGGCAAGCCAGGCATTGCCTATGGAAATATAGTGAGTTTAAACCTGGATGTTTTCTCATGCTGTTCATTCCTCTGTGCTGCTAGGGAATCTGAAAGTTTAGAAACTTCAGTTTTAAAACTCTCCCTGAAAGCTTAAATACTGAAGTTGTCTTTAAAGTCCTGAAATTAGATAACGGGGTTTGTGTGTTTGTATTTCCTGGCTGATTGCCAAGCTGAGCCAGCACGTTGTTTCCTCTCAGCTGTGGCTAATCCCCAAGTGCACTATTGCAGAGAAGGGAAACGTACATGTGCTATTGAAGATTTGTGATATATCAATGATTTTTGGGAATATACAGATGAACTGTTTGGATAAAAAAATATTGATTTAAAAACACTGTTGCTCTGGTGAAGAGAACTGAGACCCATAAACTTGCAAGCCCAGAAGCAGGGACTGTTGGTAATAACAGTGTTATTCGAGTTTTGTTTTGGAACCTTTATGAGCTTGATGTCATGTGCTGTGAATGCATACTGCACTGCAAGGCTGATGCCTGAATGTTTTTGAATTATGTTACCATTAAGGAAATAAAGCTATTTTTGGTTTTTCACGTTCTGACTGAGACCTATATTTCTTGCATGCATGCCTAAAAGTAAGACCTGGAGGATCCTTAGTAGCAAGGGACACGTGGGACTGGAGTTTTGGTCATTTTCCTGGGGCTTACAACATCGGCAAGAACCCGGGGTGTGACAAGCGTTACTAACATTTTTAGATGTGACATGGACAAGAGGTCATAGCCTGAAACTGAGCGGCAGCAGGTTCAGGACTAACATCGGGAAGTTCTGTTTTGTACAACGAGTGGTGGGCACTTGGAATGCTCTCCCGGAGGAGGTTGTGATGGAGACTACTGTTCTGGGTTTCAAACGCAAGTTGGATGCATACCTTCTTGCTAATCATATTGAGGGATACGGGAAATCCGGGTCTCCATAAGAGAGTACCTAAATGGGCCTCCGCGTGTGCGGATCTCCGGACTAGATGGACCTAGGTCTGATCCGGAGAAGGCATTTCTTATGTTCTTATGAGATTTATAGCACTGGCTGACAGATTAAATGTTCTGCGCTGCTCTGACGCTCATAGGAATTCTATTACCATTGGAGCAGTGCAGACCATTCAGCATGCTGGCTTGTGTTACAAACTGAAGGAACGGTACAGTTTAGGGGGTGAAGAAATAGTGGTGCATATCCCCCAATATTGAACAAAATATAAAGATAGCAGACATAAATTTGAAAAAAAAGAAATAAATCACTTTACAAATTAACAAATAAAACAAAAAATGGAAAATAAGATAATATCATTTTATTGGACTAATACATTTTTAAATTAGGTTTCAGAGGTCAAACTACGATGGGAGCTCAAGGCAGCCATTTCCTATGAGTGATCTGCATGGGGCAGGAGTGTGGGAAGATCGATCCTGCCCGAAAACCTGCTAGCCCACCAGGTAAGGCTTAAGGGGGGGGGCTTACAGGGCTTAAAATAGCCGGGGGGAAGTGGGAGTTAGGGGCAGAACCGGCCTGAATATTATTTGCAGTTTTTTAATATTCGCAGGCTGGCTCTGCCCCTAACCCCCTGGATAATGAGGAAGAAGTGTACTACTTTATCCTATAGCAAAAAAATAAAAAAATATAAATTTTTTTCTACCATTGTCGTCTTGATTTTCATATAGGCTCTCTATCCCATTTGCACTAGAGTTTTCCCATAGTTTATTGTAATCCACACAGTCAATAGCTTTGCTGTAGTCGATAAAGCAAAGGTGTAGGGGTTTTTTTGTATTCTTTGCTCTTCTCCAATATTCATCTAGCATTGGACTAGGCCTCGAGCACGAGCTGATGGCACCTAACAACCTTTGTCACCCGGTTTCTGCTTTCCTCATCTTGTCATTTTCTTCCTTCTAACCACTGTCTGCTCCCTCCAGAAACTGTCTGCCAACCCCCTTCCATCTTTCCATTTCTCTTCCTACCCTCCCCATGCCCCCTTGGTCTGGCATCCATCTTCTTCCCTCTGTTCCCTTCATGATCTGCCATCTCTCTTCTTCCCCCCTCCTCTCTCTTTTCATTTCCTCCACTCAGATCTGATATTTCTGTCTTCTTCCCTCCCCCCCCCCCCCACCCATGCTCTGGCACCTCTCTCTTCTCTATTTCTGCTTCTCTCTAAATTAAATTCTCTTACTATTCTGTCCTCAGTTTCCGACTTTTCACTGTGTCTACCCACAGATTGCCACCTCTTTCCTTCACCCCTCTACTCTCACTAACTATCTTATTTCCCCATCCAGCATATGCCCTTTTTCTTTATCCCCTCTTTCCATTCAGTATGTGTTCTCTTTCTCCACTTCCATTCAGCATCTGCTTTCCCCTCTCAACTGACATCCATCTGCCCTCTTCTCTCTCTCCCTTTTCCCCACTTCCATCATCTCTCCCTTTCTCTCCTTCTATTCCTCCTCCCCAATTTCATTGCACTATCCTACCCACTCACCTCCTCACCTACAGCTGCTTTTCCACATGCTCCTGATGCTGATGGCACAAGTTCTCCTGACTTCCATCATTTGCCCTCTTCTCTCTCTCTCTCTCCCTTCTCCCCACTTCCATGATCTGCCCACCTAACCTCTCCCCCTAGTTGGCCCATCTCCCTTTCCCTTACCTTCATGGGTCACCTTTCTGATGTTTACTTTGTCAAATGGGCCCTGGTATTGATGACAAATATTATCTTACAAGCAGTGATCGGCCCAAAGCTGCCCCTTTGACATGAGCCTCCAAGGAGGAAACAACATCTTTCCTCCCCCCTCACACATCCCCTTGTGCCTTCCATCTGCAGCATCTTTCTATCCCTAACTCTCATCCCCGCCCCCAAAGCAGAACTCTTGAGCAGTATCTTTCTATCCCTCCCATCCCCCCTGAAGCAGAACTTGAGCAGCATCTTTCTTCCCCCCCTTGAAGCAGAACTTTTACACACCATTTTTCTATCCCTTCCTCCCATCCCTCCATGCAGTAGAACCTGGCATTTTTCTATCCCTCCCTCCCATCCCCCCATGCAGTAGAACCCTTGAGCAGCATCTTTCCATTCCCTCCGCTGCCACCACTACCACCGCCGTACAGCTGAATCCCACTGACTCTCCCATCTGACCCTCCACCGAGAGACGACTGCCAAACCTCCCGGCTCTAGCAGTCTTGGCAGCTGCAGCACTCTAAACACGCTGCTTCGTGGCCTTCTACCACCCATGATTCCCTCTGCCACATCACTGATGGTGCCTGGGACGTTTTATTAAAAGTTTGATTATCCCTGCAGAATGTCCAAATCCTAAGCCTGCCCAAAACACACATCTAACATGCCCCCTTAAGATTTAGATGCACTGGAGACAAAATGACCAGAAAGACATCTAGAAAGTCAGTTTCAAAAATGGCCACATGTATGTTTTGACTAGTAAAACATCCAAGTGCTAGTTTATGTTGTCTTTTGGACATCTATCTTTTTTGAAAATGAGCCCCATAGAATAACATAGAAAGGAATATGATTAGTCTTATGTAGGGCTATCAGACATCTGGGAAAACCCGGACATGTACTCTTTTTTCAAGGACTGTCCAGATACCTGGGTAGTTTTTCAAAAATGGGGAAGTCTGTCCAGGTTTAGCTACCTCTTCACTGGGCTGGCTGTTGTAATTGAATCTTTGGGCAGCTGGCAGTAGCATTGTGGTAATCCTGCTACCACCGGCCTACCCCCAAAGCTGCCTCTCTACAGCGACTTCCTGTTCCCATGTAAGTTGGACATACATAGAGGCAGACCAGTGGTAGCAGGATTACCTCATTGCTACTGCCAGCTGCCCTGGGGTAGAGGTAGGTAGAGGAGTTGGGAGCTAGAGAGCAGCTTTGGAGGAGGGAGGGTTGGGGGCTGGAGAAACAGGATGGAGGGAGAGAAAAAGAGAGGGAGAAATAGCATGGAAGGAGGGCTGGAGAAGCATTATGGAAAGGAGAGCATGCTAGAGAAAAGAGCATAGAGTAGGGTAGTTCTGGAATGGAGAGACAGAAACAGCAGGAGAGAGAGGGGCACCCATGGGGGAGAGGGAAAGAAAGAAAGAAAGGCACCCATTGGGGAGGAGGGTTGGAATAAGGGAGAAAGAGAAGCACTAAAAGGGTACAGAGGATGGGAAGGGGCACAAGGAAATGGTGGAATGTGGGCTGAGCTTTGGGTAGATAGTACCATTCTACCTTGTTGAGAGATATTCATAGCCCTTAGTCAACTACCGTAGCTAAAGATAACATTAGAAAGCTCCATTATCAAATTACTGGGACACAGATCATTTATACACTAAGTAGCCTTTAATTTTTTCAAGAATGAAACAGATTTCAATCTCAACAATTTAGAAGACGACAAAAGCTCACCATCATCATGATCACCTACTCCTATCTTCCTACTCTTCCATCTGTTTCCGACACTGGAGAAGCCAATATTCATTGTCATGGAGATAGCAAAGTTATCTGAATGTACTTATCTGGTTAATTTTGTGCACATATTCAGCAGCACTTCAGTCTAAAATTACAGGTGTATTGCAGAAGCTTTTCCTTGGGTTATACTGGGAAAGAAATACAGGGAATTTTGAACTTTCAAAACTACATAATGATAATTCAGATACATACAAAAAAGGCCTGGGTCACTATCAGGCCAACAAGTTAGGTTATAAGAAAGTCCTCAAAGTAGTCTCTGGTAGCATATACGGGAGAGTGTGGCACAGTGGTTAAAGCTACAGTCTCAGTACCCACATTGCCCCAGGTACATTAGATAGACTGTGAGACCACCAGGACAGACAGGGAAAAATGCTTGAGTACCTGAATATATTTATGTAAATGATTCTGAGCTCTCTTGGGAGAACAGTATAAAATCATCAAATATCCTTTTGGCAACCCCAGGATCCTCTGGGCTCCTGAACTTCAATGATCCCAGGCTTTTATACTTCCTAGCTGGGACTCTGTACTGCTGGTTAAAGTTCTCTGCTTTGACCTTGTTAAGGTGGCCCAGTTGGGAAATGTATGTCAGGAGGCCCAGAGTTCACATGCACCTATGTATCCTTATCAGGGATATTTTTCCCCACACTATACACTTTCTATTCAATTTCTTCCACTCTCTTTAGTGCCTCTACACAAGAACAAACTTGGGGACCCCCCCCCCCCCAATTCTCATAATTTCTGTCTTAAATCTATTTTGAGTGCTAATTTACTCAACAGTTAATTAGCAATTACACTTGTACATCCTTCTGGTTTTAAACAGACTATAAAAGCCCTCTCATTCTTACTGGAATAATCAGTTCATCAATGTAAAAAAAAATAATAATAAATTGTCATGCAAAGAACTCAAACAACGCTTCCTAAAGGTTTCATAGAAACCTGATCCTGGAAAAACTCATATCCAAGATCTTTTGATCCTTACAGGGGACCTCCAGCCGTTACTGAAAACCTTTGCAGAAAAGAGGCAAATTGATTGCGTGTGACTAACCTCTACCCCCTCTATATTTCTGTAGCAGATAGGGAAGGCATGTGGAACATACATGGAATTATTGAAAATCAAATGAAAGGTGATGATACCACAAGGATGAGCAGAAACAAGGCATGGAACCAGTCCAGCTCCTTGCTCCTCATGGAATTATTTCTACTTAGTTCCTGTGTGTGTGTGCATGCACGCTCATGTTATATCTCTATGTGTTTGCATGAGTACTTGTTTTTTGTCTGGGTGTCTGTGTGTATGTATCTATGTGAACCTCTTACATCTATGTAAGTCTGTGGATGGGGGAGTAGAGAAGGGAGGAGAGACAGTTTGAAAGGAGCAATTCCTTAACTGCTGTGTTTCAATGTATCAGGATTCTTTGCTGCAAAAGCTGGAACATTGGATTATGTATGAGGTATTTTATTTCTCTGGAATCTGTGTCCCAATGTAATCTATTTCTAAGCTTGATGTATCATTTCAGTGATTTTTCCCACTTGCTAAATGTGGTCCTTTCTTTTAAATTTTTAGAGTGTTATTTGGTCCCCAGCAGATTGGTAGACATTCTTGATCTTTTCTATATAATTTCTCTCTATCAGGTCAGAAAGAATAAAAAGACCATAACATGGAAGTATATCTAAAAAAATGTATATCAGAACACTGTACAGTCTAAATCTTTCCTGTTTCTTTACTGACTGTGGGTCTGTGGATTATAGCCAGCTTTCTATCTCCTGCTTCCTTCAGGTTCCACTAGTTTACAGGGATAGGCAATTCCGGTCCTTGAGAGCCAGGTCAGGTTTTCAGGATATCCACAATAAATATGCATGAGATAGATTTGCAACTTAAGGAGGCAGTGCATGCAAATCCATCTCATACATATTCATTGTGGATATCCTGAAAACCTGACCTGGCTCCGGCTCTTGAGGATCGGAATTGCCTACCCCTGCCCTAGTATCCTTCCATCTCTCCTGGTTCCTTGGATCTGTAAATCACAGATCTTCTTTCTCTTTCTTTCTTTAGGTTCTACAGAGTACAGGCATTCTGTAGTCCTATTCTCTGTCTCAGGTGACTTGGGTTACCATATGGCTCCAGAAAAAGGAGGATGGATTGAGACATCCGGGTTTACTTCCATTTGTTTCAATAGAAGCAAAGCCCAGATGTCTCCTTACTTCCATTGGTTTCAGTAGAAGTAAAACCTGGATGTCTCAATCTGTCTTCCTTTTTCTGGAGCCATATGGTAACCCTAACTAGTGATCTCCAAACTGTGGAGTACTGTAGGCCTCCTAAGGACCTGGCTGCTCACCAGAAGGGTGAAGTCTCTTTATAGAGGATTTCTCTATCCTGTGCCAGGTATATATTGGCTTGGTAACCATTTATTGAACAGTCCTGGCTGCTTATCAGTAGGGAATTTTAAAAAAGAAGACCCCTACCAAGGGTTATATGCAATTCTATTATATCCTTTTTGGATATGTCACAAAATTACTCTTCCTAGCATACAGATCCTATGGAGGATCAGATGTAACTCTACGATATAGGTACATGAAGGATGTGCATTAATTGGTGTTTCTTAAAAAAATGAGGGCTACATGTACAGAAGTTCACTACTGCATTAGCATTAGGTTGACCAGGTTACCCATTCCAGAAGGAAGCATTTTTGGCCAGTCCTGGATTTCTCCCAACTTCATCCTGGTGCATTGTGGGACCTGCAGCACTGATTTCAATGGATAGAATCATGGATTACAAATACTACACTGTTTTGGGATGCAGTTTTAAAACCAGGACCGGCCTAAAAGCCTTCCTTCTGGAATGGGTAACCTGGTCACTCTAATTAGCATGTGCTATGTCAGTCTGGGGTAATTTAGTTAAATTATGGGGTTATAATCCGCGTATAACAGATATGTTACCTATTCAGGGTAATGGAGATTTTCAACCTAATATGACATCTAGAATTTTTAGAAATTGGGGGTTTAAAGGTATTTTTAATTTAGCACAGGTATTGGATGAGACAGGGAAGATAAGGAGTTTCCTGGCCTTTCTGTTACAGTAGGAGGGGGTCCTGGGTCTTTATATGCTTACATGCAATTGGTGAATTATTTGAATAAATTGAGGAGACTGGATTTTTCTTTTTTAAAAAAAAAAAATTTCTTTATTCATTTTACATTGAAACATTTTATTGAAGAAACCAATCAAATATACAATTATACAATATATGCTCATTACAATTAAATTCAAAGCTCAAATATTACATAAATAATTTTTTATTTCTCCAAAATATATTTTCTATATTACCTTTCCCGCCCCCTCTTTCCCTCCCCTTCACATCCCCCCAAATTTTTAAAAATATAACAATGTAATAAATTAATTATATAAATATACAATTCAAGAAATTCCAACTATTATTATCATCAAACAAATTCCCTCCCTACCCCCATAATGAAAGATGACACATATTACAAAGTGTTTAGAAATAATGAAAGTTTCTTATTCCTCAATATAAAACATTAAAAATCATACTACGAGCTCTATGGGAAAGGTTTTGAATATATGGATTACAAATTTTCAAGAAATACCTAGTTCTTCTAGGAAATTTACGAACCTCCCAGACCACAAATAAAATTAACCAATGGAATTGGTTCCTCCAATGCCAAAAACTAGGAGGATCTTTCTGTAACCAATATTGTAGAATATTAAAGTCATTTTAAAGCCATGAGTAAGTACAAAATATAATACAATCATATAACTCTATAAAAGCACTTAAATACATTTACAATTTTCAAGCAGCTTTCCGTCTGATATTACATCATCTAAAGTACGTATGCCCGCCTTCATCCAGTGTTTCTAGATGACCTTAAACCCGCCAATCTGAATCTTGGGGTTCAACCAAAGGGACTGAGAAGTGGATTTATGAATTGGAATATCTGTTATATTAGTAATAAATTTTAAAGTCTTCCAAGAGTCCATTAAAATTCTATTGTCCTTATACAACCTAGGCATCTTGATACTCAAAATGTGACACAATCTCAATGGAGATAGGAGTTGCCATTCCAACCTTTACCAATCTGGAAGATTTTCCATGAGCTCAGGGAGGATCCAATACATACCCTGATGCATTATATAGGCTTGATGATACCTATAAAAATTTAGAAAATTTACCCCAACCTCCACAATTGGCTTTTATAAGGATACTAAAGCAATTCTTGCTGTTTTCCCCAGCCAAATAAATTTTGTATGAATACTACCGTATTTGCCGGCGTATAAGACGACTTTTCAGTACCTTAAAATCCTCCCCAAAGTCGGGGGTCGTCTTATACGCCGGGTACTGTTTACTAGAGAGCTGCACGGGAACGGGGACGACGGGAATCCCGCAGGACCCGCGGGCATCCCGCGGGTTCCCCCTTTGGGTCACGGGGATCCCGTGGGGACGCCCCTAGGGTCGCAGGGATCCCATGGGGACGCCCCCTAGGGTCGCGGGGATCCCGTGGGGACGCCTCCGAGGGTCGCGGGGTTCCTGCGGGGCTGGATGTACTCAGTCGCGCGGCTCTTCTCCCTACCTTCTCTGCTTGCAGCACAGAGCCGAACGGAAGTCTTCCCGACGTCAGCGCTGACGTCGGAGGGGAGGGAGGGCTTAAACAAAGCCCTCCCTCCTTCCGACGTCAGCGCCGACGTCGGGAAGACTTCCGTTTGGCTCTGTGCTGCAGGCAGTGCAGGTAAGGAGGAGAGTAGCCTCGCGGTTCGAGTGGCTACCAAGGGAGGGGGCGGTCCGCCCCACCACACCCCGCCCCGGTTGCAGCACAGCCAGCCAGGTCCCCTTACTTTTGTGGCACTTCCCCGACCGACCGACAACAGCCCCGGTCCGACAATCCTCCCTGCCCTGTAGCCGCGAATCTAAATTATCTTCTTACAGCAGCTGTAATAAGGTAATTTAGATTCGCAGTTAAGGGCAGGGAGGTTTGTCGGACCGGGGCTGTTGTCAGTCGGTCGGGGAAGTGCCACAAAAGTAAGGGGACCTGGCCGGCTGTGCTGCACCCGGGGCGGTAGAGAAGGAGTGGGGAGAAGGACGCTGAAAGGCCATGGGGAAGACGGGAGGGGGGGGAAGGACTCTGAAAGCACTTGAAGACAGAGGAGGGAGAAGGACGCTGTAAGCACATGGGGAATACAAAGGGGTGGAGAAGGACGCTGAAAGGCCATGGGAAGGGCGGAGGGGGGGGGAGGACTCTGAAAGCATTTGTGGAAGACAGAGGGGGGAGAAGGATGCTGAAAGCACATGGGGAAGACAAAGGGGTGGAGAAGGACGCTGAAAGGACATGGGGAAGACGGGGGGGGGGTGGAGAAGGACGCTGAAAGGCCATGGGGAAGACAGAGAGGGAGAAGGACGCTGAAAGGACATGGGGAAGCAGAGGGGGGAGAAGGACACTGAAAGCACATGTGGAAGACAGAGGGGGGAGAAGGACGCTGACAGGACATGGGGAAGATGGGGGGAGAAGGACGCTGAAAGGAAATGGGGAAGAGAGAGTAGGGAGAAGACGCTGGCAGGGAAGAAGACAGATGCCAGACTATGGGGGGAGCGGAGAGAAGAAGATGGGTGCCAGACCAATTTGGAAGGGGGAAGAAAGGGAGAGGCACAGTAACAGAGCAAATGGAAGATGCAGAAGGAAGAGAGACAGTGGATGGAAGGAATTGAATGAGAACATGAGGAAAGCAGAAACCAGGCAACAAAGGTAGGAAAAGAATTATATTTCTTTTTTTTTATTTTGCTTCAGGATAAAGTAGTATATTAGTTGTGTTGATAAAAATTTATAAACATTAGAGGCTCTGGTAGAAACCCATTTGCAAAGTATGTATTCTTCCCAATTAATATTTTCAAATTAATAAAGTCTTTTTGCTTATTTGTAAATGGGTTTCTACCAGAGCCTTTAATTCAGTAGCATAATTAAATGAAATAACTATTTCTGAAGTTTATAGGAACGGGCGGGGACGGAGGGGATTCCTCGCGGGGACGGGTGGGGACGGAGGGAATCCTCACGGGGACGGGTGGGATTCCTCACGGGGACGGGTGGGGACGGGTGGGACTTTGGCGGGGACGGGTGGGGAATGGGTGGGATTTCTGTCCCCGCGCAACTCTCTACTGTTTACATGCCCTTACTTTACATGCCCTAACATCTCCTTCCTTACCTCCTTACGGTGCTTACGGTACTAGTAAACCTGCCGGGACATCAGCGGGGCCATGGCGGGACATCAGTGTGACAAGGGTGCCATCTCCTTCATCCTGCGCAGCGGGAAGCAGCGGCGCTCTGGCCCCACCCCTTTTCTCTTTACTACGTCTCTCGCACATGCGGCCGTGTGTGGAGTCTAGCCCTTAAGGAAGTTGCGGGGGCGAACAGGAGGCTTTTGAAGGCTTTTAAAGGGAAACTGTCATGCCAGCAAACTTGCTAGGGACTTGCCCGGCACTTGCTCTCTCCCTCTATGTGTTATCTTCCTTCTATCATTGACAGTTTCAGTTTGGTTAACAGTTTAGAAAACAAATAGCATGGCAGCTCCCATGGGTTTATTGTTCTATTCAGCTTTAGTGAATTAATTAAAATTGTTGAAATAAATTCTGATGTTCTTTTAAGTTTTATTTGTTGTGCAGAAGGTGTGCGGAAGAAGGGGTAGTCTTATATGGCGAGTATATAACAAACTCTATATTTTAACTGTAAAAGTTGGGGGGTCGTCTTATACGCCCAGTCGTCTTATACGCCGGCAAATACGGTATTTAATTTTTTGTAAAAGGACCCATGAAAAAACACTGGTACATACCCATTTGGTAACAAACCACAGGCAAAATCATCATTTTCACCATCTGAACTCTCCCCCCACCAAGACAGATGTAATGGGTTCCATTGTTCACACATTTCTGTAACCTTTAGCAATAAGGATTTTTCATTTACTGTCATCGTTTCTTCCAGCGTTTGTAAATCCAAATTCCTAAATATTTTATACCCTCTTTCTTCCAAAGAAAGGGAAATAAATCAAACAATCCTTTTTGACAATGTACATTAAGCAGAAGACTCTCTGATTTACTCCAATTTATTTTATATCCTGAAAATTTTCCAAATCTTTCAATCAAATCTAGTAAATGTGGAATGGTTGTTTCAGGATTCCTCAAATGAAGCAATATGTCATCTGCATAAGCAGAGATCTTGTATTCATGACTTGCTTAAAGAATACCCTGGATCTCCTTTGCCTGTTGAATAGCTAATAACAAGGGTTCCAAAACAATATCAAACAGCAAAGGAAATAACGGACATCCTTGTCTAACTCCCTCTAGACAGAAACGCTTTGAAAAAGTATTATTTATATATAATCTGGCAGAAGGGGAACTATACAAGGTTTGAATCATTTGTATAAATCCTGAACCAATACCAAATCAATCCATTGCTTGATACATAAAGGTCCATTCCACCTGATCAAAGGCCTTCTCTGCATCCAGGGATACACAGAAGGCTGAATCGTCCATTGCTTTTGTTAAATTTAACATGTGAAAAGCCAGCCTAGTGTTATTTGAAGAATGTCTTTGAGCAACAAATCCTGTTTGGTGTATATCAATAATATAAGGGAGAGCCATGGTCAAGCGCAAAGCCAATAATTTAGCCAAAAGTTTACCATCTACATTTATCATAGAAATAGGCCTGTAATTTTAAACCAACAAAGGATCTTTATTTGGCTTCAGCAAAACAATAGAGATTCTGCCATAGTACCTATAATGCAACCTTTAGTCAGTTGAACCTGATATAAATTTAATAGATGAGGTAATAGGGTACTTTGAAATGATTTGTAAAACTCTACATTGAAACCATCACCACTTGGAGCGGATCCAACTCTAAGGGACTTCAACGCTGTTTGTAATTCTTTCAACGATATAGGCTCCTCAAGACTTCCTTTTATATGCTCAGGAATTTTTGGTCCCTTAATTAATTTTAAAAATTTGAAACCCTCTAGTTCTTTATTTGAATAAGGCTCAGAAGAATACAAAGCTTTATAATATTTCAAAAATTGTTTTAAGATAATTCTAATGAGATATTGAGTCTCTCCATTCTCATCTGTGATAGCCATAATTTTTAATTTCCTTTTTTTAGCTTTAAGGTAATTAGCTAATACTCTTCCCACTTTATTCGAGTTTCCATAATACAGAGCTTGCTGAGAGAACAGCTCTTTCCTAGCCATTTGAGAGGAAAGCTCATTGTATTTATATTTATCTTTTAAGAGGGCCTGCAGAGTAGTTGGGTCCCATTTCAGGGCCAATTGTGCCTCTAAGTCTTTAATATTTTGTTCCAAATTAGAAAATTTCCTAATGTGTGCCGAATATGAGATTATTTGCCCTCTCATAGTAGCTTTAAAAGCATCCCATAAGGTTTCTAAAGAGACTTCATCTGAGGCATTTAGATGAAAGTATTCAGTAATTTTTTATTGAAATTCCTCAATAAAGTTGTAATCTGCAATCAATTTTTTATTAAATCTCCAGACAGGTCTACTATAATCTTGCTTATCCATTTTCAATTCAATCCAAATTCCACCATGATCTGACAAAATGATTGGATCTATGGCGGTCTTTGTAACCTGCTGCAATAAATGATCTGATACAAATATATAGTCTATTCTAGAAAATGATTTGTGTACCTGGGAGCAGAAAGAAAATTCCTGATCATTAAAATGAAGAATTCGCCAAATATCCTTTAAACCACAAGATTGTACCAAATTATCTAGCCCTAAAGATTTTAGTATTTTACTAGATTTTTTATCCAATATCTGATCCATAACTGCATTGAAGTCCCCCGCCACCACTAAATTAGAAGCAGCCAGTGACAGAATCAACTGTTGAAGAGTTTTAAAAAATATATTTTGATTTGAATTAGGTGCATAGACATTAACAAGTTCCAGAATATCTTTCCCCAAGCTCATATCCACCAGTACCCATCTCCCAGTGGGATCCGCAGATATCAGTTTGAATGTAGCCAAACACTTTCCACTAACTAAAATGGCCACCCCAGCTTTTTTTCCCACCACAGGAGCAAAAAAACAATGTTTAACCCATCCACCTTTTAGCTTTTTTTGCTTCCGTGACATTTAAATGGGTCTCTTGTATATAGTATATATCCGCATTTTATTTTTTTTAGAAGTTAAGAGTTCTTTCCTCTTTATCGGATGATTGAGACTATTGACATTTAGAGAAAATATTTTCAGAACCATTATGCTGTATTAAAAAAGAAATGGTACCACAAGACATATCTCTTAGTTACAATTATACCTAACAACACCCTTTGATCAATACACGTCCTCACCCCTCCCATAAAATCACCCTGCCCTCCCCCTCCCATCCTCCCCCAAAACATTTGAGAACTTGAAAGCGCACATATAGACAAGTAACCCCAAACCCCTCCCCAGGCATCCTAAGTATTTCCCCTTAAAAATTTTATTAATATCCACCCCATAATACAATAACAATATAATAAAAACTTAAATACTACATGTAATAAAGAAAAGGATTCTAAATAAATTCATAATTATCAAAATGCAGATTAATAATTAATATTAAAATTAATACTATGATGATTTACATAAATAAAAGAAATGTATAGAGTTACCTAAGTAATTATAATTTCATAACTCCCTCACCCAACCAAAATTCATGTAATAATAATTAAAAGAACCTAACAGATCAAAAACTAATTTAATCTTTCCTAACATCCACAGAATCATAAATATATTCTAGAATAAAGTGAACAGTATATTAGATTCTACACATCTTACTTGTTAATTCATAAAACAACTTCATTTCATTTACAAGTACTTAGCATATATCATATGCTATGCTAATTACACTGCACAACAAAGTTTTTGCTTCCTGAACACTGCTGGGTGTTTCTTATAGAATTTTGGGTGCTGATCATGAATATTACATCAAAAATTACCCATCACGTACCATTTCAGAGAAATCTTCAATTTTGTCGTGATTTTTTCTTATATTTGGATGCAAACAATTTTTTCTCCCATAAGTGTCTTATCAACAACGGTTTGTGCCGCCTGGGTATGTCCATGCATAAAATCTAGCCAGGTTGGAAGCTGTTTTATGGAAGATGACATCCTGGGCATGTCTGGGCAGGTCTGAACGAGCTTGCGCTGTCTCACCATGCTATAATGGTGGCTTCCATACACCGATCCTGCTCATTTGGTTAATATAGATAGTCCGTGTGTGTATATAGTATCAGTATAGTAAAGTATAGTAGTATAGTAGCTGTAGCAATATAACAGTAAGTAAGCTTGATGCTATAGACGTTTTGGTGTCGGGCAATATGTCTCGTCGGTGTCGTAACAGCCGCGACACATTCTGCTATATCTGTGGGGAATATACACTTACGCCTCAGAGACGTTCGATGACTGCCCTTGTAAAGAAAGCCTATCATCTGTATTTTGGCTGCAAAATAGGTGATCAAGACAAGCAATGGGCGCCTCACATTTGCTGTGCGACATGTGCTGTTAGTCTGAGAGCCTGGCTCAGAGGTACTCGAAAGACGATGCCATTTGCTGTTCCGATGATATGGCGAGAACAGAAAGACCATGTGACGGACTGTTATTTCTGTTTGACTAATGTGTCTGGTTTCTCTGCCAAAAACAAGAAGTCAATTGAATATCCTAATCTGCCTTCAGCAATGAGACCCATGCCACATGATGACAGTCTTCCAGTTCCGAAACCACCAGAGGATTGGACCTTAGACGAACCAGATGAAGAAACTGCAGTGCAGGGTTCTAACAGTGACATTGACCCGGATTTTGAACCATCCTCATCAGGCGATCCACATCTGATAACACAGTCCGAATTGAACGATTTGGTCAGAGATTTGGGTCTGTCAAAAGCAAAAGCTGAGCTGCTAGGTTCGAGACTGCAGGAATGGTGTTTGCTATCACCAGGTACGAAAATTTCTGTGTTTCGAGACCGGCATCATGATATAACCAAATTTTTTGCACAAGTCGACAGTCTCTGTTTCTGTTGTGACATTGAAGGATTGTTCTCGGTCTTTGGTTGTGATCACAACCCGGAAGAGTGGCGTCTTTTCATTGATTCGTCAATGTTAAGCCTGAAAGCTGTTCTGTTGCACAATGGCAACGTTTATCCTTCAGTACCTGTTGGCTATGCAGCACATATGAAAGAAACATATGAGAATATGGAAATGTTACTAAAGTATGTCCAGTATACCAGGTATAACTGGAATATCTGTGGAGACCTCAAAGTCGTTGCTCTGTTACTAGGACTGCAGCTTGGCTATACAAAGTACTGCTGTTTCATCTGCGAATGGGACAGCCGAGACAGAGAGTCGCACTATTCTAGAAAGAACTGGCCACTCCGTAAAAAGTTAGTTCCAGGACAGAAAAATGTAGCACATGAATCGCTTGTTGACCCGACAAAGATATTTTTGCCTCCTCTTCACATTAAACTGGGACTCATGAAGAATTTTGTGAAAGCAATGAACAAGGAAGGGGAAGGTTTTCGTTATTTAAGACAGATGTTCCCAAGAATAACTGATGCCAAGATCAAAGAGGGTATTTTTGTTGGCCCCCAGATCAGACATGTTATGAGTGACAAGCGATTTGAAGATCTGTTAGTTGGGCCGGAAAAAATTGGCTGGAAAGCCTTGAAAGACGTTGTTGACAATTTTCTGGGCAATTACAGAGCCCCAAACTACATTCAGCTGGTAGACAAACTTCTCAAAGCATACAAGAGAATGAAGTGCAATATGTCACTCAAGATTCATTTCCTCCATTCACACTTGGACTTCTTCCCCGCAAATCTCGGTGCTGTGAGTGACGAGCACGGTGAAAGGTTTCATCAAGACATAGCTACGATGGAGAAACGATACCAGGGCAATTGGAATCCGTCAATGCTTGCCGACTATTGTTGGATGCTACAACGTGATGCACCAGACACTGAATATAAAAGAAACTCGGGAGCAAAACACTTTTAATTCTGTTTCATTTAGTCGCTTGTGCGAAACGTAAACTTGACTATATATTTTATTGTCAGTAAACATAAAAATGTCTATTTCTCATAGTTCTTACGTGATGCAGTAAAACCAAAACCATATTTGAGCATACCAAGTTGGTACCTGTCATAATCACCAAAAACTTTTCAGGAATCAAGACTTAACCAAAAAATTGTTGTGCAGTGTTATACTAAAACCAAATATGGAACAAATTTCATTCCTTAAGTCTATATGCTTAAAAAAATCAATCAATTTTTAACAACCTTTTCAAACTAGCTATAGTGGAAATAAATTAAAAAGTCAAAGGTTATCAACCTAAAAAACACATTCTCTGTCACTTCTAGCTATTATGAAATCAAATTTAGTATATTGCATAAAAATCCATCTGGAAACTTCTGATTCCCCCTTCGAGCCCCTGTCATTTAAGAAATACAGGAAGCATAACACTCCCTTTAAGGTTGTAAAAGTCAGGAGCTCTCAGAGGCAAGAGGGTTCCTATATATTTCTTACATCAAGAAGGCCTCTTTTCCCATATAACCTGGGACCATACTTGCGGGACCACTCTCACCTATCACCATAAATGTTAAAGAACACTAGCAGGGCTTGGAAAAACAATTACTGCAGTTGCAAGTAAAGAGTAGAAAAGAAGAAGGTAGAAA
The DNA here is from genome assembly GCF_902459505.1 of Geotrypetes seraphini. Lineage (NCBI taxonomy): Eukaryota > Metazoa > Chordata > Amphibia > Gymnophiona > Dermophiidae > Geotrypetes > Geotrypetes seraphini. Next base: position 236,446,903 of record NC_047085.1, on the reverse strand, counting down.
GTGCCTACTGAGTCACTCCTAACCATTAAAAAGAAACCAAAGATGGTTGTCCTAAAACATTGCTTTTACACCAATTTTGCCATAGATCTATGTTAGCTTTCTGAAACAGCTTCATACATGTTATTAAACAAATCAAGTTCCTTCAGAAGTGTTCATTGCTGTGAAATAGATTCTTCCCGTTTTCCAGGATATTAATAAGTGCAGTTACATATTCATACACTGCAAGAAACTTCAGGAATATGATCTGAAAATTCATTGGGTATGAGACCACTCTCTCCTATCGCATCATTAAATTCATAAGGACCTGGTGTCACTGGCGTTCTAAAAGGTCGGACCAAGCCAGATAATCCAATATGTGGGAACTGTTCTTTTGTGTCTCGGTTTGTATTGGAGCCAAATCCTATGCAGTCTCCCTTCTAGAACAGTGATCTTCCCTAGAGCAGCGGCATACTTGGGACTAGCGACTCCCTTCATTTTCAAGAAGCATAGTCCACGCATCCATGTATTAGTCATCAGAGGACCCAGTATGTAACAAGACAGTTGGGCTATAGTTTTGTTTTTGTTTTTTTCCTTTCTTCTCCGGTGATTGATCTTCTTTTAAACATAAAAGTCCTGATGCGTGCTTCCATTACTCCTTACTCGGAGTGCATAAATAAATCCAAATTGATGATCGTCGAGCACACACCTGCCACTGGGCCTCTGTGCAGCAAAGCGTCCATTTTTTAAATAAATGACCCGTGGCTATCTGGCCCAAAGACTCCCCTCCAAAAATCAGACCACTCAAATTCTTCTATTTTATATTTGGCCCATCTCCAAAGCTTAGCCAACAAGTTAACTTTTCTCTGAGATACATACTTATAAGCATTACCATCTATTCCTGGATTGTAGCCCCAAGCAAAGATCCAATTCTTTTCATTGTCACTCGATCTACAATGTCTGAACTCTTGCTCAACTTGCTGTGGCTGAAACTTTTTTTTCCTGTCCCTTCCCCTAACGTATCTAGCTTCTGAAACGTACATTCTGAGTGGAGGATGATCCAGTGGGAGGGAACAAGCACACTTCTAAACTGCCATTTGCTGAGAACGAGACAGAGAATGTTTTTCCTCCAATCACAAGGCTTCTCTAAGATAATTATATTGTCCTCAGGGTCTTCTATCCATTGCAGTTGAAAGCTCATAGTAACAGTTATTTAATATTATTAAATTCAAATACAAATTCTTATTCTTATTTAAATACAAATACTTATCAAATAAAAATAAGTTGACCATGTTTATAGAATCATCTGAATAAACATAAAATCCGATGCTGTTCATGTAGATTAAATATATCCTCTAATGCCATCTTACATCTCACAGGGCAGAAAAATCAGTTCATTGGTGTTTCTTGCTGCTCCAGAAATTCTTTTAGCTTTCCCGGATCCTCAAATTGAAAACTTTTACCCTTGTATGTAACTCACATGAACCCAGGGTAATAAAGGCCATATCTTGTTCCCAGCTCCTGTAATTTTGTTTTCATTGCTACAAATTGTCTGGGTCTGTTTGCAGTTTCCCTTGCATTGTCCTGAACAAAAAGGATCTTTGAATCTTTATAAATTAAATTTCTATTTTACTTTGCAATTTTAAAAATTTCCAAAACATATTGGAAATGCAGCACACGGAAAATCAATGGTCTAGGACCTGACTGCCCATTAGACCTTTTGCCTGGCACTCTGTGTGCCCTTTCAACCTCAAGTGGCATTTTAAATTTAATGGGGGGTATCTTGGCTATGTTTTCCTCCAGAAAGGCTACGCATCTTTCCCTTCAATCCCCTCTGCCAAACCTAATATTCTTAAATTATTTCTCCTTGACCTATTCTCCATATCCACCATCCTTTTTTCTAAGTCTTGGATAGACTTATGATCATTATTACATTGTACCTACTTCATTTCAAGTTTTTCAATTCGTGTGTCTAACTGTCCCACTTTGCTACTTACCAGTTCCATCTTCTGTGATAAGTTTGTCAATTCCTCTTTCATTTCAGCCAGCTGATCAGTATTTGCTGTAACCATTGCTTTAATACTTCTTATATCCTCTATCAGCTCAATCATATCCAGGGCATCCAAAGGTAATGTATCCTTAGAAGGTGTAGATGGCCCTGCCTTCCTTTTAGCTTTTCCTCCAGACACTTCAACCTTGTTTTGTTTGATAGATGTCATTGTTAAGTAGATTTAGGTAGAACAGCTTCTCAGGGAACAATTTAAAACACTTTTAAAAAATGTTCATAGGATGCCTAGGAGCAGGAACTCAACTGTCACCTATCCATTCAGTTCCGGAATCGGAGATTGGATTTTTCTATTGGGGTTCATGATAGAATTATTTCTTTTTTTAATCAATGTGAAAATGTGCTTATTTCAGTTTCTTTATTACACAAGTGGAGGTAGAATTTCCTGCCTACACGTACATATGAAAAAAATTTACAAAATTAGAATGAGGAGTTGGGAATTTAGATTTCACTTCTTGATTTTACTCAATTTATTAATAGATTCCCAAAAGTTATTACAGGGTTTATTTGGAGAGAATATACTTACAGAGGTTTACATAGGGCTTATTTTTCTAAATTCAAGCTTTTAATGCGGGTTTGGTTAATTCCTCAATTTGTATTAAATGTGATAAAGATCCTGGCACATTATCTCATGCTTTTTGGCTGTGTCCTTTAATCAAGTCATTCTGGTCTGCCATCCTATTATTTTTGGGTTCTGAAAAGGAATTAGGTCCCAATTATTGCCCCACCCTCTCCTGTCATTTGCAAGACAGATGCATCTGGGGACATATCTTAGAGACAAGAAATTATCTTCCAAACATGTCCAGTTTATTGTCAGCTTTACAGCTCTTTTATATCATTTTACATGAGTCAATGTTGTCAGCATGTGACGTAAATACAAACCATATATGGACACAGGTCACATGAGACTTTAAAGAAATAACAAGCATCTTTCTATCTAAAGGCTGAAGTCCACAGGGGGCTCTGCATCGCAGACACTTTTTGTTATCTAAAGCTGCTTGCAAATACAGCTATGAAAACAATTGAATTCACTTCACAACAAGATAAGAACACATCTTCTCAAACATAAAATGGCCTTGTAGTATTTCAGCAAGAGAAGGTAAACAGTGTCTGGATTTACAGCTTCAAACATAGCCTAAGGAAAACTACAAGACATGTCCCTTCAGGTTCTTTATGGGATAGTCCTGTGGTAGGTTCTCCAAGGGGAGTAATTTTTGGTAAAGCAGCAGCTTGTGGGGTTTTTGGCCAAAGGAAATGTATATTATTTCAGAAAGCATGTATGATTGGGCATAAATGTATTATGCAATTTTGGTTACAGAAAGAATCTCCAAGTTTCTGGCACTGGAGAAACCAATTGCATTGTTTATTTTTATTTGAGAGTTGGGAGGTTCAGTGATCATCTAGAAGATCTTGTCTTTTTATGGAAGTTTGGGATCCTTATATTCAAAACCTTTCACCTAGAGCAAGAAGTTTAATTCTCAATGATTTACGATGAAGCTAAGGTTGTCTAAATTACATTCCTAATCTTTATTTCATTTCTTTAATTTTGTCAACTTTCATTCAGGGAGGGGGATTTGATTAGGGGGGAAGGGGATGGAATCAAAGGGGGGTGTAGAAAGGAATGGATTAGCTCAAATGGAAATTTAATTTGGAGGAATGATATAAATATGTATGGAAATATTATTATTGTAAATCTAATTGTAATGAATTTCTCTTTGTATTAAATTATTGTAGTCCTTCAATAAAATTATTATAAACTAGCATGTGCTACGGCCAGAAATGTACATTATTAGTAAATAGGATCTACTGCAATAAATAATGCACATTAATGTGGTAGCACAGTAGGCCATTTTAGTAAATCTAGCTCTTTCTGTGCATGTGTTAAAACGTTAATGTTTGTTAAAAACACTTCATTACAATGAATGTCGAAAGTGAACTGATATTGGCAAAAATATTCCAAAAATCTAAAGATGAAATAATTTTTTTTTTTTCAATACTCAACCTTTGTGGCACACAATCTGCCATTTATTATGCAGGAACTTATAGTCAGAGATAGGGAAAACTTGTTCGGGAAGAGATCTGAATGGCACACTCTCCCTCCAATGTAACCCCTATTCTTTTTGCATGAGGTGGCACTGGAACCTGTTGACCACTGACTATTTACTTTGAAGAAATGTATTCAGTAATGATTTTTTTTTTTTTTTAAATGCTGTTATTGTGATGGAGTGTCTGTTTTAACTTTTAAAGTATGTTTTGGGCAAAGAAGTGGCGAATCCCTTCCTCATCAAAGAATCTATGCCAGCTTTTCCAGATAGCCCATGGAACTATGTCCCTAGTTTAATATGAATACTTAAAAAAGGAATAAACCAGAATGCAGTTAGACCCCCTCGCTAACTTCAGAATAAAGGACCACAAATTACAAATAGAAGTATGCCATCACAAACTGAAATAGAAATTTCAAAAAGTCAGACTGTATTGTAGAAGGACAAACACATTTCCTTCTCTACTGAGCAAAATACAAAGTTATCTGATGTGCATACTGATGTGTTCCAATTATCAAGCTAAAAATATAATGCTTTTTAATCTACCACTGTTGTCTGGGTATTTAATTTTTTGAAATTTTTTTTAGTAATGTTGGCCTCAATTTCCTCTTTTCTCATCAATCGGTCTATAACTTCTTTTCCAAGGTCTTCTATGCATTTTCCTTTTTTAAAAATCATCTCCTGTTTTCTTCACTTCCTCTCCTATATCTGACTCTAATATTCATCTTTTCCTTTCATCTCATTTTTCTTCTCAGCCTCTTTATTCACTCATAGTTACAATTTATTGCTCATTCTGCCCCCTTCCTCTCCAGTTTTCTCAACTCAATTCTTCACCTCCATAACTCTCTCTTCTGTTTGTCTTTCTACTTTTCCCTTTCACTAAAGTGCTCTTTTTAATAATCTCCAGATATTTTGCCTTTCTCCCTCCCCCAAGAACTATCTGTCTCTTATGCCCATTTCACTTCCTGTCTTCCTTCTCTCCATCTATCTTTTGCTTATCTACCAGTTTTCTAAGTTCTGCTTATACATCTCTGTGACTCCTTTTCCAGTCTTCCATTCCCCCTTGTTCTCTTTGTTCCATTCTCTAGGCCAGGGGTGTCAAAGTCCCTCCTCGAGGGCCGCAATCCAGTCAGGTTTTCAGGATTTCCCCAATGAATATGCATGAGATCTATTAACATACAGTGAAAGCAGTGCATGCAAATAGATCTCATGCATATTCATTGGGAAAATCCTGAAAACCCGACTGGATTGTGGCCATCGAGGATGGACTTTGACACCCCTGCTCTAGGCCCTCTTTCCCCCCTTACTGCACTATCTCCTCCCCAGGTCTCATCTACTTTCCTCTGCTTCTTATCCCCTCCATTGTTTTTAATAGAAGTAAAGCCCAGATGTCTCCTTACTTCCATTGCTTTCAGTAGAAGTAAAACCCGGTTGTCTCAATCTGTCCTCCTTTTTCTGGAGCCATATGGTAACCCCATGGGTGTGTAGGTACAAAGTATCCACGGTCTAATGGCTGCCTGGATTTTTGAAGGAAATTTGGCAGGGAGTTTCACTTTGACAATTAGCTTGCAGGCCCACAGGTGCAATGCACCCGCTGGCCGGCAAACCCTGCTGTCTTTTTCATGATTGCCCCTGAATGATAAATACTGCACTGGTGAGAAGAGGTGCATAATAACATGGCTTTGTAACAGTTGCTAATCAGAGAACGTGGGCAAAACAGCATCCATGTTATTGTTGCCTTGTTTCCAAGCAACCACAGGCTCCCTGACAATCCATATCTCTCCTCACAATAAACAGCGGAGTTTGAGAGACAGGGCATCTGCTCGGCACAAGCCTTCAGAAAAAGCACTCTCAGTAAGCAACTGCTGCCGGTGCTGAAAGCAACAATGCTGCAAAGTTTTTTCTGAGATTTTATTTTGTGGTGAAATTGTAGTTCCCCTCCGGCGACATTAGCAACTGAAAAGATGATTTGTCAGGTCAAAGGAGCAGGTTGCACTCACGTGCACTGCTCTTGGAAAATGAAGCTCAACCCATTTTTAAAGGGATCTTTTGAGGCTGAGAGGTGTTTTCAGTGTCCCTATCTGTTTAATCCTGTGAAACCAATGAGACACTCAGTTGAGCAAGTTAATGGATGTATCCTGGATTTTCTTGTATTGTAGCTTTTGATAAGCCTGCTGCACCTCCTTGATCTGGCCTGTCCAACCTTTTTCTATTAAGGTCCAGATTTTATAACATTCTTAGGGCCAAAATACATACCATCATATTTTACCACCATTAAATAGTGGCAGAATATGACAGTCTGTTATCCCCTTCCTAGCCTTCACCCATTCTTCTCTCTCTCATGTACTTCCGCCCCAATGTTTTTCTCCTCACTTGGCTTCAGCAGCAGAATTCCTGCTTATCCACTGTGACATGGCTCTCTGCAAGCTTGAGCCGCGTGGTGCTGGAAGTTTGGGTTGGTCTCAAAGTTGAGACTTGAAACCTCAACACCACATGGCTCAAACTTACAGACAGCCAAGTAATGGTGGGGAAGCAAGAATCCTTCTGTAAGCATTTCATTTGCCAAGCTTCTGAGGTCCAGAAATAAACACTTAGGCCCATATGCACAAAACTCATGCATTTAACGATCATCGCTAAACCTGTTTCAACGGGTTTAGTGACAAAGTATTGCGTCTATCAATGTCCAAAACAGCAAATCACAGTCTTTTCTGTGGTTTGTAGTAGCCTCCCCATGACAGCCCACACCCCTGAACTTCAACAAAAAAAATTGGCAGGAGGGAAGCCCACTCCCTCCTGCATTGGCCTCCTGGGCTCCCCACATCCTCAACCTCCCCACTTTTAAATGGAAGATCAGTAGGAGGGATGCCCCCTCTCTTTTGCCACCAAGGCTCCCCCAAACCCCAGACATCCTACCCCAACACCCCCCAAAACCCCGGGAGGCTATTTCAGAACAGCTGTTTAGAGCTCCCCCTGCTTGCTCTGTGCATATGTCAGTTGCTTTCTCCAATGACTGATTAGATGGGATTTCGGCAGAACTCTGAAACTCATTTCCATGTGAAATTGTTTGAACATCAATTGCTATTTTCATATCGGACTTTTACCGGTCTCACAGCAACCCACAGGATTTTAACAGCGATTTTAGACCATCTAGGCCCTAGTGGTAGGGTTACCATATTTGTGAAGAGAAAAAAAAGAGGACACGTGACTCCACCCACAGCCTCACCCACACTCCACCCATTTCCTTAGTCCCCCTTCCCATCCTCTGGATCCTTTTAATGCTTCTCTCTCCCTTCCTCCTACCCTCCTCTCCTACAGTTGCTTCTTTCTCTCTTTTTCCAACCCCCCTATCCTGGGGTGCTACTTTCTTTCTTTCTTTCTCTCTCTCTCCTTCCTTCCAACCTGAATCCTCCTCCTGCAGGTACCCTTCTCTCTCCTTTCAACCTCCTCGCTGTCTCTCCCTACCCATACAGCCCTATCCAACTCCATGCTTTTTTCTCTATCCTTTCTATAATGCTTCTCCAGGGCTCCTCCCTCCCTCCTCCATGATGTTTCTCCAGCTCACCCTCCATGTTGTTTCTCAAGCCCCCTCCCTCCCTTCCTTCTTTCATGCTGTTTCTCCAGCCCCCTCCCTCCCTCTTTCTTTTCCTCCATCTGTGCTGTTTCTCTAGCCTTCCCTCCCTCCATGCTATTTCTCCAGCTCCCTCCCTCTCGTCATGCTGTTTCTCTAGTCCCCTCTGTGCCATTCCTCCAGTCCCCCTCCCCCTCCATGTTATTTCTCCAGCTTCCCCTCCATGCTGTTTCTCCTCTCCCCTCCCCTCTCTCCTGCCCTCCTTTCCTCATCTGCTCTGTAGCTATCAACTCCCCCACCTACCTCTTCCCTGGATCAGCAGCTGCAATTAAATCTTTGGGCATCCAGCAACAGCAATGAGGTAAGCCTGCTGCTGCCGGCCTGCCCCAGAAGCTGCTTCTCTGGAAGTCCCGTCTATGCGGGAACAGGAAGTTGCTGCAGAAAGGCGGCTTTTGGGGTGGGCAGCTGGCAGCAGGCTTACCTCACGGCTGCTGGCTGCCAAAAGATTCAGTTGCAGCAGCTGGCCTAGGGAAGAGGGAGGTGGGGGAGTTTGGAGAGCGAGCTAAACCCGGCAGACTCCCCTATTTTTGAAAAATCATTCGGGCACCCAGATAGTCCTTGAAAAAGAGGGCATGTCTGGGTTTTCATGGATATCTGGCAACCGTACCTAGTAGGTTGCACAAGCCTGTCCTAGATCCTGTGCTGGGCTGCAGGCCTCACCTTCCATCTTTCTTCTTCCTCTTCCTGGCACTCCCTGTTGTAGCTGGGGAAAGTCAGTTTACTCTCCATTCTCTGGGGTACAAACAGGGGCACAGTTATCAATGTGAGCTACGTTTAAGATGTGCTATTTTCTCACTAACTCATGCTATTTTAGCACAAGTCCCATTTTATATAATGAGACCTAGTTACTAATAACTGCGGTTAGCAGTAAAATAACAGCCCATATTGAAAACTTCCCCACTTAGGCTCCTGTTTTATGGAAATAACATATTATTTGTCAATAATAGTGTAATGTCAGAAACCTGTGAAACACCTATTAAATAATGACCTGTGGATGTATGCAAAACAACTCATATATTAGGCAAAAAGGACAGATGCTGCTAACTTTCCTCTAGGAACATTGGACCATTAATGTGTGAGCCAGTGCTCATGGTGATGCTATGAAATATTGTTGCAAATAGAAAAAAATGTTCCTGCCCCCAATCCCTTAAAAAAAAAACCAACATGCAGTCCCCCCCCTGGGCAGAGCACTAATACCCACACCCTGATTTCCTTTATGCCTTTCATTAGTGGTGGGTAGTGGTTCCTGTCCCAACACCTCCCACTGTGCTAATGGCAGCCACCGATCCTTAGCAGTAGTCTTGTCTCAGTACTGCAGGGGATTAGACTGCCAAATAAGGGTCTGACTTGTCTCTTAGCAGTATTCACATGAGATTACTGCTAAGGGGCAGTGGCCACCATTATTACAGAGGGAGAAACCTGGGTAGAAGTTTCTAGGGTTGTTTCTGCACTTCCTATAACTCTCACCTAGTGCAGGGTCAGGGGAGGGGGTTTATTATTAATCTTGAACTACAATACAAATAAGAAAGAAATAGAGAAGTGTTGAAAGGCAGTGCATAAGGACATTGAGGACAAGGCTAACCACTTCAACTTTTTCTTAAGTATTACACATCCACCAGAGAGAGAGAGAGAAATATGGCTGGGGTGGGGGAGAGAGAAGTATGAGACTTAAGCCAGCTACAAAGAGTCCTGATTATGAGAGAGAGACCGGTGTCAACTACCTGGGAGGTTGACTCCAGCCAGAGCTAGGGCTTCAATCACAGATCACCTATGAGATGCTGGGAATGAATTCAAAAGCTGGGAAAAACAAGACAAGAACCCCCCAGTTACACTTTTGTGGGAGTAAGAGTGACTGAGTTTCAAGTTCTACATTCTTATGACTAGAGATGTGCTTTCATTTGAACACGAATGGTAAAATGCAACACAGAACAACAAGCTTGTCTGAACATTTTGAGCCAGGAAACATGTAAGTGGAATGTTACTGGTGTGGTTTTCAAGCCTGCTCTGTTTCAGGCCTTTGTGTTTGGCGACGGGTTAGGTTTCCCAGAAACTAGGCATGATGTTATAGAATACCTGCATTTGTGCAGCTGACCACCATCAGTTGGACGTGAGTATTTACACCAGCTTTTGGCAGGCGTAAATGCTCACACCCAAAGTTAAGTTATTATCTTAGAATGGATCATAACAGCCACTGTTCCTTTAAGCAAGAGTCCTCCAACCCCATTGCTGCCAAGGGTGGGAGGGGGGTGCTTCAATACTGTATTTTCAATTGCTAGGGACAGGCAGGTTCCCTGGAGTCCTGTAGCGCTTGCTCATTTCTCACTATTGAAAATGAGATAGTGAAACAGCACCCTCCCCCCCCACACACATTGGCAAGGTGAAGGATTTCAGCTCAGCTTACAGGGAACTGTGATAACGGTGCCTAACTTCTCTACCTCAACCTCAATACTCCCCATCTCTGATCATCATCTGATAACCTTCACAATTACTCCCCCTCCCCCTCCGCCACACCCAATCACCTCCAACAGGTTTCAAACCCTCTGATCCTTCCACACTCTCAACCATTGTTTCATCTCTTCTTGCCTCCACTATGTTATCCAAGTCTGTCCATGAGGCTGTCTCGTCGTACAACTCTACTCTTTCTTCTGCTCTGGATACCCTTGCACCTCCTGTTCCCCGCTCTGTGAGGTGTGCCTAACTTCAACCTTGGCTCACACCTAGTATCCGTTACTTACTTCAACCTTTGGCTCAAATCTTGCACATATGCTGACTTTCTTTACTTTAAATTTATGCTGACCTCCTTTAATTCTGTGCTTACAAGAAGACTAAAAACCTACCTTTTTCATAGAGCTTTCAATCCATAACCCTTCTCCCCACTGCCCTCCAACTCAGCCATCAGATTAACCATTTCCCTTAACTGTATCCATGACATCCTGCTTGTCTGTTTAGATTGTAAGCTCTTTTGAGCAGGGACTGTCTTCTTTGTATCTCTGTATAGCACTGCGTACATCTGGTAGCACTATAGAAATAATGAATAGTAATACAGTAGTAGTAATCTGGCCCTAAGGGAGCAATTCTCTAAGTGGGTGTCTCTTTTATCCACCTTCAGTACTCATCCTCTCTACCCTTATCTACCATCCTTTGCCTCTTGCCCTCTCATTAGCCCCAGCTCTTTCATTGTCACTCATTTCTTCCCCAGTCTCTAGTCCATGATTCTATCCCTATCTACTCTATTAGCTCTTTTCCCTCAACTCCTCAGCCACATTTTCACCTCTTTCACTCTCTTCAGAGATCCATCACATACATTGCCTCTCACCCAGATCATTCACAAAATGTCAAAACCTCTCCTTCCTCCTTCACATATCTACCTAACTTATGCCTACCCAACTGTCACACCTTACTCTCCACCCAAATTCCTACTTAGTCTTCTGTCCACTCTCATCCACAAGTCCTTGCTCTCCCCCAACTATCTACAAATCCCCACTCTTCCTCATTGATGTATCTCCTCTAGTCACCTGTTTTTCACTTTCCCACTCTCCACCAGAACCTACTCTTTTAAGTCTCTACTGGCCCCCCAGTCCTTTTGATCCATCTTTCCTCTGTGTTCCTCTAAGTTTTTGAGTCCCATTCTATTTGGCAAATTCCTTGCTTAATCAGATCACCTCTCTCAGGTTTTTTTTGGTTTTTTTTTTCCTTCCCCTTATAACCCCATTGTATTATGTAACATCTTTCTTCTCTCATGTATTCTTTCCCCATGCTTCTCCAATTCATGATGTAACTTCCATCTTCTTGCATTTTGTAATTCGCTGATTGTCCAGTCTTCTTTCTATGTGAACCGCCTAGAAGTCAGTTTGACTAAGGCGGTATAGAAAAATAAAGTTATTATTATAATTATTAACCCCCCCCTCAACGAGCTACAACAAGGAACCACACATTGCATTTGTCCCACCCTGGCAGCTAGGGCCTGAGGTTAGCATGGACCTCCATGCCATTTCAGGTCACCTGACCCTCCAGATACCACTCAGTGAGCTTTGAGACCCAATATAGCTCATCACCCGATGATCACATAATTTTGTACAGTAGCTCAGGGATACCCATGCTGTTACTTATAACCACCACTGAACCCCTTTATTACTGCCTTTGCACCAGCTAGGGTGGTTGGGTGGGTAATGATCTTCTCCATTTAGGAGCACATTGCAATAGTCCATACAGGAGAGGATGAAAGATATAGTAGTTGAGTGAAATCCGGCTCTGAGAAGTATCATCTGATTTTCCCATCAAGTATGAGTACAAAATGCCGCCATCAGACTCCTGAAGAACTTTCACATACAAGACCCAATCTCCCCAGCGCTGCGCACTGTCCACTGGCTGCCAATCAACAAATTATGTATATTCAAAGGCCTAGTAATGGCCTACAAACTCTTCCATGACATGGTACAGGCCTATATGGCCAACAAACTACCGGTACTACCCTTTGCCCCGAATCGACCATTACGCTTGCAAGAAAACTGATTACATGCACCCTCAGGATGCATGAAAAAGATCAGACACTACCTACCGTACCTCTGGAGCAAACTATCTACCCACTTAAGATCATTAGAAGGTCTACTGAACTTCAGGAAGGCAATAAGAAACCACCTCTTCCCTTGACCCTCTAGGAGAGTGCATCTACCCAAATTCCCAAACTTTACAAAGAAGAGCACTGGCCCTCTGCTGTCACGAATCTCAAACGCTGATGTGCTTCGCCACCGTATCGTGAACTGTTGCACTTTTATATTGCCCATCTTATAATGCTCTACGTTACAAAGTCACCTTCTGTGATATAATAATGATATAATGGTGCTTTAACATAGAAAAATGCAAGGTCATGCATATAGGAAAAAGGAACCCGAGGTACAGTTACAAAATGGGGGGAACGTTGCTGGGGGAGAGTAATCTTGAAAAAGACTTGGGTGTGCTGGTGGATACAACAATGAAATCATCAGCGCAATGTGCAGCGGCCTCGAAGAAAGCTAACAGAATGCTGGGCATCATTAAGAAGGGAATTACAACCAGGACGAAGGAAGTCATCATGCCACTGTATCGTGCAATGGTGCGCCCGCATCTGGAGTACTGCGTCCAATATTGGTCGCCGTACCTCAAGAAAGACATGGCGATGCTTGAGAAGGTCCAGAGAAGAGCTACGAAAATGATAAATGGTATGGAGGACTGTTCATACGCTGACAGGCTGGACAAGCTGGAGATCTTCTCCCTGGAAAAGAGGTGGCTTAGGGGAGACATGATAGAAACTTTCAAGATCTTGAAGGGCATGGAGAAGGTAGACAAGGATAGATTCTTCAAACTACGGGGAACCACAAGCACAAGAGAGCACTCGGAGAAACTGGAAGGGGACAAGTTTAGAATCAATGCCAGGAGGTTCTTCTTCACACAGAGGGTTGTGGACACATGAAACGCGCTCCCGAAGGAATTGGTCGGGCAGAGTACACTACGGGGATTCAAAGAGGGATTGGATAGATTCCTGAAGGATAGGGGGATTGAGGGATACAGATAGGGATAGATATGAGAATGGAAAGAGTATAGATAAAAACAAGGGGGCTATAGGGCTAAAGCAAGATAACCTGACAGGTCATGGACCTGATGGGCTATAGAGCTAAATCAAGATAACCTGACAGGCCGTGGACCTGATGGGCCACCGCGGGTGTGGACTGCTGGACATGATGCACTTCTGGTCTGACCCAGTGGAGGCAAATTCTTATGTTCTTAATATACTGTATAGCCTCTACTGTGCAAGATCCCACCGTATCATCTAATACAGTGTTTTTCAACCTTTTTACACCTATGGACCGGCAGAAATAAAATAATTATTCTGTGGACCGGCATCGGTCCGTGGACCGGCGGTTGAAGAACACAGGGCTAAGTCGTGGGCCAGACCCCGCCCATCTCTACCCAATCTCCACCCCAGACTCTACCCCCATAATAGTGTGCCTCATCTGGAAGCCTTCCCTCTGACATTGCAACGTCGGAGAGAAGGCTTCCGGTTCAGGCGCAGGATGCCCGTAGGAGCCACTGCCCGTGGCTTTGTGCACTGAATCAGGAAGAGGGAGCTGGCTCGAAGATAATGCCGCATTGATCGCACCGTGGACTGGTGGTTGAAGAACACTGTTTTGGGCCTGATGCATTTGCTGGCCCTGTGGACCGGCAGGAAATTTCTGTGGACCGGCACTGGTCCATGGACCGGTGGTTGAAGAACACTGATCTAATATATACTATGTCTGACCACACCATGCTTTTGTCATATAATGCTTTGCCACATTTTGTTATACTGGCACCTCTTTCTTCCACTCCACTATTCTATACATTGTATCTTTCTTACTATATGTGCCATACCATATCTACCATGCTACAAATTCACATACTATATCCACTACACAATATTTGCCATCCCTTGTCCACCACGCTAAGTTCTACCATGTTAAGTGCTGTATTGTCATGTAATAATGTGGTAACCATGCTGTGGTTGTATATATAATACAATATCTTCCATGCTATGTTTACCATGCTATGCTAGCCACGCTTGTAATACTATGTTTGTCATGCTATGCTAAGCTTATGGGCTTCAAATTTACATACATAACAAAGCATGGTAAAACATAACATGACAAGCATGGTATGGTGTGACATAGGATGGCAGCTATGAGACTATGGTTGCTATGCTAAGCTGCCATCCTATGCTTTGTCATACAGTGTTGGTCATGCTATGTCACACCATACCATGCTTTGTTATGTATGCAAATTTTTAACTCATTTTGAGCTCTCCTAGGAGGACGGGATATAAAACTAAATAAATAAATAAAATTTCCTGTCCCCTTCCTCTTGCTATATGCCTGTTTTGGAAGCTTTATCACATTGGAAACTTGTTGAATTTTAAGATCAACATATGTAAGTACGTCAGCATACAGTATATGAGTCAAATCATTGCTCTCGTGGTTATTATTATACCTGTTCCCTTTACTGGCTAGAATGTGGGCTATTGTAACTTATATTACTGAAACAACAGAAGTTTGTAAAATGTAGGGAACAAAATGGTCAAATGCACTGTAGTCTGAGAAAGAAACAACTTGAGGAATCGCAATGGTTTTGAAATTGTTTGATGGCCTACATACTGTAAGAAGACCTGTTAAAAGTAATTCTGGTCCTAGGTCTTGATGTCTCTCTCCATACTTATCAGAAGTTAGATTGTTATTTCTGTTCAGAGAACAGTTTGCAGTTGATGACTGACGTCAAAAAAAGTGGTATTATACAGTTGATGCCTTCAATTGAAACAGCGTCCACAATCACTAGAGCACATACAATACCAACCTTCTTTTGCGATTTTATTCATTTTGATAAGACAGAAAACAGCTTTAGCACAGCAAGCTATTGCAGAAAAGACTGGAAAAGGGTTAAATTTTGTTTAGCTTTACGATAGCTGCGATGCTGAATCCCTGCGGTTTGCCTTGACCTTTAAATATAGATTAAGCAGATTGTTAAATGTGTGTCTTGCCTGCACGCATGACATGTATGCTTTTGTCGGGGCTTAATTTGGAGACAAAAAGGAAGTGAAATTGTGGTGGTGTGTGTGTGTGTGTGGAGGGGGGCTACAGAAGAAAACTGAATGCCAATTGCAAGGTGGGGCATCTTCTCTGACAGACCCATATGCACACTCTCCCTCTCAGGCAGATGTAAGAAACAGCACCAACATTAGCACAGTGGTTTATTTCAGCGTAGATTTCAAATATTGCAGGGGTTAGAAATTCTTTGCTAAACCTCTAGTAATTAACTGTGTTAATTGTAGCATGGCAAGCATGGAAATGCATGTTAGTAAGCTGCATACAAAATTCTTTCCAATTCAAAAAAGGTGTTTAATTTTCCTTCCAGCTTGATGTAGAATATTTACTGTACTTCATGCCCTTGAAAGTAAAGATTATAATGTGTAAGTTAGAAGACAAGCACTTTGAAGACTGAAAATGGACAGTGAGGGACATTGTACACTGAAGGAACCAATAGATAAACAGCATAAAAAGAAAAAACTCCCTGTGAAAGAGTAAGGGGTTATCTTCCACTAATACTACCATTCCACTTCCATACAGCAGGAGTTGCCAGCTCAAGACTGCGTGGACTACATATCCCAGCCCGCACTGGGCTTTATAGCTCAGTGCTGAGCTACCTCAACAAGGTAACCCTGCTGAGTCAGGGGGCGGGGTTCAGCAGAGAGGTGTTTATCTGCCACAGAGGAGAATCATTAGAGAGAGGTTCCCTGGGAGAGGGAAAAATCTCTGAGGAAGGAAGGAGTCCAGGGGAAAATCTTCCGCTTTTCTAATTGTAGGCTGAGGGAACCTTGGAAAGATTTGGGACTTGTGCAAGAACCTCCAGGAGTAACTTGTCTCTACTGAAACAGGGTAAGCCCATAAGGAGAATAATTGTGGAAGTGACTTAAGGCTATGAAAACCAAATAATTGTTGGTGCTTTCCTGAGTCTGTGAGGAAACACTCAGCTTTCTGGTTGAAGTGGTTGTTTGTGCTGTTTTGAGTGCATGTGGGCAGTGCTCTGGGTGAGTCTGGACAGGACTCTGCCACACTCCCCAAGGAAAAATCTTCAGTGTTATTTCAAAAAAGTATAATACATGTTTCTTATAACCTCTATAAAAGAAATAGTTCTTAATAAACAATGAAATATCAACCCCAACTTACACAAAAATGAACAATTCAATTTTAATGAATTATTTATAAATTATTAATGTGCTCATAATTAGAGGCATTGTCTTTTCATACTGTATCATGGATGTGCTATTGTCTGACATGTAATCATTACAGTGTGTAAATGGAAATATTGCAGTTGCTCTTCAGTGTGGGTTAAATGGGCAGGCTTCTACTAAGTTGATCTGGCCCCCTTCTGATATTCAATGGCATTTAACAGGACAGTGTCACTGAATTTTGGCTGACTGATGCAACAGTGTCTGGGCAGTATCAGGGATGATCCCAGAAGTGATGTGGGAATTGGTAACATAGTAGATGATGGAAGTCCTGAACAGTCCATTTGGTCTGCCCAATATTCAACCTTTATTATCAATTCATGATTAAACCAGTAAGGGAAAGAAGGATGAGATTTGATATACCTCTTTTCAGTAATTACAAAATGGTATACATTTTCAGGCTCATTGTCAAAAAAGATAGACATCTAAAAGAAAGCATAAACTGGCACTTGGATATCTTACTAGTCAAAGCATCCAAGTGGGCATTCTCAAAATTGACTTTCCAGATGTCTTTCTGGTTGTTTTGTCTCCAGTGCGTCTAAATCTTAAGAGGGTGTGTTAGAGGCATGTGGTGGGTGGGCTTGGACGTCCTGCAGAAATAATCAAACCTTTAACAAAACATCCAGGGCTTTTTTTTTTCAGATGTTTGGAACTAGTCCTAAGGGTCAAAAAGGTGCCCAAACTGACTAGATGGAGAGATTGAGGCATGTCTTCCCCTTACTCCCCCAGTGGTCACCAACCCCTTCCCATCACTACATTCTAGCCTGTATTACGAGAGGGTGCTGAAAAGTTCTGAGCCCAAGATGAGAATGGCGTGAATGTGGTTCAATCAATGATCTGAAACCATGTCAAAACATAGAATTTTGTTTCTGCAAATTGCCACTTAATGAAATAAGATAATGCTCTTTTCAATTACAGTGGCAAAATAATGTTTCGAATTTAGGAAGTTGGTTGGTTGGGCTGAGAACTTTTCAGCACTCTCTTGTACAGCATCAGATTTTCACACAGACATCTGAGCCCAGGATAGCAGAACAGAGGGGCACTCTAAGGGGTACTGCAGTGAATATAACATTTCAAAGTCCCAGGTACATGTCACTAAAAATTGCTTTTACTGTATGATGAGTCTTCCAAAACCCACCTAAAACCTACTGTACCTACAAAATGATGACACCTGCAGACATAAGGACTATTGTTGTGGTGTACAGGTGGGTACGCTTTAAGATGAAGACTACCAACCATTTTAGTAGCCTTCCTCTTGACAGACTCCATCCTTTTTATATCTTTTTGAAGGTGCAGCCTCAAGAATTGTACACAGTATTCTAAATGAGGTCTCACCAGAGTCTTTTACAGGGGCATCAATACCTCCTTTTTCCTACTGGCCATACCTCTCCCTATGCATCCTAGCAGCCTTTTAGCGTTTGCCGTCTCCTTTTTTTTTTTTTTTTTTTAGAGACCAGACCCCCCCAGCTAGGCCCAGCCTCAAGTGAGAACAGCGCTACCACGGTCCCTCCAGCCTTCCGCCAGCCTATTCCCTCCCCTACACCCCCCCCCCAAAACCCACGCATACCACCCTACAATCATCCCCATCCATACAACACACAAACCCCCTATCCCTCCCCCTCCACCCTCCACCCTCCCAGAAAGCCTTCCTCCAACTTTCCAAACCCTTAGCTCCTGAAGGAACAGCATGCACTCAACCACCTATACCTCCTCCCCATGCCGGCCCGAAAGATAGCAAAGAAGAGAGAAAAAAAAAAGAAGAATTAGAAAACTACCTAAGGCTGCCAAAGCCCCCGTTCCCTCCCCCTTCTAACTCCCAAACTACCTAATCCTATCCCATGAAAAAATACCCCTCCCCCTGTCCATCCAACGGACTCCCAAGCCCTCTCAGAACCACCCGAAAAGAAAACTAACTCCGAGCAGAAACAGGCAGGCTCTCAACCCACCTCCCCACAACATTATAACAGAGAGAACAACAAACAGGGGCAAAAAACCGACGCTTACAAAGCTAAACAACTATACAGTAGAAAACCTAAACCTGGGAAAGAGAAACTAGACAAGATGTACCCAAACCCAAAAACCCACTAAGGGCCCCTGAAACACCCAACCAGGCCAAGTGGCCACGGAAAGGACCCCAGACAAGTGTCCCTCCCCAAACCCCCACCCCCCAGGAGGCTGCCCGATCAACTCAAAGAAAGAGAAGTACAGGAAAGGGTGGATAAAAGAGAGAGCGAAGAAAGAAAGAAAGAGGGAAGTCCGAGAAGAAGCCTGCCGAAGAGTCTGCCACCCACACGTGGATGAACGGAGACCAATGCCCTAGGTAGAGGACATGCTAACTGAAAGCTCCTGCTCCTCGGGGAGCGAAAAGATCAAGAATAAGAAAATTATACAGAGCAGGGCAGGGCTAGAAACAGAAGAGAAAGGAAACTGGGGGAAAAAAGCCCTACCCAACAAGGCACATCGCCGACATCCAAAGGAGACAGTCAAAGTCCCGACCCTCCCCAAGGGAAGGCAAAGGCAAAAAGTCACCATCAGAGTCCATGAAGACATCCACAGAAGATATTCAGCTGGGCAAGCCCTTCAAGAAGATGCGAATCTCAGCAGGGGTGGAGAAGTAGAGAGCCCGGTTCTCGTGGGTCACACGCAGCTTGGCAGGATATTGAAGCGCAAACCGCATCTGCCGCTGATGCAACTGCGTGCAGTAGGAAGCCATCGCCCTCCGCTGTTCAGCCACTCATCGGGAGTAGTCCTGAAATAACAAGAGTCGGTGTCCCTCATAGGATAGAGTGCCCTTTGCCTTGTAGCTGCTCATGATCTGTTGCTTGTTGGTAAAATTGAGGATGCGTGCAATCACCGGCCTCAGTCTAGGATCACCATCCTGACGGCTCCCCAGCCGGTGTGCTCGTTCAACGGATATTGGAGCGCCACCAGAAGCCATGCCCAGCTCCTTGGGTAGCCACGTGGAAACCAAAGCAAGGAGATCTGCAGCAGGGAGAGATTCAGACACGCCGATAAGCCGCACATTATTCCTTCGGCTGCGGTTTTCCAAATCTTCTGCACGATCTTCCAGGCGACGGCACTTTTCCTCCAAGGATCGGACCCTCGCTTCCAAGGCCACCGTGCAGTCCTCCTGTGCCGACACCCGATCCTCCACATGCTGGATGCGAGTGGCCTGGCGTTCAACGGTGTCCTTCATCCCATCAACTGTAGTCTGCAGCCGGGTAAGCTTATCGTTCAGGAACGCGGTAAGGTGTTTTTTCAGTTCCTCTATTGCATCCGCCTGCAAAATTATCGTCGGGCTAAGCTGTACCTGCGCAGGGGAGGGAGCCGCCACCATTTTTACAGAAGTGAAAGGGCCTTTCAGAGCTTTGGATGCCTTTGAGGCTCTTGCCGGCATACCGCGGAACCCCGACAAAATTGATATCAGCTGACAGCCTGCAGCAAAGCACTGTCAATGAGGTAAATTACCAGCCGGCCAGTCCATAAATGAGAGAGATATCGCCGATTAAGCAGTGCCGAGATTGGGAGAGAGGTCTAGAGGCGTCCTTTCAGGTCGAGTGCATCACGTGACCCCGCCGTCTCCTTTTTAACCTGTTTGGCCACCTTAAGATCATCACACACTATCACACCCAAGTCCCGCTCCATTAGGCTATTCCTCTACAGTGGTATAAACCATGTATACTTGATCCTGATCTTTTTTTTTTGCTGTTTTCAGCACACAGACTGTAAAGGTCTGCCTAGCACTGGTCTTGCATTTTAAGTTCTGGAGTTGTGACTAAAGCTCACTCCAGCCCATTCTGATCTGGCTTGCCATATATGGGACTGTGGAAGTTTGCCCACGACTACCCTTAGTTCTTCACAGCCAGTGTCACTGACTCTGCACTACTGAACATATTTAATTTAATGCAGAGTTTATATACCGCTAAATCATCACACTGGCTTCAAAGTGGTGTACAAGAAAACAAATAAAAATTAGACTTATACAATAGCCAAAAATCTAATCAGGTACTTTAAGTAATTTCCCTCTCTGTTCCAATGGGCTCACAATCTAACTGCAGTACCTATGAAAAGGAATGAACAAACAATTATCATCATACATAAGAGACATAGATGAAGGAAGAGGGAATAATAATACAATAATTAAATAAAAAAACATACCAGGAGAGAAAAACTCCATGAAGCAAAGTTACTGAATAGATAGGTATTTAATAAATAAGTACCATATTTTTCGGACCATAAGATGCACCTACCTGTAGAGGAGGAATAACCAAGAAAAAAAAATTTGGTCCAGAATTTTTTTCTTCATGGTTCTTCATGCGCCCCCTTTTCCACCCCCTTTGTGGGGGTGGAAAAAGTGCGTCTTATGGTCCGGAAATACGGTAAGTTTTAAGTAGCTTTCTAAAGGTGAGGTAATTAAGTTCTGTTCTTAAGGGTGCTAGAAGGTCATGCCAGGTTCTGGTAGCTGCATATGTGAAGAGGGTGTTGAAAATTCATTTGTATTTCACTTCCTTAGATGAGGGGACAACCAGTTGTAGGGTATTGTTAATCCTTGATGAAGTGACATGGGAGGTAGAGACAGGGCAGGATTAATTCGTCGAGGACCCCTAGGCACACAAGTACACTGGGCCCCCTGCCCTGCCCCATCATGCACCCAGGCGGAAAAAGGAAGCTGCGTCAGAGGGAAGCTTTGGGCAAGCAGCACCGCTTGCACGATTACAATTCCTGTTGCCTTTCTTACCCACATTGCTTGCTTGTCTTACTTTCTGTCAATGGGAGTGGGGCTACGTTGCCAATCGGGGGGGCCCGTGTTACTGATCGATGTTGGGGGGCCCATCGCCGTTTGGAAAAAACAATGTTGATGCCCTCCTTCATCGGGCCCCCCTGACCATTTTGGGCCCTAGGCACGTGCCTACTTGGCCTATTGGTTAATACTGCCCTGGGTAGAGAACATATTGACTATCTATTCTGGCAAGTTGGCATTTAGAGCATGGTGCACAATGCAGGAAAGCTTAAACAGGATTCGAGCATTTACAGATGGCCAATGAAGCCGGCAGTAGTACTAACTGAAAATCAACCTGATTGCAGTGTTCTGAATCATTTGAAGTTTATTTAATTGAATAGAAGTTATGCCTGCATAGAGGGAGTTATCATAATCTAGTTGATTTATGACCAGAATTGCAAAATGATTATTGTAGAAGTAAGATTTGATGTCTCAATTGTTTTAAACATTAGAAAAAAATTTTTTCCCAGAGGTTAGAGATTTGGGTCCACAGAAAAGTGTAGAGTCTAACAGAGTTTTAAATACTCTGGAAGTTTTCTCAACTTTTAGTGAAGCACTAGAGGGCAATGTCAGGCTTGTAGGGACAGATTGTGCTTCACAATGGAACCAGAGTAATTTGGTTTTTAACTTTAGTTTATTGATGAAAGCCCAAGAAAAGATTTTTTTCTGTTTTTGAAAACTATTTTAGGGAAATCCTTATCCGTATAGAGTGGGACCAAGAGGAAGATTTTCTCTGCATAGGATAACAGACATTCACCATCTGAGAAGTTGAGGTTTCCCAGAGAACGGTCGGCGGGGGGGTGGGGGGGCGGTCATTGGGGGGAGGGGGGTTGTGTCGAGGGCAGGAAGACCTGGGATCCCTCCTGCCCATATTGTAGTGGGGGGTGGGGGGTAGGGGCTCCCTCCCGGCCCAATCCAGTAGGGGGGTCACCGGGGCCAGGAGAGCTTGGGCTCTCTCCTGGCCCGTTACTTTCGGAGGGGGGGGGGGTCGCCGGGGCCAGGAAAGCTTGGGCTTTCTCCTGGCCCGTTACTTTTGGAGGGGGGATCGCTGGGGCCAGGAGGGTTTGGGCTCTCTCCTGGCCTGCTTGTACTCGGCAGGAGTGGGGGGTAAGATCGCCGGGGCAAGAGGGTTTGAGCTCCCTCTTGCCCCGATGTCATCGGGGGTGGCACGATCGCTGGGGCAAGAGGGATTGAGCTCCCTCTTGCCCCAATGTTGTATGTGTGTGTGGGGGGTGATGCATCGCGGCAGGAGACATGCCTCATCTCCCCTACCGCGATGCCATCACTCCTCTACCCGAGCTGCCGCAACCCGTGGCAGGAGAGATAGGGCATCTCTCCTGCCGTGGGTCACAGCAGTTCGGGTAGAGGAGTGATGGCATCGTGGTAGGGGAGATGAGACATCTCTCCTGCCGCGATGGTTGCAGTGGGTAGGTTGCCTGGCCGCTGAACTGATGGCGCCAGCGGCCATCAGCTCAGCGGCCCCTTTTTTGGCACTTAGACCTGGTTAGACTTCGTCTAAGTCAAAAAGGTCTAAGTGCCGACTAGGCAACCTGTAAATGTTTTGGTTATACCTGTTGTATGCCTAGGTATAGGTCGGCTCACCTCCCGCCCACTGCCCGCCCTTTCCCCTCCTCTAAACACACCTCTTTTCTCTCTGTGCGTCTAGAGGCAGGGGAAAGGCCTAAGCTGTTTTAGATACGTCTAAAAACCAGCTTTGGTAATGGGTACTTGGACGATCAGGCTTTTTGATCGTCCAAGTAGCCATTTAGGACACTTTTTAGACGTTTGGTTTTTTTTGATTATGAACCCCATAGCGCTGAAAGGCGTACTCAGCACTGTATATATTAACATACAATAGACAGTCCCTGCTCATAAGAGCTTACAATCTAGCCGATGTTACAATCTAGCTGATGTTTTACTAATTTATGCTTGACATTCTTAATTTTATCTTGAAAATAGTTTGCTAATTCCTGGGCATTGGGTTGGTTGGTAATGATCACTAAGCCTGGTCTTGGAGGAGCAGTTGTTGTGTGCATTATTTGAAACAGTTTCTTGATATCAAAGAAGTGTATGTTTACTATTAAAGCAAAATAGTTTTTTTGGGGCTTCAGCTATATAGTGTTTATAGGATTTCATTGCTGATTTCCATGCCTGCTTACAATTGTCAGAGTTGGTTTTTAGCCATTGCTTTTCTAGTTGATGTCTGGTTTGCTTTTTAGCCTTAAGGATGTCATTAAACCATGGGGATTGTTTGGATGTCCTAACATTGCAGGGATGTAGAGGTGCAAGCAGAGTGGGCAGACTTGATGGGCTGTAGCCCTTTTTTGCCGTCATCTTCTATGTTTCTATGTGCAAGAGCATCTAATGCATGAAGTATAGTTTTGTTTCAATTGCTTAGCTGTATTGTGTTGTTTCTGATCAGCCAAAATTTGCCAAAATTGACAAAGGTCTATTTTACCTCTGCTTAAATAGTTTCTGATTTGTTGGTTTGTTATTAGTGCTACCCATGTAGAGGGACAATGTAAAGGAGATTAGAGAGTGATCAGACCAAGGAACAGCAGAACTGACTAGGTCTGTGTTTGGGAGAGTGGATCTAGTTGCTGTGAAATCAATGGGAATGTGTAGGGCCAAAGGGAATCAATTTTAGGTGGATGTTTGATATAGAAACATGATTACATTACATTACATTAGGGATTTCTATTCCGCCATTACCTTGCGGTTCAAGGCGGATTACAAAAAGATCTTACCAAAAAGATATCTGGTCATTTTCAAAGATAGTAAGAAATGAGAATGGCTAGATGTTTTGGGTAGGTGGCTTTAGTGAGAGGCGGTATTTGACACTTGCAGAGTTATTTCTTTTCCAGGGATTTCTTGAAGAGTATGGTCTAGAGAGTTGCGCGGGGACAGAAATCCCACCCGTCCCTGCCAAGTCCCACCCGTCCCCACGAGGAATTCCCTCCATCCCCACCCGTCCCTATAAACTACAGAAATAGTTATTTCATTTAATTATGCTACTGAATTAAAGGCTCTGGTAGAAACCCGTTTACAAATAAGCAAAAAGACTTATTAATTTGGAAATATTAATTGGGAAGAATACATACTTTGTAAATGGGTTTCTACCAGAGCCTCTAATGTTTATAAATTTTTATCAACACAACTAATATACTACTTTATCCTAAAGCAAAAAAAAATATATATATATAATTTTTTTTCCTATCTTTGTTGCCTGGTTTCTGCTTTCCTCATGTTCTCATTCAATTCCTTCCATCCACTGTCTCTCTTCTCTCTGCGTCTTCCATTTGCTCTGTTACTGTGCCTCCCTTTCTCCCCCCCCTTCCAAATTGGTCTGGCACCCATCTTCTTCCCTCCGCTCCCCCCATAGTCTGGCTTCTGTCTTCTTCCCTGCCAGCGTCTTCTCCTCACTCTCTCTTCCCCATTTCCTTTCAGCGTCCTTCTCCCCCCTCTGTCTTCCCCATGTCCTTTCAGCGTCCTTCTTCCCCATGTGCTTTCAGTGTCCTTCTCCACCCCTTTGTCTTCCCCATGTCCTTTCAGCGTCCTTCTCCCCCCTCTGTCTTCCCCATGTCCTTTCAGCGTCCTTCTTCCCCATGTGCTTTCAGTGTCCTTCTCCACCCCTTTATCTTCCCCAGTGCTTTCAGCGTCCTTCTCCCTCCTCAGTTTTACCTTAAGCGCCTTTTCCTCTCCGCTCCACCTTTCCTCCCTTTCTCCCTCCCTGCCCCTTACCTTTGTGGCACTTACCCGCCCGACTGACAACAGAACAGGCCCGGTCCAACAAACCTCCCTGCCCTGTAGCCGCAAATCTAAATTACCTTCTTACAGTAGCTGGAGTATTGAAGCTGCTGTAATAAAGTAATTTAGATTTGCGGCTTCAGGGCAAGGAGGTTTGACGGACAAGGCCTGTTGTCGGTCGGTCGGGGGACCTGGCTGGCTGTGCTGCATCCGGGGCGGACCGCTCCCTGCCTTATACCTCTGCCTTTTCCCTGCCTGCCCTGCCGCAGCACACAGCCGAACGGAAGTCTTCACGATGTCAGTGCTGACGTCAGAGGGAGGGAGGGCTTTGCTTAAGCCCTCCTTCCAACGTCAGCGCTGACATCAGGAAGACTTCCGTTCGGCTGTATGCGGCAGGGCAGGTAAGGAGACGAGCCTTGCGGCTGAATACATCCAGCCCCGCAGGAACCCCGCGACCCTAGGGGGCATCCCCACGGGATCCCCGTGACCCGAAGGGGGAACCCGCCGGATCCCCGCGGGTCCCGCGGGATTCCCGTCGTCCCCGTTCCCGTGCAGCTCTCTAGTATGGTCTTTATTTTTTTTCTAAAAGTTTTGTAGTCTAGAGATGCCGTCAGTAGATTAGCGATTTGGTTGTCTAGTTTGGCTGCTTGAGTGGCTAGGAGGCCATCATATAGTTTTTTCCGTTTGACCTCCTTAATTGGGGGGTATGAGAATAGGGTGTGAAGTTTCCTATGTCTGGTTGACGTGTTGTGGATGAGGCGGTTGTTCAGGTAGTTTGGGCTGTCTCCGTATAAAGTCTTAAATAGTAGACAGTAGAATTTAAATTGTATTCTTGCTGGGATTGGAAGCCAATGTGATTTGAGATATGCTTCTGTAATATGGTCATGTTTCTTCAATGAATAGATGAGTCTCAGTGCTGTGTTTTGGATTGTTTGTAGTTGTTTTGTTATTGTTGTAGGGGAGATAGATGATATTACAGTAGTCTAGTAGGCCTAGTATTAGGGACTGTACTATGAGCTGGAATTGTGTTTTCTCAAAGAATTTCCTAACTTGTCTTAAGTTTCTCATGACTGAGAATGATTTTTATATTGTTTTATTGATTTGTGGCTGCATGGTGCAGCATCTGTCGATTGTAATTCCTAGTCATTTTAGAGTGGGCTGTATGGGGTAGTTGATTGCATTGATTTCAATGTTGGTTATGGTTGGTATTTTGTTGTTTTCGAGGAGGATGAATTTAGTTTTGTCTGTTTTCAATTTCAGTTTGTGATCTTTCATCCAAGTCGCTACTGATTTTAGTGTTTGGTGTATTGTGTCTGTCATGGAGAGTTTTGGTTGATCGAAAGGTACGAGAATGGCGATGTCATCTGCATAGCTATAGGAGGTTATGCCTTGTTTGTCCAGGTGGGTGCTGAGGGAGGCCGTATAGAGGTTGAAGAGTGTGGGTGATAGAGGGGATCCTTGGGGAATGCCGCAGGGATCTTTATCTGATGACAGATAAAGGCCAAATGGCCCATCTAGTCTGCCCATCTGCAGTAACCATTATCTCTTCCTTTCTCCAAGAGATCCCACGTGTCTAACCCAGGCCTTCTTGAATTCAGACACTGCCTCTGTCTCCACAACTTCTTCCGGGAGACTGTTCTTCGCATCTACCATCCTTTTTGTATTTCCTTAGATTACTCCTGAGCCTATTACCTCTTAACTTCATCATATGCCCTCTCATTCCAGAGCTTCCTTTTAAATGAAAGAGACTCGTCTTATGCACATTTACACCACTTAGATATTTAAATGTCTCTATCATATCTCCCCCTCTTCCGCCTTTCCTCTAAAGTATATGAAAGTTTTGAAGACCTGGGCTACAGAGTTATTTGGGGATTCTAAGGGTAAGTTGATGTCTCCTAGAATGAAAGTTCTTGTGAATTGACATGTGACACTTGAGATGATTTCATGTAACTTGTGGAGAGTTTGAGACCAAACCCCAGGAGGGTGATATATTATTAGTATACCGACAATGTTGGGGAAATTATCAGTTTCATCCTGTAGAGAATATATCATGTATTCTAAGTCAGGGTGGCTGAATCCATTATGGATATACAAAAAAATGTTTATGTAGAGCAACACAAATCCACCTCCTCTTTTATTTGGTCTCGGAGTATGTAGGATACTATACCCTAAGGGGCAAAGATGGGCTAGTTCTGGGCTATTTACCTTTTTGAGCCATGTTTCAGTAAAGAAAGCAAAGCCTACATCTTTAGTACATATCAAGATCCATCAAGTCATTTAAGTTTCATTTTCATACCATCCTCTTTTTGATTAAGGATCCTTTGGGGCTCATAATTGAAACTTAAATATGGCTAAAAACCTGCCCAAGTTGGCACTTGGACAATCTAAAAGACAGGTCATCCGAGTGCTGATAATCGAAATGGCTTTTTTAGACGTAGCCAGGGACTTTTAGGCTTCTGAATCCTGCTGTGCACCCAGAGCTGAAAGGGGCGTTATTGGAGGAGTGGTTAGGGCAGGATGTGGGCCGACCTAGACTTAGTCGTCCTGCAGGGATAATCGAATGTTTGACGAGACTGCCTAGAAGGAACTTATACGTTGTGAGTTAGATGATGTAAAGACACGTATAAGTGCCCAAAAAGGCATCCAGGGTGACCAGATAACCACTGCAGGGACAAAGCAAAGACCCCCCCCCTTCCCATGTTCACTGACCCCCATTGCACCCCTCAAAGTTCAGACCTAAAACATACATACCTCCCTCCGGAACATCAGCACCTGGCATAGGAAAGCCTAGTGGAGCTGCACAGAGGTATCTTAAGTAGTATGGGAGGTGGGCTAGTGAACCATCAAGAGGAGGATCCAGGCCCATAAGCCACACTGCAACAATGGTAGGTGTTATAGAACCTAGCATGCATGAAAGCAGGGGCAGCTTGAGGATATTGCCATTGGCTGAAAAGCTTGGAGATTTTGAGTTGCAATACTGGAGGAAGATGTCTTCAGTTGGCAGGGCTTGGGAATCCCCACTAACTCAAGCATTTATAAATTGTACTCAGGCAGGGAGAAACTTTGGTGCCCATCCACCAATTTTGGGCTCGTCCCTCCCCCAAATCAGCTGTATATGACTAAGCCACTGAATACAAAAATAATTGTGAAGCACATATCCCAAAGCTAACATATTCCAGTTAATGAATTCAAAATAAAACCATTTTTTCTACCTTGTTGACTGGATGTTTTGTTTTTCCATCATCTTGGTCCCAGTTTCTCTTTCTGTTTTTTCTCTATCTTCAATTAATTCTCTTTCCAGTGTCTGCTGTCCATTTTTTTCTCCTCTTTTCTTGTTCCATTTTTTTCTTATGCCTGTCTCCAACGTATTAATTTTTCCCTTTCAGCTTTCTTAATTTTTTCTTTTCTGCCTCCGTCTACTCAAATCTTGCCTTCTTTCTCACCTTTCTTCTTTTTAAATGTTCAGCTAACTCTCAATTCTCCATCTTCTCTGTCTCTAGCTCTCCCATTTTCCAACTCACTCCTTTCCCAGCCTCCTATTCCCTTCTATCTACTCCCCATTACCACATTTCTACCACTGTACTCACTGCGCTCTCACTCATCTTGTCATCTCCATTTTGACCTCATCCACATGGCTCACCACTTTCAGAATCCCCCTCCCTTTCTCCACTGGTCTGGCTATAACGCCGTCCCTTTTTTTCCATCCCCTAGCATCATCTTATCCCAGCTCTCTTCCCTCCTGCCCTCCCATGGTTCCATCTCTCCTCCTCTATCTCCATGGACCAACAATTTGCTCCCTCTCTTTTCTGTTTTTCTTCTTCCCTCCCCCCCTTGATGCTGAACAATGAAATGGAGGAAAAAAAAGAGAGATGCGGCATCTCTCTGCCTTCTATCCACAGGCCTAACATTTCTCCCTCCCTCCCATCCCAGATCCAACTTCTCTCCCTTTCTCTTCCCAACTGTCCCCCATCCCATCTCTCCCCCTGCCTGCCTGCCTCCATTCTCCAGGTCCACCATTTATTTATTTATCTTCCCAACAGTTCTCCCTTCAAGTATCTCTTTCCCTCTTCCTCCACACTACCCCAGGTCTAACTTCTCTCTCTTCAGTTCATTGCCTATCATCTCTCTCTGTCCTCTTTTTCTGGTCCCATAAGCTCTCCCCCCATGCCTAATCTGGCACTTCTTTTAATACCCTCCCACCCCCCAAAAAACCCATCTCTGAACAAATCCCCCTTGCTTTAAACATCTTATCCTCATTCTCTTCTTTCTAGACAGCATCTGTCCCTAACATCTACTGTCTGCCCTTCCATTTCTCTGTCTGCTCTCTCTCCATTCCATATGATATCTTCCCTCTTTCTATGCTCCTTCCATAAACTGTCTATCCTGTGCCCCTTCTCTCCTTTGTATATGATTCATTTCAGCTTCTCCTCTCCATTTTTCTGTCTCCACCCCTCCCCTATGCTCTGACAATTTCTTTCTTCTCCTTTCCTTCCCTCCCCCCATGCCCTGGTACCTCTTCTCCCTCTTGTCTTGGATTTGTCTCCTTAGTTTCCCTTCCCTCCCTCATGCCCTGGCATCTCTCCTCTCCTTCCAACTCCCCTTTCCCTCCCCCTCCATTATCTGGCATCCCCTCTCATTCCTTTCTCTCCTTCCTTCCTTCCTTTCCCCTGGCCTGGCATTTGTCTCCTTCCCTCCTCTCCCCTTCCATGCCTTGGCATCTCTCCCTCCCATGGACTTGACATCTCTCATTCCTCTCCCTTTTCCTTCTCCATCCTTCCCTCTCTCTCCCCAACTGAGTGCAGCAGCATTTTTCTTCCCCCTTCCCTTCCCTGTGCAGAATCAGCATTTCTACCTCCCCCCCACACACCCATCTGCAGTGCAGCATTCACCCCCAAATTACCCCTCAGGGCCAAGTGAAGCATTTGCTTAATACCACTGATCCCTTACCCGTTCTCCAGCAGGATAATGCAGAGCACAGGGTTGTTGGCCTTGTCCATGGAGCAGTGCTGTAGGTTCCACGTGGCCATGCGCAGCAAGGGTCGGCACTTGTGCACGCCGGGGAAGGGCTCGATGGGTGCACGTGCCACCTGCAGCTGCCCTAATCTGGCTCACCCCTGGCAGGGTCATCAGCTCCTCCTCAGTGGCCTCAGTCACTATGGGCTCCCTAGGATCTGGATGAAGTTACAGGCGGCACTGAACTTGCGGCTCTTGGAGCAAAAGCCCTGCCTGCAGCATTTGCTCTAAACCGCGGGCAGCGTTTTCCATGCGCCTCCTGCGGCTGATCTGGAAGCGTTCCCTCTGATGTCGCAACGTCAGAGGGAACACTTCCGGGTCAGCCGCAAGAGGCACATAGAATCCTCTGCTCGTGACTTTAAGCAAACGCTGCAGCAAGATGGAGGAGGGAGCCGGCAGAGGAAAACACCGCATCGTGAGCGGGGCTGCACAGAATTTTTCACGGGGCTGCATGCGGCCCATGGGCCGCGGGTTGGACACCCCTGCTATAGTGTATTTGATCACATTATTTTCCACCATAATTCATTGCAACTTTAAAATTAAAAAGATAATGTTCTGTACAAAAGGACAGTAGGTTTACTCTGTATTGTATACTCACATCTCAAACTGATTAGATTTTGGAATCTAGCCATTTTATTGCTTTAACCCATTTGGGACATGTGTGTAGTGATATGATGCTGAAGTTTTTCAACTTTAACCCTTCAGACAGACTTCCAACCCTCTCTGTACATCTTTAGAAAGCTGGCTGAAATGGGCTTGAAGAAAAAAACATCCTTCAGCAAAGTGTGCCAAACCTAAGAAACCCTCTCCTTTACTAACACGTAGCAACAGCAGTAACTGCTCCGACGCTCAGTTACTGCCGCAGCCACTGCTAAAACCCATGCTATGCATTAATAAAGGAGGGGGAAAAGTAGTAAAACTAAAATCTCCCACTTTGGGGTTCATAGTGCCAACTACCAATGGGAAAGCGTAGGAACATAGGCACTGTGGCAGTATGGTAGCGCCATAAAATGGCCCAGGAGAGCAATATAAAAAATTCAGTGAAGGGGGTTTTAGAGGCAGAGGACCCTAAACCAAGCTCCTGCAACCCCCAAAACAACAATTTTCAGGATCCCCTCCCCCCCACTTCTCCCATAGGATATAATAGCCTATACTCATTTTCTGTGCTTGTGCTTTGCCTACTTCAGCTCAAACTGCAGCTGGATAATGGAGAAGACACCTACTTCAGATAAGCATGTAGAAGGTTACAAATGCTGCAATCTTTGGGCTGCCAGTTGAACCAAAGCCGGACTGAGACCTCAGAACCTCCACAGTTGTGCAAGTGTCATCAGGGGGAGGGAAATGCAGCCAGCACCTGCTAAAGCTGACCGGACTTCCATGGGGCCAAACATGCTGCACTATAGCACTGGAACAACCAGGAGTGAGCCTCACTACTAGGGGAATAGTCCCTGAGTTCCGCATATGTTATACAGGCGGCTAAACAGGTTTCCTGTAAAAGGGCTGCCCTGTTAGCTATAGACTTCTGCTCAGAGAGTCTGTGTCTTCTCCCAGGCAGAGCTGCCTCACAGGTGTTGGGGACCTCTTGAGCACCGAAAAATCTCCAAATCCAGATAAAACCCCCAAAATAACAACTTGCATGTAGAAGAAAAGACTGAGGAGCTACAGCCCAGCCCAGTGAGGAAGGAGGTAGAGCTGAAAAAGGTAGTTGAAGTCTTCTACAGAACTCATGGTTAGAGGAGAATAATCTACTGGTCAAGACTGATGCCATTTGCACCAGAATTAGTAGTTATTTACAGTATATACCGCCTATCGATGGAGATTGTCTAAGCTGTTTTCATTCAGGCAATCAAGATTTTTCCCTATCTGTCCTGCCGGGCTCACAATCTATCTAATGTGAAAAGGATAACATGAGATGTATTTATTTATTTGATTCGATTTATATCCCATCCTCCTCAAGGAGCCCAGAACGGGTTACATGATAACAAATTTAACAGTTAGCAATAAGATATATTATAATTAACAATATGGAACAGAAGACTTAGGCAAAAGGTACTGAGAGATGTGTCTATTTCAATTGTTCTGGATTAGCAGACATTTTGGAGCCTGAAGCATGCACAGGGAGAGAGTCGGCTGAACATCTAATAAGAATACAGTGTAGAGAAATCTTGGTTATTTGCCTCCAACTTGAGTAGATACCATACTTATATGACTTTAAATGAGCAGTTTATTGATTTAAAACTTGGAAATGTTCTTAGAATGTGGGTTTGTTTGTTTTTGAAAATTTGATATTTGTTTATTTTTAAACTCTTTTTAATTAGAGCTTCAATAAGCTCTGAGTTATAAATCATCTAGAGCCAGGGGTAATGATGTTTATACACTTCTCCCTCTGTATTCACGGTTTCTGCACTCGCAAATTTGATTATTTGTGTTTTTTCCATGAGTGCAGAAACGGGAACTAAACTGAAAAACCAGGAAGCAAAGTCCTCGCTCCTGTCCCCACGAACTACACCTCCCAGGGCCACCCTGCAAGAGGACCTGCCTTCCTACACAGAGCGCTGTAACGTGTGTGCTGCAGCTCTCCACCTGAGCGACTGGACTTGCAGCGGCTCGGGGAGGCAGGTGCGTGAGGCCATGGCTGCTCTGTCGGGATTCCCAGGAATGGGAGAGGAAATCCATGGTGGGATGCCTCCCCTCTCCCGCCCCCTCTGCCCTCCCATCCGGTTCCAGAGGCCGGTCTGTCCCCGTTGTGGGGAAGCTACCGATATGCTGAATATATGGAAAGTGTGGGAGCTGGTGGATAAAGTGTGAGTATGGCTTCCTCTGGCCAGGGATGATAGACAGGGCTCCCCCTGTCTATCATCCCCCTTCTCTCTCAGCTGCTGAGGAGGACCTGTCATGGCGGCACTGGGCTCAATTTGAAGGAGGCTGCAGGCAGGGCAGGGAAGGCTGAAACACCATATGAAAAGTTATTCGCGGTTTTTATGTCTTCGCGGGTCAGCCACAATCACCGCAAATACGGAGGGAGAAGTGTAAACTCTTTGTTGGTTATATTATCTTTACCCCACAGCTAAGGCTGGGTACTGATTTACAGACTGAAAGTAGATGGATGGCTGAGTTGGCCAGAGGCTGGCTTCCTGACAAAAATTCCAGTGTGGGATTTGATCTCAGGTTGTGGGTTCAGTAAGCAATTAACCTAACACATGCACCCTGAGGCCTGCAGTGAGATTTGTAGCAAGACACAAATAGGCAGATTGGCTAGACCAAAAAGGCTTCCAAAGTCTTCTCTATTTCAGTGATTCTATGAAGGATTAATTAGTGAGAAAAGCTATATGACAGCAAGATGTGCTGAATTTTATTTGATCCTGCAACTGACTGTGTTCCGCCCAGTGCAATAGAAGGATACATTTCTGAGCACTTGACATGTAACCAAGCTATGACCTTTCTGTGAATTGAATATGTGTGAATAAAATACTAGTGATTATGTTTAAGTCACTACAAGATATCAGTTGGCGGTATCTTAGGAGTGACTGTCAACTTACATTCAGAGTACTGAGTTGAGCAGAAAGGCAAAATCTTTGAATTTTCTCAGACCATCCAATCATGCCTTCTCTAATGAAGGCTTCTACGTGTGGTGCTCCATCCATAGAGAGTTGTACTAAAGATAGAACTGACCTTCTTCAAGGCCAGATTCAATACCTGAGAAGTTGGGTTCTTTGTAGTTTTTAAACAGTTTAGCAAGTTTGTACATTTTTTTCCACTCCCTGAGTATTCCTATGCTGATTAACTATACTGTAGCAGCTATTTCAGGAAAGGCAGGAGAGACATACAGACTCAAGAGAGTGTGGCACAGTGGTTAAAGATACAGCCTCTGCACCCTGATTTTGTGGGTTCAAACCCACACTGCTCCTTATGACCCTGGGCAAGTCACTTAATCCCCCCCCCATTGCCCCAGACATTAGATAGATTGTGAGTCAATTGGGGCCTTAGGCTCCTCCTAGTGCATCACTGGCATGCATGGGGGGAGGCCTAAGGTCCTGATTACTGAGGTCTGAGCCAATCAGGGCATTAGGCCCCTCTTAGTGCATGCCAGTGATGCACTAGGAGGAGCCTAAGGCCCCAATTGGTTCAGGCACCTAGGGGAGGGGCCTTAGGTGCTTGAGCCAATCAGGACCTCAGGATGCACTGGGATGTGGAAAGGCTACCATTATGAAGAGGTGGCCCTTTAAGGCAGGAGGGAGTAGACATTCCTCCTGCCTGAATTTTGATGAATGGTACGGGCAGCGGTGTTGGGGGTGGAGGGTTTTCAACACCGCTGAACCTGAACCCCCCCTGCTCACTAGATCCCCCAGGAATTTGTGGGAGGGGTCAGGGAGATTGGAAGGCGGAGGGGTGCTTGTTGTCTGGGGTGTTGGAGGGAAGGTGCATGTGTAGCAAGGGGTCAAAGAGGAGGAGAAATGCCGTTGCCCTCACTAAGACGGAGTCCAGGGTGGACCATCCCTCCCCCCCTTTACTCTGTCACTGCCCATGAATTGAACCTGAAGGAAAATTTGCAGGAGTTTCAGCAAACTTGGCATAAGAGCCTTTGATGTTTTTCCAGGACTGGATTTAGGATTTCTCAGTGCATAGACAGGGCTAGAGAATAGGGAGTGGGGTGAAAGGGATGAGAAGGGATACAGCAAGGGTATTAACACATTGCTTAAAAGCAAACGAGAGCAGGCTTCTTTTTCGTGTAGGCATAGGAGCAAACTTTTGAAAACAATTGGGGGTGCTGAACTCATTAACTCACAACAAATTTCCCCTCACCCAGCAAAGAAAATATAAAAGGAAAACCAAAATACATCTGGTAGTGAATGACCAGCCTGTATCTACAGTAAATGTCAAAAGCAGGGCAGGTAATGTGGACAGATCAAATGCCAGGGTTCTGCCACTCTTTCTTCCCACTGATATATTGTCTGCGTCATGCTCTCTTTCTCTCCATTCAAGCCATCATAGCACTTTTCTTCAACCAGTTTTTTTTTTTTTTTAATTCTTTATTTATAATTTTAACAATTGACAATCTATAAAGGTCAAAAAAGCAATAACAGCCTGTATATCTAAAGAATATCACTACAAAATATTTCATATTACAGGAAATAATTAAAAATAATACAGATTGTAGTTAGTCCACCATATGGAGAAGGAGCTGAAATTAACATGAGCAAATAAATGTTAAAAGAAAACTAAAGATATGGCAATACAGATCCTAAACACTTCTTTCTTTTCGAGCTAACATACTGGAATAACTCAGGAAGCTTCTATAAATTGTACTTTAGTGGAAATAAATTTGGATAATTGCTGCGGCTCATAAAATACATATCTGTTTCCATTAAACACCATAACACACTTCTAGGGATATCTCAAAACAAAGGTTGCTCCCAACTGAATGACCTTCGGCCTCAAAATCAAAAATTGTTTCCTTCGCTTTTGGGTAGGATGAGACACATCTGGATACATTCTTATAACATTAGACAAAAAGGGAACATCCTTATATTTGAAAAACAGCTTAAGCATCCAATCCCTATCTGAATCTATAGCAAATTGTACCAATAATGTAGCTGAGGTCTGGACCTCCATATCTGACTTCTCTAGGAAATTAGATAAGTCCAAACTATCAGCAGATAAATTCTGCTGGTTTGGGCTTTAAGCTTTAATTCATCTAGGTAAATAATATATTTTGGAGATAGGTGGGTATGAGGTCTCCGGTATCTTTTAAACATAATTAAAGCAATTGTCGGAAATATTTTTGGGAAATTCATGATCTGGAGATTACATCTCCTAATGGAATTTTCCACCATTTCTTGTTTAAAACTTGCACTGTCTTTAACCCAAGTCAATGCCTGGGCCTCCATAGTCTTTATCCTGGTATCCGCATCATCTGCTTTATTTTCCAAACCTACCGTAATACTTTAGTCTTAAGTTCTGAATTTTCAGAGAGCACCATGGTACACCTTGAGGAAAGTTGCTCAATTTGATTTCCCAATGAAATTTCTAAACTGAATATCGCCTCCCATAATGATTCCATATTAAAGACCTTGGGTCTAATCAAAGGGGCAATCTCAGTTCTGGGCCCTGCAGTGGAAAGCACAGTACCTTTTGCCGCTGTAGAAGTCACTGAAGTTTCCTGGGCTTGTTCCAGACTCCCCGCCGGCTGCAATGCTGTTAAGGAAAACTCCTCCTGCTTCCGCTCATGGACAGAGATTCTGTCCTGTTGGGCCAGCAGAAGAACACCCGGGTTGATCCAGCCGACAACAGCAACTCCGATGCCACAGGACGAGTTGGCGGGCTCTACTCGTCCGGGGAAAGAGTGGCTCCATCAAAGGAGAACTTGCATACCCTCTCCAGCCGAGGTTTGATCTTCCGGGATCGGGAGCTTCGCTCAATGAAGAGATCCATTGATCCAGTCTGAGAAACAGCTGATTTGTCCAGGAACACCCGGACCTTTGATTTTCTCTTCACCATTAGGCAGAAGAAAGGAAATTTTTCAAAAGATCCATGTCTGCATCTCCCTGCTGAGCCATCTTAGAGAAGCTCCTCCTTCTCTTCAAACAGTTCTTTTCTTCCCTCAGCCCATCTACACTTCATTTTATTCCCACTATTTTTTTCATTTTCCCTTTAATTTCTTCTTCCTCCTCACTCCTCCTTGTCCTTTTCCCCTCCCCCTACAGCCTTTGCAATTTTTAATTTTCTCCTCCTGCATAGGCATAATCTGATGCTTCATTGTTGGGGACAGGGAATTTAATAGCTCTAAGCCTGTTCTGTTTCTCATCTTCCTTTGACCCAGCCTTCTATTGTCCTTTGCTCCATAGTGAACTCCAATGCACTTATCCCTAGCTTGCTGCCATTCCATGCAAGTTTGGCTCACACATTCCTTTACTGATTCTCACTTTTCCTCTACTCTACAGGTGAGACTTCCTTTTGTTTGAAGATTTAACTCATCTTCAGTCTTGAGACCTTCCATTAACTACAGGCTTGGATTATTTAATTGCTCTGATCTCTCTGGCTCCAGGCACATTCCTGTTTTCTGGGTCTGGTCCCGTTTTGCACTGCAACACTTCCTCTGGCAATCACAGATTCCAGGCTAATGGCAACCTTCTGCCTACAGAGTCTACGTCAGATTCTTTGCCACATGTTCACCCTGAGCTCTGGAATCCCAGCAAGGATCACAGTTTGAAACCTCCAAGATTACATGCTGAGTGGGCAAACATGTTCTAGCAGACTGGGGCATAGGAATATGCACTCATACTAAATTACTGTCGTACTGTCTGCTTGTAGTATCTTGCTCCAGCTCAAGGAGTCAAGTTGAGACCCGGGGGTGGTTGCACAGTTTTACCATGTGCAAAGAAAGGAGCAAGGATTCAGCAATTAAGCAAGAAGAAAGCCAGGGAGTCAAACCATGGAACACACAGAATTTGTGAGACAATATGTCCTTTCTCCCCCCACCCCCAACCCTGTCAATGGTATCCTGTCAGTTTTTCCTGCAGCTGCGGATGCTGTGCTACTTCAGGCTTACATAGTCCAGTGCCCCGATCATTTCTACCTCCTGTGGAATGTAATGGGAGAATAATATTTTAAAATTTTTGTGAGGAATGGGAACAGTGCTATTCTTCATTCTCCCAGTGTGTGGCTGCAGCAAAAAAAAAAGAAAAAAAAAGTATGCTATGAATTATTAGGAAAGGGATCGTAAATAAGACCTGGAATATTATAATGCCTCTGTATCGCTCCATGGAGTACTCACCTTGAGTACTGTGCACAGTTTTACAATACAATACAATATAAAAAATTTATATTCCACTACATTGTCAAAAGACATTAGTGCGGATTACAATAAAGTTAAATAGAAGGAAGCAATCCTCCCTAATTTACATATAAACATCCCATAATCACCTTAAGTAAAACTTAATAATACTGTCTCAGCAAATAAAATGACATCTTGGAGATATGTTTTCAATAATTTACGGAACCTTCTATATGAAAGTTCCGTTCTCAGAGCCACTGGCAGAACATTCCAGAGATTTACAGCTTGATATAAGAAAGATGACGCCAC
Organism: Geotrypetes seraphini; assembly: GCF_902459505.1. Lineage (NCBI taxonomy): Eukaryota > Metazoa > Chordata > Amphibia > Gymnophiona > Dermophiidae > Geotrypetes > Geotrypetes seraphini. The sequence goes on along the minus strand of NC_047085.1, from coordinate 236,408,778 downwards.
ATATTGCTTGAAGCAAAATTTTCGAGAAGATGGAAATAAAAGTTGCAAATTTTTTGAGAGACAATTACTCTTTTAGGGGCATTTTTAAAACACTATGACACCCAAAAAAACAGCTTAAATCAGCCCTTGGACGCCCTAATTGCCAGGATGTCCAAGTACTGATTTTTGAAACTGCCTTTCTAAATGTCTTGCAAGGAGTCCTAGGGATGTATGTTGGAGGCATGTTCTGAGTGAGCTTTGGGCAGGCTTAGACTTGGACATCTTGTGGTAGTAATCGAATCTTTCCCAAGACGTCCTGGACAGAACTTAGACATTCTGAGCTAGACCTGTTTTAAAAGTATCTAAGTGCGAATAAAGTACCCAAACTGACCATTAGAGGGATTAACTGACCCCTTCCCACCACCAAAATCTGAATGAAACAGGATATACCTGTCTCTAGAACAGCAGCACCAAGTATAGAAAATCCTAGTAGCGCATCACACAGCTGTTTTAAGCAGCCTGCAGAGTAGGTTGTCAGCATTAGTATACTGGCAGGTGCAGCAAAGGATTCTGAGATAATAATAATAATAATAATAACAGCTTATATACCGCAATACCGTGAAGTTCTATGCGGTTTACAAAGATTAAGCAAAGGTACAAATTGATTGACTTTAAGAGGGGAGGAAGAAAGAGGGTTAATAGGACAGGAAATCCATTTTTGAGGAGAGAGTGATCAATAGAACAAGTTAATCGCTATAGAGGGGAAAGAGAAGAGAGGATCAGTTGTCTAGATACTTTAGGAACAGGTGTGTTTTCAGACGTTTCCTAAATTCCTCATAAGTAGTGGGCGAAAGCAATTGTTCTAGGTCTTTACCCCATGATGCTGCTTGGTGCGAGAGAAGATGTTCATGGTGTTTTTTCAGTTTACAACCTCTCACCTGGGGGGGAAACGAAGTTGTAATGTGAGCTTGTCTTGTGTCAGTTGGCTGAGAAGAAGAAAAGGTCAATTATGTATTTAGGGGCAAGTCCGTGTAGTGCTTTAAAGCAGAAGCTTTACGCGCGCCTCCTTTGGCAGCCAATGCAGCTGCCGGTAGTAGGGTGTCACGTGCTCAGTATTTTAAAACTAAGGGCTCCTTTTATAAAGGTGTGCTAGCGTTTTTAGCGCATGCACCGGATTAGTGCGCGTTACCCGAAAAACTACCGCCTGCTTAAGAGGAGGCAGTAGCGGCTATTGCATGCTATTCCGCGCGTTTAGGCCCTAACGCACCTTTGTAAAAGGAGCCCTAAAATGAACAACTTGAGAACACAAACTTTTCTTTGAACGTAAACTCTCTGAATTTCCAACAGTTCAACTATGTGATGAAATCAAGACTGATATCTCCTGGAACCAATTTAATCGTCCAGATTGGTCAACTTTTTCTAAATTATTTACCAAATATGCCAAATCAAATTGCCAACTTGATGACTGCTCTTCAAATCTAATGAGAAATGCCCCTCTTACATTAAAATCTAAACTTTTCCAGTGAATTGCATCCCTATTAGAAGCAGGATCCTATCCAAGGGAGATTTTGATTACTCCTATCATAAAGGACCAGAAAGAACCCATTACCAATACTTACAATTTTAGACCGGTAGCTTCTATTCCACTATTTTCTAAGTTGATTGAAGGTTTAGTAAATGTTCAATTAATGGATTATTTAATAATAAAATAATAACAGTTTATATACCGCAGTACCGTTAAGTTCTATGCGGTTTACAAAAGATTAGTGAAGTACAAGTTGAGAGAACTTAAGGGAAGGGGGAACAATAGGGGGAAAGGGCAAGAGAACCGTTAAAGAGGGGAAAGAGAGGAACGAGTCAACTGTCTAGGTATTTCAGGAACAGGTGAGTTTTGAGGCATTTCCTGAATACCTCGTAAGTGGTGGGCGATAGGAGTTGTTCTAGGTCTTTACCCCATAGAGCTGCTTGATGTGAGAGAAGGTGCTCATGGTGTTTTTTTAGTTTGCAACCTCTAACCGGGGGAGAAACAAAGTGCAAGTGGGAGCTTCTCTTGTGTTTGTTGGCTGAGAAGGAGAAGAGGTCAGTTATGTATTTAGGGGTTAGACCGCCCTAATGAAAAACTTACTGAAACGTTTCATTTAAATGGTCATAACTATCCCATAGTTTCTACTCTAAAAATATTAGGGGTCACATTAGATCGTTCAATATCATTTAAAGCTCATACTGATTTATTGATCAAGAAATGCTTTATTATCCTTTGGAAGTTACGTACCATTAGGAAATATTTTGATTTTATGTCTTTTAAAATTTAGGTACAATAATTTATTCTTTCAGTTGCTTAATTAACCTGTACACAAGGCTGTCCTGGTGAAGAGGACTATAACTTAAACTTAAAGTCCAGGAATCAGCATTTGAACTTTCTACTATTTTGACTTTTACTGAGAGCCTGTGTTTATTGGCTATTGTTCTTTTGTGCTTCTTGTTTTTTCTGGAAATTGTTTTGAAGTATTTTTGCATTGCAAGATAGTGGTGAGCTTTAACCGCAATCTGGCTTTTGCCCCTAATAAAAGCTGGAAACCTGCTGTCTGAGTCCGTATTCTCTCAGAAGGAAAGGGAATACTTACCTATAGCCCTATTGCGGGCAACAGACTTTTAAACCTGAAGGGTTCCCTAAGTCAGTGGGGACCACGCCAGCTCAGTATTCATTAGTCACAGGACCCGCTGAGCTATCCAGGGGTACAGACTGTGACACCAGCTATGTCTCAAAAAGTTGGATTCTGTCCCACGAGCTGAGAGAACATGATGAAGAGAAATGATGGTCCCAGAGACACCAGCCCATTTCTAATCATTAGGCTATGGCTCTCTCCTATGCACAAGGCAGCCATTTCCAGAGTGACATGTGCATATAGTCTGGATGCTATGGTTACATAGCTTGGCTACATAGATGGTGACCAGGCTAGCCACTGATTGTGAATATTCATTAGCTATCTCCTGCAGAAAATTCACAGTTTTCCTGCTAAGTGCTATTTAACTGGCTTACGTCCTAGGCTGGAAAAACATATTTAAGACACAGAGCAACATGTACAGTCAGAATTTCAACAGCCACAGCTCTGCCTATGAAAAACAGGCAATTCAAACACTACAATGTGCCCTAAAATATGAGTCTCTATGAGGTCCTGTTTCCCCTTGCCCAAAGACTGGAAAAGACAGGAAAAGATTGCTTGAATTGTTGGGATAAGTACCTTCTTCCTGGGGACAAAGAGGGGCCGATGCAGAAAGCAATGTTGTAGATCAGGCTTCATCTAAGGCAAGGCAGATATTGGGTTGTATCAATAGAAGTTTCGTCAGCCGAAAGCCTGAAGTCATAATGCCGTTGTACAGGGCCATGGTGAGACCTCATCTGGAGTACTGTGTGCAATTCTGGAGGCCACATTACAGTAAAGATGTGCGCAGAATTGAATCGGTTCAACGGACGGCCACCAGGATGATCTCGGGGCTCAAGGGTCTCTCGTACGAAGAGAGACTGAACAAATTGCAGCTCTACACTCTTGAGGAACGTAGGAAGAGGGGAGACATGATCGAAACATTTAAGTACCTCATGGGATGTGTCGAAGTGGAAGATGATATTTTCTTTCTCAAGGGACCCTCGGCCACAAGAGGGCACCCGCTCAAACTCAGGGGCGGAAAATTTCATGGCGACACCAGAAAGTATTTCTTCACAGAGAGAGTGGTTGATCATTGGAACAAGCTTCCAGTGCAGGTGATCGAGGCAGACAGCGTGCCAGACTTTAAGAATAAATGGGATACCCATGTGGGATCCCTACGAGGGTCAAGATAAGGAAATTGGGTCATTAGGGCATAGACAGGGGGTGGGTAAGCAGAGTGGGCAGACTTGATGGGCTGTAGCCCTTTTCTGCCGTCATCTTCTATGTTTCTATGTTTCTATGATCAGCAAGCGGATGGCTCAGCATGCGGCTTCTGCTGTGAACTTAATTTTGCATCATGCATAAAGCAAATGATATGCAAATTTTATGAACATAAAACTTGGGAGTTAATCAAGGGGAAGCCTGCCAGAAGCATGCACACAAATGTTTTGCAGTAAGTATGGCTTCTTTTGCCCAGTGACAGCACACGTTAGCCCCTGTTCTGCGCATAAATAGCCTTGCAAAAATGTCTTGCACATAAGATTTTTGCAGGGATGATATTTGTGCACAGATAGTCAGTGCGTTGGTATTTTCATTTTTGCTGGACATACCTACGTAATGTTACCTCCTGTCAATCTTTTAAAGTTGCAAGAATACAAAACTAACAAATCTCAAAAATTGACATTAAATCTTCTGCATTAACCTTTCTACACTGCCTCAGACCTGGTGTTATGTGTGAGCCAAAAGCCACTATTTCTTTTTGTGCATTGCTGTAGTCTACTTAATAACTCGAAAGCCTAAGTTTAAATGCAGCATGCAGCCATGTCTTCTTTGTGAGTTAACAGCTGCACTCAATTCCTCTCTGCATTGCTCAGTCAGTAACTGCCCGATTAGGCTTATGGTACCTTTCTGCATCAGTGAAAGTCATCCTCAAGGATGCAGGAACGCCATGGATATTACAGTATAAAAGTGGTAGGTTTGCAACTAGACTTCATATGCCACTCTTGCCTGTTACCCTCAAAGCTAACACTGTAATTGTATAGCAAACACCTGCCAGAGCTTGTATTTTGCTATCACCCTTTGCCGGTAATTCTATTTGAAATACTCAGCTGACTGGCTGTGCATGTTCAGTGGGGTTTAATTCAGCACGGTTTAACTATGCACAGGAATGAACAATTAGACACTCCAAAGATCCAGAAGGTGACAGGCATTAACAGTGCCAGGAGTGTAACAGCCTTATTGAAAAGGGTAAAAGATGGACTGCATCAGGATTGAGGCAAATTTCTTAACCTTTACTACACATTTATTTTCTTGTACTTGCTTTAAAAACATATACTTTTTCTGTATTGCTGGCTTTATGGGATTGCCTTTGCCTATATCCTGAGTTTAGCCATTGAATGAAGTTTTAATCTTTTGCCTTTTGTGTTCCTAAGTAGTACGTCCAACCCCCGTTACTCGACACTCTCAGGGAGGGGGCTCCTCTTTGTAGTCTATTGTACAGGTTAGAGAATGACACAGGGACAAATTTTTCCCAGTCCCCGTGGGAACTCATGTTCCCGTCCCGTCCTGGAGAGTTCTTTTCCTGTCCTTGCCCCATTCATGCAAGCTCTGTCCTCATCTGCACAAGCCTCAAACACTTTAAAATAGTACGTATTTGAAGTTTGTGTGGTTAAGGCAGAGCTTACAGGAATGGTGCAGGGATAGGGACAGCGACAAAATTCATAGGGATGGGACGGGAAAATTGAGTTCCTGTGTAGTCGAGGACAAATTTGTCCCCATGTCATTCTCTAGTACAGGTCTTAATCCTGGGTAGGTATACTCCTTAAAGCAGTATTGGAGAGGAATGTTGACTTGCACCTGCTGCAAGGCATCATTGAAAACCCTCTTCTTTGACCAGATATTTGAAGTCCAATAAGATGAGCCTGGGCTATGGGGGCCTGGAGAATGACACGGGGATCAAATTAATCCTCATCCCCGTGGATAACCAAGGGAAACCATCCCGTGTCATTCTGTAGTGTTTATCTCGACCTCAGTTCTTCTACACCAGCATTCTTCAATGCAAGACATGAGAGTCAGTGGCTGTGCCCATTCATTCTCTGATTCTTATGTGAGCCAAGTATAGGATAATTAACCCATTGTGACATCACTGATGAGGATGACTTGGGTATTGGTGGAATAAGGCATTATGACATCACAATCTCAGCTCTGGAATGTTGCTACTCTTTGAGTTCCTGCCAGGTACTTGGGACCTGGGCTGGCTACTGGAAACAGGATACCGGGCTTGATGGAAATTTGGTCTATCCCAGTATGGCAATGCTTATGGTCTTATGTTCTAACCATTCCGTGTCATTCTGTAGTGTCTATCTCAGCCTCAGTCCTTCTACACCAGCATTCTTCACTGCAAGCCTTGAGGGTCAGTGGTTGTGTCTATTCATACTCCGAGTCTTCCCTCTCTCCTTAAAGAATTACATGGGGATGGTTTCCTGCAGTTTATAATAATAATAACAACTTAATTTTTCTAGTTGCAATACCACAAATAGTTCAATGCGGTTTACAGAACAAGAAACTGTATACAGACAATGACATTACAGAAAGCTTCTAGAATTACATCAGCAGATTGAGATTAATCAAATTTAGCTTAGAGTGTTTAAAGATACATCAAGATCGAAATGGAGTCAGAAAAATTTATCAAAAAGGTAAGGGACAAATTCTGTCCCCGTGTCATTCTGGAAACGGTACCAGGTATGTATCTTTTCTCCCTCTTGTTCTTTTCCTTCCTATCCATGTTTTCCTTATTTTCTTTTTTCATTGGTGCTTATTGTAAACCACTTTGTTGAACCTGTAACAAGGGCTGAAAGGCAATGTATTACCGTAAATGAACCTTCCTCCTCAGAACTTCGAGATCACTAAATCAAAATTGTTTGGCGATCCTATCTTTGTCTAGAGCGTGATTGGACTCTAGAGCACTGTTCTTCAACCGTCGGTCTGCAGAAAATTCCTGCCGGTCCACGCAGGGCCAGCGAGATCGATGCAATTAAATTTCCTGTCGTGCATCTCTTCCCCTTTCCCTTCCAGCGCTGGCATTAGGATCGGCTGCGGTACTGCTACAACAGACGTCAAAAAGAAACACAGAAGCTGTGAGACTTTTCCTCTTGCCTGCATCGCTATAGGCTCTGCCGATCCTGATCCCGCCCCCCTCTGAAGTAACTTCCTGTGTTTGAGGGGCAGGATTGAGACCGGCAGAGCTTATAGCGAATAGCAATGCAGGCAAGAGGAAAGGTCCCACGGCTTCTGTCTTCCTTCTAGCCGTCTGATTTAGCAGGACCACAATTGAAGGCAGAGACATCTCTAAGCCCATGGAATGGGTGGTTTCCCCGCCACTGCAGTTCAGTGCTTGTCTGAGGCAAGTCCCAGCGAGCAAGGGAGGCAGATAGCCGCATTATTGGGCTTAACTCTGAATGAAGAACAAGCCTTTCAAGCTGCTTCCAGAGTTCTGGGCAAGGGAACTGTAAGTAAACTGATGTGAGTTAAGAACCGGGCTGCTTCCGATTTAGTGTCGGTTATGGTGAGACCAGTCATTGTGACACTGGAGTCACTCTGGGGCCAGCAGCCAAGGGAGGGAATAAGAGGTGCTGGATTATGAGGAGAGGGAAAAATGTGATATACGTGTTGTGGGAAGGGGATGGTAGACCCCGGGGGGGGGGGGATTGGTGTAACAGAAGGGAGATGGTGGATCCCCTTGGGGGAGGATAGTTATTGGAACTAGGTGGGAGTTGGAAGAATAGGGGCACAAAGACAGATGCTGGACCTTGCAGGGGGCAGAGAGACATGGAAAATGCTGAACACGAGGGTGGAGTATGAAGAAAGAAGTAAGATGTTGGACATGGGTAGAGGGAGTAGAGAGACAGGAGGGTATGCTGGACATGGTGAAGGGAGACAAGGAGAAGATGCTGAATAAGGAATGGAGGGAGTAGGGTGATGGAAGGTATCTGATGGATTAAGATGGGGAAAGAGGAGAGGTACTGGAATTGGATGGGGGAAGATGGTGGGTTGGTTAGCTGGCTCAGCAATGGAAAGAAAAAAACCACACAGGAAGATGCTGGACATGGAGGTTGTAGGGTGTAGGAAAAAAAGCAGACTTGACTGAGTAGGAAGACAGGTTGGAGCTGCTGGACACGGGGTGGATGCATTAAGAAGAAAAAGGAGGTTCTGGATATTGGAGTAATAGATAGAAGACAGGAAGGGAGAGAAGTGGCAGATAGACTTAAGACCTTGGAAAGAAAATTAAGAAAAGACAGAAGAAAGCAGAACAAAATGGGCAGACAATAAAGGTAGAAAAAATAATTTTATTTCTATTTTGTCATTAGAATATATCAGATTTGAACTATATATCCTGCTAGAGACATAACTGGGGACTGCAAAGCCCAGGCAGTGCTTCTTTAGCTTCCAGCTGGCTTAGGGCTCTCTCTGACTAGGGGGCACTCCCTTAACACTATTCCTGTCATGTGTGACTGCAGTATTCTGTTAACATGATATTTCTGTGTAGCATCCTGAAATAATTTGGCTTGTCCAGTTTTCTTGATAGTAGAGGGGATATATGTGAAGGGGAGGGGAGACAGGGGTTTTGTTGGTCCTTGCTCTGTATATTTGTATTTATAAAATAACAATTAAACAGAATATTGTTTCTTTTTATACTTTAATAAAATATGTTCAATATAAAATCATAACTGAGACTTGTGTGGATGGGATCAGATGGATTGCGGGGACAGAGCTCGAGGAGACGGGGCGGAAATGTTTTTTTTTTAAATTTCAGTCTTAGTAGTTTGCCGGTCCACAAAATAATTATTTTATTTCCACCAGTCCATAGGTGTAAAAAGGTTGAAGAACACTGCTCTAGAATCTGCATTTGTTGTTTGTTTTTTTTTTTTTTTTCAAATCTAGCGCCAGTTTTATGGAATTCACTCCTTTCTCAGCTTCATGTGGAACACAGACTGTAACATTTTAAGACAGAGCTGAAGATACTTCTTTCAACAACTGTTTTCTGGCCTGTGAAATCTAGACTATTTTTTTGTGTGCTTGCATGCGTGCGTGAGTGCATGTGTGTGTTGGGCGGTTGGATCTAAACATTAGCATCCGGTTATTTCTAATTTTTAATTTTGCTTTCAGTTTTAATACTGAATTTTTAATTTAATTTATTGTTCTAATTTTATCTATTTTATTTATATTTATTTATAGTTTCTCTATGATGTTTTAGTTAATAGACGTTAATGACTTTGAGTACTATTCTTTTCTGATGGACTTTTCTACGAAGGGCAGTATACATGATCAATAAATAAATACAGGCATACATATATAAAGGAGACCTTTATATAAGGCTGCCAATGTTCATATGTGTTTCTCTGTGAACACTACATAAGACATTGTACCAAACAGACTGCATATCCGAAAAAGTTGGATTCTGTCCCACGAGCTGAGAGAACATGATGAAGAGAATTGATGGTCCCAGAGGCACCAGCCCATTTCTAATCATTAGGCTATGGCTCTCTCCTATGCACAAGGCAGCCATTTCCAGAGTGACATGTGCATATAGTCTGGATGCTATGGTTACTTGGATAGGCCTTGAAGCAATCTGTCAGTCAAGCTGGAATACAGTTGAAGAAGATTATCATATAATGAATGCAAAAGTGTTTCTTTTCTGGATGGGAAGTAGTACAAAGCACTTGGAATTAACATTAGAAAGGGGATGGGAAAAAATCACCAGTTTGATCATTAAGGAGTAGTTCATTTAGCTGCTGGATCTCTGATAATAGTTAAAAATGTAGCTGTTGTCAGCTAGTATAGTAATGTTGTTTCATCTTAAAATCAATGAGGTATAGATGCTTATATGCCAAACATCTTAGAGCTGGCAGTATTCTCCTGGTGATAAATGACATCTCTAAAATTCGTAATATAAACCCACAGACTCTCAAGCAACTCTGGGAGCTACAAGACCATATTTCACCCTCAGTGGTTTCAAGGCTCTTCCTAACAGGAGGAAATAAAATCTTTCAAGGTGTGTAAACTTTGATTTCTTCAGTATCACGCTTCCTTATCTCCCTGTCTCCCACCCACTCCTCCCCTTCCTCTTCCTGTAAGACTGCCATTTGAATACTTTGATCTGTTACTCATAAACTGATAGCTGTCTTAATTTGCTTATCTCTGATCTGAAGAAGGATTATCTTCTAAAGCTAATCTAACCATGCTCTAGTTAGTCCAATAAAAAAGCCATGCCTTGCATTCTTTTTTGTTTTGTTTTATTTCTACGCATTATCTTTAAGAGTGGACTAACATGGTTGCCACACCATGTCAGTATTTGTGAAAAAATAAATAAATTCTACACAGCCACACTGGTTGTGGTTCTTCCAAAAATAAAAGTTTACCGCTTGAGCAATATGGACAATGTTTATACCATAAACAATGTTGTGCTAAGTACTCCTACTCCAAAAATATATAGGCTGCTGCTAGAATCACAAGTCCAAAATCTAATTTATTGAATTAAATTCCTTGAACAATTAATAGTGGATCTCAAGTGTTCACAGCTATACCACCACTAGAACAAGTCCTGGCGTATAACTATCTTGTGAACTATCATCGGTCCACTAAATTATTTATTACACTGTTTAATTTAATTTTTATCTTTTTTTCTCTTCTTTTATATCATATTGTACCATACACTAAGCTTATTTAACTTAAATAATCTTCCTACCTAGCTCGGGTATAGATGTACTACCCGGCCATCTGGAAACGATGGAAGATCTCCGTTTCGCTCTCTTTATCACAGTAGAGCTTCCTCAGGAACAGTATAATTACTTTTGTCGGCACTATATTGCTATATTGTCGGCACTATATTACACTGATGGGCTACACTGATGGGCTACATATTGCTACAGCAGGAAAAAGAAACCTTGCAGAGAAATTTAGACAATATTTTTCTAGGCATTTAAACTAGAAGGTGGGGTGGTGTATGTACGAAAGACAATTATAGAGACCACCCCCGGCAAAAGAAAAGATGTGATAGTAGTAAAGGCTGCAACATAAGCAATATCAGCAACTCATTTCTTAGTATTGCAACGGAAAGTGAAACGACACAAAAATCCATACGAAAAAGGAGATTATCGCTGAAAAATAGCTGGAAAGCGATGACCACAAATGCTCGCAGTCTAAGCAACAAAGTTCATGATCTGCAAGCCCTGATGTTGGAGGCAGATCTAGATATTGTTGCTATCACAGAGACATGGTTCAGTGAATCACATGGATGGGATGCAAACATACCAGGATATAATCTTTTTAGGAAGGATAGAGATGGTCATAAAGGTGGAGGAGTAGCTCTCTATGTAAAGATCAATATCCAAGCGACCGAAATGCAAGGGACCTGGGGAGAGGAAGAAGCGATATGGATTGCTCTGAAAAGAGAAGATGGAACTTCTATCTACGTGGGTGTAGTCTATAGACCTCTGACTCAATCGCAGCAAATTGATAAGATTCTGATTGTGGATATCCAAAAGTTTGGAAGGAAAGAGGAGGTTCTGCTATTGGGAGATTTTAACCTGCTGGATGCGGACTGGAATGTTCCGTCTGCGGAATCGGAAAGAAGTAGGGAGATTGTGGATGCCTTTCAAGAGGCTCTGCTCAGACAAATGGTGACGGAACCCACAAGGGAAAAAGCGATATTGGATCCGGTCCTCACAAATGGAGAGAGTATCTCTAATGTTCGAGTGGGTGCTCACCTGGGTAGTAGCGATCATCAAACGGTTTGGTTTGATATAACGGCTAAAGTGGAGAGCGGCCGCACGATACTTAAAGTCCTAGATTTCAAACGTACGGACTTTAATGCAATGGGAAAGTACCTGAAGAAAGAGCTGTTAGGATGGGAGGACATAAGAGAAGTGGAAAGACAGTGGTCTAAGCTGAAAGGAGCGATAAAAATGGCTACGGATCTTTATGTGAAGAAAATCAATAAAAACAAGAGAAAAAGGAAGCCGATATGGTTCTCCAACCTAGTGGCTGAGAAAATAAAGGCGAAAGAGTTGGCGTTCATGAAATATAAAAAAACTCAAGAAGAGGAGAGCAGAAAGGATTACAGGGTGAAACTGAAAGAAGCCAAGAGAGAGATACGTTTGGCGAAGGCACAGGCGGAAGAACAAATGGCTAAAAATGTAAAAAAGGGAGATAAAATTTTTTTCAGATATATTAGTGAAAGGAGGAAGATAAAAAATGGAATTGCTAGGCTAAAAGATGCTGGGAACAAATATGTGGAGAGTGATGAGGAGAAAGCAAATGTGCTAAACAAATACTTCTGTTCTGTGTTCACAGAAGAAAATCCTGGAGAAGGACCGAGATTGTCTGGCAAAGTTACACGAGAAAATGGAGTAGATTCTGCGCCGTTCACGGAGGAGGGTGTTTATGAGCAACTTGAAAAACTGAAGGTGGACAAAGCGATGGGACCAGACGGGATCCATCCCAGGATACTAAGGGAGCTCAGAGAGGTTCTGGCGAGTCCTATTAAAAACTTGTTCAACAAATTTCTGGAGACGGGAGTGATTCCTGGGGATTGGCAGGTCATTGGTGAGGCCCCACTTGGAGTATTGTGTTCAGTTTCAGAGACAGTATCTGGCGAAAGACGTAAGAAGACTTGAGGCGGTCCAGAGGAGGGCGACGAAAATGATAGGAGGCTTGCGCCAGAAGACGTATGAGGAGAGACTGGAAGCCCTGAATATGTATACCCTAGAGGAAAGGAGAGACAGGGGAGATATGATTCAGACGTTCAAATACTTGAAGGGTATTAACGTAGAACAAAATCATTTCCAGAGAAAGGCAAATGGTAAAACCAGAGGACATAATTTGAGGTTGAGGGGTGGTAGATTCAGAGGCAATGTTAGGAAATTCTAGTTTACGGAGAGGGTAGTGGATGCCTGGAATGCGCTCCCGAGAGAGGTGGTGGAGAGTAAAACTGTGACTGAGTTCAAAGAAGCGTGGGATGAACACAGAAGATTTAGAATCAGAAAATAATATTAAAGATTGAACTAGGCCAGTTACTGGGCAGACTTGCACGGTCTGTGTCTGTATATGGCCGTTTGGTGGAGGATGGGCAGGGGAGGGCTTCAATGGCTGGGAGGGTGTAGATGGGCTGGAGTAAGTCTTAACAGAGATTTTGGCAGTTGGAACCCAAGCACAGTACCGGGTGGAGCTTTGGATTCTTGCCCAGAAGTAGCTAAGAAGAAAAATTAAAAAATAAAATAAAATAAAAAAATATGGGTTGAATCAGGTTGGGCAGACTGGATGGACCATTCGGGTCTTTATTTGCCGTCATCTACTATGTTACTATGTTACTTTGTTACTAAACAATAAAGCATATGCAATAGTTCTAAGTTACAGGATCAATAAGTTGTAATCTTTTTAAATAAATAGTGATATACATCGATAAAAAAAATTTAAATAGAGGTTTTAAAGCATGTTGCAGATTAAATATGAAAATCTAAATAAGATGATCGTAGTATGGTGATTTAACCATTGGTTGTCCCCCGGAACTCTTCTTAATTGCAAGAGTCAGCATGTAGGATATTTTGCTAACACTTAGATTTATTTATAATGATATTTTTCTTATGCTTTATTGTTTAGTGCCGACAAAAGTGCCAGGACTTGTTCTAGTGGTGGTATAACTGTGAACACTTGAGATCCACTATTAAAGAAGAGAAGGTTAGAAAGATTGTAGCCAAAGAGAAGAATCTAAAGACCGAAGCACAGGGAAAGGAATTACAGGCAACAAAATTCCAGGAGCTAAATTGCATATATACTAATGCAAGGAGCCTAAGAAACAAAATGGGGGAATTAGAAGCCATGATCATTGCGGAGGACATAGATATCATTGGAATCTCTGAAACATGGTGGAATGAGGAAAGCAAATGGGATACAGCACTGCCGGGGTACAAGCTCTATCGCCAGGACAGGTCAGGACAGAAAGGCGGTGGAATAGCACTATACATAAAAGAAAGCATACAATCGACAAGAATGGACACAGCGGAGACGGCCAACAAGCTAGAATCACTATGAGTTAAAATACCAGGAAGGAAAGGGCCTAAAATAAAGATAGGCCTATACTATCGTCCACCCGGACAAACCGGAGATATCGATGAAGAAATGGAAGCCGAGATGAAGCGAGAATGCAAAGGCGGTAACACGGTTATTATGGGAGACTTCAACTACCCTGGGATAGACTGGAGTCTTGGAAGCTCAAGATGCGCTAGGGAGACAGAATTTCTGGAGGCTGTACAAGATTGCTTCATGGAACAGCTTGTTAGAGAACCGACAAGAGGAAATGCCACTCTGGATCTAATCCTAAATGGGCTAAGGGGACCTGCAAAGGAAGTGGAAGTAGTGGGACCGTTGGGAAACAGCGATCATAATATGATCAAGTTCAAGATGGAAGTAGGAATACTGAAAGGAAAGAGAACCATAGCGACAACTTTTAACTTCAGGAAGGGTAACTACGAAGCAATGAGGGGAATGGTAAAGAAGAAACTTAGGAACACTTCCCAAAAATGGCAGACGGTAGAACATGCCTGGTCCTTTTTCAAGGACACGGTGAGCGAGGCGCAAAATCTATATATCCCCAGATTCAGAAAAGGGTGCAACAAGAGTCGAATAAAAGACCCGGCGTGGATAACTAAAATAGTGAAGGAAGCGATAAGCAATAAGAAAAATTCATTCAGAAAATGGAAAAGGGACAAAACTGAGGTAAACTGGAGAGAGCACAGGAAGTATCAAAAAGAATGTCACCACGTGGTTCGAAAAGCCAAAAGAGAGTATGAAGAGAGACTAGCCAGGGAAGCACGAAATTTCAAACCGTTCTTTAGATATGTTAAAGGGAAACAGCCGGCTAGGGAGGAGGTGGGACCACTGGATGACGGAGATAGGAAGGGAGCGGTGAAGGAAGAGAAAGAGGTCGCAGAAAGACTTAACATGTTCTTTTCATCTGTATTCACAAACGAAGACACAACCAACATACCGGAACCTGAGCAATTCTTCAATGGAAATCAAGCACAAAAGTTAACATCCATAGAAGTGAGCCTTGATGATGTGCGCAGACAGATAGAAAAACTAAAAACTGACAAATCCCCGGGTCCGGATGGAATCCATCCAAGGGTGCTGAAGGAACTAAAGGAGGAAATAGCGGAACTACTACAGCAAATTTGCAACCTATCTCTGAAAACAGGTGTGATTCCGGAGGATTGGAAGATAGCCAACGTTACGCCCATCTTTAAAAAGGGATCAAGAGGAGACCCGGGAAATTACAGACCGGTGAGTCTGACCTCTGTTCCGGGGAAAATGGCAGAAGCACTAATAAAAGAAAAAATTGATGAACATTTTGAAAAACATGAACTTCTGATAACCAGCCAACATGGTTTCTGCAGGGGGAGATTGTGTCTGACCAACTTATTGCACTTCTTCGAGGGAATTAACAAACAGATGGACAAAGGAGACCCCATAGACATCATATACCTAGATTTCCAGAAAGCCTTTGACAAGGTGCCTCATGAACGTCTACTCCGGAAACTGAAGAATCATGGGGTGGACGGAGATGTGCATAGATGGATCAGAAACTGGTTAGCGGGTAGGAAACAGAGGGTAGGGGTGAAGGGACACTACTCAGACTGGAGGAAGGGCACGAGTGGTGTTCCGCAGGGCTCAGTGCTCGGGCCGCTGCTATTTAATATATTCATAAATGATCTAGAAACAGGAACAAAGAGTGAGATAATAAAATTTGCGGACAACACCAAACTATTTAGTGGAGCTCGAACAAAGGAGGACTGTGAAAAATTGCAAAGGGACTTGGACAAATTGGGGGAATGGGCAGAGAGATGGCAGATGAAGTTCAATGTTGAGAAGTGTAAAGTATTGCATGTGGGAATCAGAAACCCGAGGCACAGCTATACGATGGGAGGGATGTTATTGAATGAGAGTACCCAAGAAAGGGACTTGGGGGTAATGGTGGACATGACAATGAAGCCGACGGCACAGTGCGCAGCGGCAGCTAAGAGAGCGAATAGAATGCTGGGGATAATCAAGAAGGGTATTACAACAAGAAAGAAAGAAGTTATCCTGCCGCTGTACCGGGCAATGGTGCGTCCGCATCTTGAGTACTGCGTCCAGTATTGGTCACCATACCTTAAGAAGGATATGGTGTTACTCGAGAGAGTTCAGAGGAGAGCGACACGACTGATTAAGGGGATGGAAAGCCTTTCATACGCTGAGAGATTGGAGAAACTGGGTCTCTTTTCCCTGGAGAAGAGGAGACCTAGAGGGGATATGATAGAGACTTACAAGATCATGAAGGGCATAGAGAGAGTAGAGAGGGACAGATTCTTCAAACTTTCAGAACATAAAAAAACAAGAGGGCATTCGGAAAAGTTGAAAGGGGACAGATTCAAAACGAATGCTAGGAAGTTCTTCTTTACCCAACGTGTGGTGGACACCTGGAATGCGCTTCCAGAGGACGTTATAGGGCAGCGAACGGTACTGGGGTTTAAGAAAGGATTGGACAATTTCCTGCTGGAAAAGGGGATAGAGGGGTATAGATAAAAGATTACTGCACAGGTCCTGGACCTGATGGGCCGCTGCGTGAGCGGACTGCTGGGCGCGATGGACCTCAGGTCTGACCCAGCGGAGGCATTTCTTATGTTCTTTCTTATGTTCTTATGTTCAAGGAATTTAATTCAATAAATGAGATTTTGGACTTGTGATTCTGGCAGCAACCTATATATTTTTGGAGTAGGAGTGCGTAGCACAACAATGTTTATACCAAACACGTATGTTTTCACTTTCTGAACACAGACCAGATTTTAAGAACATAAGAATATCCGTACTGGGTCAGACCAATGGTTCATCTAGCCCAGTATCCCGTCTTCACAGAGGCCAATCCAAGTCACAAGTACCTGGCAAAAACTTAAGTAGCAGCAGCATTCCATGCTACCAATTCAGGGCAAGCACAGGCTCCCCCCATGTCTGTCTCAATAACAGACTATGGACTTTTCCTCTAAGAACTTTTTCAAACCTTTTTTAAAACTAGCTACATTAACTGCTCTTACCACAACCTCTGGTGACCCATTCCAGAGCTTAACTATTCTCTGAGTGAAAAAATATTTCCTCCTATTGGTTTTATAAGTATTACTCTGTAACTTCATTGAATGCCCCCTAGTCTTTGTAAATCTTGATGCACAGTAAACAGCTCAGTGCCTACTACAAAAGATATGTATAGTTTGTGACCCTAAAGCAAACCCAATATTTACAAGATATAAATTCTACAGGAAGATACAGAAAGCAGAAAATGAACCAATAGAAAAAAAAGAAGTCAAATCTGAAACTGTAAGCTGGAGACTGTGCCTTTACTGAAACTAGGTTATGATCCATGATGGAATTGTATTTGGCATCAATTCTCCCAAGGTGAAAGAGAGACTGATAAATCAGGGTGCTGATCTCAGTCTAAATAAAATGTTTGAGATCGCAAGAACTCATGCAGTGGCACAAGCCAAGCTAAGGTTAATGACTGCAGTAATTAACTTACACAGAATAGATAAAACCACCAACTCTCTAACCTACTAATCATGACCGCAGACTTCAAAACCTTCAAAAAAGAAACAAAAATCCTACTATTCAAAAAATACATTAAACTAAACTAACACAACCAGACTTGACCCAAGCACCACCTGCAACACTCTCTGATCCTCACCATCTTAATAAATTTCCAGACTACTTCTTATGTATCTCCAATTGACCTAATACCTCGTATGTAATACTGTAAACTGTAATAATGTAATCCACCTTTAACCGCAAGGTAATGGCGGAATAGAAATCACTAATGTAATGTAAAACGCACATGCCTGTAAAAAGGCAATGTCAGAAAGACATGCACAAAACAAAAAGCTCACGAAAGCCACGTGGCTGGAGTGGGAATAGTCTTGCCTGGAAAAGATAGATGTAAAGGAAGCAACCACTGCCTCGTGTGTCATTATGCTTCATTGGCTACATGTGATGCTTCAGATTTGGTTTAAAATACATTTGCTCCTCCATAAGGACTTGTATCATGACAGGCACTTAGCAGCAGCACTGAACATTTATAAACTGAACACTGTAGATCAGGGGTGTCCAACCTGCGGCCCAAGGGCTGCATGCGGCCCCATGAAGTATTTTGTGTGGCCCCGGTCGAGGGCAATGCAGTGTTTTCTTCTGTTGCCCCTGTGTGTTTACCGTCTTGCTGGCTCCCTCCTCTGTCTTGCTGCAGCGTTTCCGCGGTTGTGCGGCCCCAGAAAATTTTTTTCGGCCAATGCGGCCCAGGGAAGCCAAAAGGTCGGACACTTCTGCTGTAGATCACTGATTAGAGATGTAGTTCTTTTCATCCCTTCCTGATGAGGACAGATTAACACTTCTGGGTTTTACTTCCATTGTTTTCAATGGAAGTAAAACCTGGATGTCTCAATCCATCCTCTTTTTTTCTGGAGCCATATGGCAACCCTATGCAGAACACTTATTGAAGAAACAAGGAATAGCACATTTTCAATTGCCAGACTGTGGGAATGGAATCAGTTGCCATCTTACATTAGAACACAGGCTGATACTTTCATCTTTTTTAAGGCAGTTAAACAGTATTCATTTATGTTTGCTTATGGTACAAGCTAGATTTGCTGATGTGTGGGTTGAAAAGGATAGCAGATTCAGTTCAAATGTTTTGGTTGTCCATTGTCTCTTTGGTGTTTTATGTTTATGAGACGTTTGTAACATTTGTTTAATTTATTCGTTGGTTTATGTATGTAACTGGTTTTACACAGTCTCAGGGCACCAGCTAGCTCTTTGGTTCAGGAATCCGTGACCAGGTCACACAAAAAGAATGTCTGTTTTTGAGCTGGGTGAAGGCCGAGATTGGGCTAAATCCCCATTGGCTGAAGGATTATTTCCCCAGGGTTCAATCACTTCACTCTGTCTATCACTTAATTGGACAAATCAAGCTGAGACTGATGAATAGTTGATAACTTGAACTTTATTTGAACTCTTGGTAGCTATTTCAAACTATTACATCTAGGTCTTTCAGAGTACAGAAATTGGTCATAATGTCCATCTTCAAGTCACTCCAGATAGTGCATCACATGGTTTCCCAATCTCTTCATCCAATTCCTTCAATACTCATGGTGAGCCACTCCAGGTTCCACCCGCTTCCCTCAGCTGGGACCATGCTATCTTCCTGCCAAGCTGAAACACTCCACTGGGGCTCTGCAGTAAGCAGAGTCACATACATTCACATTTACCCACAGGGATGGGTATCCACACAGTCTTGTCTTTGTCCTCTTCTTGTGCAAGTCCTCAGGTGCAGGGTCCCTAATCCTTTACTCTTGGTGAGCCACACTGGGTCTCACCCTCACTCCTCAGTCCTGGCACCTAGTGATCACCACATGGTGTGATTTAATATTAAGACAGGTGTAAAGAAGGCTCATTGGAAAGTGAAGGTTCTAGACTTCAAAAAAACTAACTTGGTTCACATAGGGGATTATGTAAAGGAATTGTCTTGATGGGAACATTTGGAAGAAGTAGGAAAGCAGTGGGCAAAACTGAAAGGAGATATTGTAAGGTCAACAAACCATTTTGTAAGGAAACTAAGTAAAAGTAAGAGGAAAAGAAGGCTGCTTTGGTTCTCAAAAGTAGTAGCTGAGAATGTAAGGAAAAAAAGATTAGCTTTCATAAACTACAAAAGATTGCAGAAAGAGGAAGACAGGCAAAAATTTCTGGAAAAGTTAAGAGAGGCTGGTCGAGTAGTCAGGAAAACAAAGATGAAAATGAAAGAAAAAATAGCCGACATTGTAAAATGGGGGGGGGGGGGGGGGGACGACAAGACTTCTTTTTTAGATATATTAGTATGCAAAAGTGGCATTGTGAGACTCAAAGGTGAAGGGGAGAAATATGTAGAAGCTGATAAAGATGAGATTGGATTGCTTCTGTTCTGTGTTCACAGCTGAAGGGCTAGGAGTGGAACTACAGAAGATTAATGCAAATAGGGCTGGAGGTGTGGTAGACCCTGATCAATTTTCAGAGGAAGCTTGCTGCTCTATGAATAAGTCTACAAAGTCCGAAGAGAACTTCTAAAATAAAGAAGGTCATTCCTTAGGATCCACCGCTCTATATGCTTGGATCATTTGCTGTGTACAATCTGATTCCTGGTTCTGCTGACCTGAATACTCTAGTAGTCTGAACATAAGAGCTTCGTGGTCAGACCACAATAATTCATAACTTGATATTTGAGATATTGATAAACAGGATTGAAGATCCGTAAATACTAAGCCTAGACAATGACCGCCATTATGAGTGGGTTGCTTTATCCACTGAGTCAAGCCCAAACATGATATAAAAGTGTGAAAATCAGCCACATGTGAAGATTTAGTAGCCTCAAAATATATATTAAAATCACCTACAAAAAGAATGTTTGGCCAAGCCAATATCAATTCTGCAATAGCATGAAAAATTCTGACCCAGTCTGAAATGGATTGTCAGGGCGGGCAGTAAAATACAGCAATACATATCACGGGGACGTCTTCCCATTTTAATAATAGCAATTCTTTACATGGAATTTTGCAATTGATAATTGAATTAATGGCCCATTTCTAAGCACCTTGAGTTCTCTCCTTTCCACACTAACCTATGGGCAGTAAGAACATAAGACTAGCCTTATTGGGTCAGACCTATGGTCCATCAAGCCTAATAGCCTGTTCTCACGGTGGCCAATTCAGGTCACTAGTACCTGGCCAAAACCCAAGGAGTAGCAACATTCTATGCTACTGATCGAGGGCAAGCAGTGGCTTCCCCCATGTCTTTCTCAATAATAAACTATGGACTTTTCCTCCAGGAAATTGTCCAAACCTTTCTTAAAATCAGCTACACTAACCGCTCTTACTACAACTTTTGGCAATGCATTCCAGAGCTTAACTATTCTCTGAATGAAAAAATATTTCTTCCTATTGATTTTAAAAGTATTTCCCTTTAACTTCATCAAGTGTCCCCTACTCCACTCCCCTGTCTCTCAGAGTAGCAGTTATTTACTGACCCCCTGATAAATCCTTCTCCTCCTTCCTCACTGAGTTTGACTCCTGGTTCTCCTTTCTTGAACCCTCATCTCCCTTCCTTATCCTCGGCAACTTCAACATCCATGACGATGACCCTTCTGACTTCTATACATCCAGGTTTCTTGCTCTAATGTCCTCATATGATCTCCATCTGTGCTCCACTGCCCCTACTCACCAGAAAGGCCTCTTCCCTGTCTTGTCAGCTCGCAACCTTAGGGTGATCTTTGACCCCTCTCTCGCCTTCTCTGCTCAGATCCAACAAACCGCTAAAACATGTCGCTTCCTTCTATACAATATTACAAATATCTGTCCTCTCCTCTCTGAACACACTACCAGTCTTATCAATGTTCTTATCACTTCGTGCTTAGACTACTGCAACACACTTCTCTCAGGCCTCCCGCACACCCTTCTCTCACTTCTTCAATCCGTTCAAAATTCTGTTGCACGACTTATTTTCCCTGAGAGCCGTTATTCTCACATTACCCCTCTCCTCAAGTCACTTCATTGGCTCTCCATCCATTTCCGAATACAGTTCAAACTCCTTTTGCTGACTTACAAGTGCATTCACTCTGAAGTCCCCCAATATCTCTTCACTTATCTCCTCCTATGCTCCTCCCCGTGAACTCCGTTCATCGTGCAAGCCCCTTTTATCTGTACCCTTCTCTTCCACTGCTAACTCCAGACTTTCTTGCAGCACTGTATGCCTGGAACAGGCTGCCTGATTCAATACGTCATGCTCCATCCCTAGCAGTATTCAAATCCAAACTAAAAGCCCACTTTTTTGAAACTGCTTTCAACTCTTAACTCCCACTCACTGCTGTCAGATACCTATACCCACTGTATCATTTCCTGTACCATAATCTCCCCAACCGTGAGATGTCCTGTCTGTCTAATTAGATTGTTAGCTCTTCTGAACAGGGACTGTCTATTCAGTGGCGTACCAAGGGGGGAGGAGCGTCCGCCCTGGGTGCAGCCTTAGGGGGGTGCACAGCCGGCCCGGTCCCTATCGCGCTCCCACCCTCCCAGCGAGAGCAGCTTTCTTCTCCCTCTGCTGCGTCACTGATGATGTCATCAGTGACACTTCACCGGCAGGAGAAAGCCGTGAAGCAGCTGATGCTACTGGAGGGAGGTTTGCTGCTCTCGCTGGGAGGGTCAGAAAGGTTCACTTGGGGGGGAGAGATAGGAGGGTCAGCGGGGGTTCGGCTGGGAGGGGGGAGAAGCGGTCTGCCTCGGTGCTCCAAGGCCTGGCGCCATTACCTTCTTCGGGAAGCAGCAGCTTTTACAATTCACTGCTATTGCCGGCTTCAGGCCTTTCTCTCTGCTGGGTCCTGCCTACTTCCTGTTTTCATGAAGACAGGACCCGACAGAGAGGAAGTCCTGAAGCTGGCAACTGCAGTGAATTGTGAATGCTGCTGCTGTCCGATGAAGTTCAGGACACCAATCCTTGGGTGACAGAAGGAGGAAAGAGAATAGAGGGGAGAGTGTTGCTGTACCCAACTGGAGGGAATGAAAGGAGATGCAGGGCTTAGAGGGAAGAAGAAATACCAGGGCATGGAGGGAAGGAGGAAGGTATGCCAGATCAAGGGAAAAGGAAGGGGGAAAGGAAGGAGGAGATGTTAGAGCATGGAGCGGGAGGGAGAGATGGAAGAAAAGGAAAGGAAAGATGCCGGGAATCAGGGAAGGGATGATGCCAGACCGTGAGGTGGAAAGGAGAAGAGAGAGATGCCAAAGCATAGGGGAGGGGTGGTGACAGAGAGAGAAAAACGGAGAGGTGACAGAGTTGAAATCAATCATGTACAAAGGAGAGAAGGGGCATGGGATAGATAGTTTATGGAAGGAGCATAGAAAGAGGGAAGATGCCATATGGAAGAGAGAGAGAGAGAGGGTGCACACTGGATAGAAAGAGCACAGAGGGCAGTGAATGGAAGGGGCGAGATAGAGGGTGAACAGTAGATGGAAGGGGTAGAGAGAGGGAAACAGACACTGAATGGAAGTGCAGGGGAGAGGAAGGACAGCTGCTGAATGGAAGTGTTAGGGAAAGGGGGAGCAGATGCTGGAAGGAAGTGGGGAGCAGAAAGAAAAAAAGGGCACATGCAGGATTGAGGGAATAAGATAGTTAGTTACTGGAAGGGGTGAGGGAAAGAGGTGGCAAGCTATAGGTAGACACAGTGAAAGAGGGAAATTGAGGACTGAATAGTAAAAAAGAATTTAGACAGAGGCAGAAAATAAATTGAGAAGGAAGACCAGGAAGAAGGGAGCGGAGAAAGAGATGCCAGAGCAGGGGGGAAGGAGAGGAGACAGATACCAGACCAATGGGGGTGAAAGGAGAGATAGAAGGGGGGAGGCATACAGTTTCTGGAAGGGGCATAGGAGAGAAGATGCCATATAGGGGCAGAGAGATGGCAAACAGTGGATGGAAGGAAGAGAATAACAAGAAGATGAGGAAAGCAGAAACCAGAGAAGACAAAGGTAGAACAAAAATTTTCTATTTATTTATTGTTTTAGGAGACATGTGTCACTGTTTCTGTGGTATTGCATTGTATGCAGAGTCCAGCTTCTTGCTGGTTCAATTTAACCTTTGTCTATGTATTTCTATTTTATCCCCCCTTTTACAAAACTGTGGAGCGTTTTTTAGTGCCTGCCATGGTGGTAGCAGCTCTGATGCTCAGAATTTTATGAGCATCAGAGCTGTTACCACCGTGGCTAAAATCCACACTACAGTTTTGTAAAAGGGGGAGGGGTAAGTTTGTGATGATATTCCTTACTAGGCGAAGGTGTTTTCTGTGTTCTATGTGTTCGAAAGATATGGTTTTCTGTTAGGATTGACTGCAGGATTGATCTGTACTAGTCTGGCTTGTTTAGTTTTACAATGGGTATATTGATGTACTGCTCACTGCATATATAAGATGCTGCCTTTTCCTAGGTACTCATGTGTGACGTATGGCTTGTTACTAAAAATCATGTTTTTCATACAGATGGGGGGGGATGCCAAAAAATGATGGGCCCCGGGTGTCACACATGCTAGGTATGTCACTATGTCTATTGTATGTTAAACGTACAGTACTACATACGCCTTTCAGTGCTATAGAAATAATAAATAGTAGCAATAGAGTTAGGGACAGACAAAAGAAAAGGCGGGGTGCCTGATGAAGGGGGGTGGGAAGTGTATGGATGTGTCTTGAAGAAGGGAAGGTCCCTGATGAGATGTCTGATGGAGAAAGGGGAGGGAATGCTCAATGGGGCAGTAGCCAATAAGGATTGTAGGGCTGGAGGAGAAAGGCAAGAGGCATCAAGGTGGGAAAAGGGAAAGCTGGAGGAAAAATACAGAAAAAAGCCCAATACAGAGAAATTACACAAACATTTTATTCCATGCTTTTAAAATTTAATTTTGCTACAAATATAACATTCTTTTATTCTTATGCTAAATTGAAATAAGGGAATATTGTGACTCCATTTTTATTTAAATTTTAATTAACAAATAGCATATAACATGCATTAGAAAATAAAATTCAATTGCATTATACAGTAATTAACAAAGGCAAAATAAACAGAAAATCTGTATAGTAAAGAAAAAACAATGAATTTCCTATAAGCCCACTAAACTGAAGAGGAGATATGAAGGAAAAGAGGCATTGTTACTAAGGAAAAGATAATTTCAAAAAGAAATACAGGATATCTAGACAGCTTTTTCTATATCTTCCATTTTACCAATTAGAAAACTAACCCCCTCTTTTTTCGCGGGTTTTAGCGCCAGCAGTGGCAGTTACTGCTTCAACGCTCATGGAATTCCTATGAGCATCAGAGCAGTGAATGCCGCTGCTGGCCTAAAACCCGCACTATGCGTTCAAAAGAAGAGGGAGGTAAGTTTCCTTATTCATTTCCCTCCTATCCACATTTGGGACCTATATTTGCTGTTTATTTTCAAGAAAAGCCTCGCGTTGTTTCGGATCATTTCTATCTATTAGATTAAAAAAGAATTAAACATTTACAAGGAAATCATAAAAATAAACATGCGCCCAGAGATAATACCTGGGGGTGAAGCAACAAAACTTGCTTCTACTTCCCCTGGGTTTCCACACAGATATCAGGAAATACCCAAACCTTTCCTCCCAGAAACAACTTATTTTGATTACAAAAATACAGCCTCATCACCCAGTCTTTATCTGACTCAAACACAAAAGTCACCAAAAAAGTAGTTCTTACACACTCTTCTATAGTTGATAGCTCTTCTTGTTTCCCTGTCATATCCTATGTTGTCTCGAGAGACTATGGGAACTCCCCACAGCCAGTTCTTAATGGCTATCTGCACGGGGCAGGAGCGTAGGAAGATTGCTCCTGCATCAAAAACCAGCTAGACCACCAGGTAAGGCCGGGATGCCAGGGGAAGGCGGAAGGGAGGCGGGGGTGGGTCAGAGATGGATATTCGTGTTTTTTCGCCATTCGCGGTCCGGCTCTGCCCTTATCCCCCGCGAATAACGAGGGAGAAGTGTAAACTGCTTAGGATTGTTTTAAGTGGTATATCAAATAGTAATAAACTTGTCTTGAGACCTGCCGATTTTTCTCTGGCAAAAAATATGCACAGGAGGGACAGCTTCTTTAGGTACTCCCCCCCCCCCAAATCTCAGTCAGATGTTTCTTGAGCATTTCTAAGGGAGCTACTTTTTTTTAACTGGGGAAAGTTAACAACATGGAGGTTCAACCTCTGTGTATAGTTCTCCAATTTTTCTACTTTGTTCCTCAGTCCCACATATCCTTGTCCAAATACAAAGGCATTAGATGTAATCAGTTTTAGATCTTGTTGAGCTTCCTCAACTTTTCTCTTCAATTCAAAATTCTTTGCCTCCTGGGTGACTAGGCACGTTTTATAATCAGGTAAAGTAATTTCTGATGATGTTTTATTCCCTAAGAGAACTTTTTCCAAATGTGCAACTGTGTCCCAGATGGAATCTAGCGTTACATGGGTAGGTTTAATCATTAGAGAGAGAAAGAAGGCTCACCGCCATTCTGCTGCTTCTTTGGTTCCTCACCAAAGGAATCTACCAGCTGTTGTCTATCCATTGCTCCTAGAATTCCTTGGAGCCCCAAGGAAAACTCATGGCCCTCGCCCGTGGCAGTGTCTACTCCTCCAACTACTCCCTCTAAGCCAGGGGTAGGGAACTCCGGTCCTCGAGAGCCGTATTCCAGTTGGGTTTTCAGGATTTCCCCAATGAATATGCATTGAAAGCAGTGCATGCAAATAGATCTCATGCATATTCATTGGGGAAATCCTGAACACCCGACTGGAATAAGGCTCTCGAGAGTTCCCTACCCCTGCTCTAAGCTCTGATCGCTCCTCTCTAGTGATAACGCAATAGCTGCTAGGCTTCCTGCCTCATGTGGCTTCATCGATAGCTCCAGCAGCTTCACCATGCTTGGATCTGAGGGCAGAAGTCTTTCCTCCAGGCTAAGGGTCGCATCCAGCTCTGGTAAGGCTGCCTCATTGCCAGCACCGGTTCCGGAGAGCATTGCTGAATGGACCACGAACCTCTCTCAATGGATGAGAAGGGAAAGTTCTTATTTCCCCTTTTCTCTTACCCATCTTAAAAGTGAATACAGCATTCAAAGGAAAAAGGAAAAACTTTTTATCTCCGGAGCCCATTTCAGCATGTCCATCTAGGTCGCCATCTTGATTTCCTCTCTTTGTGACTCCATTATGATGCAGAATTTTCGCAGCAGCTCTTTCTTTGTTTCTGTGCATGTGTGTATATATATATGTGTGTTTGTATCCACATGCAAGCGAGTAGCTTTGGTCCCTAAAGTATAATTTGAAATAATATAAACATTATAATACAAAGTTATAAATATGTTAAATTATCTGTATTTCTATGAATACTCAAATACCCTTTTATTTAAGATGTGTAAAACAATTATGGCAATTACTTATGCATAATGTTTTACAAGTCTAGTTCTTTTTACGGCACATAGTTTTGAAATTTATTTCTCACTAGTTGAGCTGAAGTTGCTTAACTAGTGGGAAATAAAATGATGGAAAATATGAGCGAGCTCATTGAAAAATTCCAATGGGAAGAACATGACGTGGTAAACTTCTTTAGGAAAAATTCTTGGAAAAATGTACGTTCTTACACTTAAAGCACTTAGCCCATCCTTTACAAAGCTACACTGGTCGCGGTGGTATGAACTCCGACGCTCAAAGGAATTCTATGAGCGTTGGAGTTCTTACCACCGCAGCTGGCACTAAAAATGTTGTAAAGGAGGGGGTTAATGAAGGCAGTTCTAAAAGAAGGTGTCTCCTTGGTGTCAGGTCAGAAGCGCACCGGGACAAAGGCGCGCCCAGACAATTGAGCGCAACGCGGAGGTGCGCGCCGTGAAAATTACTGTTTTTACGGCTCCGACGGGGGGGGCGTGGGGGGGGAACCCCACACTTTACTTAATAGAGATCGCGCCGTGTTGTATAGAGATTGCGCCGCGTTGTGGGGGGTGTGGGGGGTTGTAACCCCCCACATTTTACTGAAAACTTCACTTTTTCCCTGTTTTTACTGAAAACTTCACTTTTTCCCTGTTTTTAGGGAAAAAGTTAAGTTTACTGTAAAATGTGGAGGGTTACAACCCCCCTAACCCCCCACAACGCCGGCGCGATCTCTATTAAGTAAACTGGGGGGGGCTCCCCAACAAAACCCCCCATCGGAGCCCCTAAAAACTGTAATTTTCTTCGGCGTGTGCCTCCGTCTTGCGCTCAGTTGTCGGCACGCGCCTTTGTCTTTCGCGGGGTTGTCTATGAACCGTCTCCTTATAGGTGCTCTGATACTGTGCAGTGAAACCTGGCATCAGTGGATGTCTAAATGAAGCAAAGGTATGCATAGGCACAATGAAAATATTTTTATCCTGAGATCTTCACAAAATGTATATATTATTCTCAGGAAACATACCCCAATCTTTGAAAAGCAGATTTTAGAAATCATTCATCAAACCTTATTACGCTTAGAACATATCAAAAAGTTTAATCAAAACTTCAGCGGTGTCACTCTAGGCTCAGCTATCCTCTCATTGCCAAGAGATTTACACACCAGCCTCCTCATGAGTTTTGAAAAAAATTATTTCTAATACTAATTTTAATCTTAATTTTTAACTTCTCTCAAATATAGTAAAATCGATGAAAGTATAAATATTATAGTATAAATCTTTGCCCCAAAAACCTCATTACACTTTTATAAAGGTGAATAAAGAGCTTAATCACTTATCTTAATCAATCAGCTCAAATACATTCTGTCCGTCGGTCCAGGGGAGTAAATCCAACATGTTTCGCCAGATGACAACGGCTTTATCAAGGACTCTCCCTGTAACAGTAACAGAACATAGTTCAAAGAAAACTTAACCTACAACCATTCTCCAGGGGGGGGGGTGGGGGGGTAGGCCCTGGGTGCCAGGTACCCATCCTCCTATCTGCCCACCTGTTCCTTCACCGCCTGCTGGGAAGGAACAGCATTCCCTAGCCTGCTGTCATGCCAGCATCAGCACTTCCTCTGATGTCACTTTCTGGACCCACGCCTAGGAAATGACATCGGAGGAAGAGCTGACCCTGGAATGACAGCAGCTTGGGGGTTGCTGTTCTCTCCCCAGGAATGTTACAGAGGCATAGGGGGAGGGAACAGGTGTGCACAGGAGGGGAAGCGATGAAGGTGAGTGGGGGGGGGCGGAGAAGAGGGCGGAGGAGTGGCACCACCACTGCAGGCACTTCTCACTGTCGCTATGCCACTGGCTTGCAGTATTCTGTAAGATGTGCACATGTGGCAGCCCCATCCAGGTTCCTCCCATGATCCGCCCATGGGAATGACTTCTTGCATTTATGCACTGTGGTGCTCATTTTTAAAGAACAAGAGAACATAAGAATTGCCGCTGCTGGGTCAGACCAGTGGTCCATCGTGCCCAGCAGTCCACTCATGTAGCGGCCCTTAGGTCAAAGACCAGCGCCCGGAAGAGCGTTCCAGCTTTCCACCACTCTCTGGGTGAAGAAGAACTTCCTTACGTTTGTATGGAATCGATCCCCTTTTAACTGTAGAGAGTGCCCTCTCGTTCTCTCTACCTTGGAGAGGGTGAACAACCTGTCTCTATCTACTAAGTCTATTCCCTTCATTATCTTGAATGTTTCGATCATGTCCCCTCTCAATCTCCTCTTTTCAAGGGAGAAGAGGCCCAGTTTCTCTAATCTCTCACTGTACGGCAACTCCTCCAGCCCCTTAACCATTTTAGTCGCACTGCTCTGGACCCTTTCGAACAGTACCGTGTCCTTCATGTATGGCAACCAGTGCTGGACACAGTATTCAAGTGGGGGGCGTACCATGGCCTGGTACAGCGGCATGATAACCTCTGATCTGCTCATGATCCCCTTCTTAACCATTCCTAGCATTCTGTTCAACCTTTTCGCCAATGCCATCGCCACCGCGCATTGCACGAACGATTTCATTGACTTGTCGACCAATACTCCCAAGTCTCTTTCCTGGCGGGGGGTCTCTCCGAGTACCGCACCAGACATACTGTATTCGTGTATAAGATGGACACCTTTGAAAGGCCTAAAAAAAAATGTCCGCCTGCTAAAAATGTCCAAATCCTGATTTTGGAAAGTCAGAATTTGGACATTTCAGGCTGCAGTTCATCCAAATGGCAAGGGGGCATGTTTTGGGCGGGACTAGGGAGGGATGTTCAACAGCCTCTATCAAGCCCGCAAAACTCCTGTCCTCAGATGTACATGTGAGCGTTGTCTCCGATGCGGCGGCTGAAGATGGGGGGGGGGCTATGTAGACTCATATGCATGTGCACAATATTTTTGTATGTGGTTCTTATGCTCAGGATTACCAGACATTTGGATTTCCCTGGACATGTCCTCCTTTTCAAGGACATGTCCAGGGGTCCTGACAGCTTTTCAAAACCTGGTACTGGGACATAACGGGGAGGAGATGGGTGGGCCTGGGGGCAGGTCTAGAGGGTCCGGAATTTACTAAAATCTGGTAACTTTACTTATGCTGATCTAGCAACAGGTTGGTCTTCCAGGAGGCCAGTGACTGGAATGTAATTTTCAGTATTAAATTATTAGTTGCTTTATTTAGCTTGGTTGTCTGGTACTGGAGTCAAAGGTTTTCTTGCACTGGCCTGGAGGTATGAAACAGCCTACTCAGGGAGACTTGTGTATCGATTTGTTACTTAGAAGCCTGGTTAAGACACAGCTGTGTGCACCCGCCTTTTACCATTATTACATTTACTCTCATTTGGGTTATTTACTGCTCAGGCTCACCTCAAGAAATGAAATGAAGCGAGCGAGTAGAACACTAGTTTAGTTTTATTTTTTGATATTCTGCACTTTGAGCTGTACAGCACAACAGAGAGATTAGCAATATAAAAATTCAGAGCAGAAAAGACAGACAATAAAGCCAAGAGAGAGGGATGAGGGGAGCAGGAGAACTGAAAGGGAGAACTAAATTTACCAGCTAAGGTGAATCCCCTTCACTGCCCTGGTGTGTTTGCCTATGTGGCCTGGTGCAACTTTTAAGGTCAGCATGGTGTTGGTGTTCCCTCTAAGCTGTGTGGCTGTCTGGATGCGTAGCTCTTTTGAAGACCCCGCACAGCAATTTAGGACTGCTGCGTACCAGAAGCAGCACTTCCTTACATCCCTCCCACTGCCAACCTGGCTGCTGCTGCTTCTCTAAATGTTCATAACATTCAGTCCAGTTATAGATTAATCCAATATAAGTGCCAATGGGATGTCGGACCACCCCCTGAGCATCATGGCTCATTAGGGTTCAATTCCTCATTCTTCCCATATAGCACAACTTCCATAAATTTTCATTTTCAAATAACAGAGGACAAACCAACAGGTAACAACCAAAAGAACAGAAGAGAACAATCAGATACAGAATATCAGATCCAACAATCCCCACCCAAACCACCCCCACCCCAAACTCCCTAGACCGAAGCAAGAAAAACTGTAGTGCAGTAGGCTTGGACTCAGATAACCCACTGCCAAAGACGAGGAGTGAACTCCAACACTGAAGAAGAGAGAAGAAAGAGAGAGAAAAAGAAAATAAATAAATAAATAAATAAATAAAAAAAGGAGATAAAAACAAATGTGGATGAAGGGAAGTATACCTGGCGCCCCATCAAGGATGAAATCAAGCCCGGGTCTCAGAGAGAGTTACAAAGAATTCAGAATGTCACTTCTAGCCCGTGGTGATAGTGAAAAAAGGTAAGAATCCCAGATCCAAAGAAATTGTCGCTTTCTTCGCAAGCTATAAGACGCATCCTTCCGCTCCAGCAGCAGCAGAGCATGCAAACGATTCCTCCAAGCCCAAAAGGAGGGCAAAGCATCTCCAATCCAAACAGATAGAATCACCTTCTTCCCCAAGACACCAACCCGTCTCATAAACTGCCGCTGACCCGGATCAGATAAACAGAAGGCCTCATACTTATCCAGCAAGAGACCAGCTGCAGAAAAGGGAAGCGTATTACCTAAAACCCGCTCCACATAAGATAAAACCTGCCTCCAAAAACGTTTGATTTTCACACAGGACCAAAAGGCATGGATAAATGAATGGGGTTGCTGGAGACATTTAGGGCACAAAGGGGAATCCGTATAACCTGAATAATATAACTGACTTTTCGTAAAATAGCCCCGATGAAGTACCCTAAATTGACACTCCCGGAGATCAGCATTAACAGACACTCCCGGGATTCGTGCAATCAAGGAAGGGAGATCCAAAGCGTCTCGAGCTATCCCCAGATCCTGACACCAACGAGCGTGTAATACGGCTCGATCAGTCGGTCCCAACAAACGATGGAAATCCTTATAAAGGCCAGAAACCGTAAACCCAGCTTCCAAATATGGATCCAGAAGTGCTGCAAATCTGTCCTCAATAGGATAAGCCAAAGCGGTTCGGGGGAGAGATCGAATATAATGATGAAGTTGCCGAAACGCAAGAAAGTCTCCCACAGAAAAAACACCAGACCGGACAAGAGCATCCCAGGATATTAAGGAACCATCAGCCTGGAGAACATGGGTAAGCAACGTAAGATCCCAGGACGCCAATTTACGAAAACTAGCATTCTCCATGCCGGGGCTGAAGTGCAGATTCCCCTGGATAGGTAAGTATCTAGTAATCGAGGGAGTACCATTCCATGAGGCCAACACATAAGACCAGATGATGCGTAGAGAGTGCAACAACAAACTTCCCCGAAGTGGCACTGGTAATGCAGAACGAGGCGTCTGCACCAAGGAAAGAATATGCCAAGGGGCAAAAAATTCCTTCTCATAGGATTTAGGAGTAAAATCCTGGTGATCCGAGAGCCACTCCCCCAGATAACGCATCAAACAGGCAGCATTATATAACCAAAAATGCGGTAACCCCATTCCCCCACCCTCCCACGCACCAAACAGGTAACGCAACGCCACCCTTGGCCGCCGCCCCCCCCAACAGAATCGAGAAAGCATAGAATGTAAGGTAACAATATCCCTTTTCAAAAGCCATAAAGGGAGTAACTGCAAAGTATAAAGCCATTTAGGAAAAAGGACCATATTAAACAAATGGATCCTGCCCGACAAGGACAGAGGAAGAGGAGACCATCGGGCAAAACACTCAGCCGAAGAACATAACAAAGAATCAATGTTGACGCGATACAGCACTGAAGTACGAGGCGTCAACAAGATCCCTAAATAACGAAACGAAGAGGAAGCCCATTGAAGAGGAAAGGGTCCAGGCCAAGAGTCCCGCAAAGGTGAGGACGTGGCCAACGCAAGAGATTTGTCAAGATTAAGCTTAAAACCAGAATAATCTCCATATTCTTGAAAAGTGGCCATCAGATTGGAAAGAGATACTATGGGATCCGAGATATGGATCAGGAGATCGTCCGCAAAAGCCGAGATTTTAAATTTGGAAGAACCAATTCGAATACCCGAAATAGCTCCATTAAGCTGAATATCATGGATCAAAGGATCCAAAGACAGAGCAAAGAGCAATGGGGAAAGGGGGAAAGGGGGTAGCCCTGACACGTGCCACGACATATGGGGAACGAAGGAGAACAAAGTCCATTGGCCCAAACAAAGGCTGTAGGAGAATGATAAAGCACCCGAACCGCATCCTGAAAAAAGCCCGTTATGCCATACCGAGTTAAAACCTCAAATAAAAAGTTCCAAGAGACCCGATCGAAGGCCTTCTCAGCATCAAAGCTGACCAAAATGGAAGATAGATGGGTCCTCTCCACAAACTCCAAAGAAGCCAAGATGGATCTAATGTTTTTCACACTAGTGCGCCCCTGCACAAATCCCACCTGAGGGGAAGCAATCAAATCAGGAAGAACACAAGCCAATCGATTAGCCAAAACCTTGGCGAACAATTTAGCCTCCACATTCAACAACGAAATAGGGCGGTAAGAGGAAGAAAGGGCAGCATCCTTATGGGGCTTCAACAACACAACTATTTGAGCAGAAGTGAGAGAGTCCGGAAGGTTACCCCGCTGAAAGGCTGCCGTGAAAGTATCCACTAAAACAGGTGCTACAGTAGGGTGAAGAAGTTTTATAGAATTCCATTCGGAAACCATCTGGCCCGGGGGCCTTCAGCAGAGACCCATTCTGTATGACGCCGGCCACCTCCTCAGTAGTAATAGGGGCATTAAGGTTAGCCACCGCCCGGTCAGACAAACGCGGAAGAGGAAGGCCATCCAAATATACCGAGCCCTCCATTAAATCAGATTGTTGTGAGTAAAGCTTCCTATAATAATCAAAAAACACTGCATTAATCTCGGCATCCGTCCTGACCATGTCCCCTCCAGCCGAGCGAAGTTGCAAGATATGAGTACGACCCGTCGATCGACGGACCACCTTTGCTAAAAGCGTCCCGCGTTGGTTCCCATAGCGAAAAAATTGATACCTATAATAAGCAAGCGACTTGACAGTTCTAGCATGCAACAATTCCTGAAGCTTACACTGGGAGGCCAAAAGCTGGGAACGCAAAGAGGAAGCGTGAGATTGACTATAAAGCCGACGGAGGTCACCGACCCTACATTCCAAATGCAAGATCTCCCTATCCCGAGCCCGACGTTGATGGCTGGAATATACCATGATCTCACCGCGGAGCACCGCTTTCGCAGCCTCCCAGAAAAGCGTAGAGTCAGCCCGATGTTCAATATTATGGAGTTGATAGTCAGACCATTTCCGAAGCAGAAACTCCTGAAACTTCGGATCCTTATACAAACGGAGCGGAAATCACCAACGGAAGGAGCCCGGAGAAGAGACATCCAGATGCAAGGTTAACAAAAGCATTGTATGATCAGAGACATCAAAGGAGCCAATCGTGACCGATTCAATCTGAGAAAACAAAGAGCTAGAGGTCAGCCAGTAATCAATCCTGGACAAAGAAGCATGAGCCCTAGAAACGTGAGTATAATCACGCTCACCGGGGTGAAGCGTCTGCCAAACGTCAATAACATCTAAGGAAGAGCAAAGTAAAGAAATACCCTTAGTAGGATGCATCCGATCCTGAGGAGCAGGAAGTGATTTATCCAACAAGGGATCATGAACACAATTGAAATCCCCCCCACAAGTAAAGGAATATCAGAATGTTGACCAAGATGGCGAATAAGTGAAGAGAAAAATCGAGAATCATAGTTGTTAGGAGCATAAACATTACAAAGAATCAAGGGATGACGATTAAGTAGCACCTTAGCAATGATATACCTACCCCCAGGATCCACCCACTGCTGTTGAATGACAAAGGGCAATCCCTTCCGAATCAAAATCAAAACCCCCGCCTTACGGTTGTTCGCCGGTGCCCCCAAATGATGACCAACCCACCAGGTCTGAAGTTTAGCATGCTCTGCCGCTGACAGGTGCATCTCCTGCAAGAAGACAAGATCAGCTATCTGACGGTTCAAGGCTCTCAAAATCTTATGTCGTTTAATAGGCGAAGTGACACCATTGATATTCCAGGAAATACATCTAAGAGGCAACATAGGAAAAATTATAAAGACAAAGAACAGGCAAAAATCCAAAAATAGAACCGAGAGCAAGGCCGTCCCAGCCAGCGACCAGCTCCCACATCCTCAATCCAGACCCGAGCTTCCACCAAAGGACAAAAGGCCAAATGCAGGGCACCAGGAATACGACAAGAAAAGAAAGAAAAAAGAAGAAAGAAAGAGAAAAGAAGAAGGAGAAAGAACAAAAAGAAAACCCAACATATCCACCCACCCATCCACACCCTCCCAGTCCCTCATGTAACCCACTAGTGGTCTAAGGGCCCTGTGGAGCAGCTCCCAACTCCCCCCCCATCAAACTAAGCCTACAAGGAACAACCCTCGCCAAATCATAACAACCCAACCTACAGGCACCCAAAAAAACAAAGCACCTCTGAATCCAACCCAAACAATTCCAAAACAATTCCAAAAACAGCACGTAATATGTCTAATAGCAGGCTAGGCAGCAAAAATGGATAACCACAAATCATAAAATAGTGCAATATAAAACAATACGTAATAGCTCAAGAGAGCATCCATATGTACAACCAAAACCCTCCACCCAGCACTCAAACACTCCCTCCCTTATCAGACCCATGCACACCAATCCCTCAGTCGTACAACAAAGTCAAGAAGGGAAGAACCCCCCCTAAAAAGGAGCACAACAGCCTACCCAACATAAACAGGCACTCCCCCCCCCCCAGCCATCCACACAATCCAGGAAAAGAAAAGAAAAAGTCCCAAATAGGTCCAGAGCGATCCATCGCCCCAGGCTCCATGTCAAGGCCCTCCCAACAACAAAAAGAGTACTGCATAGGTCATGCCACCGCGTGAGCGGGCCGCCAGTCACGGAGGCATCCATGATACATCAAGCTGAGGCAGTACATATGGGCCTGTGCTCCAAATAAGTTCTCAAACAGAAATAGAATGACCAAATCCAGTGCAAAAACCACCAATAGGCGATCAAGGAGCCGGGTCTGGGGCCTGCAGGGATTGCACAAATCGAAGAGCTTCAGCCGCCACAGTGAAGAAGCGAGTCTGACCAGCATGTCTTATCCGCAAACGGGCAGGATACAGCAGAGCAAAAGGAACTTTCATCCGGAACAGCTGGGAACAAATGGGAGTGAACTCTTTCCTTTTGGCTTGCAAAGCTGGGGAGTAATCTTGGAAACACAATACCCTGGAATTGTCATACAACAGGGGGCCCGAAGTACGAATAGCTCGCAAAATCTCTTGTTTATGGGCTGAGTTCAACAACTTAAGAATGACAGTGCGAGCTCTCGAGCCAGGCTCTCCCAGCGGGCCCAGACGATGAGCGCGTTCAATTCTCAGGGGACCATGCGCTGTTGTTAAGTTTAAAGTACGCTGCAACCAAGATTCCAGAAAGGAATGGAGCTCACCATCCTTCACAGTTTCAGGCAGACCAACTAGTCGCAGGTTCCCCCAGCGAGACCGGTTCTCAAGGTCCTCAAGCTTAACTTCCATGGCAACAAGTTGAGCACGTAGTTGTTGATAGTCCCCTTCACGCTGCTGCACTCGATCCTCCAAGGTGGTTAGACGTTGCTGGTAGGAGGAAAACTCGCCCTGCAGTGTTTCTAAACGAGTATCCACAGAATCCAGTTTATCTATGAGAGGCTGTAGTTTCGCGGTCAGGGATCCCTCCAGCAGAAGCTTTACCTCCGCCACAATTTCAGTCACCCACACGGTCGGTGCCGGGAGCGGCGGGAAGGACTCGCGGTCGGCCATCTTGGAATCACTCGCACGGCCGCGATCCCTCTCCCAGCAGGGCAGTTTACTGGTCATGAAGCCCAAAGCCCTAAGAAAAACACAGCGGGAAAGCGACAGCGATCTAAGCACCAAGCTTCAAAGGCGAAATTGTGGCTCTCGGGGTCCAAAATGCGCTGATGGTGGGAACGGGATCGGGAGCTCACCCCACCGACGTCTGCTCAACAGCTCAACATCACATGACCCCCCTTCATTTTATATTAATTATATCAGAAATGCTTTAAATAATTCAATAAGCTTAATTTCATAAGTTAATTTCAATATATAATTTCATAATTTAGTTTCATAACTTAGCTTTTCAGCCATCAATATATAAATCCCCTCAACCAACACGTTTTGCTTTCTTTATCAAGGTATGGGGAAGATAACTTTTAACATCATTCACATTTGAGAGCCGATGGCCTGTGAATGATGTTAAAAATTATCTTCCCCATATTCAATTGACTAAGTATCTTGAGCAATACTCATTACTCCATAACTCGCAATCAGGATTTAGATCTAATTTTAGCACTGAAACAGTAATAGCTGCCCTTTTGGATTATTTAACAAGTCTATTGAGTAAGGGCAAAAGTCCAATCGATATAAATAAAGACTTTTTCTTGTCATGACAGGAGTGGCCATGGAGCTAATATTGGAAAAACTGGAAGAATTGGGACAGACTAAACCTAGTGTTTTGGTGGGAAACCCTTTGTCAAAGTTACAGGTATGAAAGGATGTTATCAGAGCAATTGGGGACTAGTAAAAGATTTAAAACCATTTGGAGTCCATTAGAGGTTTATGTTAGACAATAGATTGTTCTTTATTTAAGGTTTCTGATTCCTACACACATCCAGGGAGGGGGGTGGGAAATGGGTGGGGTGGGATTAAGTGGTTTTCTAATATATTTATGTACAAACATAAGTGCTGTGTTTTTATGATATTATATGTATGTATACGTGTTGGCACTTTTTCAGTTTTAAAAATGAATCAAGAATTTAAAAACTAAAATTTTTTAAACTAAAATTTTAAATAAAATAAATAAAATTTTAAATAATTTTTTTTACATTTTCTGATCAAGCATAGTCAAATTCATGGAAAAACTTCAATTTGCAGTGTTTTCCCATCTTTAGGTTTTTCTGGACAACTCTAATCCCACAGTGGTTGCTGTCCCTCTCCCTCCCACAAATATGAAATTTGCAAGGGATACTGAGCTCTGACAGCTTCAGAAACTATGGACATTCATGGTACAGTATAATCTCGTTATAGCAGACTCACTTATAATGGAACCTCGCCTATAGTAGACAAGGTCTGCTAGTCCCGGCTGTGCACCTTTATAAACATACAGAAAATCATCGCAAATAGCGGACTCGCATATAACAGACTTTCGGATATAACGGACAACCAATTTGGTCCCCAGAGCCGCTTTTAGCTGTAGTTTTGTTCCAGGACAGTGCGACATAATGCTTTAGAACATCTTTTAGTGTTCTGGTCTTGCAATCATTTCGTGCCATACCAATGTTTTGCTGAGTTTTGTTCTTGATATTGCTGATTTGGTTATGCAGTGACTGTTGTTCATTGATTGAGCGTTGTTTCAAGTTGACCTATATAAAG
Organism: Geotrypetes seraphini; assembly: GCF_902459505.1. Classification (NCBI taxonomy): domain Eukaryota; kingdom Metazoa; phylum Chordata; class Amphibia; order Gymnophiona; family Dermophiidae; genus Geotrypetes; species Geotrypetes seraphini. The sequence goes on along the minus strand of NC_047085.1, from coordinate 236,370,647 downwards.
TTTTTAAAAAAAATGCAAGTCTAGATATAACGGACTCTGGATATAATGGACTGTTTTTCCAGGTCCCTTGAAGTCCGTTATAACGAGATTATACTGTACTAAAACCTGTTTTAAATTAACTTCTAAGAGGTCTCCCTGTAGCTATGAGAAATAGCCTAATGGTTAGTACAATGATCTATGGACAAAGGGACCCAAGGTCAAATCCTACTTCAACTCTTTCTGATTATAATTTTTTTAAAATAATTTTGAGTCCTCAGGGTGAGAAAAATATTTATTGTACCTGGATGTATCAGAAACCTGAAGTAAGCCTGAAAAAAGTACATTCAGATATACACTTCCTCCTCCGAATCCGTGGTTTCAGCATCCATGGAATTGGTTATTCGTGATTTTTTTTTTTAGGGGGGGGGGAAGCTTCGTTTCGGACCTTCCCTGCCTCCTTCCCACCTTCCCCCAGTATCCTGACCTTACTTGGTGGTCTAGCGGGCTTTCGGGGCAGGAGCGATCTTCCTACGCTCATGCACCGTGCAGATCGCCAATAGGAAATGGCTGCCTTGAGCTCCCGTAGTCTCTAGGCAGCCATTTCCTATTGGCGATCTGCATGGGGCAGGAGCGTAGGAAGATCGCTCCTGCCCCAAAAGTCTGCTAGACCACCACGTAAGGCCGGCACAGGCTGCCCAACCAAGAGAGGAAAGATCTTCACTCTGCTCGGCCCGACACCGAAGCATCCGCACTGGGCCCTGCAAACACGCACGGAAGGAGACGATCGGAGGCAGAGACCACCAGGTAAGGTCTGGGGGTGGGTCAGAGCCGGCACAAAGTTATTCGAGATTTTTCACACTTCGCGGTTCGGCTCTGCCTCTAACCCCCGCGAATACGGAGGGAGAAGTGTAGTAGGCATTTTTCTGAATCTAGTGGAGGGTTTACCATTACAATTTTAAGAAAAATACAAACAGCTGAAGTAGAATTTGATCCAGTATTGCAAATAATAAGGGTTTCAACAGAATGACAATACTAACTCTGTTTGACTGTTGAATGAATAACAATCTATCTTTAATGGTAGCAGGTGGAGTAAAAAGCCTCAGAATAAAATGGCAAGTCATAAACATAGGGAATATAGTGCTGCCATGAAATCAGTCATTGGTATAAAAAAACTCCAACCTGTATAACCAAACCTTGCAGCATAGTTGAAACACTCACAGCTGGGTTAAAGGCACACTAGAGGACACTTATCTGGGACAGTCCTGTAAATTCGGGCTTCTTCTCACAGCAATAGAGCTTCCAAACAATGCCCAAGAATCAGTTCCATTCAGTACCATTACAAATAGATTGTTATTCGCTCTCTCTGTGGCTTTAATTCTTTTCAATAGTAAAGTAGAGTTAGTATTTGAACCAGTATGTCTTAGTTATCAGCCCACTGCACTATCCATCTGCTCTACATGGATAGTGGTCATTTTATAACATGTGCTATACCCATATTCAGTTTTTTTGGGGTTTTGTTTTTTTTTAAAATCTTTATTGATTTTTAAACTAAAAACAGTGCCAAACAAATAAATAACAGTAGGTATTACGTACAATGCACTATTATCTGTACAGGCAACTTATAAATCATTCGAGATTTTCAATTTCATATATTAAATAATAATACAATTTAACGTAATAAATGATTTAAATAATTCTTAAAGTTACCTAATGTCACCATCAGTATTTATTTATTTCCCTCCCTTCCCCCTCCTCCCCCGTGGATGTGTATAGGTAATGAATAAAAGAAATATTATCATACCTCCATAAATTTAGTCAATGGGCTCCAAACTTTATTAAATACACCACTAAATCCCCTACATTCTGCGTTAATTCTTTCATATTTGTATGTAGTGCATACATTCACCCACCAAAAAGTGTAACTTAATCTGTCATGGTTTTTCCAATTACTCGTGATCAATTGCATGGCTATGCCCGTTGTGATCATAAAAAGACGGCTCTTATATTTATCTAAAGTGGGTTTCACATGTAGTATCGTTCCACATATTATAGCTTCATATGACAATAGACCATTTGAGTCCAGAACAAGATTTATTTGTCCCCATATTGACTTCCAAAATATAAATATAAAAGGACAAAAATATAGCAGACGATCCAAAGTCCCTTTATCAATATGACAATGCCAGATCTATTAGACTTAGAACTATCTATTTTATTTAATTGAACTGGAGTCCAAAAAATCCTATGCAACAGAAATAACCATGTTTGTCTTATAGATGCTGACATTTCAATCTCCAAGTCCAAATTCGTAACCAACAAGACACAGAAATATACTGTTTTATCTCGATGCTCCAAATATCTCTAAGATTATTTTTTGGCTTCTTATTCAAAAATCCAGAAATCAATTTGTACCACTTGGCAGCCTGATGTCCTACTAGATCAGTTTGGTAGCAAAGGATCTGCAAGCTAAAATAATTTTTAAAATTTTTCCATTCAGGGAACCCACTCTGAATAGCCTGCTTCAACTGCAACCATTTATATTGTTGAGATTTTAAAATTCCAAATGATTGTTGCAGTTGTGAAAAATCAAGCAGATTTCCATTAGATATAACATCATCTAATGTCCGAATACCTGCCTGCATCCAATTCTTCCAAGCAATCACAGCACCGCCTATTTGAATCTTGGAGTTTAACCATAAGCACTGCAAAGTAGATTTCATTATGGGAACATCTGTTAATTTATCAATAAATTTAATTGTTTTCCACGTGTCCAATAAAATCACATTGTCCTTAGCATAACTAGGCATTCTGATATTTAATATAAGAGAAAGTCGCATTGGGGACATGATTTTCCACTCAAGATATAACCAATCTGGCTGATGTTCCAAGAGCTCAGGGAGGATCCAATACATACCTTGACGCATAATATAGGCTTGATGATACCTATAAAAATTTGGAAAATTTACCCCACCCTACTCAATTGGCCTTTGTAGAGATACTAAAGCAATTCTTGGTTTTTTCCCAAGCCAAACAAATTTTGTCAGAATACCATTTAGCTTTTTATGGAAGGACCCTTGAAAATAAACTGACAACATACCCATTTGGTAACAAATTACCGGCAAAATCATCATTTTGACTGTTTAAACTCTCCCCCACCAAGACAAATGTAAAGGGTTCCATTGCTCACACATTTCCGTAACCTTTAACATTAAAGATTTTTCATTTATTTTCATCGTTACTTCCTATGTATTTTTAATCCAAATACATAAATATTTAATACAATCTTCCTTCCAAATAAAAGGAAACTCATCAAATAATCCTTTTACGCCAGCGGTCTCAAACACGCAGCCCGTGGGCCGCATGTGGCTCTCCAAGTTTTATTTGCGGCCCGCGGTCTGGACTGGATCATTCTCTTCCTTTTGGAGCAGCAGCGTGTCTGGCCGGCTCGTTCCATTCAAAGCCGCGGGTTGGGGGCTCCTTGCATTATCCACTCCTGCATCGGAAGCCTCTCTGACATCACAACATCAGAGAGGCTTCAGACACAGGCGCAGATCTTGCAAGGAGCCGCCACCCGCGGCTTTGAACGGAACGAGCTGGCCAGACATGCTGCTGCTCCAGTGGCGTACCAAGGGGGGGGTGGTCCGCACAGCTGGCCACCCTCCACTGTTCTCCCTAGAGTGCGGCTCGTCTAGAGCAGTGGTGCCCAACCTGCTTCCCTTCCCTTCTCACCACTGCCATCGGGGAACAGGCTGGCACCATGTTCTTTGATCTCCCTACTTCTCTCGCCGCCCGGAACGTCCTTTCCGACGTTAGAATTGATGTCGGGCGGTTGGCCCTGTGGAGAAGAGAAGCATGGAGATCTCGGCCTGTTCCCGATGGCGGCAGCAGCAGCAGCCTATTCCCTGGCGGCGGTGGCATGGGGGAGGGCAGGAAGGAAGAAAGAAAGAAGGGGGGATGGACAGGGAGCCAGAAAAAAAGCAAAAAATGGGACACAGAATCAGAGAAAGACAGACATAGAGAAAGAAAGAAAAAGTTGGGGGAGGGAATGAGGTCTGGAGGAGAGGAAGCATACAGGAGGCTGAAAGAAGGGAAGGAATATTGGATGCACAGTCAGAAGAATAAAGTGCAACCAGAGACTCATGAAATTACCAAACAAAGGTAGGAAAATGATTTTATTTTCAATTTAGTGATTGAAATGTGTCAGTTTTGAGAAAGAAAAGATATTAAACTTTAAATGTGAGTGCTGCAGAAAAAATAGAGTACTTGGAGGGCCGCAGAAAAAATAGTTAATGTCTTATTAACAATTTTATATAAGGTAAAACTCTTTATAGTTTATATATCTTTCCTTTTAACTGTTAAAGGAAAGTTTTATAAACTATAAAGAGTTTAACCTCATGCAAAATTGTCATTTCTTTAATAAGACATTAACTGTTTTTTTCCGCGACCCTCCAAGTACCTACAAATCCAAAATGTGGCCCTGCAAAGGGTTTGAGTTTGAGACCACTGTTTTACACAATGTACATTTAATGGAAGAACTTCTGATTTACTCCAATTTATTTTATAACCAGAGAATTTTCCAAATCTATTAATCAGATCTAGTAGATATGGGACGGTAGTTTCAGGATCTCTCAAATGAAGCAAAATATCATCTGCATAAGCAGAAACTTTATATTCCCAACCTGCATAGGGAATACCACGAATCTCCTCCGCTTGTTTAATAGCCAACAACAAAGGTTCCAAAACAATATCAAGCAGCAAAAGAGATAACGGACATCCCTGTCTAACTCCCCTTTCTAAGCAAAACCGTTCTGAAAATGTATTATTAATACTAGCTGATGCCCCGGCGTTGCATGGGTATTTAATTATAGCAATAACACTGTAAATGGATTCAAATAAAGATACTTTATAGTGGTGAATGAAATTATTTTTTTACAGCTTTATAAAAAGTATAATATTCAAATTATAATGTGAAATATTTGACAAAATGAATACAATACAACTAACACAAACTTGTTTATAAACAACATTTTTAGTTTCACCTCCAGGAGCAAGAACATATAAATTCTTGGGTGAACCCACCCTTGAGCAAGCAACATAGAGTTGACCATGGGAAAAACAGGGGGGATCTTAAATCCACTCCACAATATGTAATAGTCTGTCCCTGTGATTTGTTGATTGTGATAGAGAATGCAAGTATCACTGGAATTTGCAATCTCTTAAACTGAAAAGGAAGATATGTTGCAAGTTTCGTTCAAATCGGGCAAGCCGTTTTTGCGTTGGCAGCTTTTTACATTTTTGCCATTGACATGAATGGTTGAAATCTGATTTTCAGTTTGTAGCTCCGCCCATGTGTGCAGGTGGGCCGCGAGACCCCCAGAACATATCACCCCAGGTAGTGAGGGATCTGCATACCAAGTTTCGTTCAAATCGGGCAAGCCGTTTTTGCGTTGGCAGCTTTTTACATTTTTTCCATTGACATGAATGGGTGAAATCTGATTTTCTGTTTGTAGCTCCGCCCACGTGTGCAGGTGGGCCACTAGACCCACAGAACATATCACCCCAGGTAGTGAGGGATCAGCATACCAAGTTTTGTTCAAATCGGGCAAGCCGTTTTTGCGTTGGCAGCTTTTTACATTTTTTCCATTGACATGAATGGGTGAAATCTGATTTTCTGTTTGTAGCTCCGCCCATGTGTGCAGGTGGGCCGTGAGACCCCCAGAACATATCACCCCAGGTAGTGAGGGATCTGCATTTGTTCAAATCGGTCAAGCCGTTTTTGCGTGATCGCGGCACATACACACACACATACATACACACATACATACCTCCGATTTTATATATATAATAGATATAATCTAGCAGAAGGGGAGCTATACAAGGTTTGAATCATTTGTATAAATCCAGAACCAAAACCAAACCACTCCATTACCTGATACACGAAGGACCATTCCACTCGATCAAAAGCCTTCTCTGCGTCTAAGGATACAGAAAAGGCTGGATCATCTAAGCCTTATGTCAAATTTAACATATGAAAGGCCAATCTAGTATTATTTGAAGAATGTCTATGAACAACAAACCCTGTTTGGTGGATACCAATAATTTAAGGGAGAGCCTTGGCTAAACGTAAAGCTAATAATTTAGCTAATAATTTTCCATTTACATTAATCAAAGAAATTGGCCTGTAATTAGAAACCAACAAGGGATCCTTATTTCTCTACTAAGTCTATTCCCTTCAGTATCTTGAATGGAATAGACTTAGTGCTATCTTATTAGATTAAAACTGAATATGGGTTCATAGATACTCATATTCAGTTTTAATCTAATAAGATAGCACTAAGTCTATTCCATTCAAGATATTGAAGGGAATAGACTTAGTAGAGAAATAAGGATCCCTTGTTGGTTTCTAATTACAGACCAATTTCTTTGATTAATGTAGATGGAAAATTATTAGCTAAATTATTAGCTTTACGTTTAGCCAAGGCTCTACCTTATATTAGTAGCAAAAGAGAGATTGTTCACCTCTCTGAGGTGGAGAGAATGAGAAGGCACTCTCTAAAGTTAAAAGGGGGTAGATTCCGTACAAACATTGGAAGTTTTTTCACCCAGAGAGTGGTAGAAATCTGGAACGCTCTTTCAAAGGCTGTTATAGGGGAAAACACCCTTCAGGGATTCAAGACAAGATTAGACAAGTTCCTGCTGAACCGGAACGTATGCAGGTAAGGCTAGACTCAAATAGAAGCATAGAAACATAGAAGATGACGGCAGAAAAGGGCTACAGCCCATCAAGTCTGCCCACTCTGCTTACCCACCCCCTGTCTATGCCCTAATGACCCAATTTCCTTATCTTGACCCTCGTAGGGATCCCACATGGGTATCCCATTTATTCTTAAAGTCTGGCACGCTGTCTGCCTCGATCACCTGCACTGGAAGCTTGTTCCAATGATCAACCACTCTCTCTGTGAAGAAATACTTTCTGGTGTCGCCATGAAATTTTCCGCCCCTGAGTTTGAGCGGGTGCCTTCTAGTGGCCGAGGGTCCCTTGAGAAAGAAAATATCATCTTCCACTTCGACATGTCCTGTGAGGTACTTAAATGTTTCGATCATGTCTCCCCTCTCCCTACGTTCCTCGAGAGTGTAGAGCTGCAATTTGTCCAGTCTCTCTTCGTACGAGAGACCCTTGAGCCCCGAGATCATCCTGGTGGCCCTCCGCTGAACCGATTCAATTCTGTGCACATCTTTACTGTAATGTGGCCTCCAGAATTGCACACAGTACTCCAGATGAGGTCTCACCATGGCCCTGTACAACGGCATTATGACTTCAGGCTTTCGGCAGACAAAACTTCTATTGATACAACCCAATATCTGCCTTGCCTTAGATGAAGCCTTCTCCACTTGATTGGCAGTTTTCAAGTCTGCACTGATGATTACTCCTAAATCTCGTTCTGCTGAAGTCCTAGTTAAAGTTTCTCCGTTCAAGAAGTACGTCCTGCATGGATTTCCGCTTCCGAGGTACATGACCTTACATTTCTTAGCATTGAAGCCTAGCTGCCAGGTTGAGGACCAACTTTCCAATGTAAGCAGGTCCTGCGCCATATAATTCTGTAAACTGCATTCACTTACTATATTACATAGTTTGGCATCATCGGCGAATAGTGTTATTTTACCTTGAAGCCCTTGAGTCAGATCCGCTATGAATATGTTGAAAAGGAGTGGACCCAGGACCGAACCCACTAGTCACCTCTGATGTTTTAGAGAGGGTACCATTAACCACCACCCTCTGAAGTCTGCCACTCAGCCAATCATTGACCCATGCAGTTAGTGTCTCTCCTAACCCCATCGATTCCATCTTGCTTAGCAGCCTGCAGTGTGGGACACTGTCAAAAGCTTTACTGAAGTCCAGGTACACGACATCCAAAGACTCTCCCAAGTCCAACTTTCTTGTTACCCAGTCAAAGAAGCTGATGAGATTGGATTGGCAGGACCTACCCTTGGTGAATCCATGCTGACTGAGATCCCGAAGATTCCCTTCATTCAAGATCGTGTCCAATTTGCTTTTAATTAGTGCTTCCATGAGTTTGCACACTATTGATGTGAGACTCACCGGTCTATAATTCGCAGCCACCCTGCAACCCTTTTTATGCAGAGAAACGACATTAGCTAATTTCCAGTCCAGGGGAACTTTCCCCTTACTTAGGGAGAGATTGAATAGCTCAGCCAACGGTTTCGCCAGGACATCGCTCAATTCTCTGAACATTCTTGTTCACCTTGAGTCTTGCCAGTTCACTGTAAACTTCACCTGGTGTGAACTCAAAATTCTGAAACGGGTCTTCTGTGCTTTGTGTTGCCTTCAACTGCGGACCGTGTCCCGGTGCCTCACAGGTGAAGACTGAGCAGAAATATTCATTCAGTAGTTCGGCTTTATCGGAATCTGCTTCCACATAACTTCCATCCGGTCTTCTAAGGGGCACTGGTCTTTGACCTATGGGCTACCGCGTGAGCGGACTGCTGGGCACAATGGACCACTGGTCTGACCCAGCAGTGGCAATTCTTATGTTCTAATATAAATAGCACTTGAAGGCATTCTGTACTGTATCATTGAAAAGAAAAGTGGAATAACTTGTAAGTTTCATGGCTCTACATCAGTGGTTCCCAAACCTGTCCTGGGGGACTCCCAGCCAGTCAGGTTTTCAAGATATCCCTAATGAATATACATGAGAGAGATTTGCATACCTGTCAATTCCATTCTATGCAAATCTCTCTCATGCATATTCATTAGGGATATCTTGAAAACCTGACTGGCTGGGGGTCCCCCAGGACAGGTTTGGGAACCACTGCTCTACATCATTCTCGTCTTGACTGGGCTGAAAACATTTCAGCGGCCCCTCGTATAGAATCTGGGGGATAACGCACACATAAATGTGAGTGCCTAGGTTATAGAGTTGACCTTATATTTCTTTTATAAAGCCACTTTTTTTGCACATAGAAACCACTATACAGTACATGCGGCCTAATTCTATATATGATGCTAAAAAATGCACACCAAAATTTGGGCATGTGCCCAATTTCCATGTGTAATTTAATTGAATTTTAAGCCAATTAGTGCAGATAATTGAGTGCTATCAATTAGCACTAATTGGCATAAATTAAAATTTATGTGCGGATTTAACATGCAGATCCCATAAGTGGGCGTGGTCATGGGATGAGCATGGGAAGATCGGGGGCGTTCCTGGAATTTACATGCAGTTTTATAGAATAAGAGAGATCCATGTGTGATTTAGGTCTGAGAATTTGTACCAGGTTTTACTCGCGTCTAAATGTTTGTGTGGTTCAGGCTGCTAAATTCTGTTCTATAAATGGCACCTATCTCTGATCAGTGTTTTATAGAATAGCGCTTAATATGAAATTTCATTGGTGCTGTTTGGCGCCATTTATAGAATTGAGTACATGATGACAAGAGTGTGCATCCGTGTTGCAGGCATGTTTAGAGGCCAATTTTGAGTGGAGTATGGGCTCCTTTTGCAAAGGTGCATTAGGGCCTTAACGGGAGGAATAGTGCGTGCTAAATTGCCATGCACGCTAGCCGCTACTGCCTCCTTTTAAGCAGGCGGTAATTTTTGGGCTAGCGGGCAATAATTTTGTGTGTGCACTAAAAACGCTAGCGCATCTTAGTAAAATGAGCTCTAGGTGTATAGTTTATAACTATTTATTTATTTATTCAATTTTCTATACCTTTCTCCCAGGGGAGCTCAGAGCAATTTACATGAATTTATTCGGGGACTGAAGCATTTTTTTCCAACATACAAGAAAATATTACAGTTGCTCCAGAATGGGTGCAAATATCTGCAGTACCATTTTAGCCATGATTCTGGCAGATGTTTGGGAATAATTTAATAATGAAACATAGACACTTATGAATCTTTATAAAATAGATCCAAGATGGCGATTCGTACCGGTGTCTGGTGAGACGCTGAGGGTACGTCCGCTTCTCATTTCAGCAGTGATTAGATTTTTCGTCGGTCGCGATGCCGAAGAGACGGGGTAAGAGCGCCGCTGCAGCCTCGCGGCGTCTTGAACACCCCCCTCTCGCTTCGATCGAACATTTTCTTCAGCGTCTTCAGAGGGAGTCAGTGGCGTCGGGGAATCGCCCGCTGGACTCTGCGACGTGGAGTGACGCCAGACCGGAAGTCCTGGGGCTGGATACTACGCTGAGCCCCGACCAGAGGAATCCACCTCCCCCACCGCTGAGTCCGAGTTCCCCACGTGAAAGGAGTGGGCCAGAAGATGCAGCACTCTCTGAACGTGAGGCTGTAACACCGGGGAGCCAGCAAGGGGAAGTCTCTATGGCTTTGTTAAGCCCAGAGATAGCTCCAGCGGATAGAGCAGAAGGAGGAGAAAATCCAGACCAACAGACAGAAGGCAGTCAAGGTGAGCCTTTTCAAACTTTACATGAGATTTTCTTTAAACATGAAAAACCAGCTGAAGTGACTCTTGACTCAATTTGGGACTTAGTTTCCAAACTGGGAGACTCACTAACTAAACAAATTAAAGAAGGCGAAAAGAATATAAAAATTCAAAAACAGACAATAGAGGAAAATAAACAGGAAATTTCTAATGTTAAAGAAAAAGTGGGAGAAATTGAAAATGAAGTGAAAACGATCAAACAAGTTCAATCTACAATAATAAAAGATAATCAAATTATTAGAAGAAAATTGGAAACTACGGAAAACAACTATCGGACTAATAATCTACGACTGTTGAATTTTCCTAAAATCCTATCTATAAACCCGAGAGAGATGATAAAAAGGTATTTTATGGAGATACTTAATATTCCTGAGGAATCATTGCCTCCTCTCACTCGAGTATATTATTTGCCTATTAAAGCAAGGGATCAACACTCGGAGGATAAGAAACAGGAAACATAAGACCTTCAACAAGATTTGACAGCAATCCTGGAAACATCAGATAAAGATTTGGTTAAACCAGCAACTCTTTTACTATCTGTGGCGTTGTTGCCGGACAAGGATTGGATTCTGAAGATGTTTTTAGGAACAAGAGTAAAGAGTTTTTGGGTTTGAAAATTCAAATGTTTCCAGATGTTAGTAGAGAAACTCAGAATCGCAGACGTCAGTTTCTTTTGATGAAAGCAGGAGTTACACAGCTGGGTGGTATTTTCTTTTTACGTTTCCCATGTAAATGTATAATAAGGTATCGAGATAATAAATATGTGTTTTTTGAACCATCTCAACTTACAGCTTTCCTGACACTGAAACGTCTGGAAAAAGAAGGAATAACAACAACTACAACAACAACAACGTAATAGTAACAACTAATTGGATTTGATAATAGAATAATTCCTCAAGCCAGGCACACGATACCGTTTCCTTTGTATAGAATTAATAAATTGATTTCCTTAAGTTCACTCATATATAATCTTGGATCACATTATAGAGGACTTGAGATTGTCCGATTAGAATTTTTTCCACATCATGTAAATGATTTTCTTATTATTTTGTGTCTGACCTGACAATCTTTCTGTACAAAATGTTTTGATTTTGTTAAGAATTTTAAAATGATAAATAAAGAATAAAAAAAAAAAAGCCTAAAATAGGTGCCCTTTAGATGACCTGTTTTTAAAATTACTCTTCACATGTCCAATAAAGTCCAAACTTTGCCTTGCAAGGAGCTCTTTAAAATGTGAATTAAATACACTAAACTGACAATCAATCATAGGTGTGTAAGGTAAGCGACAATGTTTAGTAAAATGAAATCGCTTTCTAACAAACAGATTGAAGCAGCTCTCAGGAGTCCAGATAATGGCTGCCTCAAGGGAGCTCTTCGATGACATCCGTACACCACTTAATGAGCAATGCAAAAAGATTTCGGAGATAAGCAAGTTTATGGACAGATAATTAAATGCTTGCAGTGCTCACTGGCTAGTGCAATTATAGCAAAGACTGCAGGGCTCTTGGAAATTCTGCCAATCTCTTGAAGTTGCTTTATTTCCTCGCCAGTGTGGTAGATGTCTGGAATGCCTTCTTAGTGCAGGTGGTGGAGGCAAAAACAGTGACAGAATTCAGAAAGGTGAAGGATAAATGGGCATCTAGTCTTAATAAATTGCTTATTGGATTTGATAGTTTTGATTATTGATAGAATCAGAGTAACTATGGAATCAAGTTTTGTTAAAAGTGTGATCAATCGCTTAATCTTGCTTCTAAGCGATGTACAAAAATAAAAAGATTAAAAACAATTAGGGTAGTACAACATAACGACACAGACTTAACATACAAATACTTTCAGTGCCAATGGGGTAGAAAGGGAAGAAATCTATATATATAAAATCGGATGTATGTATGTATGTGCCGCGATCACGCAAAAACGGCTTGATCGATTTGAACGAAACTTGGTATGCAGATCCCTCACTACCCGGGATGATATGTTCTGGGGGTCTCGCGGCCCACCTGCACACGTGGGCGGTGCTACAAACAGATAATCGGATTTCACCCATACATGTCAATGGAAAAAATGTAAAGAGCTGCCAACGCAAAAACGGCTTGCCCGATTTGAACGAAACTTGGTATGCCGATCCCTCACTACCTGGGGTGATATGTTCTGGGGGTGTCACGGCCCACCTGCACATGTGGGCGGAGCTACAAACATAAAATCAGACTTCACCCATTCATGTCAATGGAAAAAATGTAAAACAGCTGCCAACGCAAAAACGGCTTGCCCGATTTGAACGAAACTTGGTATGCAGATCCCTCACTACCTGGGGTGATATGTTCTGGGGGTATCGCGGCTATCCTGCACACCTGGGCGGAGCTACAAACAGAAAATCAGATTTCACCCATTCATGTCAATGGAAAAAATGTAAAAACTGCCTCCGCAAAACCGGATTGCCCGATTTGAACTAAACTTGGTATGCTGATCCCTCACTAACTGGGGTGATATGTTCTGGGGGTCTCGCGGCCCACCTGCACACATGGGCGGAGCTACAAACAGAAAATCAGATTTCACCCATTTATGTCAATGGAAAAAATGTAAAAAGCTGCCATTCTCACTGTGACCAATTTGGACGAAACTTGGTATGCAGATCCCTCACTACCTGGGGTGATATGTTCTGGGGGTCTCGTGGCCCACCTGCACACGTGGGCGGAGCTACAAACAGAAAATCAGATTTCACCCATTCATGTCAATGGAAAAAATGTAAAAAGCTGCCATTCTCACAGTAATTCACAAACGGCTTGACCGATTTGAACGAAACTTGGTATACAGATCCCTCACTACCTGGGGTGATATGTTCTGGGGGTCTCGCGGCCCTCCTGCACACGTGGGTGGAGCTACAAACAGAAAATCACATTTCACCCATTCATGTCAATGGAAAAAATGTAAAAAGCTGCCATTCTCACAGTAATTCAAAAACGTCTTGACCAATTTGAACGAAACTTGGTATGCATATCCCTCACTACCTGGGGTGATATGTTCTGGGGGTCTCGCGGCCCTCATGCACACGTGGGCGGAGCTACAAACAGAAAATCGGATTTCACCCATTCATGTCAATGGAAAAAATGTAAAATGCTGTGGGACCGATTTGAACGAAAATTGGTATGTAGATCCCTCACTACCGGGGGTGATATGTTCTGGGGGTCTTGCGGCCCACATGCACACGTGGGCGGAGCTACAAACAGAAAATCAGATTTCACCCATTCAAGTCAATGGAAAAAATGTAAAAAGCTGTGGGACCGATTTGAACGAAAATTGGTATGCAGATCCCTCACTACCGGGAGTGATATGTTCTGGGGGTCTCGCGACCCACCTGCACACGTGGGCGGAGCTACAAACAGAAAATCAGATTTCACCCATTCAAGTCAATGGAAAAAATGTAAGAAGCTGTGGGACCGATTTGAACGAAATTTGGTATGCAGATCCCTCACTACCTGGGGTGATATGTTCTGGGGGTCTCGCGGCCTACCTGCACACGTGGGAGGAGCTACAAACAGAAAATCAGATTTCACCCATTCAAGTCATTGGAAAAAATGTACAAAGCTGTGTGACCGATTTGAACGAAACTTGGTATGCAGATCCCTCACTACCTGGGGTGATATGTTCTGGGGGTCTCGCGGCCCACCCACACACGTGGGCGGAGCTACAAACAGAAAATCAGATTTCACCCATTCAAGTCAATGGAAAAAATGTAAGAAGCTGTGGGACCGATTTGAACGAAACTTGGTATGCAGATCCCTCACTACCTGGGGTGATATGTTCTGGGGGTCTCGCGGCCCACCTGCACACGTGGGAAGGTTGGGTTCACCCAAGAATGTATATGTTCTTGCTCCTGGAGGTGAAACTAAAAATGTTGTTTATAATCAATTTTTGTGTTAGTTGAATTGTATTCATTTTGTCAAATATTTCACATTATACTTTGAATATTTTACTTTTTATAAAGCTTTAACAAAATTATTTCATTCACCACTATAAAGTATCTTTATTTAAATCCATTTATAGTGTTATTGCTATAATTAAATACCCGTGCAACGCCGGGGCATCAGCTAGTACAATATAAAATAAGAAAGGAACAAATAAAGGGGAAAAAAACATAAGGAAGGATTAAAGAAGAAATTTAAAAATAAGGGTAATAAAGAAAAAAAAATTTTTTATATAGAGATCAAATGAATAAGGAGCTCATCCTGATTCAAAGAGTCAGAGAGTGAAAGCATCCTTAAATAGGAAATATTTAAGGTTACTCTTGAACCTATCGAAAAGATATTCCTCTTAAATAAGTAGGAAGAGAATTCCATGTTTGAGGTGCTATAACTAAGAAAATACTTTGTTGTCTGGTATTAATAGCTTTGAGAGAGGGGACTGTTAATAAATGCTGATCGTTTGATCTGAGTGATCGAGTGGGGGGGCGTCAGGTATCAGAAGTCTGTCAATGAAAGATGGGGCCTGGGCGGAAAGTGTTTTAAAATGTAATAAGCAGATTTTATACATTATCTGGTAAGATAGTGGGAGCCAATGGGCTTTCTTGAGAAGTGGCAAGACATGGTTGAATTTCCTAGCTTTCATGATAAGTTTAATAGCTGTGTTTTGAATAATTTATAAGTGCTTTATTTCTTTTTGGGTAATTCCCTTGAACAGGGAATTACAATGGTTGATCTTGGAAATCACTAAGGAATGTATTAGTATGTTTATATGTTAAAACTTTATTCATTTTAAAACCAGCACAAAGTGCAACATATCAATCAATGAACACAATAGACAGCACTCAATTCCTTCAAATGATACAATAAATACATAACCCCCTCCCCCTCCCCACCCACCCTTCCTAAAAGTGTAGAAACACTCAGGGCTCCTTTTACAAAGGTGCGCTAGCGTTTTTAGCGCACGCACCAGATTAGCATGCGCTATAGTGCGCACTAGCTGAAAAACTACCACCTGCTCAAGAGGAGGCGGTAGCGGCTAGCACGTGTGGCATTTTACCGTGCGCTATTCCGCACGTTAAGGCCCTAATTCGCCTTTATAAAAGGAGCCCTTAATATAATGCAAATGATCAAGATAAACAACCTTGCAATCAAATAATAAATTAATTACATACACCCCCCTCCCACCCACCCATGCTGGATGTGCAGAATCAAACGGCAAAACTAATAATCAATTCTTACAAAATTTTGTTAATGGGTCCCAAATTTCCTTGAACTTCTTATAATGTTCCAAATGCATTGAACTCATACGTTCAAACTTATAAGTTTGGCACAGTGTTTCCCACCAAAAACTATAGTTTAACCTGCCCCAATTTTTCCAATTCTTCATTATAAGCTGTATGGCAACTCCTGTCATGATGAGAAATAATTTATTGTTATGTGAAGTTATTGGACTCTTGGGCATTAATAACCAAACAGCACTGCATCATATGTCAATGCCAATGGAACTTCCAATATCCTATTGATTTAACCCCAAATGGATTGCCAAAATTTAAGTATCAGGGGACAAAAGAGAGCAGATGTTCCAATGTCCCTATATCCAGATGACAATGCCAGCCTCTATTAGACTTAGAACTATCTACCCTTTGCAACTGAACAGGGGTCCAAAAAATTCTATATAACAAAAATAACCAGGTTTGTCTCATAGATGCTGATGCTGTACAAATATGTATTCGTATATTGAGTGATTTAGGTTCCAAAAATTTTGAGACAGATTGTTTCTCTTCAGCATTATATTAAATTGAAAATATATGATTATAAATTGTCAATGTCTATGGAAGATTTTAAAAGACATCAGGGGTTTAAAGAAAAGCTACCTCAATTTTAGACACAATCTTCAGTTTAACAAAATAAAGAAATGTAAACATAATGAGGAAGATCTGCTATTTTGATACCCAGTCTCACAAGGTCCTCTTCCAATTTTTCACAATTCTATTGCGATTTAACAATTTTAAACAACTTTGTGTCTTCAGCAAATTTAATTATCTCACTAGTTATTGCTATCTCTAAATCATTCATAAATATGTTAAAAAGCAGCGGTCCCAGCACAGATCCCTGGGAAAACCCACTATTTACCTTTCTCCATTGAGAATATCGATCATTTAACCATACTCTCTGTTTTCTGTCTTTCAACCAGTTCTTAATCTATAATAGGACATTACCTCCTATCAGGGCCGCCATCAGAAATTTCTGGGCCCTTACTGAGCAATCCTATTGGGCCCCCCACGCACCCCTTCCCCCCCCCCCCGACGCCCCCCCCTTCTTCCATGGGCCGAATATACACATACTTTTCTGCTAATGCTCCACCTAAGCCAGTCCCGTAAAATCTTCTCACGTCCATTAGGTGATTTGGCATAGAGGAGATATTCATAAAAAGAACGTCCGTCAAGATCTTTACTCATAGACTGTGCCATTTGCTTTAAATCATCTTCCATCATTAATCCAAATTGCACAATTCTTTCTCTGTCTTTGTCCTGAATGACATCTGGCCACATTGCTGGATCCTTCCAGTCAACAAATTTATGAGCAGGCGCGGAGAACGCATTTTTAAACAAATGTAGTTAATCCTTGTACTCCTTATGTAATTTTAATCATCTATGGATATGTTTGTATGTTTATTGTTCAAATGGTTTTATTTATTTCCCCAAATTTATTTTTGTTATACGCATTGAAAATATTTGATATTGCGTTTAAATCAAAATCTCAATAAACTTGAAACGAGTGCCCGTGAGATTGTGGGAGGGTTAAATACTCAAAACTTAGAAGAATAACAATTTACTTAAAGTTTTTCTATGCCAGCTTTCTGGTATCTTTACATACAGTGGCGTACGTAGCATATGTAACACCCGGGGCCCATCATTTTTTGACACCCCCCCCATCTGTAAGAAAAACATGATTTTTAGTAACAAACCACACGTCACACATGAGTACCTAGGAAAAGGCAGCATCTTACATATTGCAGTGAGCAGTACATCAATACACCCATTGTAAAACTAAACAAGCCAGACCAATCAATCCTATACCGTCAATCCTAACAGAAAACCATGTCTTTCGAACACACAGAACACAGAAAACACCTTCACCTAATATGGAATATGTCATCACAAACTAACCCCTCACTCTTTTACAAAACTGTAGTGTGGATTTTAGCCACAGTGGTAACAGCCCTGACGCTCATAGAATTCTGAGCATCAGAGCTGCTACCACTACAGCTGGCGCTAAAAAACGCTCCACAGTTTTGTAAAAGGGGGGATAAAATAGAAATACACAGTTTCAACGCTCTAGCTCAGAGGTGCCCAAACTTTTTGAGCTTGTGAGTTACTTTAAAATGACCAAGTCAAAATGATCTACCAACAATAAAATTAAAAAACACAAAACACACTATACGCTGAGAAAATGTTAATTATCATTCCTATTCTGGTTTTTTTTCAAAGAGGTCAAGGCTCTATGCGTTGTCATCTCAGTAACAAGCATACAAAAATAGACAAATATACCCTCCATCCTTTTTATTAAACCACAATAGCAGTTTTTAGCGCAGGGAGCTGCGCTGAATGCCCAGCGCTGCTCTTGACGCTCATAGGCTCCCTGCGCTAAAAAACACTATTACGGTTTAGTAAAAGGGGACCATATTGTAAAATATAGACAGCAGATATAAATTCAGAACTGTGCATAATAAGTGAAGGGAAGTTTTCATCTCTGGGAATTTACCCAGTTAACTATTAAGTTATTTGGGCAAATTCCTTTGAAAACTGTGGTAATACTGCCTCCACTTTGCTAAATTTAAAATAAAATCATTTTTCCTACCTTGTCTGGTGATTTCATGAGTCTCTGGTTGCACTTTCTTCTTCTGACTGTGCATCCAATCTTTCTTCCCTTCTTTCAGCCTGTATGCTTTCTCTCCTCCACACCTCATTCCCTCCCCCAACTTTTTCTTCCTCTCTCCCTGACCTTTCTTTCTTTTTTTCTGTTTCCCTGCCTTCCTTCTGTTTCCCTGCCTGCCCCCTTTCTTTCTTTCCTCCCTGCCATTCCCCAAGCCACTGCCACTGCTGCTGCCATCGGGGAACAGGACCCACCAATGGATAACAGGCCCCAAAGCCGACGCCGACGCATGCTCTCCCTGCTTCGGGCCGATCAGTCTTCCTCTCCCCGACGTCAATTCTGCCGTCGGAGAGGAAGTTCCGCCCAGCCAGGCAGCGATTGGCTGGCCCGAACTTCCTCTCCGACTGCAGAATTGACGTCGGGGAGAGGAAGACTGATAGGCCCGATAGATTAGATCGCCAAGACAAAGTGAGTCCTGGGTGATCGACTCACTTTGCCTTGGCGAGCTACTGGCGCCCTTGACTTAGAACACTGCCTAGGACCCTGGGGGAGCCCGGGCCCCCTGTCAGCTCCGGGCCCCTGAATGCAGGACTGATAGTACTGCCCTGATGGCGACCCTGCCTCCTATCCTATGACTTCCTAATTTCCTCAGAAGTCTTTCATGAGGTGCTTTGTCAAATTTCAATGTTTTACACTTTCAGTTCATCCAAATACCAAAAGGGTGTGTCAGAGCTTTTTTTTTTAGCCAAGACTAGGGCAAACTCCAAATTAGGATGTCTTTCAGTAATCATGAAACAAGAAAAAATGTCCAAATTGAAAAAGGAGGATGTTTTTATCTATTTCAGTTGTATCCAGGGTACAAAGAGGTGCTCTCATTGAGTAGCTGACCAATGAAAGAATGAAGGCATGACCCCTTCACCTCCCAGTTGTTACTGACCCTCTCTCACCTCTTTAAGTGAAAATGACAATGGATACCAGGCTGTATGACACCTTCAGGTATAATGGCCATTCTCAATAGAGAAGCACATAAGTGTAAGGGATAGTGTCAGTGCATTAGACTTTGACCAATGGGACCAAGGTGTAACTCCCACTTCTTTATTTCTGTACAAATATGTGAGTCCTCCTGGCACATAGAAATGCCTACTATACCTGAATTTATAACACCCCTGTAAGCCTGATGGCTATTGTAGTGGTATACCTTTAAAAGGGGGTGCTGAAAAGTTCTCTGTCCTAACAAGAAGAGAATGATGTGGATATAGTTCAATCAATAATCTGAAACAAGGTCCTAAACATAGAATTTCGTTTCTGCAAATTGGTACTTAACAAAATTATACTCTTTACAGCTATAGTGGCTAAATAACGCTCAGAATTTAGGAAGTTGGTTGGTTGGGCTGAGAACTTTTCAGCACTCTCTCGTAGGTACAGTAGGTTTTTGTTTGTTCCTGGAGGACTCACAATAACATGGAATTAAATTAAAGTGGGATTTGTACCTGGATCCTTTTGTTTAAAGACCACTGCACTGACCACTAGGCTGGCACTCTGCTTGGATATCTGTGTGGCCATTTTTGAACAAATGATGCCAAATAGATGTTTTCATGCCTGCTTTTTGATCATGCCTATTTTAGATGTTTCAGTTTGGAAAATGACTGTTTATCTCACATATTTTAGAAAAGGAAATCACAACATTTTTCCTGTTCAAAAATGGCTGTGAGATGGACAGTATTTTTTTTTTTTTTTTTTTTGGGGGGGAGAGGGGTATGTTATGATTAGGATCTGATTTGGACATTATTTTGAAAATGTCCTGTCACATTTGTGAAGAAACCCACATAATAAAATAACAAAATCATGTCAAAAGGATTATTAGAATAATTTTTTATCTTTTATGCTATAATTTGTCTGCAGGTCTTTCTGCAATCTACGAAACATCTAAATTTGTGAAAACGTATGTAAAACATTTGCTATTCTGATACACTTTATAGCACAATTCAAAATGTATTACAAAATGTCAGTTACAAAGCAATTTCTACAAAAATATGTCATTTGTCCAAAGAAGGATGCTTAGTAGCTAATGTATACCAAAACACTAATTTTATTTTGTGACTAGTGTTTAAGTCCGTTACATTAACGGGTGCTAGAATAGATGTGTCTGTCTGCCTTTCTTTCTGTCTCTCTCTCTCCTTGGTCTCTGTCTTTCTTTCTGTCTCTCTCTCTCTCTCTCCTTGGCTGCTGTCTGTCTTTCTTTCTTTCTGTCTCGCTCTCTTCTTGGACACTGTCTGTCTGTCTTTTTTTCTTCCTGTCTCTCTCTCTCCTTGGCCGCTGTCTGTCTTTCTTTCTTTCTTTCTGTCTCTCTTTCGCCTTGGCCACTGTCTGACTGTCTTTCTTTCTGTCTCTCTCCTTAGCTGCTGTCTGTCTGTCTGTCTTTCTTTCTGTCTCTCTCCCTGGCCTCCTAGCTTTCTGTGTGTGTGTCTGTCTCTCTCGTTGCCCCCTGCCTGTCTGTTTCTCGTGCGCTGAGATGCTTTAGCTCCAGCCCCCTTCTCCCACCTACCTTGTAAAAATCAAGCAGCTCTGGCAGGGTCTGACGCAGGGAAACTGCTCCAGCTGGAAGAAGTTTGAGGAAACTGCCACATGCACCGCAAACTGCCACTGGCTCCACCACAGCATGTGTCACACGCTGTACTGAGCTGCATGTGCCGCATGCTGTTCTGCGCATGTCTGGCATGGAGGTACAAATCATGGAGGCAGGGATCACGCCGTTTGAAGTGCGCATATGCACTTAGAGATTTATTATGATAGATATTAATAGTCTAAAAATTATATTAGGGTATATCTCCTTACACTAAAAATACTTTCTCTATTCGTAGATCACTTTTCTTAATCAATCTTGAATTGTCAGAAGAGCTAACAAGTGATGCAAGATAAAAAGAAAAAAGATAGTGGATCTCATTCATGTTAAGTGGGAGTTTGTCTACTATAATAAAAAAAAACTTTTTATGCCTGTCTGCTACAATAAAAAGAGATGTATGAGGAGCCACTGAAAAGTTCTCAGCCAAACCAACAAAGTTGGGCAGGCTCCATTGAGGGCTATACACTTAGGGCTCCTTTTACTAAGCTGTGATAGTGTTTTTAGCACATGCAGAATTTTAGCGTGCGCTAAACCCACGCTAAGCAGCTAGAACTAACGCCGGCTCAATGCTGGCGTTAGCGTCTAGTGTGCGTGCTAAAACTGCTAGCACAGCTTTGTAAAAGGAGCCTTAAGTGTATAGCTCTTATTGTAGACTGCCCCAACTAAAGAGGACTGCAAAGAATTGCAAAGGAACTTGAACAAACTAGGGGAATGGGCGACGAGATGGCAAATGAAGTTCAACATTGAGAAATGTAAAGTATTACATGTGAGAAGCAGAAACCCGAGGTACAACTATACGAAGGGAGGGATATTATTGAATGAGAGTACCCAAGAAACGAAAAAAGTTATCCTGCCGTTGTATCGGGCGATGGTGCGTCTGCATCTGGAGTACTGCGTCCAATATTGGTCGCCGTACCTTAAGAAGGATATGGCGTTACTCGAGAGGGTTCAGAGGAGAGCGACACATCTGATAAAAGGGATGGAAAACCTTTAATATGCTGAGAGATTGGAGAAACTGGGTCTCTTTTCCCTGGAGAAGAGGAGATTTAGAGGGGATATGATAGAGACTTACAAGATCATGAAGGGCATAGAGAGACTAGAGAGGGAAAGATTCTTCAAACTTTCAAAGAATAAAAGAACAAGAGGGCATTTGGAAAAGTTGAAAGGGGACAGATTCAAAACGAATGCTAGGAAGTTCTTCTTTACCCAACGTGTGGTGGATACCTGGAATGCGCTTCCAGAGGACGTAGTTTAAGTTTCAAGTTCAAGTTTATTGTTGACTTATTGAATCGCTTAATTTAATTTGCTAAGCGATTTACAGATAAAAAATAGATACATCAGATTATTTATAAAAAGATACATAAAATTTAATACATTATCATACAGAATAATAAATAAAGTCATACAAACTAACAGACACATGAGGAAAGAAAGGGTAGAACTACAATCGTATATATTAAAGAAAACATAAATGGTAAAAATACAACAAGTAGGAGAAATAACGGGGAAATAAAAAGGTAAAAAAGAAAAAATTTAATAATAATCCTTAATTAAGCTCACACATTAAACGCATCTTTAAAAAGGAAACTCTTTAAGCTGCTTTTAAACTGTTTCAGATCATTTTCTACTCTAAGATACTGGGGCAAACTATTCCATAATTGTGGGGCTATTACAGAAAAAATGTCAGTGCGACGAGTTCCAATGACTTTTAGTGATGGAACTGTTAGAAGTTTTTGATCAGTGGATCTTAAAGAGCGTGACGTACTATATGGAATGAGTAATCTATTGATGAATTGGGGTTCATTTGTAGTCAATGTTTTAAAAACTAAAAGTAAGATTTTAAAAGTAATGCGATGGGCAATAGGGAGCCAATGTGACTCAATCAAGAGCGGTGTAACATGGTCAAATTTTTTGCGGTTGTGTATTAATTTGATAGCCGTATTTTGAACTATCTGAAGACGTTTTTTTCTCTTTTTGGGTGACATTTATTAATAAAGAGTTACAGTAATCAAGTTTTAGGGCGTAATAGGGCAGAGAACAGTACTGGGGTTTAAGAAAGAATTGGACAATTTCCTGCTGGAAAAGGGGATAGAGGGGTATAAATAGAGGATTACTGCACAGGTCCTGGACCTGTTGGGCCGCCGCATAAACGGACATGCTGGGCATGTCCAGCGGAGGCATTGCTTATGTTCTTATGTTCTTAACTATGCTGGTTGGGCTGAGAACTTTTTGGTAGCCACTAAACCAGTGGTTCCCAACCCTGTCCTAGAGGACCACCAGGCCAATTGGGTTTTCAGGCTAGCCCTAATGAATATGCATGAAGCAAATTTGCATGCCTATCACTTCCATCATATGCAAATCTCTCTCATGCATATTCATTAGGGCTAGCCTGAAAACCCGATTGGCCTGGTGTTCCTCCAGGACAGGGTTGGGAATCACTGCACTAAACAATACAATTGTAGAGTGGAAGGGGTGGCCTAGTGGGTTAGAGCCGCTGCCTCAGCACCCTGAGGTTGCAAGTTCAATCCATCCCTGCTACTTGTGACTCTGGGCATATCATTTAACACTCCGTTGGCCCTGGTACTACATTTAGCTTGTGAGCCTGCCAGGAAAATTCTTAAGAATACCTTGTTACTATTCAATGAATTGTAAACAGCTTTGGGTGAATCTCTTCTTGAAAAGGCTGTTAATAGATCTAAAAAATAAAAAAAAATTAAAACCTGCTATCACGGAGGAAGTTCCCTTCATAATGATCAAAAATAAAAATGATTAGACATAGATAGTACAGTTAGGCTCTCTGATCTTGATTACATTATCCACGTCTGTCAATCTTTTTCAGTTTTAACAGAGAGGGTCCTGAGTAAGTATCCATATACACCTAGCATTACTTATAACAATCTATCTTTAGCAATTTTCTCAAATGACAGTAGATGTGTCTTAAATTACCACATATATGGTATTGTTTTCACAGCTTTACTTTAATATTAATAATATTAACATCCTATAATTGCATTAAATATTATAGTGAAGTGCTCAGAACATGTAACCTAAAATATAGTGATGTCACTACATTGAGGTTAACAAGGGGACCATCATCGCCTTCACCTGTCTCCTGCCCACCCTTGTTAACCAACACTACTATCAGATAATCTCGATGTACTTATCTGAATAGGGCAGATAGTTGTTTGTCGTTAATCCTCAATGGTGACTATGTGCTCTTAAATTTCATGTGCTTCGCTAAAATACTAGAACTTTTCATCCGTTCATCCAATCCCGTCACCCCGACTCGAGTTTCACCTCTTCATCAGGGAGGGACACTGGTGTGGGCTCACTGAGGTAAGACTGACCCAAAGCAGCGGACCAACTGACAATTACCACACAATAAAAGGGATACATTTCCTGCACAAATGTCATCATGATTTGAACCTATATATTACAACAAAATTAACACGTGTGAATCTGATAATAATATAATACTTATAGCAATTTCTAAATATTTCACATGTAGTGAAACTCCACAGAAAAGCAAAAAAAAACAAAAAGTGCTCAGCCAATAGCTAATACATAATTTTCATTAACAATCATATTAAATCCTAGGAGATACTAACCTACAACTGTTTCATAGCATATTCAAGCTGCTAAAATAGCTAATAGTATTCTATCATTCAATGAGTTTCATGTCAAAATACTCCCAACACCTATGCCAACTTTGGATAGAGATTAGTTTTTTGGGTTTTTTTTTTACACCAGCCCAGTTTTATTGATGCAAATAGTAAACATGCTGGTGTTCTTTTTCTTTTACATTGACTCTTCGTTAGGGTTACCAGATTTCCTCTTTAAAAAAAGAGGACACCTGGTCCCGCCCTGTTCTGCCCCAGCCCCAGCCCCACACCCATATGAACCTCACGTCTTCTCTGAGTTTGGGGCCACTTTTGAAAGGTCTCTGTGCATGTGTGGATGTGGGCGCGATGACATGCATGTGATATCGTCACGTCAACATCTGTGCAGAGGCCCTCCAGATGCAGCCCTGAGCTTGGGACCTTCCAAAACCTGGACAAACCTTGGTAGTGGAAATCCCTCCAAGCACCCAGTCCTCTAAAAAATTGACATGGCCGGGTTTTCCTAGACATCATGTGATCTCAGTTTGGTACTACTACTATCATTTATCCATCTGGAGGGGCTGTTGGTGGTCCTCAGTGAGGATGATGAATACTGTCTTTGTGAAGAGGTTCACCCAAGGCAGTATACAGCAGGTACAGTTTAACATAAAATCTACAATTTTGTTAACAGCATGACAATAGCAAAGTGACCGGATATGAGCCCAAGTGCAATCAATGAGGTAAACATGGAAATGGTAAATTGAAACCTAGTAATAGGATTAACATGATATATTTTCATCAGTGACCTAGAAGAAGGAACATCCAGTGAGATCATCAAGTTTGCAGATGACACAAAGCTATGCCGGACAGAAAGATCGCAGAAGGATAGCGGGGAACTCCAGAGTGACTTGTGTCAGTTAGAGAAATGGGCAGAGAAATGGCAGATGAAGTTTAATGTGGAAAAGTGCAAAGTAATGCCTTTAGGCAGAAAGAACAAGGAACATGAGTATAGAATGTCAGGTGCAACTCTGGGTAACAGTGAACAAGAAAAGGACCTGGGTGTACTGATAGATAGGACCCTGAAACTGTCGGCATAATGCACGGCAGTGGCAAAGAAAGCGAATAAAATGTTAGGCATGATAAAGAAAGGAATCACGAATAGATCAGAGAAAGTTATAATGCCGCTTTACAGAGCAATGGTCAGACCACACTTGGAATACTGTGTCCAACTTTGGTCTCCCAACCTAAAGAAGGATATAAAACTTCTGGAGGAGTGCAGAGACGAGCAACGAAGCTAATAAAAGATATGGAGAACTTGGAATATGAGGAATGACTTAAGAGACTGGGATTGTTCTCCCTTGAGAAAAGGAGACTGCGAGGGGCTATGATCGAGACTTTCAAAATACTGAAAGGAATCAACAAAATAGAGCAGGAAAAAAAGTTATTTACAATGTCCAATGTGACGCGGACAAAAGGACATAGACTGAAGCTAAGGGGGGACAAGTCCAGGACAAATATCAGGAAGTTCTGCTTCACTCAACGAGTGGTGGACACCTGGAATGCTCTCCCAGAGGAGGTTATTGTGAAATCCACCATTCTAGGATTTAAAAGCAAACTAGATGCACATCTCCTTACGAGAGGCATAGAGGGATATGGGTGACTAAAATTACACCAGGTGTACACCTGGCTGGGCCTCCACCTGTGCAGATCACCAGACCGAAGGTCTGATCCGGAGATGGCAGTTCTTATGTTAGGGCTCCTTTTACTAAGCTGCGCTAGCATTTTTAGCATGCGCTAACCCTGCGCTACACCAAAAATACTAACGCCAGCTCTAAGGAGGTGTTAGCGTATAGCACGCGGGGCAATGTAGCGCACGCTAAAACCGCTAGTGCAGCTTAGTAAAAGGAGCCCATAGTATCACAACATTGTGCAACTTGTATGATAGAACTAGGATAGACATCAATACAACTCTGGACAGCCTAATGGACATCAGGACAGCAGTAAAGACTTTCCTCTTCCATTGACCCAACCACAGTCCTGGTACTCTATATGTGGACTAAAGACCTATATGTGAACTGTCACGCCTATTGCTCTGCTCCTATGTTTTGTAGATAGGTTGTCCTCTGTTTATTAAAACTTGGTATGTGCCTTTATGTGGAATAGGTTCCCTCTTTTGAAACTATGTATGCCCCTATAGGTCCCCCCCCCACTGTTTATTGCAGTGTATCACAAACTGTGTGCTTCCTGAGAATTCAGGTATGCTGTGAGACGCCAGGGAGGAGGAGAAATGCCAGCACCAGCTGACTGCCTACAGGATGTGCCTTCGCAACAAGAGGCACATCCTGTAGGCCACTGTTCTTCAACCGCCGGCAAGATTAAAATTACCATTGGTCCGTTTTCAGACCTCCTGTCCCGTTATCCCCACACACAGCTTCAGGATAGCGTCCCGAAGCTGTGCTCGGGGACAACGGGACAGGCGATTATTTCCTGTCCCTCCCTCCTTCCTTTCCCCGGGTCCCCTTCTCTTACCGCCCTGCTGCTACTGCTAAAGCCGACAGGAAGTCTTCTTTCCGACGTCAATTCTGACGTCAGAGAGGACATTCTGGGCCAGCCAATCGCTACCTGGCTGGCCCAGAACATCCTCTCCGACGTCAGAATTGACGTCGGAAAGAAGACTTCCTGTCGGCTGTAGCAGTAGCGGCAGGACAGTAAGAGCAGGGGAAAGGAAGGAGGGAGGCTTTTTTTTTTTTTTTTTTGAGGGGCAGGGAGGGAAGATGGTAGGCAGGCAAACAGGCTGGCTTTGGCCAGGGAGGGAGGGAGAGAGGTAGACAGGCAGGCAGGCTGGCTTCGGGGGTAGAGGTGGGACAAAGTATGGAAGGCAGCGAGAGGGACATGGGAAGGAGGCACTGGGGGCACTAAAGACATGGGAAGGAGGCACTGGGGGCACTAAAGACATGGGAAGGAGGCATTGGGGGCACTAAAGACAGGAAGGGGCACTAAAGATATGGGAAGGAGGCACCGGGGGCACTAAGGACATAGGAAGGAAAGAGGGAGGGAATAGAAAGGGATAATTGTTGAGCCTGAGTGCAGAAAAAAAGAAATGAAAGAAAGGATACACAGACAGAAGGAAACGCAACCAGAGACTCATGAAATCACCAAACAGCAAAGGTAGGAAAAATGATTTTATTTTCAATTTAGTGATCAAAACGTGTCAGTTTTGAGAATTTATATCTGCTATTTATATTTTGCACTATATTTGTCTATTTTTCTATAGTTACTGAGGTGACCGAGCTCATGGAGATGGGGCGGAAACGGGGTTTTTAAATTTTAGTCCTAGTAGTTTGCTGGTCCACAAAATAATTCTTTTATTTTTGCCGGTCCACGGGTGTAAAAAGGTTGAAAAACACTGCTGTAGGCAATCAGCCGGCACCAGCGCCTCTCCTTCTCTGTGCGCCTCTTCCCTTCTGGCAACCCCACTGGCAGCTCAGAGACCATCTGTAGGGCCTTTGAGCATGCGTGGATGTTGAAGTGATGACACCACACATGCGCGTGACATCACCGTGCACTTCCGGATGCCTCGAGCCATGGCCACTATGTTTAGTGTGCCTTGGCTTGACAAAGTTTGCAAGACACTGGTTTATTGAAAGTATGTATATTCCCCTATAACCCACCCTGAGCTTTCTGGGAGGATGGAATAGAAATAGAAATAAATACCATAATAGACAACATGAAAGAACATTGTCAGCATAATACCAATGAAATACCTAGTAGGCACACATTAGTACTTCATATATGCTTGCAGTATGAGACCACTGACATTATAAACCTTACGTTTCCCTCCCTGACTTGTTTCTTCACCTCTGCTCACACTTCCTCCCTTTACCTGTTTAAGCTTTTCCTCTATATGGCCTTCAAGCAATTAATTACCTGCAACTGATAGATCCTAATCACTTCCAACAGCCTTTATACACGTTTTCCAATATGCCTCAACTGTTCATCTTGCTACGTCAGAGGGAAAAACTTAACCTATTTGTCTGTTCAGGGGCTGCCTTAGTTACCTGGATATTTGTATTGAAGTGTTCATAAGTAATTTGTTCATGGAGAGGGGCTTTTGAATGTAAACCCTTATTTACTTCATTCATATAATAGCTCATTAAATGTATCCTTGTTAAGCTGATGCTCATTTTGTGCATGGCTAAATCTTAAAAACACATAGATGAGCAGCAATTAAGTAGCTGTTTCCTCATTAGCATTCACTCATCCATTCATATTTAAAAGCCGGCCTTCCTCAATACTAGGGCTATGAGGATGCCTGCCATAGGCCCTAGTCAAAAGGAAAATGTTATGCTAGCTGGCCTGAGACTAAGCCAGCTATTATCTTGAACTTGGTATAGCAAGCCACTCTATCACTGCACTTGCCAATGATAACAGCATGACCAGCATGCAAGTCAATCTGAATGCCCTGGAGAACCATGTGGTGGTCTCCCTAGATGAAGTGGCTTTTATTCTTTGTTGCTAATGCTTCACCTCCGCTTTTGAAGCTCTTAGCCAACTAGGCATGTATCACATATGCAAATCAACCTGCTCATGTACAGTATTCTGCCATTAACGTATTAGTCATGTTCTTCTCAAGGTCTTTCTTTCAGAGAAGAATATGTAGCCTATGTTGATATCCCCATTTTCAGCTTTTTCCTACAATATCACCTCTAGAAGGGGAGATGGAAAATGTAATCTCCAAGACTGAGCAGTGTACTGTAACACTGGGAGAAATTCAACATATTAAATGTATTACTTTATCCCTGATGTTCCTAATTTTGGTTTTCTGTGCCTGTGTGCCTATTTCCTGTGAAACCTTTTTGGGTCAGATTCTCCAAGCAACATCTACATTGGCGGCCGCTTAGAAAAGCGACGCCAATCGCATGTCAGTTATGCGGTAGCGCCGTTTGGAGAATCATGGTTATGTGAAAGTTAGGCACTGGAAATGTAGGCCAGGATTTTAAAGGCCTAAATTTCCAGCTCCTACCTTTCATTAGAATCACATCTACAGAGGCGCCTAATGGCGCCTAAGGTCACTTCTGGCATTAACCATGTCTACAGTGACTATAGGTGCCTCCTTAGTCGGGACAACGGTGCTGTTTTTGGAGGCCATCAAAATCATTTCGGGTTCCAAAAAATTTGATCATGTCACCCCTTTGTTAAAGAAAGCTCATTGGTTGCCTATCCCACACCGTTACCTATAAAATTGCTCTTCTAACTTTCAAAACTCTACAGACTAATGCTCCTGCATTTATAGATAGACTATTGATTCCATATGACCCCCCCCAGAACCTTAAGATCAGCCTCACAACACTCTCTAAATGTCCCGTCCTTAAAAATAATTGGCACCCGTTGTATTCTTATTTTCTCAGTTACTGCCCCTTCAATTTGGAACTCTCTCCCCTTACACCTCAGAGCTGAACAAAATTTGGATAAATTCAAAAGTAGTTTAAAACGCTTTCTTTTTAAAGATGCCTACAATTGATTTATCACATATATATATATATATTTACTTTATTATCATTTAACTGGTCACATCTTCCCTATTGTACCTCCCTTTTATGTGCTTTTTTCTTAATAAATTGTAGTTCCTTCCTTTTCTTTCCTATTATTCTCAGGTCACTACCCCAGCTAAGTATGTCAGTCTTGGAAAGTCTATGGGT
Source organism: Geotrypetes seraphini (assembly GCF_902459505.1). Taxonomy (NCBI): domain Eukaryota; kingdom Metazoa; phylum Chordata; class Amphibia; order Gymnophiona; family Dermophiidae; genus Geotrypetes; species Geotrypetes seraphini. The sequence goes on along the minus strand of NC_047085.1, from coordinate 236,340,451 downwards.
TCCTTTTACGAAGCTGCGTTAGTGGTTTAACGCGCGTAATAGCGCGTGCTAAACTTCCGGCTGCATTAGTCGCCAACGCCAGAATTCAGCTGACGTTAGTTCTAGCCGCGTAGCACGGGTTTAGCGTGCGCTAAAACCGCTAACGTGGCTTCGTAAAAGGAGCCCTATGTTTATCATTTGTTGTTTGTTCCCTATTTAATTTTTTTTTAATGTACTGAATTAAAAGGCTGCTTACTTTACCTCACTGGGGATCCGTCGTGAAGGAAACCCCCCCAAAAATAAAACCCACAAGATTACATTGTATATTCTAAAGCACATAACTTTTTATTCTAGTAATAAGTATTATAGCAGCATTTGGCAAATCAGAAATAAATCAGTTTGGACATATACAATGGAGAGAAAAAACCCTCATACAAACAGTGCTAGCATATTTCTGTAAGTATGGCGCAGCTTCTCTAAAGAAACTGCCAAAGTATGGGGGTTTTATACAGAAAGTGTCTTTGTCTTAGACCATTCCCCTGGATGTGAATATGTATCATCCTATTGGAGCAGACAAGCTACCTATCTAACCCTCTCCTAGTCCATACCTCTATTCTTCCCTGGGGGGCCCTGGACAGGCATAGCTTCTGGAACTTTCTTCTTCTTGAAGTTTCAATTCTTCCCACGGGTACATCAGTATCAGTGCATTAGCCTGGCATCACTTTATCAGTTCTTAGGTTCCTGGATGGAGTGTCCTGCTGACTTGCATTTGCTTTCAGCACTGTCAAATAGCTCATTGTCTTTCCAGCACTGGTTGGTGTCCTTGAGAAACTTCACAGCAAGAAATTTACACACTCACATGCCACACATTAACATCTCAGCATCTAAACTGAAACTAGTTTGTACAAGTCCATGACTTCAGCAACTCCAGCAAAATGCAGGAATAGGTCTCACAACCTGTAAAAGTCTCCCATAGGCTTCTGTCATCTATCTCAGTACAACGCTTTGTATTCCAGGAGAAGCGTTTTATCAAATTTTAATAAACTATGAAACTATGAATGCACCTACTGCTGCCTAACTTATGGTACCGTTTAAATAATTTGGGCCTTTTTGTCATAGGTGCGCAAACAATGAGAGCAGGCTACCTGGAAATTAAATCTGTATCTTGTTTCTATTTTGTAAGCAATCTTAGAGCTTTTGGGTTGCCCTTTTGTGAACTTTTAAATCTGATGTTTTTCCTATGTGCTGCTTGCACCCAGTGGCGTAGTAAGGGGGCAGTCCACCCCCATTGCCACGCATGAGCACTACTTCCCTTCCCCCGTACCTCTATAACACTCCTGGCTTGAGCAGAAACCCCTAACCTGCTGTTGCACCAGTGTCAGCTCTTCCTCTGATATCACTTCCTGGACCCGCGCCTAAGAAGTGACATCAGAGGAAGAGATGACACTAGTGCAACAGCAGGTTGGGGGTTTCTGCACAATTCTGGAGGCCGCACCATCAAAAAGATATAAAAAGGATGGAGTCAGTCCAGAGGAAGGCTACTAAAATGGTATGTGGTTTTCATCATAAGGCGTATGGGGATAGACTTAAAGATCTCAATCTGTATACTTTGGAGGAAAGGCAGGAGAGGGGAGATATGATAGAGACGTTTAAATACCTACGTAATGTAAATGCGCAAGAGCCGACTCTCTTTAATTTGAAAGGAAACTCTGCAATGAGAGGGCATAGGATGAAGTTAAGAGGGATAGGATCCGGAGAAATCTAAGGAAATACTTTTTTACAGAAAGGGTGGTAGATGCATGGAACAGTTTCCTAGAAGAGGTGGTGGAGATAGAGACTGTGTCTGAATTCAAGAGGGCCTGGGATAGGCACGTGGGATCTCACAGAGAGAGAAAGAGATAATGGTTACTGTGGATGGGCAAACTAGATGGGCCAACACCTTCACAGCCCATGAAGCATCTGTCTTTCTTGCTTTTCCAACCCCCCCCCCCCCCACACACACACAGCCTTTGCAGCATGTCCTTCCTCATTCCCAACCCCAGCCCTCCCTTCTCAGCTGGACCCTATGGTACGATTCTCCCACCTACTACCTCCCCACTCACCGCTGAAATTTAAAATCTTCGGGCAGCCAACAAAGCCAGTCTCCCATTGTCTGCCTGCCCCAAAAGTGTTCTTTCTGCAGCACTTACTTTAACCTTGTAGGCAGGACACTGCAGAAAGTATTTAATAGCTGAAATTACTGCCACAAAGTTAGTGCCTCACAATACATTCACTCTTGACTGCACTAATGAAATCCACTGAAATCTTATACAATTTCCTTATATAGAGCTATGTGATGCTCGCTCATAAACAGTGGCCCAACATATATAGATAAGAAATTTTTATTAAATAGTTTCTTGTGTATGGGCCTTCAGAATGTAGCTAGGCATTTCATACTACTAGCTACAAAAAGTCTTCGTCGGTCCAATCTTTTATTAAATTTCAATAAAAAAGCTGATAGCTTCACCACTTGTTACTTCATAGTAATTCTTATTTCATTTTATTTCATTTATCATTCATTTTTAACTTTCATTCCTCTATTATTTTTTCAAAATGGCTACTTAACTCAAAAATAGAGGCTCAAATTTCATCAGTACCACCTCTCCCGATAGTGTGACTGGTGTTTTAAAGCAATGTCAACTGTGGCATTTAAATATTGTCTGGAATGGTCTTTGTCTCTGTAATACAGCAGCCACATTGCATGCAAGTGGTCAGATTTCCAGGATCAGTATGTCCTTAAAAGTAATTGAAAATGCATAGTAAATATGTCATTAAGCACTTTCTAAATGAATAAATGATGATAAATTGTGATATGTTTAATACCAAGGGTTTGGATGAAATAAGCTCTGCTTTATATTTAATTCATTATAGTCAAATTCTATAGAGTAATTATTTTATTTTAGCACTGCTAGACTGATAAAAGTATCGAGTCCTTTGACATAGGCCCACATTCAACACTTATCTCCATAGAAACAGATTCAAAATGCCCTTTGTCCTTTGCTCTCAAGGAGATGGCATTCAGCTTTTTTTCCCCATTTCATTTGAAGAACGAAAGGGAAAGGGTGAAGTTTCAGGATAATTAAGACAGCAAGAAGACAAACTTGAGAACAGCCAATCTGTCTTCTTTGAAGTTCAGACTCCATTACAGCAGTCTTCAGATCTAGTAATTCATTGTGCATCCAAAAACAGGAGGAGCTTATGACCAACAAGAGGAAACATTCATCAATGTAAGATTTCATTAGATGGCGAATCTCATCCTCATTAGAAACTTCTCTAGATGCATTTTCATACTGCCATCCTGGCTGCTTTCTGTTTATCCATCAGCATTAATACCCTTCAACTTTTAAGAACACCGAACATATTTTTAGGATATTGATTGATGAATGCGGTTTCTTGCCTATTCAGTTTTATCTAATTACTTTTTTGTCTTCCACAAGAATAACAATGCTGTGCAGTGTTCACAAAAGTACAGGAATATCTGTGCAACCAAACCCAGTATAGGGACCCTCTTGTACCTTCTTCAACACTGGCCTTTAGGGGCTGTCACAAGTGAAGAAGAAAACTCTAGCCTACTTTTCAGGCTTCTCTGAGATAGGGAAGGGGGTCACTAATTTACTTCAAAGCACTATGTTCAGTGGCCACTTTGTCTTTACATGGCATCTTTCTCTCGAAAACGATGACGGAGTTCAAAAAAGCGTGGGATGAAATATTGAAGAACTAAGGCCAGTAGTGGGCAAACTTGCATGGTCTATGTCTGTATATGGCCATTTGGTGGAGGATGGGCTGGGGAGGGCTTCAAAGACTGGGAAGGTGTAAATGGACTGGAGTGAGCGTTGAAGGAGACTTCAGTAGTTGGAACCTAAGAACAGTACTGGGCAGAGCTTTAGATTCTTGCCCATAAATAGCTAAGGAGAAGAAGAAAAACAAACAAACAAACAAATTTTTAGATTGAATCAAGTTGGGCAGACTAGATGGACCATTCGGGTCTTTATCTGCCATCATCTACTATGTTACTATGTTATGTTACAAATGAAGTCATGCCTTGTCCAGGTTTAGACTTCTAAGTTTTTACTCCCAACCCCCACTCCAACCATAGTGCAGTTGTTATCACTGGCCACTGCGGTAACAGCTCCGACACTCATAGGAATTCTATGAGTATCAGAGCTGTTACTGCAGTGGCCGATGCTAAAACTGCGCTACAGTTTTTTAAAAGGGGTGGGGGGTGGCGGTTATATGATTTAAAATACAGATTGTCTATTATCTTGATAGCAAAAATAAAAAGACAAAATAGCAAAATATTGGAAACCCCATTTCTTCTTTCCTCTTTGGGAAATGCCTCCTCACAGCCACTGATCCAGAATCCTCCCTGCTTCAGCTGCCAGGCATCCCCATCACCTTGATTCCAGTCTCACAATAAGGAACTTGCTTCTCTAATCTTCATTCATCACACAGCCAGAAATTTGCTCTTGTGACCTATAAGACATCTCATAGCATTCTCAGCTCCCAAACACCTGCTCCAGCTCTTTCCACTTCTCTCTAGGTAGGTTTCTTGAACCCCAAGAGAACATCTGAATAGGCCTTTTCCCAATTTCTCACCTCTTACTGGCTCTCAGGGCCTCCAGAGGCAAATGGACCTCTGTCCTTATAGGGTGTTCCTTATCTCGCTTTTTCAGCCCTGCAAGACACAACTACCAGGATCCCAGTTAGGTAGTCCAGATACTGTGACCTTTTCTTTTAACATTTAGACTTCTTCAATTTGAGCCCCCTGTCTCAACCTATTCAGTAATTAATTCTTCAAGACTTGGAGCTTGGGGATTCGTTGAACTCATTGTCTTAAGATGGCAGAATGTAAATTTCCCTCCTCAACTAGGGGGTCTGATGCACGCCTATATATTGAATTATATTCCTACAAAGGCTAGTTGTACCCCTGTAGTACAAAACCACCATTTATATCAGTTACTGAATTAATCACTGGGGCACATAGTGGCCGATATTCAGTACTATTTAACTGGGCAGAAATGGTGCTAACTCGTTAAATACTGGTTAACTGTGAATATTCAGTGGAAGATAACTGGTTATCTACACTGAATGTTCATGTTAGTGGTTAAATGTTAACTGACCATATTGTGTAGTAACTGGCAATTTTCAGAGCTAAGTGACTAAGTTTAGCAGCCAAATTGGACTGCGTAAATAACAGTTCTTTTGTTGGCAGCTATAAACGTAACTTGTCAGTGTTGAATAGTGACTTAGCTGGTTAACTTTTTAGGGAGACAAAGAGGTACATAGAGGAGACCTACAAGGCAGCATAGGGGCTGGCAGACTGGAGAGAAAGAGATAATAGTTATTGCGGATGGGAAGACTAGATGGGCCATTTGGCCTTTATCTGTCATCATTCTTCTATGTTTCTTCAGTGTCCCTCTATTGTAGGTCTCCTCTTTGTACCTCTTTGTCTCCCTCAGCTCCTCTAACCAAGATTAATGAATTTTCTAGTCAACAATGAACTTGATTTTTCATTTAATAAAAAGGTGTGTGGGGGGGGGGGGGAGAATAGGGCATTGTTAAATGAATTGTTTCTGTCCAATTTGTACTTATTTTCAGCAGTTGTGCAGAATTCCTCCAGGTGTAATAAAGGTTAGTAGCTGATAACCGGCTAAGTAGCAAAACAACCCTCCTAACTTTGTGCCAAAAGTGGTATAGAAAGGGGTTCTGTGAGGGGGCAGACTGCCTTGGGTGCCACCAGCGCCTCTCCTCATCTCTGCCCCCGCATACATCTTTAAATGTTTACTGATGTGAGCAGCATCTTCCACTTGCTGCTCACGCCAGCATTGACTCCTTTCTGACATCACTTCCTGGCTGTAGGACCAGGATGTGACAGAATGCTGGCACAAGCAGCTGGTGGAAGCTGCTCATGTGGTGAACTTTTCAAGAGGAATGCCGGGAACGGGGGGGGGGGGGACGGGACTCACATGGCGGGGATGAGTGGGGGAGTGCACAAGCAACGATGCCAGGCACCACCACCTCGGACGCCAACTTCCCTCGCTATGCCACTGTATGCCAAGTTAACCATTGATCTGAATATAAGCCGTTAACTGAGTTAACTTATGGGTTAGCAGACATACTTGGATATTCAATGCCAGGAGCTGTGCATGCCCCAGTTCACGGGTAGCAGTGGCTTACCAGCTGCTTACAACCACCGCAAGCTGAATATTGACGTAATGACAAAGGTGCAGAAATCACACATGCATTGATGATGATGGCATTATGTATTTTCAACAATAAATGCAAATGGATGTGCATAGCTTATGAATGTATTGTATAAAATATGTTTAAAAGAAGAGAAAAAAGAAAAATTAGAAATTTCATTTCATAACTATGGTGGATGGGGGTTAGGACCAATGAGGAGGCTTGCTATTGATAATCCTAGCTGTTAGCTTGGATGTAGCCTACTGAGGGCCTTTCCTCATTCTGGAAAAGAAAAAAAAAAGAAAAAAGTTCTGTATTAAGTAGTTTTTGTGAGAAGACTCCAATTAAGAATATGAGAGCTTTGGAGTGAACTAAAAACGCTTTTTGAATATATTGAGTGAAAGGAAGTAAAGTTTTATGTATGAATTGTTTAGAGTGACTTCACTTTAAAGTACAGTGGTGCCTCACACAACGAACTTAATCCGTTCCAGGAGCAAGTTTGTTATGTGAAACGTTCGTTGTGTGAAACGCGTTTTCCCATAAGAATACCTGTAAAACAAAATAATTCGTTCTGCAGCCCTACATTTCCCTCCCTCCACCTCACCTCACATGCAGAGCCTGCCAGCCTTCTCCCTCACCCAGCCGCACGATCTCAAAAAGCTGTGCACGCGCAGCTGCTGGAGTTGATCAATGTTCTCTCTCCTGCAACTTCCGGTTTCCGGTTGCGTCAGAGGAGAAGATTGAACAACAGAGCATGCGCGCATGTGCTGCTCTTTGAAAGTGTGTGGCTGGCCGAAAAAGAAAGCCGGAAAACTCGGTTTTTAAGGTAAGGTGGAGGGAGATGATGGAACACTGCATTCAGACAGGAGGGTGCTGCTGTTCCCGGCTCACATTAGAAAGTGGCGAGAGTAGTTCCGCCCCCCCCCGGGCCCCTCGGGCGACTTCGTTGTGTGAAACGAAGTTCGTTATAGGGAGCAAGACAAAAAGTTCGTTATGCGCAGCGTTCGCTGTACGAGGCGTCCGTTATGCGAGGCACCACTGTATATTAATATAAAAAAAAGCTAAATATATATAGTGATTATATAAAATATGTGCTTGAAACCAATTCCACGATACAATTTGACTCACCTATCCGTAACTACTATCGCAAAACAATGCCACTTTTACTTTGCCAGTTGCATTTCCTGATAAAAAAAAAGACTTCAAGTGCTCACCAGAGTTGGGCTATTGAATATATCATGCACTGAGCTATCATTAGTCAGAAAAACCTTTCTTTTATTGATTTGTGTTGCATTTAAAGTTCTTCAAAAATCTTCCAAAGTCCAGCCTTCAAAAAGACTTTTTTCAGTAAATTTTCCAAATAACATATAAAAAGTTCAGCAGTAACTTAGCTTAATCTGGGTGTTCAATGTTCTTAGCTCCCCTTTTATCAAACCATTAGTGTTTTTTTTATCACCAGCTGATGCGGTAAAAGCTATGACGCTCGTAGGAATTCTATGGGTGCTGGAGCTTTTACCACAGCAACCAATGATAAAAACCCTAATGCTGCTTGATAAAAGGGGTCCTTAATCTGGGTGTTTAATGCTCGGTGGAGCTTCCCCGTTTCACTTCTGCTTCATCAGGAGCAGACACCCCCACTGAGGAACTGCCAACTTCTCTGACCCACTGATAGTTAAACTATTGGCTGCCATTTTCATCATTGTAAACATTCTATGAAACATTTACAAAATCAGGGCGAAAAAGCATATACTGCATTGACAGTGATCATCACTTTTTAGCTACAAATAATGTAGCTATTTTTTTCTTTTTTAAATATTCAACTTAGCACTTACATATGAAGATAAATAAATAAATTTAAATAAGAGTGCAGCTGTGCTTTTTCTTGCTCAGGGGTAGGGAACTCCGGTCCTCAAGAGCCGTATTCCAGTCGGGTTTTCAGGATTTCCCCAATGAATATGCATTGAAAGCAGTGCATGCAGATAGATAAGAACATAAGAACATAAGCAGTGCCTCCGCCGGGTCAGACCATAGGTCCATCCTGCCCAGCAGTCCGCTCCCGCTGCGGCCCAAACAGGTCACGACCTGTCTGAATCACCAGAAGGGGCCCCTTTCCACCTTGGTTTCTCATTAAAGTCCTATCTTCCCATCAAAGTCCTCACCCTCTGGTCTTGCCCATGCACGACCTGGTTGGCTTTCTATACTTATTACCTGGTTAGCTTTCTATACTTGTGTTACATCCCAGCACCTCTCTCAGTATCCCACGATCCCTTTATCCCTCAGGAATCCATCCAATCCCTGTTTGAATCCCTGTACTGTACTCGTCCTGATCACTTCCTCCGGTAGCGCATTCCAAGTGTTCACGACCCTTTGGGTGAAGAAAAACTTCCTTGCATTTGTTTTGAACCTATCTCCCTTCAGTTTCTCCGAATGCCCCCTCATACCTGTTGTCCCCCTCAGTCTGAAGAATCTGTCCCTATCCACCCTCTCTATGCCCCTCATGATCTTGAAGGTCTCTATCATATCTCCCCTGAGCCTCCTTTTTTCCAGAGAGAAGAGCCCCAGCCTATCCAACCTCTCAGCGTATGGGCAGTGTTCCAGCCCTTTTACCAGTTTCGTTGCTCTCCTTTGGACTCTCTCAAGTACCGCCATGTCTTTCTTGAGGTGCGGCGACCAATACTGAACTCAGTATTCCAGATGTGGACGCACCATCGCTCGATACAATGGCATGATGACTTCCCGCGTCCTGGTTGTTATGCCCCTCTTTATGATGCCCAGAATCCTGTTGGCTTTTTTTGAGGCTGCTGCGCACTGTGCAGATGGCTTCAGTGATGCATCCACCAGCACACCCAAGTCTCTCTCTAGTCTGCTATCTCCCAACAATGCCCCCCCCAATTTGTAGTTGAATAACGGGTTCTTTTTCCCTATATGCATGACCTTGCATTTTTCCACGTTAAAGCACATTTGCCATTTGTTTGCCCAGTCTTCCAGCTTGTCCAGGTCCCTTTGCAGGTCTTCACACTCTTCCCTGGACCTAACTCTGCCGCACAGTTTGGTATCGTCTGCAAATTTTATAACCTCGCACTTCGCCTCCTTTTCCAGGTCATTGATAAATATATTGAAGAGTAACGGCCCCAGCACCGATCCCTGTGGCACACCGCTCGTGACTCCCCGCCAGTCAGAATATTGGCCCTTTACTCCGACCCTCTGCAGTCTACCCGACAACCAGTGCTTGATCCATCTGTGCACATCCCCTTCCACCCCGTGGTTCCACAGCTTCCTAAGCAGCCTTTCATGTGGCACCTTGTCGAAAGCCTTTTGAAAATCGAGGTAAATGATGTCTATGGGTTCCCCATTGTCCACCCGACTGCTTATTCCCTCAAAGAAGTACAGAAGGTTCGTTAGGCACGACCTTCCCTTACAGAATCCGTGCTGGCTAGTTCTCAGTAGGCCATTCCTCTCGATGTGTTCGCAAATGCCGTCCTTGATCATAGCTTCCACCATCTTCCCTATAATTGAAGTCAGGCTCACCGGCCTGTAGTTCCCGGGGTCACCCCTTGATCACTTCTTGAAGATAGGTGTGACATTCGCCAATTTCCAGTCCTTTGTTACCTCTCCAGTTTTCAAGGAAAGGTTGCAAACATGCTGGATTGTGCCCGCTATTTCTTGTCTTAATTCCTTCAGAACCCTTGGGTGGATCCCGTCTGGGCCCGGTGATTTGCCGCATTTTAACCTGTCTATCTGTTTGAGGACATCCTCCTTACTTACCTCTATGTGCTCCAATTTTTCGGCCTGTTCCCCACTCATGAGCTCCTCTGAGTCCAGTATATTAGATGTGTCTTCACTCGTGAAAACCGACGAGAAGAACGTGTTCAACCTCTCAGCTACCTCTTTATCCTCCTTAATCACTCCCTTCCTATCCCCATCATCCAACGGCCCCACCTCCTCTCTCGCTGGTCGCTTCCCCTTTACGTAACTGAAGAATGCCTTGAAGTTTTTTGCCTCCCTGGCCAGCCCATCCTCGTATTCCCCTTTTGCTTTTCTAACCTCTCGGTGGCATTCCTTTTGGCATTTCCTGTGCGCCTGGTGATTTTCCTCCGTTGGGTCCTTTTTCCATCTCCGGAAGGATACTTTTTTGTCATTTATTGCCCTCTTTACTTCAGTTGACATCCAAACCGGGTCCTTTGACCGCTTGTTCTTGCAGCCTTTCCTGAAACTGGGGACGTACATTCTTTGTGCTTCCTGTAGAGTGTCCCTGAATAGGGTCCAGGCGCTTCCTACAGTCTCCATCCTAAAGATGTTTCTGAGCTTCCTTCTCACCATTTCCCTCATAGTAACATAGTTCCCTTTCCTGAAGTTGAGCGCAGTTGTTGCGGTCCTCCTTACTATGGGTGTCCCCCTTTCTAATGTGAATCTGATCGCGTTGTGATCACTGTTGCCTAGTGGTCCTCCCACTTCTACCCCTCTTGCAGGCCCCCCTAATCCGTTTAGGATGAGGTCAAGAGTAGCACCCCCCTCGCGTAGGTTCCTTGACTAGTTGCTCCATGAAGCAGTCCCTCACAGCTTCTACAAATCCTGTTTCCCTAGTGCAGTTGGAGTGACCCGTACTCCAGTCTATCCCCGGGTAGTTGAAGTCCCCCATCACTGTTACACTTCCAGTCCTGCATTCCTGTCTCAGTTCAGCTTCCAAGTCGTGTCCGACTCCTTCTGGCGTACCAGGTGGGCGATAGTACAGCCCCAGTTTTATGTCTGCACCCTTGTTTCTCGGCAATTTGACCCATAGCGATTCCAGCCCCTCTGCCTTTGTCGCCATATCCATCCCGACCGAGTAGATAGAGTCCTTTATATATAGTGCTATGCCTCCCCCCTTCTTGTGGGTCCTGTCCCTCCTGTAGAGCTTGTACCCCGGCAGCGCCACCTCCCATTGATTTTCCTCTGTCCACCAGGTTTCTGTAATTCCAATTATATCTAGGTCCTCCCCCTTGGCCACGGCTTCTAGTTCACCCATCTTGGCCACGAGGCTTCTTGCATTTGTGTATAAGCACCGCAGGTCCCGTCGTTTTTGCTCCTCCTCTGCATTTACCTCTGCATTTACCTGGGCCGCCTCCCCTTGAGTTTCGGGCAGTTTTCCCGTTCTCTGTGCTTCTGCTTTGCTCTCAGCCTGTACCCTCGTAACTTTCAGCTTCCCCATATTTCCGCCACCCCACTTCCCCGCTTTTCCTCTGGGTTTTCTAGCCCTACCGGCCCCCTCCTGGGCTATCATCCCTTGAACCTCTGTTTGATCCCCCTCGCCTTGTGGCACCTCTATATTGCCCTCAGCTTTCGCCCTCGTGCCACCCAGTCCCCCTGTGTCTTCATGCCCCTTAGTCTCCTCCCAGCAAGCTCCCTTTACCTGATGGTTCCCTCGCTGTCTGATCACAAGATCCACCGGTCCCTCTACTTCCTTCCTGCAGTCAGCCCGTTCAGCATCTGTTCTGGATACTGCTGTCCGAAGCGTCAACATCAGTTCAGCTGTCGGCTTTCCCCCTCTCCTCAGTTTAAAGCCCTCTCGATCTCCTTCCTCACATTGGCTGCCAGTAGTCTAGTTCCCGCTGTGCTCAGGTGTAGTCCGTCCCGCCGGTAGAGCTTGCTCTTTCCCCAGAAGGACGTCCAGTTCCTCACAAAGTGGAAGCCCTCCTCTTGGCACCATCTCCTCAACCATGCATTCACAGCCTGGAGGTCTGCCTGCCTCTTTGCATCTGCCCTCGGTACAGGCAGGATCTCTGAGAATGCTATCCTCCGTGTACTTCGCTTCAGCTTTCGTCCCAGGACCCTGAACTGGTCAGTCAGTGTGGCTATGCTGAAGTTCCTCCGGCTCACATCATTTGTTCCGACGTGGATTATCACCGCAGTCTCCTCTGTCTCTGCTCCGTCCAGAATCCTCTCGATCCTGTCAGTGATGTCTCGTGTCTTGGCCCCTGGGAGACAAGTCACTAGCCGGTCCTCCCTTCCTCCGGCTACGTGACTATCTACCTCTCTCAAGATCGAGTCTCCCACCACAATAGCAGACTTCCCTTTCCTCAGCAACCTCCTCTGTCTCAGGTCCATGTCCTCGGTGTAGAGCGGTGTCTCTCCCTCAGGGTCCTGGTGGATCGCGGTCTCCTCCTCTTGCGTGGTTCCTCCGCTAGGTCCCTCCCCGGTGTCACCTTGTGGATCCTGGGTCTCGTCTGCCGACATCCGTCTGTACAGCTGCTGGTCCTGTTCCTCCACCTTCCTGTAGGCCTCCTCGATGAATCTCTCGAGGTCCCTCACCTGGTCCACACTCTCGAGGTCCCTCACCTGGTCCACACTGGAGCCTGCTCCGTCTGTGTCCTTGGTTGACCAGCTCATCTCCTCTGTGGTGCGGGGTCCCTCCAGCCCCTCCAGTTCTTGGACCCTGACCCTCAGTCTGCCGACCTCCATCCTCAGGCTTTCCAGTTCCTGACACCGACTGCATATGTACTCCCGCCTTCCCAAGGGGAGGTAGTCGTACATATTGCACTCTATGCAGTATACCGGAAAGTACCTCTGGGATCCTGGGTCCTCCATCACTCTTGTAAAGTGCTGGTGTGCTCCTGGTGATTCTGGAGTCCTTGGCTGTCTTCTCTCGGCCCTTCTCAAGGCCCTTCGCAAAGGCGAACGGCTGCACGCCGTTGGCTCCGCCCCTTTTCAAGGGGGAGTCCGACCTGCCTCCGACGCGGTGGGGGTGGGCGGAGCGTACTCTCGCCGCTTCCCCGAACCCTCAGCTCCCACTTGCCTCCTTCTCCTGCTCTGCCCCGACTCTGGCCGCTTCCTGGTTCCTGAGCACGCTGCTTTCTGCCTCTCCTGTGCTCAGCACCAGCACCACGAGTTGCCGTGTTGGCTCCGCCCCTTTTCAAGGGGGAGTCCGACGCTGCCTCCGACGCGGTGGGGGTGGGCGGAGCGTACTCTCGCCGCTTCCCCGAACCCTCAGCTCCCACTTGCCTCCTTCTCCTGCTCTGCCCCGACTCTGGTCGCTTCCTGATTGCTGAGCACGCTGCTTTCTGCCTCTCCTGTGCTCAGCACCAGCACCACGAGTTGCCGCGTTGGCTCCGTCCCTTTTCAAGGGGGAGTCCGACGCTGCCTCCGACGCGGTGGGGGTGGGCGGAGCGTACTCTCGCCTCTTCCCCGAACCCTCAGCTCCCACTTGCCTCCTTCTCCTGCTCTGCCCCGACTCTGGCCGCTTCCTGGTTGCTGAGCACGCTGCTTTCTGCCTCTCCTGTGCTCAGCACCAGCACCAGATCTCATGCATATTCATTGAGGAAATCCTGAAAACCCGACTGGAATACGGCTCTCGAGGACCGGAGTTCCCTACCCTTGTTCTAGCTGTTAAATAATATATATATACCCCTATCACATAAAAAAAATCATATCTCAAACCCCTTCTCTACCCATTGTGGCTTTTTGTAAATCTTGAGTCAAAAATTTAGGATAGAATGGCTCTATGCTTTAAGAAGGTTGCTGACCCCTGGCCTAGACCATCAGGGATTGTAAAATAGGCTCATGGGGGCATACAGGTGTGTGTGTAAGAGGGGAAGTACCTAGGGGAAGGGGGGAGGGAGACAAAGCACACATTTTCAGCTTCAACTGAAAACCCGGTTGAAAATAAAAATAACCTTTTGGTCAAAACTGAAACAGGCTGAAAAAGGGTTATGGGACGATTTCGGCAAACAGAAATTCAGTTGGTTTCTACTGTGTACCTGTCTAGATACCAACATCCATATTTTTGGATAGAGATATCCCTTCCACTTATAGGGGATAATTCTCTGTAGCTCACCTAAAATTGGCGCTGTGATGATAAGCACAAATTCTATAACAGTGAACGTAAATACCAGTCTAATAGAATCTACGCACATAACTGCCTGACATGCCCGTCCCTGTGAGTTTTGTCGCTGTCGCTGCCCCATTTCTATAAGCTCTGTCTTAACCACACAAACCTCAAACACTTATGATTTTAAAATGTTTGAGGCTTGTGCAGATGAGGACGAATATGGATGCCACTTGTAGTGTGTTTTTATCTTTTAGCATTGAGATTTGATTTTGCTTTTATCGTTTGGGACTCCTGTTGCAGGCACCATAGCCGAAAACACAGAGCGTGTCGAATCCATGATTTGAATCTATCATTTGCCATATGTTTATGTGACTGTTTTAGTTTATTTGCTTATATAATTTATTTATTATTAATAAAAAGGGGTTTGAAGACCAGGCATGCTCTGCTCTATTGCTTGGATTTTAACCCTTTAATTGGCAGATGGTGAAATGGCTGCTTTACGTAACTTGATGTTGAACGAGAGTAACAGTGCCAAGTAAACAGGCATTTACATAGAAACATAGAAGATGACGGCAGATAAGGGCCATAGCTCATCAGATCTGCCCACTCTACTGACCTACCCCCAAGTCTACTATCCTAGGGATCCCACTCCTGGTGACAGGTTCCCTTGGCTTAACCCTCTAAGGGAACCCACATGGGCATCCCATTTGCTCTTAAATACTTGCACGCTGTTTGTCTCGATCACCTGCACCGGGAGCTCGTTCCAAGGATCAACCACTCTCTCGGTGAAGAAATATTTCCTGGTGTCGCCATGAAATTTCCCGACCCTGAGTTTGAGCGGATGCCCTCTTGAGGGTCCTTTGAGAAAGAGAATCTCTTCTTCCATCTCGATACGGCCGGTAATATACTTAAACGTCTCGATCATGTCTCCTCTCTCCCTACGTTCCTCGAGTGAGTACAGCCGCAAATTTTTCAGCCTTTCCTCGTACGATAGATCCTTGAGCCCCGAGACCTTCCTGGTGGCCATCCGTTGCACCGTCTCTACTCTCAGCATATCTTTTCAGTAGTATGGCCTCCAGAATTGCACACAGTATTCCAAATGAGGCCTCACCATGGTTCTGTATAATGGCATTATGACTTCAGGCTTCCTGCTGACGAAACTCCTGCGGATGCAACCTAACAACTGTCTTGCCTTAGATGAAGCCTTCTCCACATGATCAGCAGTTTTCATGTCTGCGCTGATGACCACTCCCAAGTCTCGTTCTGTTGAAGTTCTAGCTAAGGTCTCACCATTCAAGGTGTAAGTTCTGCACGGATTTCTGCTGCTGAGGTGCATGATCTTGCATTTGGAGATGCAGCTCTCCCATAAGAGCCATAGAAGACACAAGTTGCTTCTGAGCCACAATGCCAAATAAAAGGTTAATACAGAGGAAATATGCACTGTTTTCCAAACATCATCAAACATGCAGTCACATTTTGCACCAATTGCAATTCCTTCTCCCTTGCTTTAGATATACTAAGATACAATGACTTGCAATAATCAGGCCTGGACAGAACCAATCTCTATATGCATACAACTGACCTAATTCTATAAATTATGGGCACAAATTTGCATGTAGTTGGAAATATGAATGCGCAATTTGCTATTGTCTTGCTTGTCCTTGTGTTGAAAATGGCGCTTATTGACCTCGTAGTCTCCTGCCACATGTCCCAATTAGGTGCCTAGATGGGGCATTCTTGGCAGGCCTTGCTGTTCCCAACTGGCACTTGAAGACTTCCATATATTTGCTATGTGGAACTTACTGAACACTAGAGTGTTGCAAATACAGTGATACCTTGGAATCTGAACTTAATCCGTTCCAGAACCCTGTTCAAGTTCCAAAGCGTTCGAGTTCCAAGACAATTTTTACCATTGAAAATAATAGAAACTGGATTAATCCGTTCCTGGGTCCCACAAACTCAAATTTTAACAGGAAATACACTGGATTTTAAAGTAAAATATTAATAAATATTCTAAAGCAGCATTCAGATTCTGGATCACAAACACACACATACAATGTGCAGGGCGTTCGGATTCCAAAGCAGAGTTCAGATTCCAAGACAAAATTTACTACAAAAAAAGTTCGGATTCCAAGTTGTTCGGATTCTGAGGTACCACTGTATACTAGTCTGCATGGTGGCTGCATCATCAGTTTTGGACCAGAAAGGCAGCATGTCTATGTATAGAACAGGTTGAGAAAGACAGTAAGTCAAATTCTTTAGTGTAATAGTGACTATCTCGGCTCCTCCATGGTTCTCATGCAAGTAGCCTGAGTCAATGGAGTTCTTCACTGAGGTTGTACTTGTCTGCCAACGAGCTCTACACTGAATTTCAAGATTTCTGGATTTCAATGTCCTATGACAATATAGCTAGGTGTCTGTTCAAAATTCAGAATGCCATAAGAACATAAGAACATAAGCAGTGCCTCCGCCGGGTCAGACCACAGGTCCATCCCGCCCAGCAGTCCGCTCCCGCGGCGGCCCAAACAGGTCATGACCTGTCTGTATCATCAGAAGGGGCTCCCTTGCCACCTTGGTTTCTCATTTAAGTCCTGTCTTCCTATCGAAGTCCTAACCCTCCGGTCTTGCACCTGCACGACCTGGTTTGGTTTCTACTCATTACCTGGTTAGCTTTCTATACTTGTGTTACATCCCAGCTCCTCCCTCAGTATCCCATGATCCCTTTATCCTTCAGGAATCCGTCCAATCCCTGTTTGAATCCCTGTACCGTACTCTGCCTGATTACTTCCTCCGGTAGCGCATTCCAAGTGTCCACGACCCTTTGGGTGAAAAAAAACTTCCTTGCGTTTGTTTTGAACCTATCTCCCCTCAGTTTCTCCGAATGCCCCCTCGTATTTGCTGTCCCCTTCAGTCTGAAGAATCTGTCCCTATCCACCCTCTCTATGCCCCTCATGATCTTGAAGGTCTCTATCATATCTCCCCTGAGCCTCCTTTTTTCCAGAGAGAAGAGCCCCAGCCTATCCAACCTCTCGGCGTATGGGCAGTGTTCTAGCCCTTTTACCATTTTCGTTGCTCTCCTTTGAACTCTCTCAAGTACCGCCATGTCCTTCTTGAGGTGCGGCGACCAATACTGAACGCAGTATTCCAGATGTGGACGCACCATCGCTCGATACAATGGCATGATGACTTCCCGCGTTCTGGTTGTTATGCCCTTCTTTATGATGCCCAGCATCCTGTTGGCTTTTTTCGAGGCTGCCATGGATTCTTCCTACATATTTGTGGGGAGTGAATGCAATGATCGACTTTATCAAGAGTCCTGAAAACAATATTTTCCTACTTTTGAAATGCAGTTTGATTTAAAAGCAAAGGTACACAACAAGAGCATGCTGTGTTTACTTCTTTTTCCTTGGCATCATAGAGTTAACATGATTTTTTTGTTTTCTCATATAAAACTGGCATGACTATGCACATTTACCTGCTGTCAGAATTTTAACCAGTTGATAAAAATGTGCCAGCTAATGAGGGCAGCTGCTTTAAATGCAGAATATACACTGGCAATTATTCCTGTCTATAAACCTTACCTGACTCATAGTATAGAATAGATCATTCCCATGCTTTATGGCAAATAGGGATCATTTTCCTAGTGTTAGAGTATCACCCCCTTTAACTCTCTCCTTAAAGCTTTGTGCTCTGTCTCCATCCACGTCCCATCCCTGCGACTTCTGTACCCGTCCCTGCCCCATTCAGATGAGGACAGAGCTTGCAGGGAGGGGAAAGAAACGGGGACAGATCTCGCGGGGACAGCACTGGGATGGAGAAAGATCCCACGGGGACGGGACAAATTTGTTCCCGTGTCATTGCCACACAAATTTTCAACAGAATTCACTACCAGTCAACGGTAAAGAAATGTCGAGGAGAATTTGAGGTTTAGGAAATTGGTAAAAACATTGCTTTGTACTACATATTATGGGGAAAGAGGAATAATTTTAATATGTTTATGGGGTGGGTTGTTTTTTTTTTAATTGATCTGTTATTGGGGAGATTGCATAGGGAAGATGAAATAAGTATTGATTAATTGGGGTTATTATTCAGCCTTCGGCAGTGAGGGTTTCGCTCACCTTTGACATTATTCCTGGATATTCAAAGCTTGGACCTGCGCAGGCTTAACATTTGCATATCTGTTATTTTTAAGCCAGCTAACATATAGCCACCTAAAGATGATATTCATTAGTTAAATGGCCATAAGTTACTACATAAAAACAGGATGGACTTTTATGCGGTCCCATTTATGCAGTAAATCTGGCTGCTTAAGGGCTGAATATCAGCTCTTAAGAGGCTAAGTGCTGACTCTGCCCCCCCCCCCCATAGTGAGTTTTATGTTCAGTACTAACTGCAATATTCAGTGCCACTTAACCAGTTAAGTGCTGTTGAATATTAGTGGCTAAAGCCCTGACCAAATGATTTAACTAGTAGGGGGCTGGCTAAATCGCTTTGAATATTGGGCCCATTGTGGTTTTAAATATTTTTGTAATTTGTGTTCTTCACTCATATTGTCTGAAAGTTGTGGATATAAGTTGTGAAACTAAATTACCGTATATACTCGAATATAAGACAATCCGAATGTAAGTCGAGGTACCCTTTCCCTCCCCACAAAAAGGTTGACTCTCAAGTAAGCTGGAGGGGGGGGGGATGGAGGTGGGGATGGGTAGGAGGGGGTGTTAATATTCATGTGCTCTGCCCTGCGAGACTCTGCACCCTGCCCTGCCAGGCTCTGTACCCTGTCCTCCCTCTCTCCCGATAGCCTGCAGGCCTCCACCGAACCTGCCATATGACCTTATGGTCCAGTGGTAGGCCGAGACAGGAGGGATCCCTCCCGTCTCCTGTCCTGGCCAACTCTATTTTTTTAGCTCCCTCCTTCCCATGTACCTTTTTGAATCTCTGTTGGTCCAGCGGTATACCGGGCAGGAGCGAGCTTTCTGCACTCCTGCCCCGTGCTGAGCCCCTCCCTGAATGGCTGCCTTGAGTTCTCACGGCCCAGCGGTGTATAGGGCATGAGCGAGCTTTCTGTGCTCCTGCCTGGCCCTGAGCTGCTCCTTGAATGACTGCCACCAGTTCTCATGAGTCCCACGAGAACTAGTGGCAGCCATTCAGTGAGTGGTTCAGAACTGGGCAGGAGTACACCACTGGACTGCAAGAACTCTCAGCAGCTATTCAGAGGGGCTCAGCATGGGGCAGGAGTGCAGAAAGCTTGCTCCTGTCTGGTACAACGCTGGACCACCAGGATTCAAAAAGGTACACAGGGGAGGCGGGAAGGAGGCAAAAAAATAGTCAGAGTTGGCCGGAACAGGAGATGGGAGGGATTCCTCCTGTCCTGGCCTACCAGGTCATAGGCAGACTTGGCAGAGGCCTGCAATAAGTCCAGGGGGGGGGGGGGGGGCACTGACACGAATATAAGACAAGACCCCCATTTTTGGGCCACACAACAGTTACCAAAATGGTGAACAGTGTCTACCATATACCCTATGAAATTGCATTCACTTCAACAGAACCTATTTACTGTTCCATCTGTAAGACATGTTACCTATGTTGCTACTAGAGAATGTATTTTTACGGTTAATTGTCCACAATTGTGGAACTCCCTTCCAGATCACATCAGATCAGAAACTAATCTTGAATGATTCAAACCCCTATTGAAATCATTTTTATTCCCAGATGCCTTTTTTTAAAAGCTCTCAACTAATCAGCACTATGTCATCTTAGACAGAACGCCGTGGTTTTCGCTAAGGAATCAGAAGCACAAAAATTACTCTTTTAATTAAAATACAATTTAAATTCATTTTTAGATTATATTTTAATCCTCTTCTCTCGTCTTTCTTTTAATTGTGTATGATGTAATTTCATTTCTCATGCTGTTTAATTTTTGTAATTTTTTTTATTGTAAACTGCATAGATGCATTTGCCATTGTGGTATATCAAATACATTATATTATATAACATTTCTAGACTGCAAAACTTCTCGGATCAATGCGGTTTACAGAAAAAATAAGAAACTGGATGGCCCCAGCGACCTACAAAGTGAGCATACACCCTTTTTTAATTCTCTAAAAATCTTACAAATAGGGTGGATTTTAATAACTTTCTGAAATGTATGTATGAGCCAGACCTTGTAAATAGAGTACGTAACTCCCTGTCCCAACTAGCTGCCTGATAAGCGAGTAAACGCTGATAGAACTTCTTATGAGTGCAACCTTGAACAGGCAAAATAAACTTGGAAACTTAAAGACCTGTATACGTTTACTTTGGAAAAGAGGGCAGATAGGGATCCTTGACAATCTAGCAAGTAGTTTGGGCAAAAAAGGATTTCCATTCGCTCCTGCCCATACTGGCACTGGATTCAAAATGGCTGCTGCAATCTCTAGTGGTAGTACTGGAATAATACCTAGTACCACTAGACTGTCTCTTGAGGTTGCAGCAGGAATTGGCATGGGCAGCAGTGAGTGGGATAAGTTCCTCTTGAACTAACTGTTAGACCACCAAGGGCCCCTTAGATAACAGCATCCGGGAAACCTGGACATGTCCTCTTTTTAAATGACTGTCTGGGGTCCTGGATGGACGGACTTTCCAAAACCTGGATGAGCTCCGGCCACATCTGGAGGGCATCTGAGCATGTGTGGATGATTTCACACACATCCGTGCATGCTCCAGGTTCTCCAGACATGGCCGGAGATTGTCGGGGAAGAAGAGAGAAGGTTTGAGGGGTGAGGAGCTGGGACAGAATTGGGCAGAGCTGAAGGCGGAGCTGGGGTGGAACAGGGCAGGCCTGGAGGCAGAACAGGGTGAGGCCATGTCTCTGGATTTTTGTGGCCCAAAAAATGGTAATCTTAGTTGTAGGTGCTTGAGCAAATACCACTACTCTGATCAGGAAGCATTCATTTGTATTGAGCTAGGCATTCCCAAGCATTTTGGAAAGTTGTCTCTTATGAAGGACCCTACAGTAGGTCTTGAGGACCTAAAGAGAATGAAGAAGGTCTGGGGTGGAGGCTTCTTGTTGAGGAGGTTCAGAAACAAGAGTATTATCATTTCAGAGGGAATTCATTCAGGAGGGGGGTAATGCTCTGGATGGGACTGGGAGTAGGGCTGGAAGAAGCTAGCCTGATATTCAACCCACAAATTTGATTAGGGTGGCAGACTGAATATCACATCTGACTGGATGTATTCCAGGTGTGGCCAGACTCCCACTCAGGGCCTGGATATTTAGTGCTGGTCCCCACATAGGTGCCAGCTCAGTGGGATTATTTTTTATTCAAATATCTCAAAAGTACACATAATATATGAGAAGCAAACATATTTGAGTGGAGAGTAAGTTCTAGAAGAACAGGTAATGATATGAGACTCAAAGGAAACGGCCTAAGGAATAGTGTTCAGAAATGTTTCTTCACAAGAAAGGATAAAGGAGACATGGAACCACAACAGTTCTTCATATACTTGCTCATTTTTGCCTAATTTGCTGCTATTTGGCCTCCCACATAGCATCTGCTCTAGCACAGAATAATGATTACTTTTGTTTCCAGGCCTGCCGAAGCAGCTATTCACTTTAGCCTTTTTTTTTCTGACTTCAAATTGGGTGAATCACCTTCTGAAAACTTAAAGTCAAATGAAATACCAACCCATTTGCATTTTGATCCACAGCAGATCTGTCTCATAGGTGGGGGGGGGGGGGGAAACCTTTTCCAAGATTTACATAGACAAAAATAAATGCTATATATAAGAAATTGTTTCTTTATCTAAATGTCTTTGTATAAGATCACTCTTTTTCTTCCCTTTCTCTTCTTGCAGGACATAGATATCTAGTAATGTGGGAAGGAACAAATCTATTTGAAATGCATGTAGAGGACAGTGGCTGGATGGTTCCCTTGAAACTGGTGTTGTTTTTGGGTACTTCAGTGAATCAAGAGTCTATGGGGCTCATTTAAAAAAAATAAAAAAAGGTCCAAAATTGGCAGATGGATGTTTGCAGATGAACAGCATAGATATCGGTCTATAAAAAGGGTTTCAAAATAGTTATTTGGACTGTTTGCCAAGATAGTGTGTCTAAATTTCAAGGGGGCATATTGGAGGTGTGGTTTTGGCAGGATTTAGGGCGGGCCTATGATTTGGATGTTTTTCCTGCAGTAATGGAACATTGTAGAAAACATCCAGGGCACAAATTGGACGTTTGAGGCTAGACCTGTTTCGATAATCAATAAATGTCAAAAAAGGTGCC
The DNA here is from genome assembly GCF_902459505.1 of Geotrypetes seraphini. Taxonomy (NCBI): domain Eukaryota; kingdom Metazoa; phylum Chordata; class Amphibia; order Gymnophiona; family Dermophiidae; genus Geotrypetes; species Geotrypetes seraphini. The sequence goes on along the minus strand of NC_047085.1, from coordinate 236,318,183 downwards.
CGAACTGACCAGATGACCGCTGAAGGAATGAAGGCATGACCCCCAACACTCCCCCAGTACTAACTAATCCTCTACTGCCCTCTGGATGGTATACATCCCAGAGTGCTGATAAGATTGAAAAATGAACTTGCAGAGTTATTAGTAATTTTTCTTTAAAATCCACCATAGTACAGGTAGACGGTAGACAATATGATGCTGATTTTTAAAAAGGGTTCCAGAGGTGATCTGGGAAATTATAGACTGGTGAGTTTGATGTCGGTGCCGGACAAAACAGTAGAGACTATTACAAAGAACAAAATGACAGAACATATATGTAAGCATGGATTAATGTGAGAAAGCCAACATGGATTTAGTCAAGGGAAATCTTGCCTCACCAATCTACTGCATTTTTATGAAGGGGTGAATGAACATTTGGATAAAGTTGAGCTGGCTGATATTGTGTACTTGGATTTTCAAAATGCATTTGACAGAGTACCTCATGAAAGACTTCTGAGGAAATTAGAAAGTCATGGGATCGGAAATAATGTCCTATTATGGTTTAAGAACTGGTTGAAAGATAGAAAACAGAAAGTAAGTTTAAATATTCAATATTCTCAATGGAGAAGGGTAAATAGTGGGGGTCCCCAGGGGTCTGTGCTGCGACCGCTGCTTTTTAACATATTTATCAATGATCTAGAGAAGGGAATAACTAGTGAGATAATTAAATTTGCTGATGACACAAAGTTGGTTAAAGTTGTTGAATCGCAAGAAGACTGTGAAAAATTGCAAGAGGACCTTGGGAGACTGGGCATCAAAATGACAGATGACGTTTAATGTGAACAAGTGTAAAGTGATGAAAAAGAGGAACCCAATCTGTAGTTATGTGATGCTGGGTTCTATGTTAGGAGCCACTGTCCTAGAAAAGGATCTAGGTGTCATTGTTGAGGATATGTTGAAACCCTCAGCTCAATGTGCGGTGGCAGCTAAGAATGCAAATAGAATGTTAGGAATTTCAGGAAAGGAATGGAAAACAAAGATGAAAATGTTATAATGCTGCACCTAGAATACTGTGTATAATATTGGTCACCGCATTTCCAAAAAGATATAGCAGAATTAGAAAAGGTAGAGAGAAGGGTGACGAAAATAATAAAAGGAATGGGACAACGTCCCTATGAGGAAAGGCTAAAGCAGCTAGGGATCTTCAGCTTGAAGAAGAGACAACTCAGGACTAAGAGAAAGATTCTCTAATATTGGTGGTAAAATCTGACAGGCTGCTTATGCAGCCATAAATGTACTGATTTAAAAAAGACGAGTCTTTCTAGAAAAACCACGCATGCAAATGAAATTCGCAGAGGGTTGCCAAATTTGCATGAGATGAGTTGGCACATGCAAGTCCGGTCCTCGAGATCTACTGGCAGGCCAGGTTTTCAGGATATCCACAATGAACATGCATGAGAGAGATTTGCCTGCACTGCCTTCTTGGTATGTAAATCTCTCTCATGCATGTTCATTGTGGATATCCAGAAAACATGGCCTGCCAGTAGATCTCGAGGACTGGACTTGGGAAGCCCTGGAATAGACCATAGTAAGAGGCGTACATGTGCCGGGAAAAGCTATGCCATAGGCACATATATCATATGCGTACCTTATTGGAACATAATATATGCAAATATCATAGGCGCTACAATAATGCATTATTGTAGCATTTGCTACAATAAGGTACCAAATGCTACATTATTGTGTCAATCATAAGTATGCCAGTGCTACTGGATGAAGGGGAAGGGAGGGAAGGTGCATAAGACATGCCTTTAATACAAGCATTCGAGAACGTGCTTTTTTCCCCCTAAAACTACTATAATTTCTGTAAATGGTGTATTTTTAAAAAAATTTAATGATGAGCCACAGCCAGAAACACATGGCTGAGACACGCTTTGCACAGGACTGGCATCCTCAGACCAGCCGGTAACATTTAGTCATCAAAAGGCAGTTCCGCGCTTGGGGAATCACCCGGTGATGATAGAGAATAACCCCGAGTGCTCCTTTAAATATTAATGAGCCCATTTTACTAACGCTTTAATATTTATGACCTCATTGTAATACATATGCATGGCAAAGTCGGAGTCTGCCAGGAAGCTCGGAAAAGACCACAGTGAGATGTTCTGATAATTGGATGGTAAAATACTGCCACGCTAAATCGGCCGGAGCCAGTTTAGTGACCATAAGTAAAGGCATGGTAAGTTTTGAGAATTCTCCCCTATGTGTATAGCTTTAACAGAGACGACCCCAGATTTATTGGTTGGGAAGAGAACTTTTCAGTAGCCCCTTATACGGGACCCAAAAGTTGTTAAGGGGACACATATGTACACACAGTAACCTCATCAGTCGTCTTTTCCATAGGAAAGGAAGTACATTTAAAAAAAGAAGGAAGTTCAATAGGAAATGTAATTTTCTAAAGAGGACATATTCAGAAGTCACTTGTCTGCTCTTCAGTGCTCATTGTCAGAACAGGAGCATGCTGAGAACCACTGAAGAATTGCATGCTTCCATTTCTAGACCGAACAACAAGCATTCAGAGTTTGTAATCGTCTCCTGCAAAAGTAAAACTGTCATTCAACAAACTTCAGACTGAGGCTTTTGATAATGAAGAAGGCGACTTCCCTGCTCTCATCTTTTCTATGGATTTGAAAGAAATTCAGAAGAAAGTGACTAAAATGGCTATAATCTTGCAGTACCAGAGAGTGGCATTCAAATGAAATGCAAATAGTGTCTACCTACTGGACCCTGGGGCTTGATAGTCATGGAGACAATAGGAGGGAGATGCCACAATTACAAGTACTCTGTCGATGGGCACATTCAGTAGTCTGTGGAGTGCGTGATTGCACAACTGATGAACCGAGCCATCTGTTCTCTGGAAAAAAAAATGACAATAGATGACTTTGAATACTATCAAGCAATTGGGCAGAAGCTTTACCTCTATCAAATGTAATTATTTTTTTTTGGGGGGTAGGGGTAGGGACATTTCTTTAAATCTAGAAAGGCATGGACAAAAACTGTGACCCTCGCCCAGTTGATAATCTCTTGTAGCAGTACGAGGGGAGAGTGTGGCGCGGTGGTTAAAGCTACAGCCTCGACACCCTGGCCAAGTCACTTAATCCCCCCATTGCCTCAGGTACATTAAACAGATTGTGAGCCCACTGGGACAGACAGGGAAAAATGTTAGAGTCCCTGAATAAATTCATGTAAACCGTTCTGAGTTCCCTTGGGAGAATGGTATAGACAAATAGATTGCTGTGCGTTTCCTCATTGCTGCAAGATTCTCTATATATTGGTGTCCATCTTAGCAGTTGCCATGTAAACAGTGCTTTCCCCACATCCAGTCATACAGTACGCACACTACTTTCAAAAAAGGCATTAAACAGGGGTTTTGTTCCACTGATTTATACAATGTATTGTACAGTTTCATGATGAAGCTGGTAAAGTTATGCAGCTACAAGGAATTCTGTGTTTTCAATCAGAGGCCCGTTCCGCAACAGTTTATCTAACTGGTTGGGGGATATTACAAAGCTGTCTGGGTTTAACAAATAGTTGAAAGGGTATTTCTTTAATCAAGCATATTTGGCCTGAAAGGGCTTGCGCTGAACTATGAACACGAGTATGCATTTGAGTTGGTAGTGTCAGACGATTGCAGTTTTTACATATATTTTATTGTAACCCCTCTAGGAATAGGCAGCTAGAAATGTTTTAAAATAAATACATAAATGAATGAAAGAGCAATTACAGAAATATTCTATTGAAAATGTGTGGTGGCCGTAATATACGTAGAATTAAAACAAAAACATAAAGGAAAAAAATATAATACAGTGGTACCTTGGAATCCGAACTTAATCCGTTCGAGTTCTAAAATGTTCGAGTTCCAAGACAATTTTTTCCATTGAAAATAATAGAAACTGGATTAATTCGTTCCTTGGTCCCACAAACTCAGCAAGATCGGGCCCCCCTGGCAGAGACAGCAAGATTAGGCCCCCGCCGGCATAGACAGTAAAATTGGGCCCCCGCCGGCATAGGCAGCAAGATTGGCAATGGCAACTGCAAGCGGTGCTCAGCCCAAAGATTCCCTCCCAGGCGGAAACAGGAAGCTGCGTCAGAGGGGAAGCTTTGGGCTGCAGTTCTCGTATGTTTGGATTCCAAAGCATAATTTAATTAAAAAAAAAAGTTTGGATTCCAAGCTGTTCGAGTTCTGGGGCATTCGGATTCTGAGGAACCACTGTACTTATTTTTATTGGACTACATTAAGTTAGTCCAATAAAAAAGGTATTATATTTTTTTTCCTTTATGTTTTAGAAATATCCTAAAAAGCAAATAAGAATAAGGAACCAAGGGCTTCTTTTACAAACGTCATGCAGTAGTTCCAGCATGGCAAATGCAAGGAAGCCCATAGGAACTGAACGAGCTAGGAATTGAACAGGCTTCCTTGCGTTTGCCGCACCAGAATTGCTTGAGTGGCTTTGTAAAAGGAGCCCCAAAAGTCTTGATTCTAAGTCATAACAACCCCTTCTCTCAGTACTTAGTGGGAGCCCTGTTTGCAGCAATAACATCCATGAATTGTAAGAGCATAAGAATTGCCATACTGGGACAGACCGAAAGTCCATCAAGCCAGTATCCTATTTTCAACAGTAGCTAACCCAGGTCCAAAGTACTTAGCAAGATCCCAAGTAGAGAATGACACGGTGACAAAATTCATCACCGTCATTCGTTAAGGAGAGAGGAAAGAATCAGAGTATAATTGGGCATAACCACTGACCCGCAAGCTTTGCTTTGAAGAATGCTGGTGTAGAAGGACCGAGGTTGAAATAGACACTAGAAAATGACATTGGATTATTTCCCGCGGTTATCCGCGGGGACGGGGACGGTGATGAATTTTGTCACCGTGTCATTCTCTAATCCAGTGGTCTCAAACTCAAACTCTTTGCGGGGCCACATTTTGGATTTGTAGGTACTTGGAGGGCTGCAGAAAAAATAATTAATGCCTTATTAAAGAAATGACAATTTTGCTTGAGGTAAAACTCTTTATAATTTATAAAACTTTCCTTTAACAGTTAAAAGGAAAGATATATAAATTATAAAGAGTTTTACATCATGCAAAATTGTCATTTCTTTAATAAGACATTAACTATTTTTTCTGCGGCCCTCCAAGTACTCTATTTTTTTCTGCAGCACTCACATTTAAAGTTCAATATCTTTTCTTTCTCAAAACTGGCACATTTCAATCACTAAATTGAAAATGAAATCATTTTCCTACCTTTGTTTGGTAATTTCATCAGTCTCTGGTTGCACTTTATTCTTCTGACTGTGCATCCAATACTTCTTCCCTTCTTTCAGCCTCCTGTATGCTTCCTCTCCTCCAGACCTCATTCCCTCCCCCAACTTTTTCTTTCTTTCTCTGTCTGTCTTTCTCTGATTCCGTGCCCCATTTTTTGCTTTGTTTCTGGCTCCCTATCCCCACCCCACCTTCTTTCTTTCTTTCTTTCTTCCTTCCTTCCTGCCCTCCCCCATGCCACCGCCGCCGCGGAATAGGCTGCTGCTGCTGCCGCTATCGGGAACAGGCCATCTCCCTGCTTCTCTTCTGCACGGGGCCGACCAACTCTCGCTGCCCGATGTCAATTCTAACGTCGGAAAGGACATTCCGGGCAGCCAGGCAGTGATTGGCTAGCCAGAACGTCCTCTCGACATCAGAATTGATGTCGGGCCGCCAGAGTTGGTCGGCCCTGCAGGGAAGAGAATAGTGGACCGCCCCCCCCCTTGGTACGCCACTGGAGCAGCAGCGTGTCTGGCCGGCTCGTTCGGTCAAAGCCGCGGGTGGCGGCTCCTTGCGAGATCCGCGCCTGCGTCTGAAGCCTCTCTGATGTTGTGACATCAGAGAGGCTTCCGATGCAGGAGTGGATAGCGCAAGGAGCCGCCAACCCGTGGCTTTGAGCGAACGAGCCGGCTGCTGCTCCAAAAAGGAAGAGAATGATGGCCTCCAGCCCGCGGGCCGCAAATAAAACCTGGAGAGCCACATGCGGCCCGTGGGCCGCGTGTTTGAGACCGCTGCTCTAATCCCAAGTAGTAGGATGGTTCAGTTTTGATTGACTTTCCTTAGTAGAAAAGCTCAAGCTCTTTCAAGCTGGCTGGAAGAGAATATTAATTCAAACCTTTTGCCCAGGATATATAAGAAAATTCAGCTTTACTTTCAGTTATGCCATACCTGCTAATTGACTAAGCCTGTTGGAGGTCTGACCTGCCCTTTTCTAATACTGATGTTTATTGTGGAAAAACCATTCATGAGGGTTGTCATGGATTTGGTAGGACCTTTGGAGTAGACTGATTGAGGCAACCCAAGATATATTCTTGGTATCATTGATTTCACCACCCAATATTCAGAAACTGTACTTCTGAATAATATGAAGAATACAACATTGGTAACCTTGATAGAGATCTTCTTATCAGCTGGTTTGCTTAAGGAAGATTTAAATGGATCCCATTTGTTTCTCAGGTAGTGCAGTAGATTTATATGTTGTCGAAGGTGAAGATCCTTTGTACCTCAGTGTATCACACACAGACAGATGGCTTTATTGAATGCTTCATGAACACCCATAAGCAGGTGTTCAGGAATTCTGTTGCAGAGGATGACAAAAACTGTCATTCCTTGCTGCCATATCTGCTGCTTGACATTCATGAGCTTGATGGGTTTCTCTTTGCATTGCTTTTTTATGAGCAGACCCTGGGGAATTTTGCTTGTAAGCTGGGAGACTTGGAAAGAGGAACAAATCATGGTGGTCTAAGTCATTCAAATAGAAGAGCAGCTGAGGAAAGTTGGAGAAGCCACTGTGTCTGGAAAAAGCTCAAATTACATAAGCACAGGAATAGAATTGCTTGATAGTCCTGCAGGTCTTCCAATATAGGAGATCAAGTTCTCTTATTGCTAGTGTCTTCTACAGCAAGCTACTATGGAGGTAGCAAAGCCCTTCCAAGGTCATGGAGAAGGTAGAGCCTATAAATTACAATGTGGCCCAATTGGACATATGAGGAATAGGGAAAGCTCTTAGGTCTGACAAAATCTATTTCTGAAAGGGTATCAACATCATTGCAAAGAAAATATTTTTTTCTAGATAATAACTATTCACTTTAATTTGACAGCATGTTCTTTTTTTTTTGGAAATGAATAATACAATTCTGAACTAATTAGCACTTTAAATATCCTTTGCTTTTGAACAATTTTCTCTCTTTTAGCAGGAAAAGCCTCTATTTGGTATGTATACTAGCTATCATCTAAGACAGTGGTTCTTAAACTTGTCCTGGGGGACTCCCCCAGTTAGTGGGTTTTCAAGATATCCCTAATGAATATGCATCTTAACTCTACAGGAAGCTATTATACTCAAGACTAACAGTTTAACATTCAAATATTATATTAAACTATTGGTTTGCCACCTTATTACAGAAAATACTTACACAATCATTATAAAATTACTTAAATAACCATATACACAAAATTACACAAGGAAGACTAAACATTCACACACTAAACACCATTCATTACATCCTCAAACCTGCAGTTGCCCTTATTCATCATATATCATTAGTTCATTTTTCCAAAACTGCTAGATATATTAATGTGTTCATTAACTCCAGATCCCACGTTGATCCTTAAACGATCCCATATTGAACTCATTTGTGCCCAGGTTCACATGATATGTGCATAGGGAGAGTAACAAGGAAGTTTAAGCTTATGTTTATTAAAAGAACTTGATATACCGCCATACTTTGCCAAAACTAGGCAATTTACAATCATAAAATAAGATAAAAAAATGGAAAGGAACTCTATAGTTTAACAGAAAAGACCTATCCATTCAATCAAGATAAGAACATTCACTGATAAACTATCACCCCATATGTTTCCAAGAGAGCGCAAACCCTGCTAAACACCAATTCTGTGCAGATGATGTCATCAAGAACGTTTTGGCTTCCTGGACCATGGGATGCTTTTCCAAGGCTTGCTGAGCAGAGATGGTGTCCATCTATCAAAGAAGAGAACAGTGGCGTAGTAATGGGGGGGGGGGGGGAGGGCAGGGTGGAGATCCGCCCTTGGCGCCATGTTGGTGGGGGCGCTGGTACCCATCCTCCTCTCTGCCCCTGCCTCTTCCCATTCCTCCTCTCACCTGTTTGAAGAAATGGCTTTTTAACAAAAGTTTGATTTTTTTATAATTCATTTCACTTTGGATCTCTCGTGGTTTTGTATTCCAGAGAGCCGATGATAACCAAACATATGCTATTTCCTTTGTTGTACTCCAGTGGGCCATTAAGAGATGAGAAGATGACATAAGAACATAAGCATCGACTCTGCCGAGTCAGACCATAGGTCCATCGTGCCTAGCAGTCTGCTCCCGCGGTGGCCCCCCAGGTCAATGACCTGTAAGTGATCTTTTACTTAAAACATTTTGTCCTGTATAGTATCCCTCTAGTTAAACCCTTCAATCCCCTTTGCCTTCAGGAACTCGTCCAATCCCATTTTGAAACCCAAAATCGTACTCTGCTCTACCATCTCATCTGGAAGCACATTCCAGGTGTCCACCACCCTCTGAGTGAAGAAGAACTTCTTAGCATTTGTTCTGAATCTGTCTCCCTTCAATTTTTTTGAGTGCCCTCTTGTTTTTGTTGCCCCCGCCAGTCTGAAGAATCTGTCCCTCTCTACCTTCTCTATACCCTTCATGATCTTGTAAGTTTCTATCATGTCCCCTCTAAGTCTCCGCTTTTCCAGGGAAAAGAGCCCCAGCCTCTCAGCATATAATCCTAGAGAGATCTCAGACATCTTGTGGGAGTGTAAAGAACAGCCCATCTATGATGGTTGATGCTCCCATAGTGCCCTATGTATTATGCATAAAATCTTAAATAATGCACGATATTTTACCAGAAGCCAATGGAACTGTTTTAACGAAAGTGTAACGTGATCATAGAATCTTGCATTACCTAACAGTTACTACAATATACTGTAATGTTTGCAAATGTTTTTGTTGTCGCATAGGTAATCCTACATAAACCAAACTACTATAATCAAGTTTAGATGTAAAGAATGTATAGAGTAATGTTTGAAACACCTTTTGGTCAAAGTATTGACCTTAACTGTTGCAACGTGAAAAAACCTCTGTTAACCAAAGACGCAATTTGTTCATTGAAGTTTAAATGTGAATCACTCAGAACCCCCCATATATCTAAATTTAGGGACCAGAATAAACTGGTAGTATTGCACAGCTAAAGCCATCACTCAGGTACAGGGACTTGTTACTCATGTGTTGTTAAAACTCTACAGAAAGCATATTCCAGATTTCCATAGGGTGCAGAGTGCGGTTGCAATTTGACAAGATGTCTCAGTACAGTTTGCCTACTCCACATAGTCCATGTAAAAGCTGACCATTGAATTCCTGTTACTCCAGGATTCACTATAACCCCTGATAACCTATATTGGCAGTGTACATGAATCAGGTCCTCTACTAACCACCACCACATAAATCTTCCTCTCCCCAACCATCCAGACCTATGGACACAATGGATACACTACTGTTACCAAAAGTCATATGAAATATGGTTATTAAGATTGCTGTTTAGGTGTAAGCGCTGGTTGCTTATTTGTGTGATTGTTTTATATGTATTTTATGTATTTTTTTATTATGTATGTTTATGTTTATACTTGTGAGCCGCTTTGGGAAAAGCGGGTTACAAATTTTTTTAAAAAGGCAGAATGTGAAACCATTGGATAACTGTGTTCAAAAGATAGAAATAATTATAACCTCTAGTACTGAGAACAATACAGTAAATACATGAAAGAGTCCACCCCACGATCCCCCCACATCCATACAATCTGGGTCTCTGGGTGTATATTGTCTGTGAGTAACCCAAGCCTATTCTTTAGTCAGCAATCATGTGGAATTTTAATAATATTATTTTATTTAGGAGTGAATGTTTTCCTGTATGTTTGTTGTTGTGTGAGGTCTATTCTATCTACCAATGGAGTTTTGTTTTGTTTTTTAAAATTTGATTGTATCATGTAAACCGCTTGGACCAGTAAAATGAACAAGTAGCATAACAAGATTAATAAACCATGAACCATATTCCACGGTATGGAAACCTTTGCACATTGCACATTATGCCCTGTGATGCGTACCACAGCATAAAAGGTCACCATAGATGTCAAGGCCAATAACAACCAATCAACAGACTTGTTCAGTCCACAACTAACCGGCCAAATAACAAGCCATGTAAGGGAGCTTTTTACAGACTAAGTCTAAGAGAACAAACTCTTTACAGACCTATGTGGTGTATCCCAATTTCAATATTAAATTTGCACCAGACTCCTAGTACTATATGTGGCATCCCTGAGAATACATCCAAGTACAGGTAGGTCTATGAAAGCTTGGCCTGATACTCTAATGAGATATCATTGGGGCCTTGAACACAAGCATGGTCCTTGTCTATAGGGCAAAACAGGCTACCTTATTTGTGTCAAATCTAAATGCTTGTGTCCTTGTGCCATGCTTGATATCATCTCATCTGCTAACTACACCTTCCATGCTCCTTGAACTCTACTCCAGGGAGAGGCAGTATGCAAGGAGACTACAAGTATTATTCTGGGTCAGCGCAAACCACATAGCAGTTACAGAGGAACGACTTGGCCTCAACTATTCTAAATACAGATGTACCAGAGGCCAACTCTCCCAACGATCACTGGTCCTCTGTCTTAGTGGGACAGGCCACATATTTGGGTATGTGCAGGCCACTGGAAGGTGCATGTATAATACATCTTGAAATATGTGTGCACCTAAGTGGATAATGGACACATATCCAAATGAGAAACATGGTTAGCGGCTGTGGAAAGCCATCAGCTATAAGATCCCTCATTGGTATTAGAAGGATCTAGGTAGTCACATCATGTGGCACAGCTACAGTACAGTTGGGTTACCATACCCATGCCTTTGGACTTTATTGTTTCCTCCATGCTTAGAATTTAGTAGGTATGTTGAGGGAGTGAATGGTACTCCCTCACTGATACTGCAGTATACTACTGTAAAACAGGGAGGTTAGCTCGCAGAGTGGAAGAGTAAGCCACTTTTGTATAGGTGGAACAATTCTGATGAGTCAAGGGGATGGGCCTCAGGCAGAGCAGAGTTCATATGCCATAGAGTGGAGTAGTTTAGGGAGGCCCTGCAGCAAGAGGTCTCCAGAAGGAGAAATCTTCCCTAGTTGTGGGTTGAGGAGAAGCCAGGGAAAGCAAAGTGGCCCTCAAGTGACTGTGAGAAAGACTGGCAAGGGGAGATACTTGTTACATATTTGAAGACTTTGATGCTATGTGTAAAAGGTTGAAGGCAAGTCTATGTGCGAACCTGGATAATCCCTAGCTGTGGGTTGAGGAGAAACCCAGGGAAGCCGTATTGCTGTGAGATGGTTGCTTTCTGCTTGGCTAAGGTAAGTCAATTGCTTATGCTGAATATATGTGGATTTGCTCTGGGGTCTGGCTGGGCCCAGACTGTGATACCTGGCTACTGTTGCAACCTGTGTTTGAGGCATGGCATCCACTGGCCACAAACAGTATCTTGGGCTCTGTAAACCACAGGACCTTTAAAGACTTATTCCTTTGAACTAAGAGACTATTTCCCCTTTCCCTGAGCCTATGAAGTAACAAGGGGTCAGGTTTCTGGAATAATAAAGAGCTTTTGTTGCACTTTTTATGTCTGTCTGTCTGTCTGTCTGTCTGTCTGTGTGTGCACAGGCTTAACTCCAAAATCCGTTCTGGCTCTTACAGTATGATAAGAACATAAGAATGCCTTCACCGGATCAGACCGAGGTCCATCCTATCCGGCGATCCGCGCACGCAGCGGCCCATTTAAGTACACCTTTTAGGAGACCCGAATTTCCCGTATCCCTCAATATGGTTTTCAAGAAGATGTGCATCCAACTTGCGCTTGAAACCCAGAACAGTAGTCTCCGCCACAACCTCCTCCGGGAGAGCATTCCAAGCGCCAACCACTCGCTGTGAGAAACAGAACTTCCTGACGTTTGTCCTGAACCTGCTGCCACTCAGTTTCAGGCTGTGACCCTGTGTCCGTGTGACTTCCGAAAATGTTAACAATGCTGCTTCCTGGTCTATTTTATCAAATCCTTTTAATATTTTAAAAGTCTCTATCAAATCCCCTCACAGTCTTCTCTTCTCTAGGGCGAACAGTCCCAGTTTTCTGAGACGTTCCTCGTAGCTCAAATTCTCCATACCTTTGACTAGTTTTGTGGCTCTTCTCTGCACCCTCTCCAGCAGAGTTATATCCTTCTTAAGGTATGGAGACCAGTATTGGACACAGTATTCCAAGTGAGGTCTGACCATTGCTCTGTAAAGTGGCATTATGACCTCTTCCGATCTACTCGTGATCCCCTTCTTAATCATGCCCAACATCCTGTTTGCTTTCTTCGCCGCCGCCGCGCATTGAGCTGAAGGCTTTAGGGTTCTGTCTATCAGTACCCCCAAATCCCTTTCCTGTTCGCATTTGGCTAATGTCACCCCCAACATCTTATACTCATGTTCTTTGTTTTTCTTTCCTAGATGCATCACCTTGCATTTGTCTATGTTAAAATTCATCTGCCACTTTTTCGCCCAAGTTTCCAGCTGGTTTAGATCCTTCTGGAGATCCTCGCAGTCCCCTAGAGAGCCAACCACCCGACATAGTTTTGTATCATCTGCAAACTTCGTTATATTGCATGTTGTTTCCTCTTCAAGATCATTTATAAAAATATTAAACAAAATAGGCCCAAGAACCGAACCCTGGGGCACGCCGCTAGTCACTCTCTCCCAGTCCAAGAATTGCCCATTTATGCTCACCCTTTGCCTTCTGTTCTCTAGCCATTTGCCAATCCATCTGTGCACTTCTCCTCCTATTCCATGGCTCAGTAGTTTTCTCATAAGCCTTTCATGCGGAACCTTGTCGAACGCTTTCTGGAAATCCAAGTAAACTATGTCCACTGGATCTCTACTATCCAATTGTTTGTTCACCTTCTCGAAGAATTGAAGCAAATTTGTCAGACATGACTTCCCTTTCCTAAAGCCGTGTTGACTAGCCCTTATTAAGCTGTGATCTTCCAAGTGTTGTACAATGTTGTCTTTAATTAGTGCTTCAATTATCTTCCCAGGAACTGATGTGAGGCTCACAGGTCTGTAATTTCCTGGTTCACCTCTTGATCCCTTTTTGAATATTGGTATGACGTTTGCTATCCTCCAGTCCTCTGGTATTTACCCAGTTCTAATTGACATGTTAGCTAAGGATTGCAATAGTTCGCCAATTTCTACCTTAAGTTCCTTTAATACTCTCGGGTGAATTCCATCCGGTCCAGGGGATTTGTCACTTTTTAGTTTATCAATCTGAAAGTATATCATGTCCAACTCCACATTTACTGTTGTGAGGCTTTCCTCTATGTCTCTGGTGAATATCTTCCCTATGTCTGGCATTGCTGTTGTGTCCTCATTTGTGAAGACAGAGGCAAAGAATGCATTTAACTTATCGGCAACTTGTTTGTCTTCTTTGATTGACCCTTTCCTTCCTTGGTCATCGAGAGGGCCCACTGCCTCTCTTGTTGATTTCTTTCCTTTTATGTATCTAAAAAAGGGCTTGAAGTTTTTGGCTTCTTGCGCTATCTTTTCTTCATAGACTTTTTTGGCATCTCTTATCACTTTATGACACTTTTTCTGATCGATTTTGTGACAGTTCCAGGCCTCCGCCATTTTTTCCCATTTCCATTTTTTTAAACGAGTTCCTCTTTTCCCTTACTGCATCCTTAACCTCTTTGGATAACCAAGCTGGTTCTCCTTTTTTCTTTTTTTGCCTTCCTTTGGCTATCTTTGGTATGTGGATATTCTGTGCTTCTGTGATGGTGTTTTTCAGTAGAGACCATGCTTGCTCAACTGTTTGGATTTCTGCTTTGCCCTTCTTGAGCCGTTTTCTAACCATGGTTCTCATACTGTCGTAATTCCCTTTTTTGAAGTTAAAGGTCGTGGCTTTAGTCTTGATTGGTTTCCCCCTTCCAAAGCCAATGGTAAATTTGATCATATTGTGATCACTTGTCCCCAGCGGGGCCATAACTTCTACATCTGCTGTCCTCCCAGTAATGCCATTTATGACCAAGTCTAGGATTGCGTTTCCTCTTGTCGGTTCTCTTACCATTTGTTCAAGGAAGCAATCTCCTATCAATTCTAGGAATTTTATCTCCCTGCCACAGCTTGACGTTCCTAATTTCCAGTTTATCCCCGGAAAGTTGAAGTCTCCCATGATCGTTACATTTCCTGATCTACATCTACGATTAATTTTCTCCATCATTTATTTGTCTGTTTCCTCAATTTGTCCTGGGGGTCGATAATAGAGGCCAATTCGTATGTCCGCTTCTTTTTGTCCAGGAATCTTCATCCAGAGGGACTCTAGTTTATCATTAGCTTCTGTTTCTCCATCCCTAACAGACTCAATTTCCTCATGGACATACAGGGCAATACCTCCCCCATTTTGCCCAATCCTATCTCTTCTGTATAGTTTATAATCTTGCAATGCTGTGTCCCATCCATTTTCTTCGTTCCACCATGTTTCTGTTATTCCTATGATATCCAGTTGTTTTCTTTTTGCTAATTCTTCCAGTTCGTCCATTTTGTTTCCTAAGCTTCTGGCATTCATGTACATACATTTAAGTTCTGCTCTAATTTGTGTTAATTTCTTGGATTTAGTGGTCCTCACATCCTTTTTTGTATCCATTTGATCAGTTTCATTGCCACTTGTAGTATCATCGTGTTCTTGCCCTATAACTACGCGGTTGGTTGAAGTGTCCTCCTCAGGATATCCTGGTGTCCGGGCCATCGACGGGATGTCGACTGTCGGCTTTCCCCTAATCTTTAGTTTAAAGCCTTCTCAATGGACTTCTTCATGTTCTCCGCCAGGACTCTCGCTCCCTGTTTGGTGAGGTGTAGGCCATCCTTTCTATAGTACCTGCTTCTACCCCAGAATGTTGCCCAATTTCGCACGAAGTCGAAACCCTCTTCTTCGCACCATCGCCTCATCCAGGCGTTAACAGCTTTCAGTTCCTCCTGCCTCCTTGCGCCCGCTCTCGGTACCGGCAGGATTTCTGAGAAAGCCACCTTCACCTCCCTGACCTTCAATAGCCTTCCGAGTGAGTGGAGCTGGTCCGTTATTTCTTCCCTGTCGTATTTCCATCCACTAATATCGTTGGTTCCCACGTGAATAAGTACTGCAGTATCCTTTCCTCCTGCTCCTTCTATAATCCTGGTGATCCTGCTAGCCACATCTTTGACTCTTGCTCCAGGCAGGCAGGTGACCAGTCTATCTTCTCTTCCTCCCGCAATGTGGCTGTCCACATTTCTTATGATGGAGTCTCCAACTATAATCCCAATCTTCTTTAGCTGGGAGTTCCTCGGGGGTCTTAAGTCCGTATCCACGGTGTAAGTCCTATCTTCTTCCTTCTGTGGCCCATCCTCATATGACCTACCGTCTGTGTTGATTGAATTGGTGCCTCTTTCTGCATCAATTAATCCATCATCTTGAGCTGTTTGGTTGCTGATTACAAGCCCTGGGGTCTCCACAATCTGCTGGTGGGCATCTTCGATGTATCTCTCCAATTCCTCAATCATTTCACTAGTGCATGACTCCACAAGCAACCCCTCCTGCTTGCGCTTTTCCTCTTTTTTGATGAGAAGTTCTTCTAGTTCCTTCACAGTTCCCTCCAGCAACCAGACTTGTTGTTTCAGGCTTTCCAGCTCCCTGCACCGACTGCAAATGTATGACGTAGTCCCTGAGGGGAGGTAGTCATACATACTGCAGCCGATGCAGAAGACTGGAAAGCACATCGTCTGGCTTCCGTGGGTGCTCATACCTGCTCTTCCTTCGAGCTTCCTGTGCTTTTTGTGTGAAACCTCTGTACCAGTGTGTTATGTGAGTCCTCCTACCAGTGTGTTATGTGAGTCCTCCTACCTTGCTTCCTGGCTCCTTCTTAAGCAGATGGCTTAGAATAGCAATACTCCCCGTAAGGAGACCATGTTAATAATAGCAACTGATCAGGACCCACAACTACTCAAACAACATTATCCTCATTGTAGGTTGGAGCCATAGTGAAGGCAGATGTACAGACATTCTCTGAGGAGAGGATCTGAGGAGAGCTAGATAGGAAAGGCCCAAGGTCTCCTGCTGAAACTCTTTATAGTGAAATGGGTAGGTCAATGTGACTAAAAATCTACCTGAGGCCCTCCAAACAGGTAAAATCATAACCATAAACCTTTTTCCTTGAAAAGCCATGGATTTATATGTGGCGTCTAAATGTTCGACATGTTACAGAACATGTCCTTGTGTGCTCTTGAGTGCTTGGAAGGAAATAGAAACTTAGAAAATGACAGGAGATACAGACCATATGGTCTTATTATGTGCAGAAATTAAAGATGATTTTCACATGAATTTCCTCTCTCAGAGACAGTTATAGTGAACTTTATAAATTCTGGAGCTATCCAATAACAACAACAACAAAAACCCCTGTACTATTCATTGGAAAAAAAGTGATGTGTGAATAATTCTATTCTGGCTTGTTAAATATAGGAAGCTCAATTCAGAAAATTCATCAAGGAATATGTTGTGCAAAAGCAATGTTTGGCAAAAAGGATTCAGAACCTGTTACTAATCATTTCTCTAGCACTTCTATTTATTATTTATTTAAAAAATTTAGACACCACCTAAAATCCTAGGCGGTTCTCAAAACACCATACACAATACAGTAAACATTTAAAAACAAACAATCAGACCTTACAAACCAGCAGTCAAAGAACCTATCACTGCAGTACCATCAAAGTCCTGACTTGATTCTATTAACTTGCTATGCAGACAATATAACTATCCTTGCAAAGAGTTAAATTTCCATCTTGTACTGCACTGTTGTAACAGGCCACGTAGATGTTAAATGCTGGCACTTTATGTGGCGCAGTGCTTAGAGCTACAGCCTCAACACCCTGAGGTTATGGGTTCAAACCCTATGCTGCTCCTTGTGATCCTGGGCAAGTCACTTAATCCTCCACTGCCCCAGGCACATTAGATAGACTGTGAGCCCCCCCCCCCAGGACAGAGAGTATCTGTATGTAAACCACCTTGAATGTGGTTGCAAAACTGCAAAAAGGTAGTAAATAAATCTCAATCCCTTTCCCAAAGAGCATAACATTTACAATGAAGCATTTTATACGTGCACTAATGCACTTGATTCTAGTTATTTAAACACAAAACATCTTTGCAATTTGCTAAAATGATCATTTTTGTACTCCCCATTCAATATACATTAGGGGAGAGTGTGGCACAGCGGTCAAAGCTGCAGCCTCAGCACCCTGAGATTGTGGGTTCAAACCCACACTGCTGCTTGTGATGCTGGCAAGTCACTTAATCCTCCATTGCCCCAGGTACACGACAGACTGAGCCCACTGGGACAGAGATGGAAAATGCATGAAGTGCCTGTATGTAATCCACTTTGAGTGTGGTTGTATAACTAGAAAACAGTGGTATACAAGCCCCTTTCCCTTGTGAGCTCACAATCTAAGCTTTTGTACATGGGGGCGATGGAAGGTTAAGTGACTTACCCAAGATCACAAGGAGTTGCAGTGGGAATTGAACCCATTTCAACTGGAGCAAAGCCTGCTGCACTAACCATTAGGCTACTCCCCCCACACCATCGTCAGACTTATAGGTAAAACCAATGGACCAAATTTTCAGGTGGACAGTAGATTAAGATGAGTGCTGAAGCCACTGTTTACCTTAATCTGTATATTTAGCACTGTTAATGGTAAAGTCCAAGAAAGAGAAGCTTGCATTCGGAAGATGAATATACAGGTATGGCTGTGCAGATGGTGTCATCAAGAACATTTTGGCTTCCAGGACCACGGGATGCTTTTTCAAGGCCTGCTGAGCAGAGATGGTGTCCATCTATCAAAGAAGGGAACAGTGGCATAGAAAGGGGGGTGGGGCAGTGATTCACCCCAGGCGCCATGTTGATGGGGGCGCCGGCACCCCTCCTCCTCTCTGCCCCCACCTCTTCCCACTCCTCCTCTCGCCATGTACACCCCCTTCCGTTCCCCCGTAACTTGAGTTGTTCACTGCTGCGAGCAACAACTTCAACATGCTCCTAACGACGGCATCATCTCTCTCACTGCTGTCACTCCCGGGTGCCGCACATAGGAAGTGACATCAGAGGGCGAGCCGACGGGGTTGCGAGGAGCACGTTGAAGTTCTTGTTGCTTGCAGCGGTGAACAACTAGAGGTACGGGGGAAGGGAAGGGGGGGGGGTGCACCAGGGGGGGATCAGGGAAGGAGCGGAGGGGGTGGAGACAAGGGTGGGGGAGGGGCGCCTCTCACCTTCGCTACGCCACTGAAAGGGAAGAAGTGCTTTCAGCAACAGACTAGCTAACCTACTGAAGAGGGCTTTAAACTAGAATCATTGGAGCTGGGTGATCAAAGCCTTCAGGTAGTATAAGTCCTCAGCCCTCTACACAAATGGGAAAAAAGGGACATGGTCTAGAACAGTGTTTCCCAACCCTGTCCTGGAGGACCACCAGCCAGTTGGAATTTTGGGATAACCCTAATGAATATGCATGAGAGAGATTTGCATACAATGGAGGTAAAAGGGATGCAAATCTGCTCCATGCATATTCATTAGGGTTATCTTGAAAACCTGACTGGCTGGTGGTCCTCTAGGATAGGGTTGGGAACCACTGGTCTAGAAAGCAGTACAGTTCCCCCTCCAAATTCATGGTTTCGGTACCCGTAGATTCGGTTATTCGCAATTTAAAAAAAAAAAAAAACAACAAAACTCTGCATCGGACTTTCCCTAGACCTTACCCCAGTGGTCTAGCGGCAATGTGAGGCAGGATCGATCGTCCTACGCTCTTGCCCCATACAGAGCTGTCATCAAAATGGCTGCTGTGAGTTCCCGTTGTAGTCTCGAGAACTCAGGGCAGCCATTTTGATGACGGCTCTGCACGTAGGACAATCGATCCTGCCCTGCTTCACCGCTAGACCACCAGGTAAGGTCTGGGGGAGGTCCGGGACACAGGAGAGAGGTGGGGGCCAGCTCTGCCCCTAACCCCGTAAATATTTAGGTTCTGCTGTATATACTAATGCCAGTTCTGAGGATGGAGAATTTTTGGCGTTTTTAAGCCCACATCAGAAAATCAGTAAGCGAGTGCCTAACAGGAGACAAATCCATGCTAATGTGTTCAGGCTCACGGTCATCATCAGGTCATTGAGAAAACAAAACAATAATATGGTTGGAAGGCTTTTGTAATCCATCCAATCTGCAAGGATAAACAGCTCCATCAGTTCCAGCTTTCTAGCTCAGAGCAGTAAATAACGCACCTGCATAAAGCTCCCTCTAGTAAAAACAAAATGTAGTGTGCCCATGATACTGCTAAGTTCCTTAAATTTACTGAGTAATACATTTTTGATTGATGATATCAATTCAGTTGTTTAATAGGACCTTTCATGCACTGATATTTTTGGGTCTTTTTTTTTTTTGTCAAAAACTATTTTAAAGTATGCATTTACGAGAAATGGAAGTACAATGAAGATTTTGTTTCATAAAAACAGAAAAAGAAGGCAGATAAAGGCCATATGGCCCATCTGGTCTGCCCATCCACATCATCCGCTATCTCTTCCTCCCCCTAAGAGATCCCACATGCCTGTCCCATCCTTTTCTGAATTCAAATACAGTCCATGTAAATCCTGTATTTAGTAGATTCTATGTATTGCCTATTCTTGCCAGTGAAGCCCTTTACAGGGAAAGATAAAAGTGATATGAATGGCAAACTAAGGATAAGCAATCTAAGGAATACGTGGAACAATCTCCTAGTTGAGGCAATCGTGTTATTTCTGACATGGCAGAGGAAAAGCCCTGCTGGGGCTGGCTGGAAGCAGCCTGTTTACCAGTGCTTCCTCTGCTCAGCTGAACAAGCCCCACCTACTACCTCCTGGGCCTGATTAAGCAGCCCTTTAAAGGGCTACGTGTCAGGTGGGCCTGTACTATCGTTGGGCCCCACCGAAGGGCCCTGCCATAGGGCCCTTTGTGCAGACCAAATAGGACCAAGCTAAAACCTCTGCCCAATTTCACCCATAAATAGCAACAGTCTACAAAGCTGTTTAACTGAGGACCTATGTATCTGCTGATGAATTCACAACTCAATCCATCTGTTGACAGGAACCAAGTTCAGATAGCCGCTGATCTCCGTGCAGTCCCCGTATATAGTGCAGCTATAATTATGGATACTGACATTCAAAACCCCAAGTATCTTGTATTAGCAACTGGAAAAGAGGTAGGGTAAATCTAAAGCAGATCATTTGCAATACTAAAATGTCATCAGAGGATTATAGAATATATTTATTTCAATGCTCGATCAGTCTGCAATAATTAGAGAAACTGGTATAGTTGGCATAACTGAATCCTGGATTCAGGTTGATAACTCTCCTATCTGAATTATCTCTGCCCTCTGAAATATAAGATGATATATAGCCCTAGAAAGTCAAAAAGAGGAGGAGGCCTACTCTTATTGTATATAAATCATTTCTTTCTGTGAGTCTATTAGACAACTGCAATGAGCCAGGACTAGAATATGTGGTGTCTGCAGCCTGGGCAACCCTTAGGGTGGAAAAGATTTAGGAATAATCCTGCTCTAAAGGCCTCCTGGCAAGTAGAATCTTGTGGATGATAAAATATCCACTCCACAATCTTGTGGATGATTTCATATTACACCACAGTTTTTTCAGAATTGGTTATTCTTGGAAATTTAAATCTTCATCTTGATCCCAAAGTCTATGCGTTCAAGAATATACTGTCTCAACTGAACTTTGATAGCTTAACTCCAGAACCAACACATAAGGGGGGGGGGGTCACAGTATAGATTTCATTGCTGCCATATTTGAGGGACTAAACTATCCCTTAGTTGATCATGCCATCTGGGAAACAGTCATTTGGTCAGATTATCACCTCCTTACGGTACCCAAAGTAAAAATGTCAGTCACCAAAATAAGGGCATATAGGGAGACACAAAGTAAAATACCTGTGGAGAAGTTCTGGGAAGAAATCATGTTTCAGCTGGATCCTGTGGTTGATGATGTAGATAAGACCATTATCTCCTGGCAACAACTTACCACAGCTGTTCTTGACAAGATAGCTCCAATTAAACTTGTAAGAGTGAAACAGAAAAATAATCCCTGATTCATGAATAAACTGCTAGACTACAGGAAAAGAGTACAAAAACAAGAAAGGGCATGGAAAAAAAAGCCAATCAGAGGAACACTATGTCAATTGGAGACAATAAGTTAAGTTTTTCAAACTCTCAGTAACTAAGCTAAAAGTTTATTATGCTACTTTGATTAACCAGTCAAATAACTCGTCCAAATGTCTATTCAAGATCTTTACCTCATTAATTTCCACTAAAGATGTTACCTCAAATTTCTCCATGCAATATCCTGATGAAGTTAGCCTAGCCAATTACTTCCAGAACAAAAACAAACTCAAAAGAAAATCATTTTCCCCACACACTTGAAGACTATATGGAGATGAACTCAGTACAAATAGATATGAAAGAAGGGATTCCTGCAGACAGGTGGTGGAAAGAATTCTCTATGGTTACCACAGCTGAGGTCTTTAGCTTATTAAAAAGACTATCTAAAAAGCATTGTCACTTTGATATCTGTCCTATTAACTTACTGGACCAAGCACCCACTGAGTTTATAATTTGGCTGACAGAGCTTGTTAATAGGTGCCTGTCAAAAGGACTCTATCCTAAGACATTATCGGCCATCTCACTGACACCCATTCCCATAGCCGCAGGTTTAGATCTATCTAAGGTAGAAAACTACAGGTCACTAGCAGGAATACCATGGCTAGCTAAGCTGGTAGAATTCTGTGTTAATACACAACTTTCTGAATTTCTAAGCCTGATAGACGGTTATCATAGCTAACATGGCTTCAGGCCGATGCACAGTACTGAATCCCTTCTTCTAGAGTTAATGTCAACAGCAAAGACCTATCTTAGCAAAGGCAAGCAAACTGTACTGTTGCAGTTCGATATCTCAGCAGAATCTGATAGATCACTCATTACTACTTTTAAAACTAGAAGAACTAGGAATGTGTGGGTTAGTGCTGAAATGGTTCACAGAATTCCTTAGCAAGATAACATATGAAGTGAGGAAAGATCATAAGAAATCTCAAACCTGGGATGCCTTCTGTGGGGTTCCACAAGGTTCCCCTCTTTCACCATCACTGTTCAATGTATGCATGAACATCTTAGGCAGGCGGTTCTCCTCCACAGAAACCCATACTTTTTCTTATGCAGATGATCTCTTTCTCCTCTGTGTAGTCACGACTCCTTTATGGATACATTGCAGCACATATCTATTCTGATTGAGGATCTAAGTACATGACCACAGTAGAACTTCCTTAAATTAAACAAGCAGAAGATGAAGGTGCTATGGTTTGGTGATCACAACTCAATACCTCACTCAGAGTTAACCCTATCCTCGGGTGAGAAGCTCATGATTAATAAAGCGTCAAAAATATTAGGAGTAATTCTAGATTCCACCTTGGGCAATCTCACCTTAGGCAAGCAGATTACCTCACTGTTCAAAATATTTTTCTTCAAATTGAGGCAGTTGAGGACGATAAGATCAGTCCTGAATCCAACTAGTTTTCGGACAGTGACTCAAGCAGTTCTACTTCAATATCTAGATTATTACAACTCTTTATATTGCAACATCACAAAGAAAGGACTTCAGCGGTTGCAACTACTACAGAATGCAGTGGCTAGACTGATTTTCCGCAAGGCCTGATTTGAGAGGGCCTGTCCACTGCTGATAGAACTACACTGGCTGGCAGTCAAGTATAGAATTCAATTTAAAATTGCATGCATTGTTCACAGGGCTATATATGGAGAAAGATTGACTTGACTAACTTCAGCCATCCAAGTTTCACCCTCCTTCTATAACTCAAGAATGACTCAATGCTATAAATTACCTCTACCCTCTCCATGTCAAGTTTGGAGGAAATTACTCTTAAAATCCACCTTCAAGTTTCAAGGCCCCAAAATTTGGAACTGCCTCCCTACCTGTTTACATCAGACCTCCTCCTATCTTCAATTTAGGAAGGTGATAAAAACACATCTGTTTTCATTATAGTCTTGCTATGATTCATAATGTCTATTTTGATAACCTTATTAATCTTATGCAAGCCACAATGATTCCTAGTTGACATTTGCGGGGTATAAGAAACAATATGGTATGGTATGATATGCTCACTAGCTGCTGCTACTGCTTCAGATGAAAGAGGGGGAGTTGTCAGACTGGCTCTGCTGTCTCGGGGAATGGAGGGAGGGAGGGTGGGTTGTCAGACCGGCTCTGCTGCTTTGGGGAACAGTGTGTGTGTGTGAGGTGGGGGGGGGGGTCAGATAATCTCTGCTGCTTCAAGGAACAGAGGGAGGGAGGGCAGGTTATCAGACTGGCTCTGCTGCTTTCGGGGAACAGAGGGAGGGAGGAAGGAAGGAGGGGTTGTCAGATGGCTCTGCTATTTTGGGGAACAGAGAGAGGGAGAGTTGTTAGGACTGACTCTGCTGCTTCAGGGATTGCCTGATGCTTTGGGAAGGGAGGGAGGGAGGGAAGGAGTAGGAGGGAAGGGGGGAGAGAAATTGGGGGAGAAGGGGGGAAGAGAAAGTGACCAAGAAAGAAGTGAAGAACAGATGGTGGATGTACATGTGGGGGTGGGGGGGATGATAGAGTGAGATGGGAAGGGAGACAAAACTATTTTTACAGTAACTCTCAAGGAACCAGAAACTACAGTTATCCGGCATTCACCAATCCCAATGGATGCCGGATAACTGAGAGTCTACAGTATTTTGATTTAGCTCATGCTTTTCATTGGTTGGGCAATAACAATTGGCATTTCCATGTCCAAGGATTAACAATGTGCATTAGTGCAATTTATTGCTAGTCTTATTATTATCGATGGGACCTAATTACTAATAATGTACGTTAAAACTTGTTAGTGAATCCAGCCCTGAATTGGTGCTTGAGGTAGCAGAAAGTGAAGTAATTTGCCTAAGGTTGCAAGCAGACTTTCAGCCTGCTGCCCTCCTCCCTACAGTATCCCCTCCCACTGTCCTTTCCCTTTCAAATGATCCGTAATGAATATGCCTGAATTCAATTTACATATATTGGAGACCTAATGTATATCAGTATTTTTCAAGCATAATTGTTTTGGCAGTCTTGGAATCCTGATTTGGTAACTACCTGGAAAGCAGTATATAAAATGTTTTTTAACATATATGAGATAAATATAAATAAATAAATTTGCCTTCAGGGCAGTATGGAAAACTACTGGTCCAGGGTAGAGCTGGCACTGTAGGGTTATGGTGCACTGTAGAGTTATTTGATATAGAACATATGTAGTTGATATCTAAAATGTCTTCATGTGGAGGGCCATAATCAAAAGAAACATCTAAGTCTGATTTAGATATAGGGCGCTAGTTGCCCAAAGTTGGCAGCAGCAGAATGTCCATTCTCGAAAAGTACAGCCATAATATTTTTTAAATGAAAATTGTCTACTTCTACGTCCAGCCGTTTGATCATTCCCGCAATATTGATCATCCCTGTAATATTCACATTACCCCACTCCTCAAGTCACTTCATTGGCTCCCCATCCATTTTTGAATACAGTGCAAACTCCTCTTTCTGACTTACAAGTGCATTCACTCTGCAGTCCCTCAATATTTCTCCTCACTTTTCTCCCCCTATGCTCCCTCCTGTGAATTCTGTTCATCGGGTAAGTCCCTCTTACCCGTACCCTACTAATGGTGGGGAAGAAGATTAAGAAGAGGAAAAACACTGTAAAGACGCTAGAGCAAGCATGGTCCCTTTTTAAGGACACAGTCACCGAGGTGCAAAATCTATATTTACCGCGTATCAACAAGAGTTCAAAGAGGAAAAAGAACAAGGAACCGGCATGGCTCACTGTAGCGGTGAAGGAAGCAATCAGCGACAAGAAGACTTCATTTAAGGAATGGAAAAGGTCAAAAACAGATGAAAACTGGAAAAAACACAAACAGCATCAAAGCAGGTACCATAAGGTAGTAAGAGGGGCCAAAAGAGACTACGAGGAAAGAAATATCCAAGGAGACAAAAAACTTCAAGCCGTTCTTTCAATATATTAAGGGGAAACGACCTGTGAAGGAAGTGGTGGGGCCGTTGGATGACCATGGAATAAAGGGAGTGCTAAAGGAGGACAAAGCTATCGCTGACAAACTGAACACATTTTTTGCGTTTGTGTTTTTCCAAAGAGGACATACACAACAAGCCGGAAGCCGACAGGCTATACACAGGAAACGAAGATGGGAAACTGACAGGGTTGACGGTCAGTCTAGAAGCAGTATGCAAGCAGATTTATAGGCTTAAAATGATAAATCCCCTGGACCAGATAGCATCCATCCAAGGGTAATCAAGGAACTGAAAGAGGCTATAGCTGAACTACTTCAACTAATAGCCAATCTGTCGATCAAATCGGGGAGGATTCTGGAAAACTGGAAGGTGGCGAATGTTACATCGATCTTCAAGAAAGGTTCGAGGGGTGATCTGGGAAACTACAGACTGGTGAGTCAGACCTCGGTACCGGGAAATATGGTAGAGGTGCTGATAAAGGACCGCATCATTGAGCACCTTGACGGACACAATCTGATGAGGACCAGCCAGCATGGCTTCAGTAAAGGAAGATCTTGCTTGACAAACTTGCGGCACTTCTTCGAGGGAGCAAATAGGCAGACAAGGGTGACCCGGTTGACATTGTATATCTGGATTTTCAGAAGCTGTTTGACAAGGTCTCGCATGAACGATTGCTTCGAAAAATTGCAAGCCATGGAATTGAGGGTGAAGTACTCACGTGGATTAAAAACTGGCTGGCGGATAGGAAACAGAGAGTGGGGGTAAATGGACAATACTTGGACTGGAAAAGCATCACCAGTGGAGTGCCGCAGGGTTTGGTTCTTGGACCTGTGCTCTTCAACATATTTATAAATGATATGGAAATTGGTACGACAAGTGAGGTGATTAAATTTGCGGACGATACAAAGTTGTCCAGAGTAGTGAAGACGCAGGAGGACTGTGAAGATCTGCAACGTGACATAAACACGCTCGAGAAATGGGCCGCAACATGGCAAATGAGGTTAAACATGGAGAAGTGTAAGGTGATGCATGTCGGTAACAAAAATCTTATACACAAATACAGGATGTCTGGGACGGTATTTGGAGAGACCCCCCAGGAGAGAGACTTGGGAGTACTGGTCGACAAGTCGATGAAGCCGTCCATGCAATGTGTGGCGATGGCGAAAATGGCGAACAGAATGCTAGGAATGATTAAGAAGGGGATCACGAACAGATCGGAGAAGATTATCATGCTGCTGTTCTGGGCCATGGTACGCCCTCACCTGGAATACTGCGTCCAGCACTGGTTGCCGTACATGAAAAAGGACACGGTACTACTCAAAAGGGTCCAGAGAAGAGCGACTAAAATGGTAAAGGGAATAGAGGAGTTGCCGTACAGTGAGAGATTAGAGAAACTGGGCCTCTTCTCCCTTGAAAGAGGATACTGAGAGGGGACATTATAGAAACATTTAAGATACTGAAGGGAATTGACTTAGTAGATAAAGACAGTTTGTTCACCCTCTCCAAGGTAGGGAGAACGAGAAGGCACTCTCTAAAGTTAAATGGGGACAAATGTAAGGAAGTTCTTCTTCACCCAGAGAGTGGTGGAAACCTGGAATGCTCTACTGGAGGCTGTTATTTGGGAAAACACCCACCAGGGATTCAAGACAAAGTTAGACAAGTTCCTGCTGAACCGGAGTGTACGCAGGTAGGGCTGGTCTCAGTTAGGGCACTGGTCTTTGACCTGGGGGCCGCTGCAGGAGTGGACTGCTGGGCACAATGGACCACTGGTCTGACCCAGCAGCGGCAATTCTTATGTTCTTAAATTGAACCACCAAGAAGCTGGACTCTGCATACAATGCAACACCACAGAAACAGTGATGCATCTCCCCTAAAGCAAAAATAAATAAATAAATAGAATTTTTTTCTACCTTGTCTTTTCTAGTTTCTGCTTTCCTCATCTTCTTGTCACTCTCTTCTTTCATCCACTGTCTACCCTCTCTATGCCCCTTCTATATGGCATTTTCTCTCCTTCAATTCCCCTTCCAGAAACTTTATGCCTCCCCCTTCCATCTCTCCCTTCACCCTCATTGGTCTGGCATCCATCTTCTTCCCTCCTTCAATGGTCTGGCATCTCTCTCCTCTCCTTTTCTTCCCTTCCCTCTCCCATATCACCATGGTCTGGCATTTCACTCTCTCCTCTTCCTTCCCCCCACTTACACCAGCATCTGCCCCCTTTCTGCCAGTATTCTTTCCCTGCATACCAATTCCACCAGCATCTGCCCCCTTTCTTTCCCTCCAACCCTATTCCATCCAGTATCCTTCCCCCTTTCACTGCACACCAATTCCATCAGCATCTGCCCCTTTTCTCTCCTTCCACCACCCTTCCATACCACCCTGCCCCTTTCTCTCCCTCCACCACCCTTCCATACCACCCTGACCCCCTTTCTCTCCCTCCACCACCCTTCTATGATCCTCTCTCCCTCCAAACCAGCAAGGTCTCATGTTGACTGCTTCTGCTGCCTCTGCTCCAGAATACATAAGTGGCATCGGAGGGGGTGGGCCAGCAGACGCAGGGAGTTGCGGCAAGGTCCTGCAATGACTGCGGCTGCCGGACCACCCCTACCGACATCACTTACGTCTTCCAGAGCAGAGGTAGCAGACGCAGTCATTGTGGGACCTTCCTGCACTTCAGCGCGGCTGCCGACTCTGCTTTGGAATGAAAATGGCAACTGCGTTGAGGTGCAGGTGCCGTTTAAAGAAGCACAAGATGTTCTGGACCCCCTGCCCTGCCCTTGGTATGCCACTGCCTTCTATCTTGTTGCACCATATGCCTGGAACAGATTGCTTGAGCCAACACGCCAATCTCTATCTCTAGCCCATTTTTTAAAGCCTGCTTTCAACTCCTAACTCCCACTCACCATATGATACCTATCATTCTCTCTGTAAGAAACTCCCCATCCTCTATCTGTCTCATTTGTTCTGTCTGTCTAAATAGATTATAAGCTCTTCTGAGCAGGGACTGTCTATTACATGTTGAATGTACAGTGCTGAGTATGCCTTTCAGCATTAAACTCTATTAAAACAGAGAATAGTGATGTTTCTGGAATACAGTGGATTACAGGACCTGAAACAACATGGATTCAGTAGAAGCAGGTCTTGTCAGACAAAACTGATCAATTTCTTTCCTGGGTGACCAGAGAATTGGATAGAGGGACTGTGCTAGATGCAATGTATTTAGATTTTAGCAAAGTCTTTGACAGTGTTTCACACAGGCATCTAATAAATAAACT
Source organism: Geotrypetes seraphini (assembly GCF_902459505.1). Classification (NCBI taxonomy): domain Eukaryota; kingdom Metazoa; phylum Chordata; class Amphibia; order Gymnophiona; family Dermophiidae; genus Geotrypetes; species Geotrypetes seraphini. Next base: position 236,289,640 of record NC_047085.1, on the reverse strand, counting down.
GAGTGCCTTCAAGATGGGCCCCAAAGTGACGGACTGGGCGAGGTACTGGTTGAATGGAAGGTAACAGAGGGTAGTGGTCAATGCAGATCTCTCTGAGGAAAGGGATGTTACCAGTGATGTGCCTCAAGGTTCTGTTCTTGGGCCTGTTCTTTTTAACATTTTTGTAAGCGATATTGCTGAAGGGCTGTCTGGTAAGATTTGCCTCTTTGCGGATGGTACAAAAATCTGCAATAGAGTAGATAGTGTGGATAACATGAGGAATAAGCTAGTGAAGCTTGAGGAATGGTCTGAAATGTGGCAGATTTAATGCTAAGAAATGCAAGGTCATGCATTTAGGCTGCAAAAACCCGAGGGAATGGTACATAAGGAGTAAAGGACTTTTGTGCATGAAAGGGGAGCGGAACTTGGGTGTGATAATATATGATGATCTTAAGGTGGCCAAACAGGTTGAAAAGATGACGGTGAAAGCTAGAAGGATGCTTGGCTGCATAGAGAGAGGAATGGCCAGTAGGAAAAAGGAGATATTGATGCCCCTGTATAAGACTCTGGTGAGACTGCATTTAGAATATTGTGTACAATTCTGGAGACTGCACCTTCAAAAAGATATAAACAGGATGGAGTTGGTCCTGAGGAAGGCTACTAAAATGGTTGGTGGCCTTTGTCATAAGGTGTATGTAGACAGACTTAAAGATCTCAATATGTATACTTTGGAGGAAAGGCAGGAGATGGGAGATATGATAGAGACATTTAAATATCTATGTGGCATAAATATGCATGAGGCAAATCTCTTTCAATTGAAAGGAAACTTCAGAGTGAGAGGGCATGGGATGAAGTTAATAGGGGATAGGTTCAGCAGGAATCTAAGAAAATACTTTTTTTTTTAACAGAAAAGGTGGTAGATGCATGGAATAGTTTCCGGGTAGAAGTGGTGGAGACAAAGACTGAATTAAAGAAAGCATGGGACAGGCACACGGGATCTCTTAGGGAGAGGAGGAGATAGTAAATGCTGTGGATGGGCAGACTGGATGGGCATTTGTTCTTTATCTGCAATCATGTTTCTATGTATCTAATATGTTTCGGTGCTCTTTTTGAGCAGAGACAAGTGACTTGCATGTTGAGAGAAAAGGCAAGAGAGCCAAAGCCCATTAGGCTCATTGCTTAATTCTCTAAATATGGGGCTTTGCTGTTAATACAAGTTAGTTAAATGACTTGTCTTGAAAACACTTAAATTCCATGGTTTATAAATCTGTTTTAATTTTAAACGCAAGAAACAGTTCTACATTTGAGTGACATAGGAGAGCATAATGGCTGTTAGACACACTAATTTGACAGATTATAAATCAGTCATGCCTACAGTTCCAGAAATAGACACACGGAGGATTGCATAGGCAAAGAAGCAATAAAATATATTCTGGACTAGAAAATGTTAATGCGAAATTAGAGTTTCTAAAGTACATATGTTGTCTTAGGTGCTTCAGGGTAAGGATATTCTCAATGGATCACACACGGGTAACAGAAAAGCAAAATTATAATTAAAATCTACTGTATATTTTAAGATATCCAGAAATGTTGGAGATTTTTACTGTCACTGAAATTTCCTAAATTCCTTTAGTTGAATTGCAAGTCTTTGGCTTACCATATGGCCCTAGGACAAAACGAATCAACTTCACTTCCAATCGCATTCTTCCTGCACCCAAGGGACTAAAAAAACAAACAAAACCCCTCTTCAAATGTAATTTTTGTTAACGTTGGGTGTTTACCTAAGCGATTGTAGTACCAGTTTTTATTTTGCTATAGTACATGTGCCTTCTTTTTTTTGTACTCTTACTCATAATTATCAATTTGTAGGTTTAAGGTGCCCCGGGCTTGGGACTATACAGGGCTCGCGAAGTTACGAATTGCTTCCTACCTCTTGTTCACCGTACTTCCCACTTGTGTCAGTCCTCTTATCTGACCACTAGGGGGGGTCAGGATCTCGATGCCTGAGTTACTGCCTCTGGCTCCATGACGTTGGAACCTAAGTGCTTCAGCACCAGGGACAGCTACTGAGAGCAGAGGCGAAATCCCTTCTTTTTTGAGACCTTTTCTGAGCCAGCGTGTGGATGTTGTGTGTGAGTGTGTGTATGTTTGCGTGTGTGATAAGTATTCAAATCCTTCCTCCCTCTTTCCTTTCCTCTTGATCTGGGTACCTGGATTCTACTCTGGTTAGTAAGTACCCTGCTTTTTTTTTTTTTTTTTTTGTCTTCTGCACTGTTTGCTTCCAAGCTGTGGATCACCAATTGGATGTCGGATTTCTTTTTGTGTGTATGTGTGTTTGTTATCTCCACGATATCGCCACCTTAAAATGAATCCTCACTTGGACGGCTACTGCAGAGGAATGAGACGAGGACTTTATCTTCCAAGAGCAGACCGAAGTTAAACCATGTCTGAGCTGGAGCTGTTAAATGGTGCTTGGCAGAAATACGAGAGTCGCTGACACGATTCACTGGTATGTAAATATGAATTTCTTTTCTTCGTCGCCTCCCCCACGTCCAACACACACACACACCTTTTGTACATGATTCATTCTAATCAACATAGAACTATATTATTCTGTGCAGTTTTAAACGGAAACAAAAAAATGTAGTGAGTTCTATACGGAAGTGCTGGACTGGTTCAAAAGTAGGGGGCAAAGAAGTGAAGAGAGAGAGAGAGTGTGTGCAATTTTTTTTTTTTGGGGGGGAGGAAGAGTGAGAGAATGCTACGTTTTCGGGCAAGGATTGGAAAATGGACATGAAATCTGGCATGCTGCAGGTGAAACAGACAAACGATTGTCAGAAAATGGCACCGTTCTTCTATTTATTCCTTGACGTTCTCTTGCAAACCTTTGTCTTCTTTAAAAAACCACACAATATCGCAAAAGTGTCATACATATTTTTAATGTAGGGAAATGGGAAGGGATAGTGTGTTGGGGGCAATGATTACTGGACCAATATAGACAGTACAGTTTCTAGGTAGTCAGGTATACATGTACATATGCGTTTGTGTTAGGATGGTGGTTGGAGAAGACATTTATTTCTCTCTCTGTTTCTGAACACAAGACTATTCAAACGTTTAAGGATTTTCCGCCTCCCAACCATGCAAATTTTGGAAAATGCTTCAGCCGAACCTTTATTTTAATTATTGATTGAGACCCCCCTCCCCCACCGTCAGAGCATTTGCTATTCTTCTCTTGAGCAGCATGCTGAGAAAATGCATTTTTAAAATGTAGATATGTAGTTTGCTCTGTAGTCTATCTGAACTCTAATAAAATATTGATTCCCTTTTTTTTTTCTTCAGGAAGGAAGACAATCATGTTGCAGATAGGAACATAGCCCTGATGTGTTGCCCAAAATAAATAAATAAGCCAGAGACATACCACCACCAACCGCTGCAAAAGCTTCTGCCCTGAGACTTCAGAAAAATTAAAGGAATTAATGGTTTAGGAGCCTTCTTTTTTTTTCATCTCATGCTGCACTCCCTACATCATCTTGCTGCTGTGTTAATTTGTTTATTTATCTGTTTCTACTTATTGGTATCGAACCAGAAGACATTTCCAAGAAATAATTTCCTACAAGAAAAGGATTTTCCTCTTTTTTCCCCCTCTTTTTTTTTAAAAAAATTCAATGTGGATATGCAAGGGAGAAGAGGAATCTGGATATCCCCAACATGCTCACTCCCTTAACCCATCAACCTACAGGATCTGCATCTAAAATCCAAGGTAGGGCTGGTAAGAAAAAGGGGGGTGGAGGGAAGAGGTGAAAAAAAATATTAATGGATCTTAATATAAAGACAGGAAGTTTGCTGAGTTTAAATAGACAAATAATCATTAAACCAATCTGCCAAAGTTCACATGCATTTGGGAGGAAAGCTGTGGATTTTTCAGTCTTTCACGAAAGGTGATTGAGAAGGAGCGGGACACAGTGCAGATACAGTTTGTAGCTGCATAGAAATGCATGTTTAAAGCTCTGTCCTACTGTGTTGGAGGTTATCTACAATAGTTACATTATTTTCCGATATGAGGAGGTTGAGGATTTGATGTACTAAAGGGGGTGCTTTGTCAGTGGGGATAATACTTAGTACATCTGGCCCTTGAAAACGTGGGTAGACATGTTTGGATTGGTATGGAAATTACATGATGGGATAAATGGTGAAATTTTTCTTTGGTGGAACTGATACATTTTGAAGGTTGAAGATAAGTGGTAATGTATTTTGAGGCTCTGAAAGGATTCATTTTTGAGGATCTATGTGGAAGCTGGTATTTTAGACATAATTGGGAACCTAATATGAAGGATACATTTTAAAAGATATGTTGGGACTATTTCAGTCTTGGAATTGTATTTTGACACTAGTTGAATATATATATTTGAAAATGTGTTGGGAGATACTTATAGAATATAAAGGGATGCATTTTGAAAATGCATTGGGAAGTGCATATGAAGTACAAGAAGTGAATGTGTTTTAAAATGTATGTGTGTATGTCAGCCTTCCGAAATTATTAGATAAAGCTACGCAGGTTCTTGTCTGGTTGCATCAGGATAACATCCATGCATAATGTCTCAGTTAAGTAAAGCCTTAAAATAAACTTTGGAGATCCCCTTTTAGAGGGGCATTGGCATGCATTTGTTTGTTTGGGTTGTTTGTTTTTTTTTGCTGTTACTCTATGTATTTAGTCCATCCATCTTTATATACACAGCTACTGATAAGTGCATGTGCTCACACTCTCCTAATGATCCTGATTCAGTTTTAGCAATGTGGAATCTAATAGGTTAGATGCAGCCCATATAAAATATCAACAAGTGGGTTCATTTGATTTTCAATTAAATGAGCCCATTCTAATATATAACTTGAATATGAATATTATAATGGCTATATTTGATTATGTGGGTAAAACAAGGGAGAGAGGGAATCAAAGCACACATAAAGCACCAGACGAAAAAAAGCAACAAGGGTTCTCGGAATGGCACAATAAAGTCTTCTTTATTGGTAGATCCAGAAAGAAAAAGCAACAAGGGCCTCTTGGAATGGGACAGTAAAGTTATCTTTATTGGTAAACCCAGATGAAAAAAGCAACAAGTGTTCTCAGAACGGGATAATAAAGTCATATTTATTGGTAGATCTAGATGAAAAAAAGCACCAAGGAGGGGTATCTCAGAATGGGACAGTAAAGTCATCTCTATTGGTAGGTCCCTTGATGGTTTGGGGGGGGGGGGGGGTTTGTCTGGGTGTACCAATAAAGATGATTTTACTGTCCCATTCTTACAGGCCCTTGGTGCTTTTTTTCCCATCTGATTATATGGGTGGTAAAGTGGATGATAAGACTATGGGGTCATGATGAGGCTCAGAAAAGTTGAAGATGTTTGTAATCAGAGACAGAGGAAAAGAGAGAGAGAATTTGGTATGAGGGGGATTCTTATTTCAGAGAAAATTTTAATAGGAAGAAATTTATCTCTGAGAATATAGGAGCAAACACTCTTCTGGAGAAAGTCTGGCATAAGAAGTTCTACCAAACATAGTTGTAAAAGGATAAGTGCTCTGTCAGAGGTTTGTACCACGAAGCTCCGAGACCAACATAGAGAGGATCTGTTTCATGTGGTTTAGTTAGGTTATGTCATTTTCATAAATGTGTATACACATAAAAAAGTGCATGTAGGCATATTTCACACATACACAGAAAAGTAGTTATTCACACTGACCCATGGACAAACTTGCAAAATGAAACCGAAAGGCGCAATTGAAATCTAAACAGAATCACCCTCTGGCAAGCAGATTGCATTTGTTCCTCTAGTTGGCCTCTGATTCATCAGAAGAGCTGCTGAAATCCTGCAGGAGACTGGTGACTACCCAATTGAGAAATCCTTAGGTGTTATGTTTTATCCTCTACAGATCAGTAATCTTCCATTTATCTCTAACACTGGACATATCTGTTGGTGCTCTATTCTGTCAGCCTGATCTCTTCCTGTCTCTTTGGGGAAGTGCAAACTTATTTTGGGCAGAGAACAGGAAGAAATATGGGGAGTCTGGGAATGATGAAATAAAAGAACGGAAGAGAAATTCAAGAAGTTGCTTGCCTAGAGATGGGCAAGAGAAAGAGACAGGGAGAGTAACCCAATCTGAAAATTTGCTGTGAACTCTCTTCTAAAAGCACACCTAACCTATCGGGTTTTCAAGATAGCCACAATGAAAGCATGTGAAATAGATTGGCATACAATAGGTCTCCAAATATATGCAACCTTATTTCATGCATATTCATTTGGGTAATTCTGAAATCCCAACTGGCTAAATGTGCTGTCATGGAAAGGGTGCGAAGCACTGCCCTGAAGTACTGGAATACATAACTCAGTGCAATCAAACATTCTTGTTCTGATTCATACTTGAAAGCTAACTTAATATTCCTAAAGATACTGGGCAGTACATTGGATACCCCTTTAAGCCACAGTTTTGCCACAATTGTTATAGGACTGGGCAGATGGTACCGAGTGACAGAGAGGGAGAGTTAGGAAGGCTATAGTCAGAGGGACAGGTTTGGATGTACAAGATAGGGGAATGAACTGAGAAGACTGTGAGGGAGGCTTGATACTGCACAACAATTTTATTATTATTATTATTATTTTAGAAATGAAAGAAAGTGTTGAAGTTGACCATTCTGTAGCATATGCCTTTGAGACAGATAGGGAAGTTCTAAGTATCTATTTTATTTTATTGTAACCCGTTCTGAGCTTCTGGGGAGGACGGGCTATAAAAATGAATAAATAAATAAATATGAAACTCAGCTGTGACTCACTGTTGCATCGTGTGGGTTTTTTTTTTCCTGGCTCATCTTTATTTCCCAGCAGTCTGGGGACTAAGGGCTCCTTTTACAAAGCCACGCTAGCGGTTTTAGCACACGCACCGGATTAAAACGCTCTAGCCGAAAATCTACCGTCTGCTCAAAAGGAGGCGGTAGCGGCTAGCGCACGCTATTCCGCGCATTAAGGCCCTCGCACGGCTTTGTAAAAGGAACCCTAAGTTCTTATAGTGAGAAATCTCTCTCTCTTTCCAATAGGGTAATATAATTACTGATCTATCTATCTATCTGTTCATCAAAGCATGTGTTAGCCCTGGCTTACGAATTGTAGAGGTAGGGTCCAAGTATGAACACAATTCCAAATAAAGGTGCCTTTTGCAATTGGTAGGATATTAGCCCTTAGATTTTAAAGAGCTTCCAAGTGCTTCCCCCCCCCCCCAATGTATTTGGTATGGTTCTGTAAGCCCCTACTGTAATTGATGCTATTTTTGATTTTTTTCATACTGTTTTGGTTTTAATTTTTAGATTCCTGTATTTTGGGACTGTCAAGTTCTTTCTGTTGCACTCAGCTGTCTCCTGATATAGATACCTCTATGAACCATTTAAAACCTTTCTTCATTATTATTATTTCTAGGGTATTATATTCTAAATTATGGTCCAGCTGAATTATAAAGCCCCTTTTTCTTTTTCTAGGATTTTTTTCATTGTGTTCTCAGTAATCTTTACATAGTTGAAATCCATACTTTTTGCTTATGTGCCAATCTACTATTTAAACGACTTTATTATGATGGTTCCTCCTATACTCAGTTTCAGCAATTTTAATACAACCACTAATTACGTGATCTACTGTTTCATCTTTATTTTTAATTTTTTTACATAACCAGCATTTAACTTCCTTACAAATCTTTTTTATTTGTTCATAACATTTGATTGCACGATTAATTCTTGTGCTACAAAACTTGTAGCCTCAATTTCTTTTTTAATTAGCTGTTTTGCAGCCATTGCCATGCTTCTGTGTAGTATACGCCTCCATCTAAGCTGTTTCATATCATATGATGGTGGTTTGAAAAGTTTGGTATAAAAAAAAAAAGCCAAGTTAAAGGCCCATGAAGGGCTACACACTTCATCCATAAAACTTCCAGTTTTTTTGCATCACAGGAAAAATAGCTTATGAAAAAAATTGGAAACTTGCTGGACTAACCCCCTCTTTTACAAAGGTGCGCTAAGTTTTTTAGTGCACGCTAAACACACGCTAAACGCTAACGCGTGCATGTTATCCTATGGACGCATTAGTGGTTAGCGCCTACGTTGATTTAGCGCGCGCTAAACACGCACTATAACGCTTACTTCCTCTTTTACAAAGCCGCGCAGCAACAGCCCCGAAGCCCTTTAAATCTCTACGGGCTTCGGGGCCGCTAGCGCAGCTTTGTAAAAGAGGCCCTTAGTGCACCTTAGCAAAAGAGGGGGTAAGTGTTTAGCCCTCGATGGAGAGTATGTTATTTTTAACTTGCCTTTTTACCTAACTTTTCAAACCACTCTCCTAGTTTGATCATTAGTTTTTCTTTGGTGTGCCAGAGACTTCAGATACTTCTTTTTCTTTTCAACAGTTTGTTTCGTCTGTAACAAACTCTAATCACCTTCCTTTCAGGAGAGGCAATGCCTGTCTACTACACTCTCTAAATTGAGGGATGCTAAAAACCATATTCGTGGTTTTGTAAAAGGGGGGGAGGGGTTAGTTGGCAAGAGAGAGTTAATATATATTTACATAGAAACATACCCCCTCTTTTACTAAGGTGCGCTAAGCTTTTTAGCATGCATTAAATATTAGCGCGTGGATGTTATCCTATGGACGTGTTAGTGGTTAGCGCACACGTTGATTTAGCACGCAATAAAATGCTTAGTGAACCTTAGTAAAAGAGGGCCCTGGAAACATGACGGCAGATAAAGGCCAAATGGCCCATCTAGTCTGCCCATCCACAATAACCATTATCTCTTTCTCTTTCCGAGAGATCCACGTGCCTATCGCAGGCCCTCTTGAATTCTTACATGTATAGGGAGGGCCAAAAGTAGGTGTACAGTATTTATTCATTATTATTTTCATTTTACAGGTGTCACGAATAATATTCGTGTAAAGTTTATGTATCAGTTACATCAATTTGCTTTTACATGATTATCGTTCAGTAGTGTATTATACCTATTCAATACTTGCTCAATAAAAATAAATAATGAATAAGTACTATATACCTACTTTTGGTTCACCTCCATAAATACGAATTGCTTGGTGATCATATTACTCTGAAAAAAACAAAATCAGAAAAAAATATATGTACAGAGTGAGAGCGAGAAAAATAGGCCCCTTTTTATCAAGCTGAGTAAGGGTTTTTTTTATCGCAGACCACTGCGGTAAAAGCTCGAACACTCATAGAATTCCTATGAGCTTCGGAACTTTTACTGCAGCGGTCTGTGATAAAAAAAAAAACCCCTTATACAGCTTGATAAAAGGGGGCCATAATTTATTTCAGCTATTAGGAAATCCATTAAATTGTATCTTTTGAAAGTATTCCTTATATCGTAATCTAGAATTGTTCTCCCATTTGGCTAAAAATAAAAAAAATAACATTATTCTTGGAAAGATATATTATTGAAAGTAAAATACCCCAGGAGACGGCTATCCAAAGCCCCCGATACTACCATTCTTTCTGATTCCGAAATGTCTGTCGTATAAGTACACATGTATCTTAATTACACTGAAACCAGAGAAAGGAACATAAGGGAGCCTGCCAGACTTTTTCTATTCAGGCAGCAGTGGGTTTTGTCTTCCTACTTTGGAGTTCTGGCAAACACAGGTATTACAACCAGAACATCTCCCACTCATTATTTGTTAAACGCTGCAAAGACTAAGGAGCACATGCGTCTACTCTATGCTGCCAACTAGCAGGGTACAAGAACACCCCCTTCCCTGCTGCCTCTTTGAGACCTCTGCCAGACCACGCTGTAAGGAAGTGGGAAGGATTTCAGCTGTGCGCTGTTCTCAGATTTACTTAGGGTTTTATAAGTTAATTTTTCTGTACCCTCTTTCCTTGGACAACCTTTAGAATAAATATCCATAGAGTGCCACTTACCTAAAATATTTCTGAATCGGGTTAGATATGTTTATGAACCAGCAGATAGGGAAGCGGAATATAAATAAAAGGCAGGCAGTTCTTGGGACGATCCTTGCTATAGAGAGAAAAGAAAAGATGTTTCTGGCATAGGATAATTTGTAGAAGAGTGTCTTCTCTGAATTTTCTCTCAGAAGAGTTTGAGAATGATGGGAATAGATTTTCCCAGGCACTTTAACAAATTTTAAGACCTGGAACCTCAAAGTTTCCGGATTTCAGTTCCCCTCCCACATTCAGAGTTTGATGCTGATCTAAAGCCACAATTTTTAAAAATAACATTGGTTAATTCTTTATCCTTATTTATAACATGCATATAAAGGTACACAATCCCCCTAATTCTAGAGCACAAAATAAGAGAGCACCTAACTTATAGTTTAAGTGCATTATTGTTTAATTATTCAGCACTAATTGGTCCCAGTGTGTAGTTACATGCATAACTGCACTTAGGCGTTATTCTATATATACTCGGGGCCAGATTCAGTAAATGGCACTCAAATTTAGGTGCTAGGAAAAATCTGCACTTAGGGGAAAATTCTAGAAACGGTATTTAATGTTACTTAACTTAGGTTAAGTAAAACTGGAGAGGTACCAGAGGACTGGAAATTGGCGAATGTAACACCTATCTTCAAGAAGGGATCGAGGGGTGACCCCGGGAACTACAGGCCGGTGAGCCTGACTTCAATTATAGGGAAGATGGTGGAAGCTATGATCAAGGACGGCTTTTGCGAGCACATCGAGAGAAATGGCCTACTGAGAACAAGCCAGCACGGATTCTGTAAGGGAAGGTCGTGCCTAACGAACCTTCTGTACTTCTTTGAGGGAATAAGCAGTCGGGTGGACAATGGGGAACCCATAGACATCATTTACCTCGATTTTCAAAAGGCTTTCGACAAGGTGCCACATGAAAGGCTGCTTAGGAAGCTGTGGAATCACGGGGTGGGAGGGGATGTGCACAGATGGATCAAGCACTGGTTGTCGGGTAGACTGCAGAGGGTCGGAGTAAAGGGCCAATATTCTGACTGGCACGAGCGGTGTGCCACAGGGATCGGTACTGGGGCCGTTACTCTTCAACATATTTATCAATGACCTGGAAAAGGAGGCAAAGTGCGAGGTTATAAAATTTGCAGACGATACCAAACTGTGCGGCAGAGTTAGGTCCAGGGAGGAGTGTGAGGACCTGCAAAGGTACCTGGACAAGCTGGAAGACTGGGCAAACAAATGGCAAATGTGCTTTAACGTGGAAAAATGCAAGGTCATGCATATAGGGAAAAAGAACCCGTTGTTCAACTACAAATTGGGGGGGGGGGGGCATTGTTGGGAGACAGCAGACTTGAAAGAGACTTGGGTGTGCTGGTGGATGCATCACTGAAGCCATCTGCTCAGTGCGCAGCAGCCTCGAAAAAAGCCAACAGGATGCTGGGCATCATAAAGAGAGGCATAACAACCAGGACGCGGGAAGTCATCATGCCATTGTATCGAGCGATGGTGCGTCCGCATCTGGAATACTGCGTTCAATATTGGTCGCCGTACCTCAGGAAGGACATGGCGGTACTTGAGAGAGTCCAAAGGAGAGCAACGAAACTGGTAAGAGGGCTGGAACACTGCCCATACGCCGAGAGGTTGGATAGGCTGGGGCTCTTCTCTCTAGAAAAAAGGAGGCTCAGGGGAGATATGATAGAGACCTTCAAGATCATGAGGGGCATAGAGAGGGTGGATAGGGACAGATTCTTCAGACTGAAGGGGACAACAGGTACGAGGGGGCATTCGGAGAAACTGAAGGGAGATAGGTTCAAAACAAATGCAAGGAAGTTTTTTTTCACCCAAAGGGTCGTGGACACTTGGAATGCGCTACCGGAGGAAGTGATCAGGCAGAGTACGGTACAGGGATTCAAACAGGGATTGGACGGATTCCTGAGGGATAAAGGGATCGTGGGATACTGAGAGAGGTGCTGGGATGTAATACAAGTATAGAAAGCAAACCAGGTAATAAGTATAGAAACCCAACCAGGTCGTGAATGTGCAAGGGTTAGGACTTCGATGGGAAGGGTTAGGACTTCGATGGGAAGATAGGACTTCAATGGGAAACCAAGGTGGCAAGGGGGCCCCTTCTGGTGAGTCAGACAGGTCGTGACCTGTTTGGGCCGCCGTGAGAGCGGACTGCTGGGCAGGATGGACCTATGGTCTGACCCGGCGGAGGCACTGCTTATGTTCTTATGTTCTTAGGTGATCTACCGGCACCTAAGTTAAGTAACAAATGAGGTTAAAAATGGCACCATTAAAGCGCCTACTAGAGCCTAAATAATACACGCTGGAATTGACTTGGCTAAGCGCCTACATGGGTGCAAATCACAGCATACATAAGCACCAGAAATGTAGGCCCGGAAAACCCTGGCTTACATTTCCAGCACCTGCCTTTCACAGAAGTGCGATTCTCTGTAGCGTGCCATTGCATGACTGACATATGATTGGCAATCACATTTTAGGCAGCTATTTGATATCGGCGCCTTATAGAGAATCCGGGCCTCGGTGCTATTCTGTAAAGGGTGCCCTATATAGAACAGCACTTAACATGGATTCCTGCACCCAAATTTGAGTGACCTTTACAAAATCTGGAAGAAATGGGGAACTGGGCTTGTGACCTTGGGCAAATCACTTAACCCTCCATTGTCCCAGGTACCAAACTTAAATTGTGAACCCACTAAGGACAGAGAATGTACCTGCATATAATGTGTACAGCGCTGCATACATCTTATAGTGCTATAGAGTAGTAGTAGCATGTTAGAATAATCCTTTTTCCGCTTCAAGATTCTTCTGAAGACACATTTCTCTCTCTTGTTTTTCAATCAGGTTGGATACCACTGACTGGTGAGTTGGTGTGAGAATGGCAGGCAAGTAGGTGCACAACATTGTGTATGCCAGTGTCCCGCAAACATTTTTTAAGCTTCCGCACACTAATGGAGAGAATGTTTTTCGGTAGCACACATAAGAGGACATGTGACCCCGGTCCATCCCCTACCCTAGCTTCTTTCCATCCTCACCCTCACCCCCACACAATCCTCATCTCGTCTTCCTTGAGCTCAGGGCCGCATATAGAGGGCCTCCGAGCATGCGTGGACATCGATACGATGATGTTGCACGCATGCGTGCATGCACGTGATCTCATCATGTCGATACCTGGGCACATTTGGGAGGCCCTCTAGACATGGCCCCGAGCTTAGGGAAGAAGAGATGAGGTTCACGTGTGGGCGGAGAGGACAAGAGGCGCGTGAGGGACGTGGTCATGTGTTCTTGAATTCCTAGCGGCACACCTGGAATCTCTTCGTAGCATTCTACTGTGCTACGGCACAGAGTTTGTGGTACACTGGTGTACGCTGTGTGTGGTATGTGTGTGTCTAGTTGTGATCTGCTTCTTTACTATCAATTTGATGATGTTCTTTTCCATTTTCTGATGGTTTGTTTTGATTGTAAACTGCTTAGATCATTTATTGGCACAGGAAGTATAACATGCCAATAAATAATAATAATTCTATAGCATGAACCTGCAAAAGGGGTGTTAACACGGGAGGGGTATGTGCGGGTAAGGGGTGTGCCAGATACTTACTTGCTAAGTTTATAGACTACTGTCAGTTATGTGCATAATTGACAGTATTTAGGCATGAGAATTTACATGGCATAAATGTTCGTGCCCACAGTTAGGTGCTCAAATACAGACTTAGGCAGTGGCATGCTTCAGGGTATTCGCCACACCCCTCAAAGGCCACGAGAGCCCTGCTCTAAATTTGATTGGCTGAGCAGGCAACAGGCAGAAGCTGCTCAGCCAATCAAATTCAGATCGGTACTGTCAAGGCCTTCAGGGGGGGTTTGGAGAATTCCCAGCCCAAGAACCCTGGCTAGTTGGTTTTTTTTAATGCAGTTTGACTGGTTGAGCAGGCTGCCTACCCAACAAATCAAACTGCATCAAGAAAAAAGTAAACAAAACTATAAAAAAAAAAGCAGGACTGTAGAGCTGGGGATTCACTGAATCCCCTGAAAGCTCTCACCTCATACCACTGGACTTATGCTAATATTCTCTTAACAGCTTTAGTGACCAACTTTGCCTTTATAAAATATGAGGGGCTGCTGAAAAGTTCTCAGCCCAACCAAGAAGAGAATGATGTGGAGCCATGAAACTTACAAATTATTCCACACTTTTCTTGGCACTTTTCATTTCAAATGCATAAGAACATAAGAATTGCCGCTGCTAGGTCAGACCAGTGGTCCATTGTGCCCTCTTGTCAAAGACCAGCGCCCTGAGACTAACCCTACCTGCGTATGTTCCGGTTCAGCAGGAACTTGTCTAACTTTGTCTTGAATCCCTGGAGGGTGTTTTCCCCTATAACAGCCTCCGGAAGAGCGTTCCAGTTTTCCACCACTCTGGGTGAAGAAGAACTTCCTTATGTTTGTACGGAATCTATCCCCTTTCAATTTTAGAGAGTGCCCTCTCGTTCTCCCTACCCATTAGGGAAATCCTGAAAACCCAATTGGATTGCGGCCCTCGAGGACCAACTTTGACACCTGTGATTTAGAGGTATGTAGAGAATGCCATGGTTAGCAAAAAAAAAAAAAGCCGAGCCAAATGCAAGGCACATGCAAGAAGTGTCAGAGAATCCAAAGTGAACTCGGGCTTTAAAATTTAGTTTAAATATTCAGAAATAACCTGTTCATTTGAGTTCATGCAATGGTCAGTCAGTATGTGACTTGTGTCCAAGCCACAGTGAAATCTCTCTCACTCCTAAGGGCTGGATTCACAAAAGAGGTTTTCTTGGGGCAAAGTATCTGCTCTCTTAAGCCAGGGTAGGTGGGACGTGATCTCAGTCTCTCAAATGCACTGCAAACACTCAGTACTATACTTACTTCCTGCCAAAGAGAGTTTCCCTCTGGAGTCCATAACATGCGATGTCTACAGGAAATTTAGTCCCCAGGAAACTGGACCCCCAGATCTTCCCATCTAAAGCTTTGCTAGAACCAGTGTCAGAGCCACAACTATGTTCTGCAAATATCTATAATGAAGGCTATTCCAAAAATCTATAGGAAGCAGTTACCCAGACTTAAGCCTACCCAAAAACAGACTAAAGCCCACTCAGGGTAAAGACACCATAACCTACAACAAAATAACATAGAAGCCTAACATGTAAGACAACTATCCTTAAAAAATATTAGTAAGAATGTAACTGAGTTTCACCTCTGTGAGTTATGTATTTGAATCTACTGTATATGTATTAAGGCTATGCATCCATTACACACTTAGACAACAAAAAGACAAAATATTCCACCAAAATGTCATTGAAAAATAAACACCACAAAAGTGGAGCAGGTATACAACTCCTCCCCAAAATCTCAGAGACCCATCCCCCAACAGCCCCACAAGCACACTCAAAAACACTCAAAAAATTCAAAAGACACGCCGACTGAATACATCCCACTGCGCGACATTCTCCCCTGGAGGATGGAAAGACCCCAGACTCCCCCCTCCCAACCCACAACAGAACAGCACATGCTGGTCCATTCAGTGGGTTCACCTCGTCAACCATTGGTCCACCACCTCCCCCAACCATACACCAAATACGCACAGTCAGAGACAAGGATTTCATATCATTGAAATGAAAAGTGTCAAGAAAAGTGTGGAATAACTTTTAAGTTTCATGCCTCCACATCATTCTCTTCTTGGTTGGGCTGAGAATTTTTCAGCGGCCCCTCGTAATTGGTGCTCAATTTTTTTGCGCCTAACTTTTGGTGCCTTTTCATGAATCTCCCCCATTATCATGATTTTAAAGTTGAAATAGTAACAAACGTGAAACTCAGGGCCCAATATTCAAAAAAAAGCTAACTCTCTCCTTCTATAACTTGATGCCTAATATTAAGTGTGAAGTACACTCACTGTTATAGAATACTAGTACTTGCAAGTGTCAGAAGTAGAGGCCAACTGAATATGGTGGTTTTGGTTTTGGCAGAAGCTGAATCTGTGGCTGAAATCCTTGGCTTGGCTTTGGCCAGAACTGAAAAAAAAAAACACCCTCGCTACCACTACTATCACTGCCACAAGACTGCCCTCTCAAGCTAGCCTCCTACCCTCATGAGAAAAAAACCTGCCCCTCCCCACTGACCCACCCTCCCCATCCCCAGAGGCCCTCCTCAGGACTATCTTCTAAGGCCCTGGTGGTGTAGTGGCTTCTCTGGGGCAGGAGAAACCTGCACTGCTCCTGTCCCATGGCAGCCTCACTGGATCTTTACAGGAGGTTGCCACCATTTTGGAATTGGAAAAGGCAGAAGCAGCAGACTTGCTTCCTTCTTATGCTATCCTGAAATCTAAAATGATGGCCATGGGAGAAGCTGGTGGACAGTTTTGTGGCAGCGATGACGGGTTTGGGGGGCCATGTTTTTGGTTCTGACCAGAAATGATCTGGCATTTTCAACTGGAAGCCGAACCCAAATTCTGGGTCAGTTTCCGTGCCGAATCTGAAACAAAATCGATATTCAGTAGGCGCAACAATTGGCAGTTATGTATACGATTGCTAAGCATTATTCTATAATTACATGCCAAAATGTGTTAACATGTAACTGGGGGCATACACATGGGTGGAGGAGTACCTAATGGTTAGTGCATAAGAAGATAAGAATTGCTGCTGCTGGGTCAGTGGACCGAGACCCTGGGGAACTGGGTTCAGTTCTCAGTGTAGCTGCTTGTGACCCTGGGCATATCACTTACATCTCCATTGCCCCAGGTAGAATGTGTGCCCACTGTGTACTTCTAATAGAATGATAAATTGCAGATTACCATCAGTTGCATGACACACATAAGTGTGCCAACTTAAACCAGCCATTAGCCTATCACAAGTAGGTGCACCTAATTTTTGGCATACTAATGTAGCCTTGCACTAGTATTTTTAATTTTTAGTATTTATATATCACATATTATATACCAGTACTCTATGATGGCTTAGGCATGCCCTGAAGATATATAGAATTGATGCTAAGTGTGCCCCCTTGTGGCAGCAACATATTGCTACCAAGTTGTAGAATTGTCTACCAAGGGGCAAATTCTACATATGTCGCCCAAAAAAATCAGCACTGAACATATCCTGATTAGCGTGATTTTATTAAGTAAGAACATTAGAATAGGCTTACTAGGTCAGACCAATGGTCCATCAAGTCCAGTAGCCCGTTCTCACGGTGGCCAATCCAGGCTAAAATCCAAAGAGTAGCAACACTCCATGCTACCGATCCAGAGCAAGCAGTGGCTTCCCCCATGGCATTCTCAATAACAGACTATGGACCTTTCCTCCAGGAAATTGTCCAAACCTTTCTTAAAACCTATGGAGATAAGCATAGCTTATAGAATTACACATAGTGCCCGTCTGCATGAATAGCATTTAACTACAGCCATTTAGGCAAATGCAAAACAGGCCTAAGCTGTGAGCGGATCGGGCGTATTCTAGAACAGTGTGCCTAACTTTTAGGAATGCCCATGAGCCACCCATGTTCTTCCCCCAGCCACACTCCCTTTTGAGATCCATGCACTAGAATTTGCATGCACCACTTTATAGAATATGCTTAGAAAGTTGTGCACATTTCCTGAGGACCTAGGCCAGATACTTATCACTCCAATTGTTAAAAACCCCAAAGAATCCATCACCCTGATGTCTAATTACAGACCCATAGCGAGCATTCCCTTCTTTACAAAGTTGATGGAAGGTCTGGTCAACCAAGATTTATCAACCTATCTTGACAAATTCAACATTCTAAATAATAACCAGTCAGGTTTTCGTTCCAGACACAGCACTGAAACTGTCATCGCTTCTCTACTAGACTTCCTTCATAACCTGTTTAGTCAGGGCACAAGTGCACTAGTCCTGCAGTTTGATCTTAGCAGTGCCTTCGACTTAATTGATTACGCCATTCTTCTGAACTGCTTGGAGTCAATCGGACTCTCGGGCAATGTGTTAAAATGGTTCCAGGGTTTTCTAAGTAAATGCTTTTACCAAGTTTACAGTGACAATACTCATTCCTTCAGCTGGATTAACGCATGTGGTGTCCCGCAGGGCTCCCCCCTGTCCCCCATGCTGTTCAACATCTACCTGGTCGCTCTAGGGAATCTACTGCAAAGTTTGAAGATCAAATTCAACATCTATGTTGATGACATCACCATAGTCTTTTCCCTAACTAACATAACCCCTGAGACAAATAACTACCTGGCATCAATCTTAACGCAAATTGAACTGTGGATGGCCGATTTCAAACTGAAACTCAATCCAGAAAAAAACAAATTCTTCCTGGCGAGTCCGAACGACAAAATCAAAGATTCATCAATATCCTTGAATAGTCAAGTCTTTCCTATCACAGATTCCATAAAAATTTTAGGAGTAACACTACACCGCAACCTTACCCTCGAAGCACACACCGACCTACTGGTCAGAAAAGGCTTCTCCGCCTTATGGAAGCTAAGAACCATCAGAAAGTACTTCAATGCTCCCTCATTCCACTTACTTGTGCAATCCTCCATCCTAAGCTTACTCGATTACTGTAACATTATCTACCTGGGATCTTTCAAAAAAACATTCAAAGACTACGAATCATCCAAAACTCGGCTATCCGTCTGATCTTTGGACTAAAAAAATGGGAACACTTAACTCCCTACTACCAAAAACTCCACTGGCTACCTTTGGAAACAAGAGTGCAATTCAAGTTTGCCTGGCTCTGTTTCAAATCCATGCTTGGTTTGGCCCCTCTATACTTGGTACCCCATTTTATCTTAGACTAGCTGATGCCCCGGCGTTGCACGGGTATTTAATTATAGCAATAACACAGTAAATGGATTGAAATAAAGAAACTTTATAGTGGTGAATGAAATTATTTTTTTACAGCTTTATAAAAAGTACAATAATCAAATTATAATGTGAAATATTTGACAAAATGAATACAATACAACTAACACAAAACTTGATTATAAACAACAATTTTAGTTTCACCTCCAGGAGCAAGAACATATAAATTCTTGGGTGAACCCACCCTTGATCAAGCAACATAGAGTTGTCCATGGGAAAAACAGGGGGATCTTAAATCCACTCCACAGTATGTAATAGTCTGTCCCTGTGCTTTGTTGATTGTGATAGAGAATGCAAGTCTCACTGGAATTTGCAATCTCTTAAACTGAAAAGGAAGATCTGTTGGAATAAGTGGCATCCAAAAGTTTCAGTATTGATTTAAACAACTCAATATGTGGAAACTCAGGTTGAAAAGAAACTCCATGCAGTTTGTTCCCGGTTCAGAATGGAACCTGTGTTCCTAGTTCAGGATATGTGAGTACTCATGTAATGTAATAACATTATGAACTGGGGTGCATGAAGGAAACAGTTACAAACACAGTTAGAACATACAAACTCTATATGTATGGTGTCCGTGGTAGAATAGAAACGATGTCCCTAGTGGTTATAGTGTTATAGAAAGTGTTTTATAGTTGGAATTACTGTGAGAATGGCAGCTTTTTACATTTTTTCCATTGACATGAATGGGTGAAATCAGATTTTCTGTTTGTAGCTCCGCCCACATGTGCAGGTGGGCCGCGAGACCCCCAGAACATATCACCCCAGGTAGTGAGGGATCTGCATACCAAGTTTTGTTCAAATCGGTCAAGCCGGTTTTGAATTACTGTGAGAATGGCAGCTTTTTACATTTTTTCCATTGACATGAATGGGTGAAATCCGATTTTATGTTTGTAGCTCCGCCCACGTGTGCAGGTGGGCCGCGAGACCCCCCAGAACATATCACCCCAGGTAGTGAGGAATCTGCATGCCAAGTTTGGTTCAAATCGGTCAAGCCGTTTTTGAATTACTGTGAGAATGGCAGCTTTTTACATTTTTTCCATTGACATGAATGGGTGAAATGTGAATTTCTGTTTGTAGCTCCGCCCACGTGTGCAGGTGGGCCGCGAGACCCCCCAGAACATATCACCCCAGGTAGTGAGGGATCTGCATACCAAGTTTCGTTCAAATCGGTCAAGCCGTTTTTGAATTACTGTGAGAATGGCAGCTTTTTACATTTTTTCCATTGACATGAATGGGTGAAATCTGATTTTCTGTTTGTAGCTCCGCCCACGTGTGCTGGTGGGCCGCGAGACCCCCAGAACATATCATCCCAGGTAGTGAGGGATCAGCATACCAAGTTTCGTTCAAATCGGTCAAGCCGTTTTTGCGTGATCGCGGCACATACACACACACATACATACACACATACATACCTCCGATTTTATATATATAGATTGCCCATCCAGACCCACATGCAGAACCCATCTGTTTAGCCATCCAACTCTAAAGGCCCGCCGTTACAAAAGATACCTGAATAGAACAGAACTCTCACCTTCCAAGCAGGCCAGCTTAATAGTTGGCTGGCCAATATTATCTCGCACTCCTCATCCTACCTAAACTTCAGGAAACTACTAAAAGCTAACCTATTTAACCGATTTATAACCTAGACCTCTATGCCCGACCTATGGCCCCCTTTTATTGCTTCTGTTTCCAGCTTACCCATTCAAACTGTATCTTCGTTTGCTGATTGTACCGAAAGCAGAGAGTGGGCATAAATGGGAAGTTCTCCGACTGGGAGAAAGTGACTAGTGGTGTACCCCAGGGCTCGGTACTTGGGCCGATCCTTTTTAATATTTATATCAATGACCTGGAGGAAGGAACATCCAGTGAGATCATCAAGTTTGCAGACGATACAAAACTATGCCGGGCGATCAGATCGCAGGAGGATAGAGAGAAACTCCAGAGCGACTTGTGTCGGTTAGAAACATGGGCGGAGAAATGGCAGATGAAGTTCAATGTGGAGAAATGCAAGGTAATGCATTTAGGCAATAAGAATAAGGAATACGAGTATACAATGTCAGGTGCAACTCTGGGGAAGAGTGAACAAGAAAAGGACCTGGGTGTAATGATAGATAGGACCCTGAAGCCGGCGGCACAATGCGCGGCAGCGGCAAAGAAGGCAAATAGAATGTTGGGCATGATAAAGAAAGGAATCTCGAGTAGATCGGAGAAAGTTATAATGCCGCTTTATAGGGCAATGGTCAGACCACACTTGGAATACTGCGTCCAACATTGGTCTCCCTACCTAAAGAAGGATATAAAACTGCTGGAGAGGGTGCAGAGACGAGCAACAAAACTGGTGAAGGGTATGGAGAAACTGGAATACGAGGACAGACTTATAACACTAGGATTGTTCTCCCTTGAGAAAAGGAGACTGCGTGGGGATATGATCGAGACCTTCAAAATACTGAAAGGAATCGACAAAATAGAGCAGAGAAGATTATTTACATTGTCCAATTTGACACGGACTAGAGGACATGAAATGAAGCTAAGGGGGGACAGGTTCAGGACTAATGTCAGGAAGTTCTGCTTCACTCAGAGAGTGGTTGACACCTGGAATGCCCTCCCAGATGAGATTATTGCGGAATCGACCGTCCTAGGCTTCAAGAGCAAACTAGATGCATATCTCCTTAAGAGAGGCATGTAAGGATATGGTGGACTATAAATTACGACAGGTGTACACCTGCCAGGGCCTCCGCGTGTGCGGATCGCCGGACTTGATGGACCGAAGGTCTGATCCGGAGATGGCATTTCTTATGTTCTTATGTTCTTATACTTATATTCGCTAACTATCCAACCCCCTCTTTGTTATTCCTATTTTCACTGATTGTACCTTTTTGCTGACTGTCCAGCCCTTCTTGTACTTATTTTCTCTGAATGTACCTATATTCACTGATTGACCAGTCCTTCTTTGTTGTAAACCGCCTCGAACTATTACGGCTTTGGCGGTACATAAGAAATACATTTTTATTATTATTATAAATCCTAATTAGTGCTAATTATTGATTTCTAATTGATAATTATTGATGCAACTTTGGCTGCAATATACAGAATCATGTCCTAAGCTCCCAAAGTCCCCTTTTACAAAGCTGCGGTAGTGATATGGCTGCGGTAAATGCACCAAAACCCATAGGAATTAAATGGGCTTTGCTATGTTTTCCGCAACAGCATCGCTACTATGGCTTTGTAATAGGGGCCCTAAAGTTTGGAGCCTAATCTAGGCTCTTAAATTTGTGCTCTATATTCAGGTAAATTTAAGAACATAAGTTTTGAGCAGAAAATTGATTTCAATTTAGAGATTTAAAATTTGTCCTTATATATTTAGGCTTTCCATTGATTTACCTACATTTATGAGCCTTGTGCTAAAAATTAGTGTTAAGCTCCTATGGAGGAGAATGTGATACAGTGGTTAGATCTATAGCCTCACCATACTGAGGTTGTAAGTTCAAATCCTGTGCTGTTCCTTGTGACCCTAAGCAAGTCACTTATTCCTCTACTGCCCCAGGTACATTAGATAGACCAGTGTTCAACTGCCGGTCCGCAGAAAATTCCTGCCAGTCTGTGCAGGGCTGGTGAGATTGACTCACTTAAATTTCCTGCCGGGTGTATAGCAGTGCGGCACCAGTCTTGGGCTCCCCGACTGCTATTCCACTCAGTCTCGGGCTCCACGGTGCGCGGGGCCGGCATATGGAATGGTGCCATCGGCAGTGTCTGGGCCTTCCCTCTGCGATGGCTCGCTTGTGCGGTGAGAGTCCGGGATGCGTGCAGACACCCAGCGGTTGAGAAGGTGCGTCTGGGTGCAGTGGGTTGAGCCCATGTGGCTGCGGGGTCTTGCTGTGTTCTCTGGCTGCTGCCAGGTTGTTGACAGCGTCCACGGGTGAGCGAGTGGTGCAGCGCTGGCCCTGAGCTTTCCTGTCAGCGGGCTGCTCACTCGTGGTGACTCGACAGCAGGGTGGTGGGTAGGGGCCTCTTGCTCGTCTTGGGAGGCAGGGCTTGCGGTGCAACCCTGTTTGTGCCGGCTTGGCAGGGTGTGAGCGTGCAGGGCATGCGGGAGTTTGGGAGCAGGAGTGAGCGAGATCATGGGGAGCCTTTGACAGTGGCTGTATCCCCTCCCAGCAGCTCTCGTACTTGCCAGTGCAGTGATTCACTTTAGCAACTTCCTCTTTCCTCAGAGGCGGAAAAAAGGCCTCAAGGCTGCCTAAGTGAATCACTGCTGCCGGCAAGTATTGAGAGCTGGAGGGACAGAAAGGAAGGAAGCCACTGTTGGAGGCTGGGAAGC
Source organism: Geotrypetes seraphini (assembly GCF_902459505.1). Taxonomy (NCBI): domain Eukaryota; kingdom Metazoa; phylum Chordata; class Amphibia; order Gymnophiona; family Dermophiidae; genus Geotrypetes; species Geotrypetes seraphini. The sequence continues at coordinate 236,266,495 of NC_047085.1, read as the reverse complement.
TGCTGGATAAAGGGAGAGCTGCTACTGGACCTGGAAGGAGGTAGAAAGAGAGATGCTGCTGGGAGGGGAGGAGGGAAAGGGATGGGAAGAGAGTTACTGTTGGATAGGGGGAGGAGGGACGGAAGAAGGAAAAAAGGAAGGAAACAGCTGGCAGGGAGGAGGGGAAGGGGTCAGGGTGGACTGGAGAGAGAGACAGAGGAATGAAAATGTAGAGAGAAAGATTGATGCTGGAAAGGGGATCAACAGATAAATGAGAGAGGAACAAAGAAGCTAGATCTGGTGTAGGAGAGATAAAATAGAGAGCAGTGAAGCTGGAATGAATCATGTAAAAAGGAGAGAAGGGGCACAGGCTGGATGGAAAGGGGAGAGGGAGCATAGAAAGAAGGCAGATACCATATGGAAGGGGGAGAGGGCAGACAGTGGATGGAAGGGGCAGATGCTGGATTGAAGAGACCCAGGGCAGACACTGGAAGAGAGTGAAAAGAAGATGAAAGCAGAAACCAGAAACAACAAAAGGTAGAAAAAAATCATTTTATTTCTATTTTGTCAATAGAATATATCAGATTTGAAATATATATCCTGCTAGAGACATAACTGGGGACTGCAAAGCCCAGGCAGTGCTTCTTTAGCTTCCAGGGGGCAGTTGTCCTAGTTGCACTCCCCTAACACTATTCCTGTCATGTGTGACTGCGGTATTCTGTTAGTATGATATTTCTGTAATAATTTGGCTTGTTCAGTTTTCTTGAGGAGGGGAGATAAGGGTTTTGTTTGATCCTTGCTCTGTATATTTGTATTTATAAAATGACAATTGTACAGAATATTTTCTTTTTATACTTTAATAAAATACGTTCAATATAAAATCATAACTGAGGCTTGTGCGGATGGGATCAGATGGTTTGCGGGGACCGAGCTCACTGAGATGGGGCGGAAATGTGTTTTTTTAATTTCAGTCTTAGTAGTTTGCCGGTCCACAAAATAATTCTTTTATTTACGCCGGTCCATAGGTGTAAAAAGGTTGAAGAACACTGAGATAGTCTATGAGCCCACTAGGACAGAGAGGGAAAATACTTGCGTACCTGTATGTAAACCACTTGAATGTGGTTGTGGAACTACAAAAAGGCAGTATACAAGTTCCTATCCCTAATGTTTTTTCCCCATCCTAAATCCAGTTCTGTTGCCACCCACTTTTTATGTTCCTAAATTTACCAAGTTTCCAAGTTTATTAAAATTTGATATACCAAAGTATCCCCCCCCCCCCACCTTGGACGTGTATATTCAAAGGGAAAAAGTAATAATCATTCCTTACAAAATTTTGTTAATGGCTCCCAAACATCCTTAAATTTCTTATAATGCCCCTGTTGTATGGCTATCACACGCTCCATTTTAAAAATGTGGCATAAAGAATTCCACCAAAAATTATAATTCAACCAGTCCCAATTTTTCCAGTTCTTCATAATATATTGTATGGCAAACCCTGTCATAATAAATAGAAGTTTATTATTATTAGAAGATATTTGGTATATACTGGTGGGGGATATAAATATTTGATATGAAATATAATTTGATGGAATATTAAGTGCTGTTAAAAAATAAAATAAAATTTGATATACCACTTAAAAATTGTCAAGGCATGTAGTGAAATTTTGAGTATAAAGTCCTAGTAAATTTTTCAAAGAGATCCGTTTAGGAGCAGAGCTTTCAAAGGGCCCTTCTATCAAACTGCAGTAGAGCTTTTTACCTCAGGCTGGCGAGATAAATGCTCCGACACTCATTCAATTCAAATCCTTTGAATATCAGGCACTCCATTCATATCTTTCTTGCTTGATACAGCTTTTATTCTCTCCTCTGTTATGATGATTTTGTTTTTAAATTATGTATGTAATTCTGTAAACCGTTTAGTTTTAAACGGATAAAAAATTTTTAAATAAATAAATAGTATTTTGCCATAATTCCTTTTACTAGGTTTCTTTTTCATCTTATCCTTCTTTCAGTTCAATCTCATTTCCATCTTTCCCTTTCTCTTCATTTGTCTCTGAAATGCATTATATTTCGCTTCTCACATCTCTCTTTTCTATCTCTTTTCTCTATCACAATTTTTTTTTTTATTTTTTTTTTACATCTCCCAGTTTCCCATCTCTTGGGTTTATTTTATCTTTCTGTGCTCCCTTCCTCACTCCTCTTCACCTCCTCACTTCATGCTACTGCAACTACTTCATACGAGGGACCACTAAAAAGTTCTCAGCCCAACCAACAAAGTTGGGACAGTCTCCACTGAGTGCTATACACTATATCGAGGGCTATATACTTAGGGCTCCTTTTACTAAGCTGCAGTAGCGTTTTTAGTGCACGCAGAATATTAGCGTGCGCTAACCCCGCGCTACGCGGCTAGAACTAATGCCAGCTCAATTGTGGCATTAGCGTCTAGTGCACACGGCAATGTAAAACCGCTAGCGCACCTTAGAAAAAGGAGCCCTTAGTCTAGCGATTTTCCACTTTTTTTTTTGTTCCATCAGAAAAATACAGGACGGAAAAAGTGGAAAATCGCTGGACTAAGTATATAGCCCTCGATAGAGACTGCCCCAATTTTGTTGGTTGGGTTGAGATCTTTTCAGTGGCCCCTTATATAATTTCTAGAGTGCTACTGGACAATTGTGGAACGCTGTGTACATACACATGAGAAAGAGGCTGTGCTTGGTAGAGCTTATAATCTTTTCAAGAGAGACAAATAACAGAGACCTTCTTTTATCAAGCCACATTAGGGATTTTTATTGCCAACCGCTGTGGTAAAAGCTCTGACGCTCATAGAATTCCTATGAGCTTCGGAGGTTTTACCACAGCATCCGGCGATAAAAAAAACCCTAACGCAGCTTGATAAAAGGGGGCCAGAATTAGGAAGTTTCATTCATTATAGGTTAAAAACAACATGAGCACAAACAAGGAAGAAAGAAGCTAGATTTTAAAAGCATTAAAAATAAAAACTGAGCTATTCTGGTGAGTTTGAATCATTTAAATACTGTCAAAGCACAGCCTTTAGTATTTAAAACCCCATATTTGAACCAAATAATGAGGCTAGTAAACTGCCCAGTGATGAAGACAACCATCCTATAGAGCAGGGGTGTCAAATGTTGGTCCTCGAGGGCCACAATCCAGTCGGGTTTTCAGGATTTCCCCAATGAATATGCATGAGATCTATTAGCATACAATGAAAGCAGTGCATGCAAATAGATCTCATGCATATTCATTGGGGAAATCCTGAAAACCCGACTGGAGTGCGGCCCTCGAGTACCGACATTTGACACCCCTGAGCTTCACAGACACAAAGAGACTCTACGAAATACAGTCTGATGAATTAGGATCTCTCTGGGATAACATGCAACACATTGAAAACTATAAATTTCAGCTGTTTTTCGATGGAAATTAGGTCTTATGGGATGAATGCTTTCTGTGATATTCTGTTTATCTGAGAGGGAGTCTAGAGGGTTGCCAATAGTCCCTTCGGGACGCACCCTTAATCTGCCAAAAATCTGAAAAACTGAAAACGCGAGAAGTAAGGAAAAACGAGGAGCTTTTCTCTCTGTCCATTCTTTGAAGTCTGCTGGGTGCCAGTTAAGGCTGTATGATACAACTTTGTTAAATCTTGACAGCTGCCTTGATCAATAGGGGGATCCGTTCCTGAATATATTCAGGGTCAAGACACAGTCCGTCACAGTTCTGAATAAAATAGTTCATGTCACTCCCCTGTTACAAAAAGCACACTGGTTACCAATTTCACATAGAATAATCTATAAAATTGCACTATTAACCTTCAAAATTCAACAAACCAACCTACCAATATTTTTACATCGTTATTTGATACCATATTCCCCAGCCAGATCTTTAAGATCAATAGATCAGCATTTGCTGACCATCCCGTCTCTGAAAATTATAGGCACTAGAAGAGCTACAACTTTTCCAATCATAGCACCCCAGCTATGGAACAAGTTACCAATTTATTTGCGTGGTGAAACTTCTTTAGAAAAATTTAAAAAAAGCACATTAAAAAGCCACCTATACATTCGAGTCATAAACAGGATAACTCTTTTATCAACAATCTCAGGTTCAAATATTTATATCTAACCAGATCTATATATAGTTCACAACTTCTCCCTTTCATTTTTAGACCTTGTTTTATTTGTAAAACATTTTTAATTACCCTCCTGATGTTGTTTTTCCTTAAATGTTCTCTTACTTTCTTTAATAATTGTAGTTCAATCCTTTTTCCTTATGTATCACTTATTGATTGTGTACATTGATGGTATGTTTGCCTATTTAAATTGTTTTATGTTGTCCTCCCCCCCCCCAATTTTTTTTTATTGTTATACGCATTGAAAATATTTGATATTGTGTTTATATCAAAATTTTAATAAACTTGAAACTAGTCAAGTAGTTCAGATTATTTTTGACAAATCAGACCCACTCTTCCAGACATTTTGTTTCAGTAAAGTATGTGGCTGCAAGTATTTAAGCTCTATTTTTGACAAAACACAGATTTATGGTTTGAACTTGTGAACTGAACTACAGTGTTGTACCTTAAAAAGTTGCAGATTTATGAAAGTAATCTACAGAGTGTTATCCCCTATCACAAAAGACAATGGGCTCCTTTTACTAAGCTGCGGTAAGTGCTAGTGCGAGCTTACTGCAGTTTTTATGTTTCAAGTTTATTTAGGGTTTGTTATACTGCCTGTCTTACATTCTTACATCTGTACAATTTACAAAAACGAGGATAAAACAAACTATTCATACAAATTAACGTTTACGAGACGTAACATACATATAAGAACCAGGAGGTAAGAGGGGGAACGCCATTAAGGGCTCATTTTACAAAGGTGCGTTAGGGCCTTAATGCGCGGAATAGCGTGTGCTAGGGTTAGTTTTTTGGGTAGCGCACCTTTGTAAAAGGAGCCCTAAATGTTTAGAAAAGCGAGACACCTAAGGGTAACACAAAAGGAAGGGGAAGGGTATACCGCAGGACACGCTGAGGCATCCTTTTGTATAGGGCCAGCGCGCTTGCACAACCCACCTGCTAAAAATTTTTCTAGTTTTCTCCGAGGGGGTGGAAAGTGGTCATGACGGCATGAATAAGTTAGCACAGCCACATTACCATGCACTAATTGATTGTCTTGGGATTAGCATACGACCCCTTAATGCCTACAAAATAGGAGGCAGTGAGGGCACACAGGCTAATCTTTGGTAACGGATGCATACTAATGACATTAGCACAAGGTCATTAATTTGTAAAATCAGCCAATTTCTGTCTGAAATAAAAACAACCTTAGCACGCAGGAAAAACCAGTATAATGGGGTCTTAAGATTGGCACATGTTTTCTACAGCAAGGCCCCTAGGAATAATATGGGCCCTTTGGCAGGTCACATGTATCTTTAGTAAAAGACCCCCTAAATGATATATTAATCACCATTCTGGAGACTCAACCAAAGAAGTGAATAAAATGGGGCCATGCATATCTACTCTCTCAATTTTAACAATATAGCAGCCAGACAGCAAATTTTGGGCAGGCCTGAGTCCAAAGTGGGTAGGCGACTCTCTCTCCCTCCCTTGCCATCCCCAGCTCGTTTAGCCGCTCTTTCCTTCCCTTGCCCCCCCTCCCCCACACACAGCCTGTACAAACTCTCTCTTCCTCTTCAGGTCACTGGCAGTGGGTCCTATATGCTGCTGGCAGCTATCCCGGAAGCCTTCCGCATTTGAGCCCAAACTGGAAAGGTCAGGCCCATCTAAGCCTACCCATAGCTACGCTGCCTGATTCAGGAAAAAAAAATTTTGATTCGATTCAGCCTATTGATTCGATTTTTCAATTCAATTCGATTTTCCTGCCCAATTGGGTGGGTATTTTTGGGGTGTTTTTTTCAAACATCCTGGTGGGTTTATTTTATAGCCTCGTCACACCCTTTGCCCTCTCCTACCCATACTGGCGCTGTGGTATAAACAAAATAAATAAACAAAAAAGACTTTTCCTCTCTCTGTTAAATCCTAGCTTACGTTCACAGTCTAACACCAGCTCTGGCAGGATACAAATTTCAAATGTGACATATTGTAACCACAAAACAGAAAATAAAATTATTTTTTCTACCTTTTGTTGTTTGGTCATTATTCGAATCATGTTAGTTCCAGGCTCTGGTTTCTGTTTGTCTTCTGATAACTCACTTGCCAGGGTCTCCTGCCCATTTGTCGTTTTCTTCTTTCTCCGTGCTAAACATCCATCTTCCATCTCTGTCCTCCCCTTCCGTTTCTCTTCCCTCCCCCGGAGGTCTGGCATCTTTCCTTTTTTTATCTCCATCTCCGCAGCTGCAGCGATGGACCCCACTATCCCCAGATCCACGATCTCTCCTTTTCTCAACTACCCTTTAATCCAGCATCTCTCCCTCCTTCCCCACCACTGCAGGGTCCACCATCTCTCCCTTTCTCTTCCCAACTACCTTCCTATCCAGTATCTCTATACCCCCTACACCATCCCTTGTGTCCAACTTCTCTTTCTGTTCCTTCCCTCCCTTCTTCCATCCCATTGTCCACCATCTCTCTCCCTCTCCTCTGTGTTTACACCCATTATTTCTTCCCTCCCTCCCTCCCAAGTCTGGTATATGCATGTCTCTTTGAACCCCCCTTCCCTCCCTCCATGTACTTCTACACCAGGCCCCCCCTGAAGACCTGCATGTTCCCCTGAAGGCCTGCTCCCCCTGACCCCCCCCCCCCGATCTCCTGGTCTTAGCTTTAGCTAATACAGCAGCCTGCCCTGCACTAAGCTAACTGCATGTCCGCGAGGCCAGAGAAGGAACCCGCCCCAAACCACAAGCACTGTACTGCACTGGTATCTCAGCAAGTCATGTGGTGTTGGCATCCCTCTCAGCCAAATCACAGCAGGCTGCCTACAGCTACCAGACCTGTCCCGCAGGAAGTGATGTTCTTTCTTTATCTCCGTGAAACAGGGCCTGAATGAAGCTCTGTCCCTGACATCACCAGCTCATAACCCTTGCAGTCAGTGGACGTCGCTCTTTGTATTCAATTCAGTAGCCTTAACCACACCCCTAGCCTGCCTTCCATCTGGGAGATTTGTGCGCAGGGCAGGGTGCGTGGACTGAGCTGTTAGCCACTAGGAAGTGGAAGGTATACCTCGGCGCTCATTGGTGGAAAACAGCCATAGCGGTGATAGAGCTGTACTCGGAGGCTTGAGAGGAAAGAGTGCGAGAATAAAGAGGAGCAAAATTGGCCTTTGGATTCTCGCCTTTAGCCATTGGTCAAGCAGTGCGTGCAGAGCAGAAATTACATTAAATGGACTCCGGCAGCAGAGGGAAAGCCCGAACGGGTCTTTCCAAGGGGGCTGAGTCACCAACTTGAATCGGTGAGTTCATTTTTTTTTTGTATAAACGAATCGATTCGAATCGATTCACCCAAAGTGAATTGGTGAATCGATTTGAATCGAAAATCAAGCAGCACTAGTGTGCACTAATGCTGTCAATAGGTGTTGTTTTTTTTTTTAACTGTACATTACATTTTATGCAATGTGATCTGGTTATAAATAACATGTTAATGGTGTTATCGCCTGCTAGTGCACATTAGTATCACTACTGGTCAGTCATGACAAGCAGATGAGCAAGTATGGTAAATTCTTACTGGTCCTTTTAATAGACTGTAGTAATAATAGGTCTTAGCACCAGGGGCACAGCCAGACACCCAGTTTTGGGTAGATCTGGACCCAAATCAGGTGGGTAGGTCTCTCCCCTCCCTCCCCTCCCCCCTGGGTGATCCAGCTACTGCCCCTGGCCTTCCAGTGTCTCAGGTCGTCCCTCTCCTGCCTGGACAATTTGCCCCCCTCCTCATAATCTGGTGTCTCAAGCCCACCACTGCATACCTTTTAGAGAGCCAATCTTCGCTGGCAGCGAGCAGCGTGACTGATATACACTGCTCATGCCAACCCCACCACCTTTCTTCTGACATACTCTGCCTAGGCAGAACAGGAAGTTGCATCAGAAGGAAGGCTATGGGGCGTGCATGAGCAGTGTGCATCAGTCATGCTGCTCACTGTCAGTAAAGATTGACCCTCTAAAAGGTACGCGGCAGGAGAGATTTCAGAAGTTCTTAGCTGATGAGGCTTGGAGATCCCCATCAGCTACATGTAGACGTGCTTTTTCTGGGTGGGCCTGAGGCCAAAGTGGGTGGGCCTGGGCTCACCCAGGCCCACCTGGGGCTGTGTCGTTGCTTAGCTCATCCTTATGCAGGTCTTTCCTGCATACTAAGGCCATTTTTACTGCAGCCATAAAAATCTTACTTTTCTATTTTTTCTATTAACATTAATAATAATAATAGCTTTATTTATATCCCGTCATACTTTTTCTGTTCAAGACGGTGTACAACAAGAGGTGCTGTAAGGTCCACGAGGTTACATCAGTTAGATTTGGGGAGGGGTAGAAGACAGTTGAGTAAACAGGTTGGTATGGGCAGGGGGAAGGACGTGTAAGATAAAATAGATGATGAGCAGAATGGAAGGATATTGTCGAATAAGTGATTTTCTGAATGAATGGTATGTTGGTGCATTCAGGATTAGGTCGCTTAAGGTATTGTTCCAGATCCCTGCTTGAAAGGAGAGTGTCCTGTTGAGGAATCTTTTAAATCTGCATCCTTTGGGAGAAGGAAAATAGTGCATATCTAGTTTTTAAAATTACCACAGGAGCACTTAGGGGGAAATTCTAAAACTGGTTTCTAAACTTAGGTGCAGGTAGGTGCCCTACCGGCGACTAAGTTGAAGCACCTACCAATTCCTAAATAAATGGCACCAGAATCATGCCTCTGTAGTGCTTTAGGCCGTCGAATGCCAAAGTAGGCCTAGCCAAGGCCAGAAGTGGTGTTTGGCGGCCTAAAGCACCTACATAGGCACGATTCATGCAAAGCCAGGCACCAGAAAACATTGGCGTACAATTCCAGTGCCTTTCCATAGGCGCAATTCTGAAATTGGCACCAATACATGATTGACACGCGATTGGTGGCTGCTTTTAAGGCGGCCACCGATATTGCCGCCAGTTACAGAATCTGGCCCTTACTGACGTCTTTTAAGGGCTTCTGAGTTTTTAAAATTTTTTTTATTGAATTTTCAAGTTATAATTCTTTATACAGAATTAAGAAACTTGAGAATTATAATAAACCAAAACATAGAAATATCCTGATTAATCTTAATCAATAGAAAACTCTACCAAGCCCATATTATGGGAGACTTTGACCTTTTTTTTTCTTTACATAAATTCTTTACAGGAATTATAAGATCTGTAATAATATACAAACTCACCCTAAATAACAAAACTAAGTTACAGTATAAACATTCTGGTGGTACATTATTATGTTAACTCCAAATATAAAGTCTTGTATGTACTACTTTTGATTTTCATGGGATTTTAGAAAATGTTCAAGCTGCAAGGGATCCCCAAATATATATGCACATACATGGAAACTTTAGAAAAAATGTGACTTCCATAGCTACTACTCAGCGTTTCAGCAAAATAAATGCCTTCCTCCTAAGTTGTGTAGCCCGAGCCACGTCTGGAAAAATCCAAACAGTATCACCACAAAATTTTGTATTCTTATTTTGAAAATAAGTCTTCATGATTAGCATTTTGTCTATCTCACTGGAGCACACAATCAAAAGGGTAGATCTATCTCTTATTGTATCTTGGGAATCCTCCAGAAACCCAGTTAGGTAAAAATCAACAGAAAGGAATTGATCAGCTCCAAATTCAACTGGAACTTTCTTTTTTTGCGGAATATAATAATTGTTCAATATAGGCAGAGAATCCGTGTTTTCCAACCCCAAGATTTCTTTAAAATATTTACGGAATAAGATCTCTGAAGAAATCAAATGGGTCTTGGGGGGCTTCTGAGTTATCCATGCACTGACCAGTTAGCATGCAGTTATGTAGATGCTCTACAGAAAGCCCACTCTCCATCCCTGACATACCCCCTCAACCCCCCCCAACAGATATTTAATACATGGTTAGCACATGCATATTTAAAAACTCAGAGAATAGTTAAGTTCTGGAATGCGTTGCCAGAGGATGTGATAAGAGCGGATAATGTAGCTGGTTTCAAAAAAGGTTTGGACTTGTTCCTGGAGGAAAAGTCCATAGTCTTCTGTTGAGACAAACCTGGGTGAAGCTACTGCTTGCCCTGGATCGGTGGCATGGAATGTTGCTACTATTTGGGTTTTAGCCAGGTACTTGTGACATGGATTGATCTCCGTGAAGACTGGGCTAGATGGACCATTGGCCTGACACAGTAAGGCTATTCTTATGTTTTTACCATGTCACAGTGTAGCACATCCTGCAGTAGTTTATTTTTTTGCTATATTAGGTGTGTGTTAGCACACCTAATACAGCAATACTTTGGATCACATCTGGGCTTAACATGGGTTAATGCAGGAACTTTTCCCTTTTTCTGTTCTGTGAATTGCTGGTCATTCACTAATGTTTCCATTAGCATGCAGTACCTGCAAAGAATTCATGCAGGAACACTTACTTCTTCCTGTTTAGCGCTCACGCAATAACTCTGTGCTATCCAGTTAGTGCATGCTAATCATAAAGCACTAGTCAGATTACAGGAGACATCCCACTCTCCACCCATGATATGTCCCATCCAAGAAATATTTCTGAAAGATTGGTAATGCATGAATTAGCATTCGCAAACAGTCAAAATACTGCAAAACGCTTTAACGTGTTCTGCGATATCTGTTAGTTTGCACTAATTACTTATTAAGGGCTTAACACCTTAGGAAAATGACCCCAAAGTGTCAATTTTAGGTATGACTGATCATACCAGGGAGATTTTGTATATCTCAACAGTTGACTATTCTATTAAACTGACTATTCACTGGAGCCAAACTAACACTAGAATTTACTGATACTGTTGAAATTCCAGAGTCACTGAAACGTGAAACTGGCAAGCCATTAAAATATTTCATCAGAAGAATCCTCACATCTCAGCATCTAAGTCATGCCATAACTTTTTGAGTGGAGTGTTGGGAGACTGTGAAGGCACTTCAACAGTTGGTCTTCAAAATCCTGATCTCTTGATGCATAATGAGCATGAAGCATGGCTGGAGGGCTACCTTGACGTTCACAGGTGAATTTATTGATTAAAAAAAAATGGTATCCCACTACATCCATAGTTCTGAACGGGTTCCATTAAAACATACATAATCAAATTGCCATACACAACATAAAATAAAACTCATGTAAAATTTGCATTCTACAGCTGTTTTACCAAACCATAGTAAACCAGAAGTCTACCAACAAAAAATGGAAAAAAAATCCCTTACTTATATTCTCTCTTGAATATCAGTTCTGATGGCCATTTGGTTAATATGTTTCCTAAGGAGAATAGGACAACTAACTGCCAGAAAGAAATCACCCAAAATACTTAGGGTGGGGTTGGGGTGGGGGGATGGATTCTATTGGTTAGGATCTCTGAATTATTGAAGAGATTCTAAGAAACAGAAGGGAAGAAACATGTACCATCTTCTTTAATCTTGAATCCAGCTCTTCCATGTTTGTATTTTGCTTACTTTGAGATAGCTTCTGATCTGGGACATAGGGTTTCCAGTTAAATCAATGAAGCTTCCTTCCATTAACTTTAGTCCTTGATATGATCCCAGCTTCCCAATTTCATTACCATAAATATGAGATGTAGACATCCATCAGTTGATCTGATAAGCCGAGATGGATTTTTCTTAACCAATCCCCCAGATCTAGAAATAAATCTGGTGTGTCAGTTCTTTCCTCGTTGTGCAACTGCTGTTATCTAGACTTTTTTGTTTTCCAGCAGCTACATATATCTTGGAAAGGAGTCCCCACACAGCTAATAATGTCTTACAAGCTTCCACATTCTTTAGGATTTCTCTGACATTAATGCATCCCATTCCAGCTGTGGTACAGTGGTTAAAGCTACAGCCTCAGCACCCTGAGGTTGTGGGTTCAAACATATGCTGCTCCTTGTGACCCTGGGCAAGTCACTTAATCCCCCCATTGCCCCAGATATATTAGTTAGATTGTGAGCTTGCTGGGACAGACAGGGAAAATGCTTGAGCACCTGAACCATTCTGAGCACTCCTGGGAGAGCGGTATAGAAAATTGGACAAATAAATAAATGTATCTCTCTTTGTAACAACTGGGCTATGAAAGAGCAAAAGAATTGAGGAGAGGTTTGAGAAGGAGACTGAAAGCCAGGATTTAGATCTGCCGATTCTCCTTGCAACCTTGGGCAATTCACTTCACCCTTCTCTGCTTCAGGTACAAACGTAAAGCTAGACTTGGTAACTGGTGATTTAACACAAGCAGAGGCATAGTAAGGTTGGGTGCGGTCTGCTCTGGGCACGATATTTCTCCTCCTCTCTGCCTCCCACGCTCCTCTCCTTGCCGCGCATGCACACCCAATGCTTTTCCCCATTCCTTTGTTTATTTCCCTGGCGTTCTCTCTGACATCACTTCCGGGACCTGCACCTAGGAAGTGACATCAAAGGGAGAGCCAACACTGACATGGGCATGTTACTCATGCCGGAGAAGTTAAAAAGGTTTGGGGAAAGGGAAGGGGAAGTGTGTGTTGTGGTGGTGGTGGTGGGGGGGAAAGGGAAGAGGCTGGGGTAAGGCTGCCACTGCCCCGGGCGCTGCTCACTCTTACTACGCCACTGAACACAAGCTCACTTTTGTTGTATTTAACATGTTAAGGTGCTTCTTTTTGAACTGCTATTCAGGTTTTGGACGTGAATAAACCGGCATTGGAAATATTTATTTAGTTTTATATCTCATCCTCCCCAAAGAGCTCAGAATGAGTTACAGTTGACATTCACAGTGTTACCATATAGGGGTTTACATATACAGTGTTGCAATACATTTTCATATAGGATTACTTTGTGGGGCCTGATTCTATATATGGTGCCTACAAATTAGGCACTGACTAGTGTGGCGTTAAGTGCGATTCTATAAAAGTTAGGCAGACTTTATAGAATGATGCTTAGTGTTGCCTAAGCGGCCTTAGATGTTGCTAGGCATCCTATCTTTAGGCGTCCTCTATTTATGCCAGAGGTTTACTTATTTATTTAAAACTTTTTTATACCGTTTACAAAAAACTAAATGGTTTACATCATTAACAGCATATTTAATATTGGAGACAAACTAAAATCTTAAAATCTGCATAATTAAAAACAATTTCTTCTCTTCAAATATCGGCTAATAAATTTCAAGAATACAGCAACAGACATAGTTAAACAGTTCCTTCTCTCCGAATGCCGGCGAACAATTCACAGAAATGCAGTAACAAACAACTGAGTTTTTAATTGTCTCTTAAATTGAAATCGGTTTACACACAGGCGCAATGGGCCCACCAGAGCATTCCACATCTTAACACTAGCAATACGGATCGTCATCGCTCTAGTATCTGCATAATTTCCCTGAACTATTGGATTTAGCCTAAATATGTAGACATAAGTCCAAAATAAGCCCCTTTAAGCAAAACGTGTCCATGATCTGCTCCCTAACCATGCCTACTTTGTGGCTTTATTTTATTATTATTTCTAGTCCGCCTTTATCCAAAACGGATTACAAATGCATACATACACCAACAATTAACAAAAACTGCTTTCCTTTAAGACCCAGACATCTTACCAAATGCTACACTTCATATTATAGAGGAAATACCTTCCTGACAACTGTTTAAGTTATTACATATCACTGAGGGCAAGATTCTCAAAAGTTTAACGCAGTCACTAAACTGTTTTCCGGCGGTTTAGCCTGTATGCAGTTTAGCGGCGGATTATTAAAAGGGATTAGCTCCGTCTTTAGCAAGGTTTCTAACAATCTCCAACACTGACATGCAAATGGGCTCTTCAACATTGAATTGAGTCCTTCGGTGGATTCTTAAAAAAATGCCAAGCCATTTTCAAAAAGTGGTGTCGGCTTTTGGCGACAATAAAAAAGCGACCTGTCCAGGGGTGCCGGTCAGTGTCAGAGACTGCTAGAAAGCCCTGTGTTGTGATGCAGCGAGAGAGATATCCATTCTCTCCACTGCATCACAACACCCCTTCCCTAAAATCCCGGCCACAACCCTCCCTGCAGCAGGAGAGATGCCCACTTTCTCCTGCACTAAACCCTGCTGCAACCCGCCCCCCCCCCCCCCCACAGCAGAAGAGATGTCCATTTTCTCCTGCTGCGACTCAACCTGACTCCCCCCCCCCCAGCAGGAGAGATGCCCTCTCTCTCCTGCTGCATTAAACTATCCACCACGACCTGACCCGACCACTTCCCCACTTAATAGTGATCCTCCCCGTGCTGGCCCCTCCCATGTCCAAATGGTCTGGGTTTGGACATTTTGGACTTTGATGTTTCTGTGGTCAAAAATGGAGTATAAAGTTAGGTATCCTAAGGTTGGACATTCTTTGGATGTCCTGTTGGCCAAGACGTACAAAAAGACAATTTTCAAAATACATTTTTTTTGGACATTTAACAGTTTGCCTTTTGAAAATGGACATTTTAGTTCGAATTTGGACGTCTTGAGGAAAACATCCAAATCAGCCTTAGATGTCCTTTTCAAAAATGGCCCTCCACGTCTCTGGTTTCCTCCCTCATTCTTTCCCTTAATCTGATTCTGTATGCTCCATGTGCGAGTGACAAGAATGTCAACATGGTCATATTTCATTGTATTCGCCAAGCAGTCAATGAATCTCACTTGTCCTGCCACAGAACGAACTCGTGACTGGCAAGAGATCCTCAGAATTTCACCCCTTTTTGTACTGTTGTCTCTTTCTTCTCTTCTGAACATACATTACCTCTTATTTCCTATCTGCACCTTTTCCTTCATATACTCTGGTTCTCCATTATCTTCTTATTTTCTCTCCCTTCAGTGAAATGGTGTGGTGGCTGTGTTAGTCCACTCTTCAAGTTAATATGTAGAAATAAAATTAAAACATAAAGGAAAAAAAACACTGTTTTTATTGGACTAACTTAATGTAGTTTATGATTAGCTTTCAAATGTGACCTCTTCCACAGATCAGAAAATCTCCCTTCAGTAAATTTCTCCTTGTTCTTTGTTCTCCGTTTCTCCTATTTATGATTGCTTCCCTGCCTCTCACACATTTTCCCTCCATCTTCATGTTCTAAAATTGTTTGCTTTTGTGAGTTCTTTCATGCATTTTAACCTATCGATTTCTGCTTTGTTCCATCTTTTTCTCATTTTCTCTCTCTTTCACACACTTATGGTTTTCTTTGCCTATCTTTTTTTTCTCTCTCTCTTTCCTGCCTCTCTTCATCTTTCTCTCTTATAAACTTTTTTTAAGACTACAGAGTAAACTGAAGGAAAAAAAGATTTATGAGATATCTCTGTATATGTCTACTAATAGTTTATTATTTATTATTTATAGCCTGCCTTTAACAAGGTGGATTACAACCTTACATACATAGTAAATATACAGCATAAAAATCTTAGAAACACATAGGAGGAAATATTTTTTTCACTCAGAGAATAGTTAAGCTCTGGAACGCGGATAGCGTAGCTGGTTTTAAGAAAGGTTTGGACAAATTCCTGGAAGAAAAGTCCATAATAGTGCTGTTCAATTCAGGGAAAAATTTTTCAATTTGATTCAGTCTATTAAATCGATTTTTCGATTTGATTTTCCTGCCCAATTAGGTGTTTTTTTCAAACATCCTGATGGGTTTATTTTATACTCTCTTCACCCACTCCACCCCCTTTGCCTTCTCCTACCCATACTGGCGCTATGGTGTAAACAAAATAAACAAACAAAAAATACTTTTCCTTTCTCTGTTAAATCCTAGCTCACATTCATGGTCTAATACCAGCACTGGCAGGATACACATTTCAAATCTGACACATTGTAATCACAAAACAGAAAATAAAATTATTTTTTCTACCTTTTGTTGTCTGGTCATTATTCATATCATTTTGGTCTCAGGCTCTGCAACAAACATCTTCTTATAACACGCTTGACAGGGTCTCTTGTCCATTTGCCGTTTTCTTCTTTCTCCATGCTAACCATCCATCTTCCATCTCTGTCCTCCCCTTCCATTTCCCTTCCCTCCCCTAGAGGTCTGGCATTTTCCCTTTTTTTCATCTCCATCCCCGCAGCTGCAGCGATGGACCCCACCATCCCCAGATCCACCATATCTCCTTTTCTCAACTACCCTTTCATCCAGTATCTCTCCCTCCTTCCCCACTCCTCCTTCCCTTTTTCTTTCTAACTACCCTCCTATCCAGTATCTCTACCCCCACACACTCTACACCAGGGGTGCCCAACGCGTCGATCGCGATCGACAGGTCGCTCGCTCAGGCGACCCCAGTCGATCGCAGAACGGGTTCCCTTCTTCCCTTCTCTTTTTTCCCCTCCTGACTGGCCCGCTCCTGAATTCTGCTGCTGCCTCCGCTGCTCAACATTAAAAACAAAAAAAGGCTTGGAGAACTTATGCTCCGGGGGCTAACATGTGCTTGTACGGCTTCCCTTCGCTTCCCTCTGAAACCGGAAGTTATGTCCGGGGAGGGGGAGGGGGTAAGAAGGGAAGCCAGCACGCACATGTTAGAACCCTGTTCGCGGGCTAAAGCGGGAGACAGGTCAGTGAAGCTTGCGATTTGCTCTTCTTGCTGCCAGGTCCTGCCTACTTTCTGTTTCCTCAAAGGCAGGACCCGGCAGCATTTTTCCCAAAATGTCGATCTTGGGCCGATCAGCCTTCCTCTTCCCGACCTCAATTGTGCCGTCGGAGAGGAAGTTCTGGCCAGCGGAACTTCCTCTCCGACGGCAAAATTGACGTCGGGGAGAGGAATGCTGGTGGGCCCGAAGCAAGGAGAGCTTGGCCGGCGGCGGGCGGCTTTGGGGGCCTGTTATCCGATGGCAGCGGCAGAAGCAGTGGCTTGTGGGTGGGCAGGGAGGGAGAAAGAGGGCAGGCAGGGAGACAGAAGGAAAGAAGAGAAACAGAAAAAAAGAATGGGGGCACGAAGAGAGAAAGAAAGAGAGGGCAAGGAGAGAAGAAAACATTGGGGGGGGGGAATGAGGTCAGGAAGAGAGGAAGCATACAGGCTAAAAGAAGGGAAGAAAGATTGGATGCACAGTCAGAAGAAGAAAGTGCAACCAGAGACTCATGAAATCACCAGACAAGGTAGAAAAAATGATTTTATTTTAAATTTAGTGATCAAAATGTGTCTGAATTTATATCTGCTCTCTATATTTTACAATATGGTCCCCTTTTACTAAACCGCAATAGAGGTTTTTAGCGCAGGGAGCCTATGAGCGTCGAGAGCAGCGCTGGGCATTCAGCGCAGCTCCCTGCGCTAAAAACTGCTATCGTGGTTTAGTAAAAAGGGAGGGGGTGGGTATTTGTCTATTTTTATATGGTTGTTACTGAGGTGACAGTGCATAGAGTCATCTCCTTTGACCTCTGAAAAAACCCCAGAATAGGAATGATAATTAACAATTGTATGCGTACAGTGTGCGTTGTGTTTTTTTTTTAAATTTTATTGTTGGTAGATCATTTTGACTTGGTCATTTTAAAAGTAGCTCGCAAGCCCAAAAAGTGTGGGCACCCCTGCTCTACACCATCCCTTGTGTCCAACTTCTCTCCCTTTCTGTTCCTTCCCTCCCTAAATCCCATTGTCCACTATCTCTCTCCTTCTCCTGGACTACAAGGAATGACTTAGGAGACTGGGGTTGTTCTCCCTTGAGAAGAGGAGACTGCGAGGAGACCTGATCGAGACTTTCAAAATACTGAAAGGATTCAACAAAATAGAGCAGGGGAAGTAGTTATTTACAATGTCCGATGTGACACGGACAAGAGGACATAAACTGAAGCTGAGTGGGGACAGGTCCAGGACGAATATCAGGAAGTTCTGTTTCATGCAGCGAGTGGTGGACACCTGGAATGCTCTCCCAGAGGAAGTAATTGCAGAATCCACCGATCTAGGATTTAAGGGTAAACTAGATACACATATCCCTTGAGAAGCATACGGTGATATGAGGACTAAAACTAGGCCAGGGTACACCTGGTGGGGCTTCTGCGTGTGTGGATCACCGGACTTGATGGACCCAGGGTCTGATCCGGAGATGGCAATTCTTATGTTCCCCCATCTCCCCTGTTTATGATCTCCAAGTTCATCTCTCCCTCCCCAAGTCCATCTCCCCTCTCCATGATCTCTCCTAAGTCCATCTCCCCCCTACACCAAGTTCATCTCTCCCATCCATCTTCTCCCCATCTCTCCTTCTCCAGTCCACCAACTCCACCAAGTCTATCTCTCCTCTCCCCCAAGTCCATCTCCCCTCTCCATGATCTCTCCTAAGTCCATCTCCCCCCTCCACCAAGTTTATCTCTCCCATCCATCTTCTCCCCATCTCTCCTTCTCCAGTCCACCAACTCCACCAAGTCTATCTCTCCTCTCCCCCAAGTCCATCTCCCCTCTCCATGATCTCCCAAAGTCCATTTCCCTCTCCACCATCCATCTTTCCCCCTCTACCAAGTTCATCTCTCCCATCCATCTTCTCCCCATCTCTCCTTTGCCAGTCCACCAACTCCCTCCAAGTCCATCTCCGCTCTGCCCCATCTACCTTTATTTTGACGTTACAACATGTTGCCAGTGGCGGTAGTGATTTAGCAATCCACAACTGTCGCCACTCCTTGCGTCTTCTCTCCATTGCGGCCTGCCCTCAGTGAAAACTTCCTGTTTCCGCTTGGGTGGCTGAATGGAGAAAAGACGCCCGAAGTAGCAGCAGGGTAGTAAATCGCATTTGCTACCGCTGCTTTTGCCTGGCCAGGGAGGAGAGAGCCTTGCTGCCACCGATATGCACGCAGAGACCTTTTCAGGCTTTCCCTCTGCCACCGGAGTCCTTGCTTCTGATGTAACTTCCGGTTTCGCAAAACTGGAAGTTACTTTAGATGGAAGGACGCCGGTGGCAGAGGGAAAGCCCGAACAGGTCTCTAGCAAGGGGGCCAACAAATCGGTAAGTTCAAATTTTTGCCAAAACACATTGATTCAAATCGATTCACCCGAAGTGAATCGGTGAATCGATTCAAATTGCGAATCTGGCAGCACTAGTCCATAGTCTGTAAGACATGGGGGTAGCCTCTGCTTGCCTTGGATCATAAGAACATAAGAACATAAGCATTGCCTCTGCCGGGTCAGACCAGGGGTCCATCGTGCCCAGCAGTCCGCTCCTGCGGCGGCCCCCCAGGTCCATGACCTGTAAGTAATCTTTTACCTAAACCTTTTATTCCCTAATCATTTAATATCCTGTATAGTAACCCTCTATCTATACCCTTCAATCCCCTTCTCCTTCACGAAATCATCCAATCCCTTTTTGAAACCCAATATCGTACTCTGTCCTATCACCTCTTCTGGAAGCGCATTCCAAGTGTCTACCATCCTCTGAGTGAAGATGAACTTCCTAGCATTTGTTCTGAATCTGTCTCCTTTCAATTTTTCTGAATGCCCTCTTGTTTCTGTCTCTCTCCACCTTCTCTATGCCTTTCATGATCTTATAAGTCTCTATCATGTCCCCTCTAAGTCTCTGCTTTTCCAGGGAAAAGAGCCCCAGCTTCTCTAGCCTTTCAGCATATGAAAGGTTTTCCATGCCTTTTATCATCCTTGTTGCTCTTCTCTGGACCCTCTCGAGTATCGCCATATCCTTCTTAAGGTACGGCGACCAATATTGGACGCAGTACTCCAGATGCGGGCGCACCATCGCCCGATACAGTGGCAGGATAACTTCCTTCGTTCTGATCATGATACCTTTTTTGATAATGCCCAACATTCTGTTCGCCTTCTTTGAGGCCGCTGAGCATTGTGCC